>NC_053391.1:292422904-293622904 GCF_905171765.1 Bufo bufo
ACCCCCCCCCCCCCCCCCCCGCATTGTTACGGGATGCCGGCTGAATGATTTCAGCCGGCATCCCGTTCTGATTAACCCCCGCGGCGCCGGAATGCCGATTTTAAGTCAGGACGTACCGGTACGTCCTGTGTCCTTAAGGACTCGGGAAATAGGGCGTACCGGTACGTCCTATGTCCTTAAGGGGTTAATCTGCTGCGACCTGTGCCTGCGCCAGATACATTTAGTTCTCTGCCCTTCCCTTGTGCAGGGCCTGTCATTTCTCAGTCTGACATACTCTTAGTTCAAAAAAATAAATAAAAAGGAAATTAATACACCCCAAAAAAAGGCTGTAATTTTCTCACTTCACCACACAACAGCTAATAAGCCCCTCCCCCCACCACTAATGCACACAAAAAGGCTTTAGAACATATAACTGCATCGCACAAGGGCTAGTAAGACGTAGAAATATTTCCTAGTAATAAACCCTGTTAATGGCTGTAATAAACCCTGTTAATATCACACAGCACTTGCACCCCAATAACAAGAAGGGTTTGCTGGAATTAAGAAATATCATCTATTGCAAACCTGAAAGAAGCACTATAATGCAGTCAGTGCAGCAAGGTGTAATAGGTTTGTTTCTATTACCCAGGCTATAAACTCCCCTACTGAACCCTGTTCTGCTTCAATGCTGTGGAATAATTCCTCCCTATCCTTTCCCTACACTTCTAATGATTTTTCCCTGAACTTCTATTCAGCAAAATAAAAGTTTTCAAGTCTTTCCTAGCACTTTCCCTAGCGCCTGCTAATGTATCTCCCTGCACTAAGTATGCTGGAAAATGGCTGAATCCAAGATGGCTGAGGCCATTTATAGGGCTGTGACATCACAGGGCTGGCTGGCTGTTGATTGGCTGCATGCATGGCATTGTACGTGATCCCTCGTTCCCAGAGTTCTTTGCTCCATGTCCTAACATGTGCAGCAGCCATCTTAGGAAAAAATGTGATTCGTTACCACAAAGCGTCAGGAAATTCGGATTCGGTGCGAATCAAATTTTTCCTGAAATTCATATCACATTCCACTTAGTCAACTTCGATTCGCTCATCTCCAATAGTTACCCAGCTTGGATGATGATTCCCTAAATAAAAATATCCTTAATAATCTCTACAAATCTGCTACAGGGTGTCGCACTAGATAATATTTTAGCTCCCTCTATGCATGTTTTTCCAAACAGTCACAACACTGACTTAGGCTACTTTCACACTAGCGTTTTTACTGGATCCAGCAGGGTTCAGCAAAAATGCTTCTGTTACTGATAATACAACCATCTGCACCACTTTTTACAATTCTGCACTACACTACTTTCACCGTTTATTGCTCGGTCATACAACTTACCACCCAAATGAATTTTACCTCCTTTTCTTCTCACTAATAGAGCTTTCATTTGGTGGTATTTCATTGCTGCTGACATTTTTACTTTTATTTTGTTATTAATTGAAATTGACCGATATTTTTGCAAAAAAAAGAAATTTTTCACTTTCAGTTGTAAAATTTTTCAAATAAAACTACATTTCTATATACATTTTTCTCTAAATTTATTGTTCTACATGTCTCTGATAAAAAAAAATTGCAATAAGTGTATATTTATTGGTTTGCGCAAAAGTTATAGCGTTTACAAACTATGGTACAAAAATGTGAATTTCTGCATTTTGAAGCTTCTCTGACTTTCTGAGCACCTGTCATGTTTCCTGAGGTTCTACAATGCCCAGACAGTAGAAACACCCCACAAATGACCCCATTTCGGAAAGTAGACACCCTAAGGTATTCGCTGATGGGCATAGTGAGTTCATAGAAGTTTTTATTTTTTGTCACAAGTTAGCGGAAAATGATAATTTTTTTATTTATTTTTTTCTCTTACAAAGTCTCATATTCCACTAACTTGTGACAAAAAATAAAAACTTCCATGAACTCACTATGCCCATCACGAAATACCTTGGGGTGTCTTCTTTCCAAAATGGGGTCACTTGTGGGGTATTTATACTGCCCTGGCATTTTAGGGGACCTAAAGCGTGAAAAGTCTGGAATCCAAATGCCTAAAAAATGCCCTGTGAAATCCTAAAGGTGCTCTTTAGAATTTGGGCCCCTTTGGGCACCTAGGCTGCAAAAAAGTGTCACATGTGGTATCGCCGTACTCAGAAGAAGTAGGGCCATGTGTTTTGGGGTGTATTTTTACATATACCCATGCTGGGTGAGAGAAATATCTCTCGAAAAGTCAACTTTTCCCATTTTTTTTATACAAAGTTGTCATTTTAGAGAGATATTTCTCTCACCCAGCATGGGTATATGTAAAAAGACACCCCAAAACACATTGCCCAACTTCTCCTGAGTACGGCGATACCACATGTGTGACACTTTTTTGCAGCCTAGGTGCGCAAAGGGGCCCAAATTCTAAAGAGCACCTGTAGGATTTCACAGGGCATTTTTTAAGCATTTGGATTCCAAATTAATTCTCACGCTTTAGGTCCCCTAAAATGCCAGGGCAGTATAAATACCCCACAAGTGACCCCATTTTGGAAAGAAGACACCCCAAGGTATTCCGTGAGGGGCATGGCGAGTTCCTAGAATATTTTTTTCTTGGCACAAGTTAGCGGAAAATGATTTTGTAAGAGAAAAATAAATAAAGTCTCATATTCCACTAACTTGTGACAAAAAATAAAATTTTACATGATCTCGCCATGCCCCTCACGAAATACCTTGGGATGTCTTCTTTCCAAAATGGGGTCACATGTGGGGTATTGATACTGCCCTGGCATTTTAGGGGCCCTAAAGCGTGAGAAGAAGTCTGGAATATAAATGTCTAAAAGATTTTACGCATTTGGATTCCGTGAGGGGTATGGTGAGTTCATGTGAGATTTTATTTTTTGTCAAAAGTTAGTGGAATATGAGACTTTGTAAGAAAAAACAAACAAAAAAAAAATATATATTAAAATTTCCGCTAAATTGTGACAAAAAAAATAAAAAATCTTATATGAACTCGCCATGCCCCTCAAAAGTGATCTTTATAGCGCCGCAGCGATTTTACGGTGTTTTTGCAGTGATCAGAAAAAAAAATATTCTGTCACTGCGGTGGGGCGGACTGAACGTAAGTTTGCGCACAAGATCAGGCCTGATCGGGCGAACACTGATCGGATAAGAAAAGGCATTTTCTATATAGTTCTGGCAATGTGCGGATCCGCAAAATGCGGAAAGCACATTGCCGGTGTCCATGTTTTGCAGATCCGCGGTGTACGTGTTTTACGGATCCGTGGATCCACAAAACACATACGGACGTCTAAATGGAGCCTTACAGGGGGGTGATCAGGGAGTCTATATGGGGTGATCACCCCCCTGTAAGGCTCCATTCAGACGTCCGTATATGTTTTGCGGATCCGCAAAACACATACGGACGTCTGAATGGAGCCTTACAGGGGGGTGATCAGGGAGTCTAATATGGGGTGATCAGGGGTTAATAAGGGGTTAATAAGTGATAGGGGGGGTGTAGTGTGGTGTTGTTTGGTGCTACTTTACAGAGCTGCCTGTGTCCTCTGGTGGTCGATCCAAGCAAAAGGGATCACCAGAGGACCAGGTAGCAGGTATATTAGACGCTGTTAACAAAACAGCGTCTAATATACCTTTTAAGGGGTTAAAAAAAATCGCATCTACAGCCTGCCAGCGAACGATCGCCGCTGGCAGGCTGTAGATCAGCTCGTTTACCTGCCATTCCTGTGAACGCGCGCTCCTGTGTGCGTTCACAGGAAATCTCGCGTCTCGCGAGATGACGCGCTGGCGCGTCAAGGAGGAATGAATCGACCGCCTCCGGAACGCAATCCTGCGTTAGGCGGTCCGTAGGCGGTTAATATTGCCAAGACGGCCCGTCATGAACGCCATTAAAAGTCAATATAGGACGAATCCATTTCCTATTGTGTCAGAGAAAACTGATCTGTCCCCATTGATTTGCATTGGGAGTCATGCCGGATCCGTCTTGCTCCCCATCCCAGGATGGAAAGCAAACTACAACATGTTGCGGTTTGCTCTCCGGTATGAGAACACAACTAAACGGAACGGAATGCATTTTGGAGCATTCCGTTCTGTTCAGTTTTGTCCCCATTGACAATGAATGGGGACAAAACTGAAGCTTTTTTCTGGTATTGAGCCTTTATGACTGATCTCAATAGCATAAAACTAAACCGCCAGTGTGAAAGTAGCCTTACAAAGGTCTATATAAATGTTGTTACAACAAATGTAATATATGTATTATATATGTATGTACTTTTATTAACTGCATTTATGGTATTGAATGCAGGATCCAGTATACTGGGTGTACCACCCACAGCCTTAAAAAAAAAATATATTTTTTAGCACCTCAACAGTATTAAAAATCCACAACTGAAAAACCTGTCAGATGCAGCTGCACATTTTGTGAACAGCCATCAAGGCAACACATAGACCTTGCAGATGAAAACCGTTGAAAGGGTTAACCAGCCCAAAAGAAAAGGTAATTGGAGACCAGCCCTGCTGAGGTTTGAGGCGTACTGAATCCTCGCCATGGGGAGCAGGTCTCCTAATGGAATGAACCTTAACCACTTCCCATCTGGGCCCTTTGCCCCCTTCCTGACCAGGCCAAATTTTGCAAAACTGACATATCTCACTTTATGTGGTAATAACTTTGGAACGCCTTTATTTATCCAAGTCATTCAGAGATTGTTTTCTCGTGACACATTGTACTTCATGATAGTCATAAATTTGAGTCAAAATATTTCACCTTTATTTATGAAAAAATCCCAAATTTACCCAAAAATTTGAAAAATTCGCAATTTTCTAAATTTCAATTTCTCTGCTTTTAAAACAGAAAGTGATACCTCATAAAATATTTATTATTTAACATTCCCCATATGTCTACTTTATGTTGGCATCATTTTGGAAATGTCATTTTATTTTTTTAGGACGTTAGAAGGCTTAGAAGTTTAGAAGCAATTCTTCAAATTTTTAAGAAAATTGCCAAAACCCACTTTATAAGGACCAGTTCAGGTCTGAAGTCACTTTGTGGGGCCTACATAGTGGATACCCCCATAAATGACCCCATTGTAGAAACTACACCCCTCAAGGTATTCAAAACCGATTTTACAAACTTTGTTAACCCTTTAGGCGTTCCACAAGAATTAAAGGAAAATGGAGATCAAATTTTTAAATTTCACTTTTTTGGCAGATTTTCCATTTTAATCAATTTTTTTCTTTAACACATCGATGGTTAACAGCCAAACAAAACTCAATATTTATTACCCAGATTCTGCGGTTTACAGAAACACCCCACATGTGGTCGTAAACTGCTGTATGGGCACACGGCAGGGCGCAGAAGATAAGGAACTCCACATGGTTTTTAGATGCCATGTCCCATTTGAAGCCCCCCTGATGCACCCTTACAGTAGAAACTCCCAAGAAGTGACCCCATTTTGGAAACTAGGGGATAAGGTGCCAGTTTTATTAGTACTATTTTTGGGTACATATGATTTTTTGATCATTCATTATAACACTTTATGGGGCAAGGTGACCAAAAAATTGGTTGTTTTAGCACAGTTTCTATTTATTTATTTTTACAGCGTTTACCTGAGGGGTTCAGTCAAGTGACATTTTTATAGAGAAGATTGTTACGGACGTGGCGATACCTAATATGTATACTTTTTCTCATTTATTAAAGTTTTACACAATAATAGCATTTTTGAAACCAAAAAGTTATGTTTTAATGTGTCCATGTTCTGAGAGCTATAGTTTTTTTATTTTTTGAGAGATTTTCTTATGTAGGGGCTCATTTTTTGCGGGATGAGGTGACGGTTTTATTGGTACTATTTTGTGGGACATACGCGTTTTTGATCACCTGGTGTTGCACCTTTTGTGATGCAAGGTGACAAAAATTGCTTGTTTTGACACAGTTTTTTTTTTTTTTTTTTTTTACGGTGTTCACCCGAGGGGTTAGGTCATGTGATATTTTTATAGAGCTGGTTTTTACGGACGCGGCAATACCTAATATGTATACTTTTTTTTATTTGTTTCACTTTAACACAATAATAGCATTTTTGAAACCAAAAAAATGATGTTTTAGTGTCTCCATGTTCTAAGAGCTATAGTTTTTTTATTTTTTAAGAGATTTTCTTATGTAGGGGCTCATTTTTTGCGGGATGAGGTGACGGTTTTATTGGTACCATTTTGTGGGACATACGCGTTTTTGATCACTTGGTGTTGCACCTTTTGTGATGCAAGGTGACAAAAATTGCTTGTTTTGACACAGTTTTTTTTATTTATTTTTTACGGTGTTCACCCGAGGGGTTAGGTCATGTGATATTTTTATAGAGCTGGTTTTTACGGACGCGGCAATACTAAATATGTCTATTTTATTTTATTTTTTCTATTTTGAATTTTTTTTTTATTCCTTACTTGGGATTTTTTTTTTTTTTACATGTGAAACTTTTTTTTTTTATTTTTTCAACCCTTTATTTTATTTTTATTTTATTTTACACTTTTCGTCCCCCATAAGGTCATACAAGACCTCTGGGGGACATTTACTTCACTTTTTATTTTTTTTTTACACTGTTGATTTCTCCTGTAACTGGGGCTGACATAGTAGCCCCAGTTACAGGACAAATGCACCCCTATAGAGGCTGTACAGCAGCAATCCTGCGCTGTACAGCCTCACAGCAGGGCTGATCGAGGTCTCTGAGAGACCTCACACAGCTCCTGCACTCTCCGGTCACGGCGGTCACACGACCGCCGGGCCGGAACAGGAAGCGCACAGCGCTTCCTGCTCTGCACACACAGCGCTCGGTGAGCGCTGTGTCTGCAGCGATCGTGAAGGCAGGGACACCTGGGCACTGTCCCTGCCTTGTCTTAGGGTTGCCCTGCTGTCACTGACAGCGGGCAACCCGATCAGCAGCTGCACGATTAGCGTGCAGCTGCTATTTCTGACAGGACGTTTTAAAACGTGCTGTCAGAAATAGACGTCCACCCATAGGACGTTTATATCCTATGGGCGGACGTGAGGCGGTTAAAAGGGTATTCCTATCACAGACAATGGGGGCATATCTCTAGGATATGCCCCCCATTGTCTGATAGGTATGAGTCCCACCTTAGCGACCAGAATTTACACTGAAAACAGAGCAGGGAAGGTGACAGAGCGCTACTTTGCTATTTCTGTCTGTTCCATAGAAATGAATGGGAGCGGTGGCCGCAAGTGGGGAAAGCGCTTGGTGGTGGCCTGACCCAGGGAAACCCGGGGTCCATCCATCACTCTCCCCACTTCGTTCTCGGCCAGGGGTGGGACCCACACCAATGGGGGCATATCCTAGCGATATGCCCTCATTGTCTGTGATAGGATTACCCCCAGATTTTGCCATACCTATATTGATTTGCTTATTCACATTGCATGTTGCTTCCTTTCCAAATGTACATTGTGCCACACGTCTGCATTTGGCTTGGTATATTATATTACTCATTTATTAAAATGTATCCATTCCTGCTCTATTCTATCCATACCAGAGTTTCTTACTGCTTTTCCAGCATGCTTGTTAGTATATATATATTTTTTGTATTTTATATGTCTTGTAATGCTATGAGGAAGAGCTTGCATGCCCGAAATGCATAAGCAACAGTGGTTTTAACACTTTTCGACTATGTTCTGAGTCGATAAAGGAATTAGTTTTTATCTGAGTGACGGATCCATCCCTGTTTTTCCTGCATATTTAGAAGTTCAGTGGCCTCAAAGAAAACAGAAAATTGTGAATTATTGAAACATTATATAAACACAAAGTATTTTAAAAATACAACTGTGTTTTAATTACACAGTATTGTAAGTTTATAATTTTTTTTCATTCTAACCCTATTCTTTAGTATTTAACTGGTCAAAGCAAGTAGATAGACCCCACAGTCCTGACATTATCTGTTTCTTGCAGTCAGGATCAGCCAGCCTCTGCTGCTCAACCATCTGCAATAAGAACTGAAGCTAAGCCTCATCTTAGGACCACTGAATTCTGGAATAAATGTCCCCTGACGTTAATTCACCACACTTATGGAGGAGCTGTCTCTACCACTTGCTGGTAGTCCTCCTGTGCCTCCCACAATTCTGGGTACATGTTGAGAAATGCATGTAGAAGCTTTTGCAGAAGATTTTGCTGAGATGAAAACTTAAAGCGAACCTTTCACCTCATTTTCACTTTATAAACTAGCAACAGTACCTTGTAGATCATCTTCAGTGTGTTCTTATACATCCTTGTGCTGCTTTCATGCGCTGTATATGCATTAAAAAATCGTCTTATAAAGTTATGATTTCCTGCTCCAACAGTCACGCTAGAAGTCAAGGGGGTAGCCCTTCCCTCACCTCTGGCTGTACCTCCCCTGCCCTAACGCCGCCTCTATGCACTGTAATTGACAGCCGGCTCAGTCGCCGGGACCGCGCTTGTCAAGGCTGCGCATGCGCCGTCCTCTTTATTCGCCGCTCGATCCCGTCTTTCGCGCGGACTCGAGCGCGATCCTGTAATTCAATCGCGCATGCGCCGTCCGCGATGCCGGCCTGTCTGCTCTCCCTCCCGTGCGCGCGCCCCTATCTTCACGCTCCAAGTGCCCCACGTGATCACTGTAGACTTGCCGCAGATTGCAAGCCAGTGATCATCGGGAGCATTGTTCTAATAATCCGCAGGTATTTTATTAATTCCAACAGCACACCAGTGCATCAGTTCCTTTATATGATGCCTAAATTCTAGCGATAATGGCTCCTTACCAAGCTTTTGATAAAAGAGAACACAAGCACCAGCAAGCTGCCCAGTGCTCGAGCTGGTTGTGTCAGAGGACATTACATAGTAACATAGTTTATAAGGCTGGAAAAAAGACATCTGTCCATCCAGTTCAACCTGTTTTCCTGTGAGGTAGAAGCCAATTTTCCTCACTTTAGGGAGGAAAAAAATTCCTAGTGAATTCACAATCACCCCCCCCTCCTTCATAGTCTCACTGCTTTTACCGTAAAGAATCCTCTTATGTTTGTGTACAATCCTTATTTCCTCCAAACGCAGAGAATGTCCCCTCATCAATAGATGATGGGAGAGATCTCTGTACTGTCCCCTGATATATTTATACATAGTAATTAGATCTCCCCTCAGTCGTCTTTTTTCTAAAGTAAATAACCCTAATGTTGATAATCTTTCAGGGTACTGTAGTTGCCCCATTCCAGTTACTTTAGTTGCCCTCCTCTGTACCCTCTCTAGCTCTGCTATCTGTACCTTGTTCACAGGAGCCCAGAACTGTACACATTACTCTGTGTGGTCTGACTAGTGATTTGTAAAGTGGTAAGACCATTATTGGCCTTGGCAGAAGCTGCCTGACACTGGTTTTTACTGCTTAGTTTGCTGTTCACTAAAATTCCTAGGTCGTTTTCCATGTCGGTGTTACCCAGTATTTTACCATTTAGTATGTATTGGTGACTTGCATTATGCCTTCCCATGTGCATAACCTTACATTTGTCAGTGTTAAACCTCATCTGCCACTTCTCTGCCCAAGCCTCCAATCTATCCAGATCCCTCTGTAGCAGTATACTGTCCTCTTCTGTGTCAATCACTTTACACAGTTTAATGTCATCTGCAAAAACTGATTTTACTGTTCAAGCCTTCTACAAGATCATTAATAAATATATTGAAGAGAATAGGGCCCAATACTGACCCCTGAGGTACTCCACTAGTGACAGTGACCCAATCTGAGTGTGTACCATTAATAACCACCCTCTGTTTTCTATCATTGAGCCAGTAACTTACCCACATACAGACGTTTTCTCCCAGTCCGAGCATTCTCATTTTATATACTAACCTTTTATGTGGTACAGTGTCAAATGCTTTGGAGAAGTCCAGATATATGACATCCATTGATTCGCCGCTGTTAAGTCTAGAACTTACCTCCTCATAGAAACTGATTAAATTAGTTTGACATGACCGATCCCTCATGAAGCCATGCTGATTTGGCGTTATTTGCTTATTTTCATTGAGGTGCTCCAAGATAGCATGTCTTAGAAAGCCTTCAAACAGTTTACCCACAACAGATGTTAAACTTACCGGCCTATAGTTTCCGGGCTCTGTTTTTGGACCCTTTTTGAATATTGGCACCACATTTGCTATGCGCCAATCCTGTGGAACACTCCCTGTCAGTATAGAGTCCTTAAATATCTGAAATTGCTCGAACACTGTTAATTCTGCCCTGCTGGGAGGATCCGGAGTAGAGGATGAGGGTGGTAGTGGCTCTCGGCTCACAGTGGCTATCTTCTCGCTGTTTCTGTCCTGTCACCGTTACTCCCCATGGCCGGGGCACTGACAGGAGGGCAGACCCTTTCTTCTCTCAGGGCATACCCTGGCTCTGGGAGCTTCTGTCTGATGGTAGTTGGGGTTCCCATGATATATTAAGTGTGTGTATGTGCAAGCCAGTATGTGGAGTGCAATTACCAGTGTATGTTGCAGGAGTCCGAGACCATGCCAGATGTACCAGAGTTATTGTTTAATGGAGTGCAAAATAGGAGTTGTAGTACATCCAACAATGGCAAAACGCAGTTCTAACTACACAATGCAGTTTTTCCCAGATTATGTTGTATGGATTTAGGCAAGGATGGGAGGGTCTTCTCTCTCTGTCTCAGGTATTTTTCTGCAGAATCTATGTCGGGCAATCGTACTCTTGCAGAGGTGGCTGTAATGTCCATTGAGGGATACAGGGTTTCAACTAGCCAGGTTGTGTCAGTGTGAAGTGTCATAGCATTGTCCCTCACTGCAGTAAAGTCTTAGCAGCTTTTGATAGTAGGTTAGCTTTCGATTTCAGATTCTAAGTTCTCTAGTTCTCTCCGCCTTCTGTAGATCATGCAGAGATCAGTGAGTCTCTGTAGCTTTCTGGACCTAAGTAGAGGGAGCACATGAGCTTTTCCTTCTCTTTCTCTGAACTCCAGTCTAGACTGACTTAAGTTTAGGGGTGGGGCCAGCCCATATCTAACCTACTACCACAGCTGAGCAAGGTTTGTTAACCATGGCTGTGCCATCCATACATACTGTAGCTATACTGGGCACCATACCTATAACCATGCATAACAGTATATTACTTAACAATACATTACATAGCAAACCATTTGCAGTTAAGCTTTGCTCCAGGGTACTACGCTTGAGCCTGACACATTAATTTGCTAGCTTTACTGCTATCAGCCACCAGGAAACTCCTGTCCAAAAACCAATCGCTAGGAGATGATCCACTTTTATTATTATATTGCGTTCTCGCCATATGTAAATTATCTTTTTCAATGCAAGTGGGCTGTGGCTTGCTTCCTTTGTCAGTGTTGCTGTGTACAATTCCACCCTTCTGCACCATGATTGATGCTGCCCCCCCTGTGCCCACATCATCCTGCTGCGTCTGGAAATATTGTTCCGTACTCGCATAGGCACACTCTGAATCCTCTGATGATCCTGTGCTTGGGAGCAATGACGTCAGGTGGAGCAGTTTAATTTCATTTTGACAGTTCTGTACTTTTTACTGGCATTCCTGCCTTGCTATCTTTTTTGTGTTGTAGCAGTTGAAGACTGTCACATTTCCAGGTGATGTAGAAAGAAACAAAGAGCCATGCGCAGAGGTGGCAGCTTACTACCAGTTAAATCAGTCACAGTGCAGACAAGGATATAGACTTCTATTTCAGATCTAGTTGCTGCTTCCACATCTTACTAACATTTTACATTAACTGTCAATCAACCATAGGCACTGTCCATTCACAGTAGCAATATATACATGCAGGGCTGGCTCCAGGTTCATGTGGGCACTTGGGCGATAAATCCTAGCCCAGTGGCTCCCACACCATATAATGACCCCCAGTGGCCCCCATACAGTATAATGACCACTAGTGGCCCCCACACAGTATAATGACCCCACAGTTGCCCTCCATTCAGAATAAAGACCCCCACTTGCCCACAATTCAGAATAATGACCCCCCAGTGGCCCCCACACTGGGGGTTATACTGTATGGGTGGGGCACTGGGGGTCATTATACTATTTGGGGGTCTTTATACTGAATGGAGGGTAATTCACTAACCACAGCTCATCTCCCTGCGCTCCTTCTTTCCTCAGGCCCGCTGCATCAGTGAGACACGTCATGACGTCACAGCTGGGCTGTGCCTGGAGGAGAGAAGGATCTGTGCAGAGATGTAGCTTGAACTCGCTGGGCTCCACAGCAAACTTAAGTACGCCCCCCCTTCCCCTTCCAGTGGGTTCACATCACGTTTTTCCTATCTGTTTGATGTATTCAAATGTGCAGCATACCACGTTTGTCTATCCTGCAGAGTCCAGTAAAAAATGCTTACGTTAATATTTTTTTTTTTGCAATGGAACTGTATGGTGAACAGCTGCCGATGTATGGCTTCAGTCTGAGGCATCTGTTAATGTATACAGTTTTGTTATACATTAAAGGGATGGCAAAAATGTGATGAGAACCCAGCCTTAGTACCATAATAAGCACTAGTACACAATAAGCACTAGTACACAGTAGGGCAGAGAGGGGAGGCTGCCATGTACTGACAGAGCGCACAACCTGGGCCTGGTGGTCAGGGGTGAGGACTGTGTTTCCCAAGGATCATTTATCTATTGGGAAATACAGGGCATAGTATAATACACTAGAATCTATATACTTTACCGATATTAGCCCAGCCCTGGAATAATACAATTAGGGGGTAATTTATTAACTAGAAAATGCCTATATTAGGCATATTTCTGACACCGATTGTGGCGCAAAGGTCCTTAGCAATCTGCAACTTTTCCCCACTCATGCCAGGTCTAAAAACGGTGGCGTGGGCAGGGAAGGGGATAGAGTTATTGCCATACAGTTATTAGATACCACCGCCATACAGTCACCGGATAACACCTCTATACAGTGACCTGCTAACACTGCCATACAGTGACTGTATAACACCACCATACAGTGACCGGATAAAAGGTTATAAAAGGGCACAATATAGGGAATGACTAACGGCCATGTGCAGGGTATGATAACACTGTTACCAAACGGGTAACAGGGTATAAGGGGGCACAGTACAGGGTGGGGGGGGGGCACAGTCACATGACCCTGAGATGTTAGAAGGTCCTTATGGTGAATGGGGTTTAGACACCACCATAATGAGAGGCAGAGGAGTGAGACAGGGGCCGGGGACCCTGGATGGACAAGAGGGGTGGACTAAGAAAGTAGGTGGAAGGGGCTCTGAGGGGGATTCATATAAGTAGGGGGCAGGAGGTCTGTGCAGGGCAGCAATAGGAGATAGGAGTGTGGAACAGGAGCTCTATACATGAGGGAGGAAAGGAGACAGCAGGGGCTCCATTGAGGATTAGATCGGACAGGATATGGGGGTAGGTGTCATGAAGGCCACTGCTTAATGAGGCAGTAAAATAACAAATGGCATTTAAGCTGCTGGCCTACTACGGCATCCAGCAGCAGCTTGAAGAGTTCCCTGACCTCGCCCACAGCCCGCCCCCCGCCCTGTCCTTACTCAGACTGTCTTCACACTTCTGCTCCAGCCTCTGGGGTCTCTCTCCTCTTCAGGCAGCGCGTCCTGTGTAGAGGGGGCGTGTCTGAAGCTGGTAAGGCAACATGTCCTCTCTGCTGAAGTGAAGAGGGGACGTGTCTGAAGCTCCGTAGCACAAGAGCTTGTAAGGAGGACAGCGGCAGCCGACCTCATGTGAGGATGGATGGTCCCTTGCTCCAGTCTGAAGCTGCGTAAGTGAAAGGACTGCAGCTCCCTGCCCTTCAGCAATGAGCGCTTCCATCTGTATTGATTCAAGCGCTCATAGCAGCGCAGTGGGCCCCGTCACTTGCCTTGGTATGCTGGGTGCTGACACCAACCCTGTATACATGTAAAAGGCTTCAGGAGATACCATGTAAACAATAAGCTTACTAAACAGGAAATGTCTCATGGTGACATCGTTTCTGATGTCGGCAATTTTTTTTATGGCAGGTAAATAAATATGTGATGGAGTTACAGTACATTCACATTGTTTAGCAGGCTACAAAATACTGCAGGGTAAATATTACGCTGGTCCATTATGAAATCCGTATGCAAAACCTTGAATAGTAAATGTCTGCTAAACCTCAATGAACTGAGCTACTAGCTAATATTCACCAATGAAGCTGATATATTGCATGAATTTTTTCTTCACACAAAGTGGGCTTAAAGGGAACCTGTCACCAGTTTTATGTTGTCCTAACTAAAGGTAACATAAATAAGTGACTGATTCTCTTAGCAAAATGCTGGGTCACTTTCTTTAATTGACCCAGTCAATCTGCCAACATCTTGTATTGAAAAGCTCCAGCTGATAATGATGAGTCATGAATATTTATGAGCTCCTGACTCTCCCCGCCTACCTGCTGCTGATTGACAGTTATTTTCCATATGAATCAGCAGCAGGTGGGCAGGGGAGTGGCTATAGCTGTTAATTAAATAAACGCTGGACTCAAATCAGCTCATTAGCATGTGGCATCTTTGTGTGTTTATTATGAGGTAACCATCTGTCACACCAGTAAGTGAATACATCTAAGGCACTTTTTAGTAGTTAATGATTGTATTTAATTAGTTAGAATATAATCAAATATCCACATGACAGGTTCCCTTTAAGAAGGCGATATTTGCAAACTTAAAGAGGACCTTTCACTAGAATAGAAAATCTAAACTAAGTATACAGACATGGAGAGCGGCGCCCAGGGATCTCCCTGCACTTACTGTTATCCCTGGGCGCTGCTCCGTTCTCCCGGTATAGCCTCCGGTATCTTCATATGTTCGGCTCCACCCAGTGGAGCCTGCCGGCGTCTCCTTCTCCCATGCTGTAGTGCTGGCCAATTGCAGCACTCGGCTCATAGCCTGAGAGGTTTTTTTTCTCTCAGGATATGAGCTGAGCGCTGCGATTGGCCAGCGCTACAGCCTGGGAGAAAGAGACGCCGGCAGGCTCCACTGGGTGGAGCCGAACATATGAAGATACCGGAGGCTATACCGGGAGAACGGAGCAGCGCCCAGGGATAACAGTAAGTGCAGAGAGATCCCTGGGCGCCGCTCTCCATGTCTGTATACTTAGTTTAGATTTTCTATTCTAGTGAAAGGTCCTCTTTAAAAAATAAGCTACACCCTAATGACTAGACCATTTTTTTTTAAAGGGGTTCTCCGGGCTTTTAATATTGATGACCTATCCTCAGGTAATAAATATCAGATCGGCAGGGGTCCGACACCCGGCACCCCCGCCTATCAGCTGTTTGAAGAGGAGGCGCGCCTTAGGTGTAATTACACCTGCTCATTGCTGCAGAGGCGACTGCAAGAAGTTAAACGGTGAAGAGGAGGCAGCGCTGACACGGCGCGCGCCTCCTCTTCAAATGGCTGATCGCCAGGGGTGCCGGGTGTCCTGAGGATAGGTCATCAATATTAAATGCCCAGAGAACCCCTTTAAAGGGAACCTGTCACCGGGATTTTGTGTATAGAGCTGAGGACATGGGTTGCTAGATGGCCACTAGCACATCCGCAATACCCAGTCCCCAGAGCTCTGTGTGCTTTCATTGTGTCAAAAAAACGACTTGATACATATGCAAATTAACCTGAGATGAGTCCTGTCCCTGACTCATCTCACGTGCAGGACACATCTCGGGTTAATTTGCATATGTATCAAATCGTTTTTTTTACACAATAAAAGCACACAGAGCTATGGGGACTGGGTATTGCGGATGTGCTAGCGGCCATCTAGCAACCCATGTCCTCAGCTCTATACCCAAAATCCCGGTGACAGGTTCCCTTTAACTTGACATCACTTACATGACTGCTTTCATTGTGGTGCACATCACATCTTTAAGCCACACCCTTCTTAGAGTGCGTTGCAGTCGATTAAAATTTTTGGTCTATTTGTTTCATAAATAAGTTTAGAACTTGTGACAGTATGCACCAGAATTCACCAAATTGTGGAAAGGTTTACGACAAAGTGTAGGCACAATCACTTTAGTAACTGTCTTATAACTGAAAGCACACATCTTGTTTCTTTGTTTTCTTTTCCTGCAGTTCTGCTAAATGTATTTTCTTGTAGGTACCGTATCACTATCGGAAATAAAACTTGTGTTTTTGAAAAGGAAAATGATCCTTCCATTCTGCGCTCTCCATCTGCTGGCAAACTTATTCAGTATGTGGTGGAGGATGGAGGCCATGTCTTTGCAGGCCAATGCTATGCTGAGATTGAGGTAATGCAGAGCAATTAATATTGTGGCTGTTCAAAAGCATTTATTTTTTCCTTTCTAAAAATGGTGAAGTACTACAATTAAAGGGCATCTGTCAGCAGATGTGTACCTATGAATCTGGGTGACCCGTTGCATGTGCACTTAGCAGCTAAAGGCATCTGTGTTGGTCCCATGTTCAAATTATGCTTTAATATATATAAATGAGCCTCTGGGATAAACAGGTGCGTTGCCATTACACCTAGAGGCTCAGCTCTCTGCAGCTGCTGTGCCCTCTACACTTTGACAGGGCCCAGGCCTGGCCCTGACTCCTTAAGTCTCGCACTGTGCCCTGTACTTTAGTATTTGTCACAGGCGCAGTACAGGAAATAATCTTGCACTACAGAAGAGAACTGCTGGTTAGCCTACTGCCTGGCCCTGTCAGTGAAAGTGCAGTGGGCGCAGCAGCTACAGATAGCTTAGCATTGCTTCTAGAGGCACATTTGCATATATTAACCCCTTCCCAACATGTAACATACTGTTGCGTCACAGCGGGAAGTAACTTCCTGCAAATTAACGTAATGGTATGTCATGCTGATCGGGTGGGCACAGGAGCTGTGTGCGTCTGATCAGTCACAATGCAGATGCCGGCGGATTAACCATTTATATGCCGCTGTCAATGCTGACCAAGCTTCATAGTTACAAATCTGCTTACAGATGCCCTTTAAAAGATTATTTTTGTGCTAAACATTTCATATACATGTTATACATAGATCTTGAAAATTTTACTTGAAGACGCACAAGGAAACCTGCAGGTACTAAGATGTTATTTCAGATAGAGTACAGTAGTCTCCTAAATTGCGATATAATTAGTTCACGGATGACCATTGTATGTTGAAACTCTGGAAAGTCTGTAACTCTGGAGAACTAGTAATTGGTCTCCAAAATGTAATCCCAAGATGTGAGAAAATGAATTTTAATTAAAAAAAGACAGATAAATAAAGGACACCCTTAAGTATAACAGCCAGGAATAGATATTGGAAACTGTAAATCATTTTCTGTGATGAGGGAAGGAACTTCAGAGTCCTTTTATAGTACACAGTGTACAATAAAAATATAATAGAGCGGCTCAACCTGCCCCAAACAAGGCAGTATAGGACTTGTAGTACCACACTGTGCAATAATGAGGAGCTATTAGACAACTATAACAGGTGTTTTACCAGAGAAATGGCCATGTTGATTGGTTGGATCGTAGTCTGAGGCATTGTAAGCTGAAAATATTGTATCCTGAGGTATCCTTGATACCACTGTACTAGCATGACTAATATAGGTGGTTACAATCTATGTTCAGGACTGCATATTATGGTGGCACTATATAAACAGCAAGAAAATAAATACTGATGAATGTGATTTTCATACATTTTCAATTGTGTACTACTTGGCAAATTTAAATGTCTGTCTATTCCCTATACTTTTTCTGTCCCCATTCATACAGTAAGTGCCAGAGTAATCCTTTATCACCAGAATGTAGTAGATTTGTTGTAAGATGCATGAATTTACAAGTTGGTGATGGAGTGCAAACCCAAATGTATCAGAATAGGGCACGTTGTGTGGTAACTTTGGCACAATCCTCTAGGCAGGTTAACCCTTTAATGACCAGGCCTTAAAGGGGTGTTCACTACTGGTGAGAAGCATGCATACCTGAACCCTTCTCCATTGCATTATCACTCCCCTGTAGGTCACTAGTCTCCCTGCATCAACATCTGGTTTGATACAGCTCACGTGGCTTATGCAGCCAATGACTAGCCGCAGTAGTGACGTTTCTCCCATGCGCCATGTCACAGGAGAGACCTGTGGTCTGCAGTGTCGGCAGGGGAGCTATGGAGGCAGAACACAGCGGCAGGGATTAATTTTAGCAACCTTTTTTTATATGATATCTAGGGCTTTTTATTCATTTATTTTCTTTTTTAGTTTTATTTGGGGAAAACAGATACATTTAAAAATGTATTTATTAAAATTTGTTTAAACTATAGCTCCTTTATTCTTTAAATATGCAATCTGCCACCAAAAGAAATTATGAAAGTGGTTCTGCAGTCCACGTTCACATCTGCGTTTTCCTTTCTGATATTGAGATCTGTCATAGGATCTCAAAACCAGAGGAAAACGCTTTAATTTTGTTCCCATGCATTGTAAATGGGGACAAAACTGAACTGAACGGAGTGCACTAGAATGTATTCCATTCCATTTCATTGTGTTCCCATGACTCACACGAAAGTGCTTCAAGCAACGTTTTTAAGTGCGTCATGGGATCAGGGCTGGTGTTAGACAAAGTATGGCCTTGTACAAAATTGAAAGTAGGGCCCCAAATCCTGAAATATTGGACCAGAAGTCTGACAGGATTTTGTAGGCACAGACAGTGGTTGCAACCACAGCAGCGGATTGTAGAATGCCACATTATCTCTCTTTAGCCTTTCCACTGTAAGCTGCTGATCCTGCAGCCTTTTTGGGTATGTTCACACAGAGCAGTTTCTGTGCTTAAAAAACCTAATGCAGAATCTGCATTAGGTTTTCTTGGATGTCTTTTTTCTGATACATTTTAGAACACTCTTTTTGATGCAGTTTTGGTGTGGATTTTCATTAATGCCCATTTTCAAAGGAAATTCTGGACATGAAACCTGCATCATTTTTTTTTTTTTTCATGGTGCAGTTTATAAAACTACAAGCAGAAAAAAAAAAGGTGTTGTCCCATTCGGGCCCCTGACGTGAAGGGAGAGCAAAATGTGCATGCACGGTCATCCTCCGTTATACTAGGAGTGCTCTGAAAATAGCTGATCACTGGCAATTCCATAGCAGTGAATGGAGATAATGCTGTACATGCACACAGTTATGGAAGATCTGTGGATGACACACTGTTATGGGAGATCTCTGGATGACAGTGTCATTCACAGATCTCCCATAACAGTGTGTCATCCACAGATCCCCCATAACAGTGTGTCATCCACAGATCCCCCATAACAGTGTGTCATCCACAGATCCCCCATAACAGTGTGTCATTCACAGATCTCCCATAACAGTGTGTCATTCACAGATCCCCCATAACAGTGTGTCATTCACAGATCCCCCATAACAGTGTGTCATCCACAGATCCCCCATAACAGTGTGTCATCCACAGATCCCCCATAACAGTGTGTCATCCACAGATCCCCCATAACAGTGTGTCATCCACAGATCCCCCATAACAGTGTGTCATCCACAGATCCCCCATAACAGTGTGTCATCCACAGATCCCCCATAACAGTGTGTCATCCACAGATCCCCCATAACAGTGTGTCATCCACAGATCTCCCATAACAGTGTGTCATCCACAGATCTCCCATAACAGTGTGTCATCCACAGATCCCCCATAACAGTGTGTCATCCACAGATCTCCCATAACAGTGTGTCATCCACAGATCTCCCATAACAGTGTGTCATCCACAGATCTCCCATAACAGTGTGTCATCCACAGATCTCCCATAACAGTGTGTCATCCACAGATCTCCCATAACAGTGTGTCATCCACAGATCTCCCATAACAGTGTGTCATCCACAGATCTCCCATAACAGTGTGTCATCCACAGATCTCCCATAACAGTGTGTCATCCACAGATCTCCCATAACAGTGTGTCATCCACAGATCTCCCATAACAGTGTGTCATCCACAGATCTCCCATAACAGTGTGTCATCCACAGATCTCCCATAACAGTGTGTCATCCACAGATCTCCCATAACAGTGTGTCATCCACAGATCTCCCATAACAGTGCGTCATCCACAGATCTCCCATAACAGTGCGTCATCCACAGATCTCCCATAACAGTGTGTCATCCACAGATCTCCCATAACAGTGTGTCATCCACAGATCCCCCATAACAGTGTGTCATCCACAGATCTCCCATAACAGTGTGTCATCCACAGATCTCCCATAACAGTGTGTCATCCACAGATCTCCCATAACAGTGCGTCATCCACAGATCTCCCATAACAGTGCGTCATCCACAGATCTCCCATAACAGTGCGTCATCCACAGATCTCCCATAACAGTGCGTCATCCACAGATCTCCCATAACAGTGCGTCATCCACAGATCTCCCATAACAGTGTGTGACACAGGGAGCACACACAACTCACACAGGGAACTCACAGATCAGTGACCATCAATACTTGAGGGCAGTGCAGGGCTGCTACAATGAGAGTGCAACCCTGCACCCCCTCCTTCACAGGCTCTGCTGCATGCCTTTTACTGGATGGACTTACCAGCTGGAGAGGGAACAGGCCATGTGCTTTGAAAAGAAGGTCCGTGGAACTCCTGCAATCCAGCAGCTGAGGTCAGAGCCTGGGGGTCGGATACAGTATAAGGCCCAGTCATCCCAGTCTGGTTTGGGCCTTGCAGCCTGGAGCAAGTGCAGGCAAAGGTTGGGGGTGGGGCTATGTTAGCCCCACCCACACAGAACATCTGATGTCTGTGGCAGCAGGATTCTAATGCTGTGCATTCACCAAGGTCTGGTGAGACTGGGAGACTGTGCGGGGTGGACAGCAGCGCACCACTGCAGCATGTTAGAGTGCCAGTCAGGGAGCAGGGGGAGGATAAAAGGTTCACACCATCGGCCCAGTTAACTTTCAAACAGCAGGGGGCCCCTTTGAGAAAGGGGGCCCTGGGCAATTGCCCTGTTTGCCCCCCAACACCGACCCTGCATGGGATACAGTGCAAGACAGATCTGACATGAAACACAATATAAGTCAATGGTGCCAGAGTAGTTTTCTCGAACACACAAGAAAACAGATTTGCTGCCCATTGACTTGTAATGGTTTTGGTCATTTTAGAGAGTACAACCAGATCCGTTCTTAACTGATGCAGACGGTTGTATTATGCTAACAGAAGCATTTTTTCTGATCCATGACGGATACAGGAAAAACGCAGATGTGAATGTAGCCTAAAGCCTCATTCACACGTCTGTGTTCCACAGACGTGTGCTGTCCGTGTTCTCCATGGACAGCACACGTCCACATTCATTTTAATGTGTGTATTCAGACATCCGTGTTTTTAGCGTGCTCTATTTTGTCCGTGTTCATGGATCCATCACGCCCATTATAGGGTACTTTCACATCAGCGTTGTTAAAATTCAGCAGGCAGTTCCGGCAATGGCAAGCCGTATACAAACGGATAGCTTTTTTCCGGATCGGTTACACTGATCCGGTTATATACCGGATCCGTCTCATTCGGAATAACGGATCCGGTCTTTAAGTTTTTTTTCTAAGATCAAAAGCGAAACTTCCTATATCCCTGCGCATGCGCAGACCGGAAAACCGTATCCAGCTATGCGGCAATTTCCAGAACACTTGGTACTGGATCAGGCATTAATGCATCTCTATGGAAATTAATGCTGGATCCGGCAAGTGCGGTATTGTTCCGGGATTGTGACGGAACGGAAGACCTCCTGATGCATACTGAACGGATTGCTTTCCATTCAGAATGCATTAGGACAAAACTGATGCATTCTTTTCCGGGATTGAGACCCTTTACCGGAAAAGAATAACGCTAGTGTGAAAGTACCCATAGTCTATGGGTCTGAAAGCCACGTATGCCATCCGTGTTGCACCTGTGTTTCACGGATCATTAGGAAGAGTGGCTTTGAAAATTATTTTGCAGCTGTGCAGGATCAGTGAAACACGGATGGCACATGGACAGCAAAAACAGACACACACAGATCCTTCACGAACAGCTTCACGGATGCACCACTGATCACCTGCTCACGGATTTGAGCACGGACACAGACATGTGAATGAGGCTTAAGACGTTGATGACCTATCCTGAGAATAGGTCATCAATATCAGATTTGCGGGCATCCAATTCTCAACACCCCACTGATCAGTTGTTTGAAGCAGCGCCTGTGCGAACACTGCTTCTGACTCAAAATCACCTGCATGTTATCGCTCTTGTGGAGGTGGAACAGTGTAACTGCTTGTCCTATTCAAGTGAATGCACGAGCGCCTCTACAGATTCAAACAGCTGATCGGACCAGGAGTCGGACCAGATCTAGAGGATAGGTCATCTACATCTTAGCGCTGCACAACTCTTTTAAAATGAGTTCCATTTGTGTAGATCTATAATGGAGGTAGTTTAGTTTTTTTATTATTTGTATTTTATTGTATATTTTTTTCCCTGACATATAAAGTGGTCCCAATGGGTCATTAAAAAGATCTTTGGGGGACACTGACTTTTTTTTCTCTAATTTGCACTTTTTCGAAAGTAACTGGGACATTCAAAGGAGCCCCAGTTACAAGGGAAACGGCCCTATGTAAATGCATTGTACATAGAAAGAACTGATCAGTGTCTCCTAAGACCCTGCAGCTCTCCTATGCCCAAGACACCTGGCATACTTTTCTAATGGTAATGTAATATGTGTACTTTCCATGTAGGAGTAACTGGGTTTTTTCCTTGTGTAACAGGTTATGAAGATGGTGATGACCTTGACCGCCATGGAGTCGGGATGTATACATTATGTGAAGCGCCCTGGGGCTGTTCTTGAGCCTGGCTGTGTGATTGCTAAACTTCAGCTAGATGATCCCAGCAGAGTTCAGCAGGTAGGACATTATTGAAGTAAATGTTGGAGTTTAAAATGACCAAAACCTTCATAGAATTCTTCTCAACATTATATATGTAGCTGCAACCATTTAGGCTATTTATACTGCTTGCATATTTTGTATGGTTTGGCAGAGAAAGCTAGGACCCCATTGGTTAGCACTGGGGTCCTAGGTTACTATGTGACCAAGGACAACATCTACATGGTATTTTCCCAGTGTTTACTTAGGTTTCCTCTGAATACTCTAGTTTCCTCCTACACCAAAGACATACTGATGGGGAACTCGTGAGTGAGGATGATGTCTGCAAAGTGCAGTGGAATATGTTTGTGCTAGATTAGTGAGTAAAATAATAAATAATAATGTGAGTGGATGCACCAACGCACACTATTTGGTTACCCATTTACCCCAAAAAAGTGCATCCTAAATGCAAACTTCTTTAGGATACATTCACACGACATTTATTTTGACGCAGGAAATATGGATTTTGTTGTGGATCTGAGACATAATCTGCAATGAATCAACTGCAAAATTGGCAGGAGTTAGATGTGATTTTATTTATAAATTTTTTTGCTGTGGATTTGCCACAGATTTCACCCTTTGCGCTGCAAAGTGTAAAATCGGGGGCATAAATTTTGAACCTGTGGTATCAATTTATAGCCTGCAGCATATTAAGTTATATGCAGAAATTTCCTGTATCGTGTGGATGGTATTTGTAAAGTCCACATTATTTCATAACTGTGTTTATTACTTCCTTTCCGATCAGTGACATACGGTAGTTACATCGATGTTAACCCTTTCAACACCAAGCCAATTTTCACCTTCATGACCAGGCTTAATTTTGCAAATCTGACATGTCACTTTATGTGCTAATAACCTTGCAATACTTTTATTTATCCAAGCAATTCTGAGATTGTTTTCTCGTGACATCTCGTACTTAATGTTAGGGGTAAATTTAGGTCAATAAGTTTTACCTTTTATATAATAAAAAATCCCAAATTTACAGAAAATTTGGATAAAAAAATCATTTTCTAAATTTGATTTTCTACGCATTAAAGTCAGATCGTGATACCTCATTAGATAATTTTTACTTAAAATTCCCTATATGTCTACTTTATGTTGGCATCATTTTGAAAATCACAGTTTATTTTTTTAGGACATTAGAAGGCTTAGAATTTAAGAAGCAATTTTTAAACTTTTCTCTAAAATTTTCAAAACCAACTTTTTCAAATACCAATTCAGTTCTGAAGTCACTTTGAGGTCCTTACATAATAGAAACCACCCATAAATGACCCCATTTTAGAAACTACACCCCTCAAATTACTTAAAACTGGTTTTACAAACCATGTTAAGCCTTTAGGTGTCCTACAAGAGTTAAAGGAAAATAGAGGTGAAATTTACAATTTTCAGTTTATGTGCAGATTTTTAATTTTAATCCAATTTTGTTTCTATAACACAGCAAGGGTTAAGAGCAAAATTAACCTTAATATTTATTACCCTGATTCTGCAGTTTACAGAAACACCCCACTTATGTTTATAAACAGCTGTATGGGCGCATGGCAGGGTTCAGAAGGAAAAAGCAACATATATGGTTTTTGGAGAGCAGATTTGCTGGAATAGCTTTTGAGTGTCATGTCATATTTGAAGGCACACTAGGGCATCCCTACAGTAGAAACCATCCAAAAGTGACTCCATTTTGGAAACTACACCCCTCAAATAATTAATTGAGGGGTTTACTGACCACTTTTACCTCAGAGGTGTTTTATAATATTTAGAAACACATGGCTGTGAAAATGAAAAATTATATTTTTTACAATTTTTTTTTACAAAAAGCCCAATTCTTTCACTTTAACAAGGGATAACAGGAGAAAATGCACTCCATAATTTGTTACCCATTACCTGAATACGACAACACCCTATAAGTGGTTGTAAACTGCTGTATGAGCAGACGGCAGAATTCAAAAGGAAAGGAGTGGCATCTGCATTTTCTAACATGAAATTTGCTGAAATAGATTTTAAGGGCCATAACTTTTTAATTTTTTTGTTGACTGAGCTGTGTGTGGGCTAATTTTTTGTGGGGTGAGCTTTAGTTTTTAATGGTACCATTTTTGGGTACATGTGACTTTTTTTGATCGCTTTTTATTACATTTTTTATGAGGTGAAGTGCTTAATATTTCAATTTTGCCATTTATTTTTTTTATTTTTATTTTTTATGGGGTTCTCCATGTCGTATATTTGATAGTTGTATTCTGTGGGTTTATACGGTTCTGGCGATACCAAATTTATATTGTTTTATTCATGTTCTACTACTTTTATATCATAAAATCACTTTTTATAAAATTTAACATTTTTTTTTTGCATCACCAAATCAAAGACTCATAACTTTTAGATTTTTCAATCAATGTAGCTGCTTGAGAGCTTGTTTTTTTGCAGGATGGGCTCTAATTTTTATTTGTACAATTTTGTGGTCTATTTGGCTTTTTGAGTGCTTTTTATAAATTTTTTTTTTAGGTGAAGTGGGCAAAAGTTGCATTTCTGTCGGTGTTTTTTATTTTTTATGGGGTTCTTCATGTGGTATATTTGATATGATTTTTATTCTGTGGGATGATTACGGTTATGGCGACACCAAAATTATATAGTGTTTTTTTTTTCTACCACTTTTAAATCCTAAAATCACTTATTATTGAACTTTTTTTTTTTTTTTTTTTATCGCCCAAATCTAAAACCCATAACTTAATTTTTCTGTCAACATTGTTGTATGAGGGATTATTTTTAGTAGGTTGGGCTGTAGTTTTTATTGGTATCATTTTTGAGATGCATATGATTTTTGTGATCACTTTTTATTAAATATTTTTGGGAGGTGAAGCAAAAAACTGCAATTCTGCCATTGTTTATTTTTTTTTACAGCGTTCACCACGCTGGATTGGTACCGTGATCAGTTTATAGATCAGGTCATTACAGATGCGGCGATACCAATTATGTGTACTTTATTTTATTTTTTACATTTTTTAATATCTTATAAATTAGTGGATTTGTGAAATGGCAATTTTATTTAATTTTAAATTTGCTTTAGAGCCGCCGCCATCAGATACAGAAGGGGGACCGCATAAGGGAACACAGAGCGGGGCAGAGGAAATGGATAGGGGCAGGCGGGCACAGTTGCCGCCACAGAGCGCGGCTGGCAAATCAGAGGCAGAGTGCACAGAGAGGGGGGGCACAGATCGGGGTGCACGTATTGGTGGCACACAGCAGCCAGTGCCTGATGTCAGGCTCTGATCTGCAGAGTGCAGATCTGAACCTGAAACCGGAACTTTTACACTGCAGCGATCCGATTGGTTAGTCTGTACAGACTAACAAATTGGAGCGATCGCCGGCAAGGGACCACTCTGATTGGTCCCTTGCTGGCGTTACTGGACTATGCACTGTCCCTGACAGCGGCAGTGCAGGGACAGAAGCTTTAATCCAAGCTCTTTGCAGCCCTTGGATTAAAGAGGTGCCATAACAATTATATACGTGCTATCTGCACGGGGTATGTGCAGATAGCACGTATATAGCCGTATGGCAGTCGGGAAGGGTTTAAGGTTGGAAAAAGACAAGTCTATAAAGTCCAACCTGTAATCCTGCTATATCGATCCACGGAACAAATTCTTAGATCAATGTCTATCTTCCTTTTAAAAAGCGGTTGGACCAAAGGGAAAGGGTGTGTAATTAAGATTTCTGTACATTGTAATAAGCCTCAATGTTATTTTAAATTAAAGTAATCTAAACCTTTTTTGAAGCCATCTACTGTATTTGCTGTAGCCAGCTCCTGCGGTAGGCTATTCCAGAGATTCGCAGCTCTGTAAAGAATGCTTGTCGCCTCTTATGACTGAATTTTTATTTATTTTTTCTCCAGTCGTAGGGAGTGCCCCTTGTTTTTTGAGGGGGTTTAACACAGAATAGCTTCCCTATATATATTTTGCATGGTCCGTTTTTTATATATTTGTACAGGTTAATCATGTGTCCCCCCCCCCCCCCCCATAGGCGTATTTTTTCAAGGCTAAACAAATTCAGTTCATTTAATCTTTGGTCAAGCACATATTATTTAGGATGTTAAAACTCAAAACAAAAAAAGTTTATTGGTAATCTATATTAATAAAACACAACAGGGTGTATGACCTAAAACCGTAATCAATAATGGGGTGACTGTTTTCTGGTGCTAAACGCATTAATTGCTCCTGAGGAAGTGCGCTATTAAATGCATAGAAACGCGTTGATCCCTTTATTATACTTACTCAGGCCAGTTAGTGCTGATGATTGGCGGTATATGAGCCATATCAGCTGTTCATCTTACTGGCCTGATTGAGGCACCATTGTAATTGTCCTCAGTGGATGGCAAAGTGCATGGCCATCTTCTGGGTGACTATCGTGTATCCAGCGGCAACATTGTTGCGTTTATTGAGCCTTGCACTGGGTACTCTGTCACTATCTGGAGGTTTGACTATATTGGGCATTTATGATATAGTGTCATAGCTTAGGCTACTTTCACACTAGCGTTCGGGGCTCCGCTTGTGAGTTCCGTTTGAAGGCTCTCACAAGCGGCCCCGAACGGATCCGTCCAGCCCTAATGCATTCTGAGTGGATGCGGATCCGCTCAGAATGCATCAGTTTGGCACCGTTTGTCCTCCGCTCAGCATGCGGACACCTGAACGCAGCTTGCAGCGTTCGGGTGTCCGCCTGGCTGTGCGGAGGCAAACGGATCCGTCCAGACTTACAATGTAAGTCAATGGGGACGGATCCGTTTGAATTTGACACAGTATGGCTCAATTTTCAAACGGATCCGTCCCCCATTGACTTTCAATGTAAAGTCAAAACGGATCCGTTTGCATTATCATGAACAAAAAATAATAATTTTTTTATTTTTTTTTTTTTTTTCATGGTAATGCAAACGGATCCGTTCTGAACGGATCTAAGCGTTTGCATTATAGGTGCGGATCCGTCTGTGCAGATACCAGACGGATCCGCACCTGACGCAGGTGTGAAAGTAGCCATACACTAAATGCCACACACTTCCCTATGAGATTTATATATTACCCGGGTCCCAACCTCTGGAATTGAGGTCCAACCACATTGTGTTCACCTATTGGGCTCTTGTGATACAGTGGCACAATATACACTATATACCACAAATTGCTCAATGTGATTCACAAAATACCTGGTGCTGTATCTCTGGAATCTGGGTCCTAGTACATGATTGTGTTCATCTGACTGGCAGACACTTAATGGGTCTCTAGTGCTAAACTAGTGCTATAGCTATGCAGTCATAGGGAACCATATAGTGTCTATTTGACCCACAGTCAGCCCATTATTGATTACTGTTTTAGGTCATACACCCTGTTGTGTGTTATTAATATTCAGGGTGGGCCATTTATATGGATACACCTTAATAAAATGGGAATGGTTGGTGATATTAACTTCCTGTTTGTGGCACATTAGTATATGTGAGGGGGGAAACTTTTCAAGATGGGTGGTGACCATGGCAGCCATTTTGAAGTTGGCCATTTTGAATCCAACTTTAGTTTTTTCAAAAGGAAGAGGGTCATGTGACACATCAAACTTATTGGGAATTTCACACGAAAAACAATGGTGTGCTTGGTTTTAACGTAACTTTATTCTTTCATGAGTTATTTACAAGTTTCTCTTTGTTTACAGCCATTGACATGTCGCCGAGGTTAACACGTGAGGAGCGGATAGAAATTGTGTTGATGTCTGGTGAACGCAGTAACCATGTCATTGCAGCAGATTTCAATGCAAGACACCCTACGAGACCACCCATCTCCCATGCTACAAGTTAGCAAACTGCTTGCTAAGTTTCGTGAAACTGGTTCAGTGTTGGATTTGCCAAAATGTGGACGCATGAAATCTGTCTCTAATGAAGAAACATCAGTGGCTGTCCTAGCTTCATTCAGCAAGAGCCCACAGCGTAGCACTCGCCGCATGTCACTGGAGAGTGGCATTAGTCGAACATCCCTTCGGCGGATATTAGCTACTCACAAATGTCACCCTTACAAACTCCAGCTACTGCAGCATCTCAACGAGGATGACCCAGATGAGCGCACTGAATTTGCAGAATGGGCAAAACAAAAATTGGAACAGAACCCTCAGTTTACGCAGAAGATTTTGTTCAGTGATGAGGCAAACTTTTATGTGAATGGTGAAGTTAACAAAAAAAAACACCGGTATTGGTCTGACACTAACCCACATTGGATAGATCCCTCCAAGACTGTTGGAACAAAAAAAATTTATGGTATGGTGTGGTATATGGGATACAAAGATAGTGGGGCCATTTTTCATCAATGGAAACCTCAAGGCCACTGGATATGCGAAATTGCTACATGATGATGTGTTTCCCTCTTTATGCACTGAAGCTGGCACGTTCCCTGAGTTTTTCCAGCAAGATGGTGCACCACTACATTATGGGTGTCAGGTCGGAGCATTCCTAGATGAACAGTTTCCTGGAAAGTGGATTGGTCGTCGTGGGCCAGTTGAATGGCCCCCAAGGTCTCCCGATCTGACCCCCTTAGACTTTTATCTTTGGGGTCATCTGAAGGCAATTGTCTATGCTGTGAAGATACGAGATGTGCAGCACCTGAAACTACGGATACTGGAAGCCTGTGCTAGCATTTCTCCTGCGGTGTTGCTATCAGTGTGTGAAGATTGGGAGAAGAGGGTTGCATTGACAATCCAACACAATGGGCAGCACATTGAACACATTTTATAAGTGGTCATAAACTTGTAAATAACTCATGAAAGAATAAAGTTACGTTAAAACCAAGCACACCATTGTTTTTCGTGTGAAATTCCCAATAAGTTTGATGTGTCACATGACCCTCTCCCTTTTGAAAAAACAAAAGTTGGATTCAAAATGGCAGACTTCAAAATGGCCGCTATGGTCACCACCCATCTTGAAAAGTTTCCCCCCCTCACATATACTAATGTGCCACAAACAGGAAGTTAATATCACCAACCATTCCCATTTTATTAAGGTGTATCCATATAAATGGCCCACCCTGTAGATTACCAATAATTAAAAAATGTATGTGTTTTAATGTCCTAAATAATATGTGCTTGACTTATTAATAGTGTGTACGTATACCTTTTCACTACTACTGTTTTATTTTATTTTTTCTGTCATTTAGTCTTTGCTCATAACTAAGATCTCCCAGCCCCTTTGAGTTTAGTTGCTCTCCTCTGTACTTTTTCTAACTCCTGGGCATCCACTTTATGGACTGGTGCCCATAACTGAACCGCGTATTCCAGTTGAGGCCACACCAACACTTTGTATAATGGCAATATTGCATTCCTGTCCGATGAGTCCATACCTCTTTTAATATAAGACAAAATACTGTTGGCCTTAGAGACAGCTGACTATTTAGTCTATGATCTACTAATACACCCAGATCCATCAACAAGTGATTCTGTTTTACTCCCCCTAGGACATATGCTGCATGCAGATTATTATCCCCCAAGTGCATAATTTTACATTTATCTATATTGAACCTCATTTGCCAAGTGGAGGCCCAAACAGTCAGTTTGTCCAGGTCAGCTTGTAACGTAACATCTTCCATAGACTGGACTTTATTACAAAGTTTGGTGTCATCTGCAAAAATAAAAACAGCACTATTAATCCCATCCTCTGTCATTAATGAATAATTTAAATAGCGGACCCAGCACAGAAACATGGGATACACCACTTATAACCGGGGACCATTCGGAATAGGAATCATTGACCACAACTCTTTGGATTCGATCGTGAAGCCAATTTTCAATCCAATTACTAATTATATTTTCTAAACCAATAGACCTCAAATTGCCCATTAGTCGTCTATACTATGTCACTGAGTGCAGGTAGTTAACACTAGTATGCCACACTTCCAGGTGCAAGCAGTATTATATAGGGCCTGCTCCCAGTGCTGGTATTGGAGATGATTGTAACCCCAATTCTGGTAGTTTAACCCTTCAGATGTCATGGTCAATAGTAAGAGGTTATAAAGAGGGAGACAGCTCCCACTATCCTTCAGTCATCACCCCAAGAAAGCAATAGCATAGTGCTGAGTATTTGTCATGACAACAGGGGGCCTTCTAAAGGTTCTCAGGCTTTTCATTTCCCAGTTGTTATAACATTCAATCTGTAGCAGGATATAATAGAATGCCTGTTGAAAAAATTGATATACGCTAAGAGGACTAAAAGAAAAAAAAGTGAAAGAAATTGAATAACCCAACCTGATCTATTAAATTATCCTGTTATTTAACCTGTTATAAAAAAAAAAATCCCCACTGCTAGAATTGTCATTTTTCCCCTCACCCACGACAGCACCACGAGAGAGAGAGGATCCGCCCCCAAAGACAGGAAACCTGAAGTACAAAAAGGCGGAGACTCCCCTCCAACTTCAGTATGGTTTCCGGTCTTTGGAGGGGAAGCCTGTGGTACACCAGTCTCTCCCCATGGCGGCCCATTGTTACCTGCAGTCCCGGTCTCTTTCGCGGCACAGCGGTGCGCGGTGGACTGGCAGAGGAGTGATGGCTTTGTTCCTGAGTGCTGGGCGTATGATACTTCAGTGAGATTCAAAGCACTAGTAAGTATCGTGCGCCGGAAGGATGACTTGTTTGAAGCCAGGGTGGGGGGGAGCATCGAAGACTCTGCTCTATGGATGGTTTCCTGAATCCAGAAAGAGGCATGGAGCACACGTGTGCGCGGCGACGCATCACGTGCTTCGGGGGAGGTGCTTTAGAAGCACAGGAACCCGGAAGTGAGTTGCCGGTGTCTTCCTTGCATGTGCTTGCTGTAAGACAGAAGCAGTGGCTCCGGTGATCACTATGGAGGAAGAAAAGACGGACAATACTGAAGAACCAGTGTCCAACCCAGCCTTGGTACCTATTGCAGGGGTGAGAGGCGTATAGCCACATATGTTTATTTTTATTCCTGACTGGTATATATGTATATACATGTTTTGCAGGAAAAGGCCCTGACTAAACGACGCCATAAAGAGTGTGTCATCTGTAGATGTGCCTTGGCCTCAGATTATGAGAAAGTTATGTCAGCCATGTATTGATAGGACAGTGGCGGAGGAATCTCCATCGTTTTATAAGAGTTTACAGTCTTTGGTTAGGTCTGAAATTGATTCATCTTTGGCCTCAAGGAAAAGTGTGCCTAAAATTAAGAGAAAACATATACGGTGTGTGAGATGGTTTTCTCAGAGTCTGAAGAGGGGGAGGACATCCAGTCAGTAGAAAATCCCCTTTCAGATAGGTCATCCTGTTCTTCTGAAAATGAAGAAGGCGAAATAGGGAAACCTTTCTTTCCGACTGAAGACATAGATAAATTACTCAAAGCAGTCAAATCGACCATGGGAATAGAAGAGGCCAAAGAGCCTAAATTAGTACATGATATTATGTATGGCGGTCTTGAGACTAAACATACCAGATCTTTTCCTGTCCATTAAACCGTATCAGCATTAATTAAGGAAGAATGGTGAAAACCTAACAAGTTTTTATCTCTAAAAATGATCTTTTCTGAAGCGATAGCGGCGACCTGGAATAAAGCTCACAAAATTGATGTGGCCATATCTAAGGTAGCTAAGAAATAATCATTGCCCTTTGAAGATATGGGATCGTTAAAAGAACCTTTGGATAAGAATACAGAGGGTTTCCTGAAAGGGGCTTCGGAAGCTTCAACTTCTTCGTTTAGACCCTCCATTGCTGCAACCTGCACAGCTAGATCACGAATAATCTGATTATCAGAACTAGAAGACCAGTTAAATAAAAAATAAGTGTCCCAGGGAAGATATGTTGGCAGGATTGCCGACTATTAAAAAGTCTGTAGATTTCCTGGCTGACGCATCAAAAGATGCAATAAAATTAGCAGCACGTTCTGGTCTAACTAATTCTGCACGCAGAGCTTTATGGTTGAAAATTTGGAGCGGAGACATTCAGTCAAAGAAGAGGCTGTGTGCAGAGCCCTGTGAAAGGGGGTACTTGTTTGGTTCATCATTGGATGAATTATTGGAAAAAGTGGCAGACAAAAAGAGGAATTTTTCTGTGCAGACTTTCTTCTCCTCAAAAGAAAGATTCGGTCACCCCTTTCGGAATAATAGGGAGTGAGAAATGGGATATTAGGACTTTAAATTTAAACCCCAAAAAAGGGGGGGAGCGGTTTCTTCTTTAATAGATATTCTAGAGAGGACAAAAAAAACAGGTCAGCAATGACGCCAGGTGCCATGTAGGAGGCTGACTAAAAAGTTTTCTTCCTGCATGGACACTTATTTCCAGGAGTCCCTGGATCTTGGATACATTGGGTCTGGGCCTGAGACTGGAATTTCGCTCCCTACCTCCTCCAAGATTCATGATAACAAGATCAGACAGAAGGAATAGCAGGTATTTCAGAAGTACTATCCTTAGTATTATCCTTAGAAAAAAGGGTATTAGTCCCAGTATCAAGGGGTCAGGAAAAACAGGGTTTTTACTCTCCACTATTCCTAGTAAAAAAAAAACGGATGGTTCCTTCAGAACTATTATAAATTTTAAAAAGTTAAACCGGTTCCTTAGTTAGAAAAAATTCTGAATGGAGACTATGAGGTCAGTGATAAATCTACTGTTTCTAGAGTGTTTTATGGCTGTACATCCAGACGCTTACTATCACATTCCTATTTATCAGGGTCATCAAAAGTACTTGAGAGTAGCAGTGGATATACAGGGAGTCATCTACCATTTTCAGTTCCAGGCTCTTCCATTCGGATTATCAATGGCACCCAGGGTGTTTACCAAAATAGTGGCGGAAATGTCAGCCCATATTCGAGAAAAGGATATAATATTTATCCCATACCTGGACGATTTTCTAATTGTAGCAGAAAAAAGTAGCATGCAGCAGAGCAGCACAAGTAGTGATGAGGATCTTGGAAAAATTGGGATGGATCTTAAACAAGGAAAAGTCAAAATCGTACCCTCTTCAGTGCCAACAATTCCTAGGTTTAATTTTAGATTCCAGGAAGCAGACGTGCCTGTTGCCAGAGGACAAGATTTGGAATATAAAGAGGAAGATACAGATGTTAATCAATCATCCAAAAATCTCCTTACGAAAAGGTATGTCAATCCTAGGAAGCCTGACTTCATGCATTCCGGCAGTAATGTGGGCCCAATTCCACTCAAGGGATCTTCAGTGGGAGATATTGACTGCCTGGCAAAAAGGGAGACAGCCCTTAGAATTAAAGATAGAGATATCAGTCCGAACCCTCCTGAGTCTCATTATTATGACCGCAGCCAATATCCAGAGTAACCACATTGTGCAGCACGGAGAGCAGCTGGACTAGCTGGGAGTGATTCAGTAAGGTATGGGTAGGTTGTCGCAGGTATCTGGAGCCATGCTGACTGCAGTGCATCCCACAGCTGCTGAAGGTTGCATGGGGGGAGGATCCATAGAGTGAACACGAAATAAAGTGATTCCACAGATGCACAATTGGGTTCAAGTCTGGGGAACAAGGGGGCCAAGGTAGTACTTGGAAGTCCTGGTCTTGCTCTTCCAACCAGTGTAAGATATTTCTAGCAGTGTGACATGTCGCATTGTCTTTCTGGAAGATCCTATCCGCCCCAGGGAAGAAAATCAGCATGTATGGGTGTACATGATGTACAAGGATGGATTCAAATCTGTTGAGTGAGTTCCACATGGATGAGTAGGTTCAGAGAATGCCACGAAAACATTTCCGAGACCATAATGCTGCTGCCACCAGTTTGTGTTCTTCCACAGTGGTTGCAGGGTATTTGTTCTCTAATGTGTCTATCTGTTTAATGAAGTAGAAAACGTGACTATTTGGAGAAGTCAACCTTTTGCAAATCGGCAGAGGTTCAATTCCAGTACTGCATCAAAAATGGAATCCTTTTTTGCCAATGCAACCTACTTAGCAGAACTGCAGTGACCATCCGTCTATTTTGGCGCACCATACACAGTAGGGTTTGCTGAACTGACTAGTGTCTGATACCCCCCTGGTTCATTTGCATAGTGAGCTGTTCCACTGTAGCGTCTGTGTACCCTCATGCATCTTCTTGGCCAATGTTCACCTCCCACATTAATGGCATATGGTGCTCTTCAGTTTCCACATTGCATATTTGCAGTTGTGCTATTTCCACTCACGATACACTTTTACCACAGCAGCACGTGAACAGTTCACAAGCTGCATTTTCAGAAATAACCAGTAATCATCCCTTTTTGCAACTCTGATAAATTGTCCCTTTTACTCATGGCAGCAACAAGGTATATGTATGCTGCAGCCTATAACACACCCCATATAAATGACTCTTAATAATGGTCATAATAATTTAACTTGATTTCATTAACCTGTCCTGACTGCCCATAGATTATAAACATCCTAGCGGTCGGGACTTCTCTGAATGGACATTCTGAAGCGTCCATCTAGAGATTGCAGCTCCACGCTAATCACTAGTCAGGTACAGCAGGGCACCCAATAGAGAAGGCAGGGACCATTCCACAATGTCCCTGCCTTCTGGATCGCTGTATACACTGCGCTGAACAAGCGTTGTGTATACAGCTGATGAAGTGATATGCTGCTTCCTTCTCCGGCTACATGACCGCTGGGGCTGGGAGACTGCAGTTCCTGTCAGGTCTTCCTGAGACCTCGATGAGCCCTACAGTGAGCCTGTACAGACTCTCTGGGGGTTGTATTCCCCCTGTAAATGGAGCTAATATATCAGTTTATAAAAAAAAATTGATTTAAAAATGATTTTTTTTTTTTTTGAGGTTTCCACTGTAGGGGTACATCAAAATCTCTTCTAATGCAGCACAGGTCCCAAAGGTTATTCCAGCAAAATCTGCCCAACAAAATCCATGTGGCGCTCATACAGCAGTTTATGACCACATATAGGGAGTGTATTTAAACTGCAGAATCGGGGTAATAAATATTGAGGTTTGTTTTGTTGTTGACCCATGATGTGTTACAGGAAAAGATTAAAATGGAAAATCTGCTAAAAAATGAAATTTTGAAGTTTCACCTCCAATTTGCTTTATTTCCTGTGAAATACCAAGGGTTTCCAAAATCAGTTTTGAATACTTTGAGTGCAGTAGTTTCTAAAATGGGGACATTTTTGGGTGATTTCTATTATGTAAGCTCCTCAAAGTGACATCAGAACTGAATTGGTCCTTTTTGTTTCGGAAATATTCTTGAAAATTTTAAGAATTGCTTCTGAAATTGTAAACATTCGAACAGCCTAAAAGGATAAAATAGCATTACCAAAATGATGCCAACATAAAGTAGACCTATGATGAATGTTAATAACTGTTTTATGAGGTATAACGATCTGTCTTAAAGACAGAGAGATTCAGATTTAGAAAATAGTGAATTATTATTCCAAATTTATATATATACAGTACAGACCAAAAGTTTGGACACACCTTCTCATTCAAAGAGTTTTCTTTATTTTCATGACTATGAAGGCATCAAAACTATGAATTAACACGTGGAATTATATACATAACAAACAAGTGTGAAACAACTGAAAATATGTCATATTCTAGGTTCTTCAAAGTAGCCACCTTTTGCTTTGATTACTGCTTTGCACACTCTTGGCATTCTCTTGAGCTTCAAGAGGTAGTCCCCTGAAATGGTCATCCAACAGTCTTGAAGGAGTTCCCAGAGATGCTTAGCACTTGTTGGCCCTTTTGCCTTCACTCTACGGTCCAGCTCACCCCAAACCATCTCGATTGGGTTCAGGTCCGGTGACTGGAGGCCAGGTCATCTGGCGCAGCACCCCATCACTCTCCTTCATGGTCAAATAGCCCTTACTTTCAAAGTTTTCCCAATTTTTTGGCTGACTGACTGACCTTCATTTCTTAAAGTAATGATGGCCACTAGTTTTTTCTTTACTTAGCTGCATTTTTCTTGCCATAATACAAATTCTAACAGTCTATTCAGTAGGACTATCAGCTGTGTATCCACCTGACTTCTCCTCAACGCAACTGATGGTCCCAACCCCATTTATAAGGCAAGAAATCCCACTTATTAAACCTGACAGGGCACACCTGTGAAGTGAAAACCATTTCAGGGGACAACCTCTTGAAGCTCATCAAGAGAATGCCAAGAGTGTGCAAAGCAGTAATCAAAGCAAAAGGTGGCTACTTTGAAGAACCTAGAATATGACATATTTTCAGTTGTTTAACACTTGTTTGTTATGTATATAATTCCACATGTGTTAATTCATAGTTTTGATGCCTTCAGTGTGAATCTACAATTTTCATGGTCATGAAAATAAAGAAAACTCTTTGAATGAGAAGGTGTGTCCAAACTTTTGGTCTGTACTGTGTATTTTTTTTTACTCAAATTTACCATTAACATGACATACAATGTGTCACCAAAATCAATCTCAGAATGGCTTGGATAATTACAGGGGTTATCAAAGTTTTAATAACCCCCTCTAAGATACCTGGCCCCGCGACCCTGCACACGTCATGCAAGGGTGCTGGTCATCGACATGGCCTGCTATTGGCTGTCTCCTTCTACCGGCAGGGGAGAGGCAGCGACAGCCATGGAGCGATCCTGGAGGAAACTGGCGTTGTATACCAGGCAGGGTGGATTTGATTTAAATCAAACTGATTTAAATCACGATTTAAATCACTAGTCAGTAAGGCTTGATTTAAATCATAGTTTTCTACATAAAGACTAATTCTTGCTGGTATAACTTATAATATGCAAGTAGATCAAGATTTTTAGAATAACAACTTTTTATATTAGTTGATTCTGTATTCATAGGTTTGTAGAAGTTAGGATTAAGGTCTTTTTCTCAACTCTGTTCATGTTATAACATTTTTGCTGTGAAGAAGAGGCATGTGATCTCTGCTGAGTCAAATTCAGGTTTGAGAACTGCAAAAGTAAACCAAGCATCTGTGATCATATCTTGTAGGCAGAGAAACTGCCCAATAATCTTACAAAAACCTCTGGAAGAGCAAGACATTGTGGATGGATTAATGGAATTTATTTACCCAAAAAATTTAACATAGACAGCCTTATTCTACATAATTAAAAAACAAATCTATATTTCATGATGGAATAACCTTTGGATGGTAATATATTTTCCTCCAAAAAGCTTTTATTTTTTAAATCATTTATTTTTATCCAAGTTTTGTGCAGGTAGCGGGGCCAAGTATCCTAGAGGGGGTTATTCAAACTTGGATAACCCCTTTAAAAGCATTACAAAGTTATTAACTCATAACGTCAGATTTGCAAAATTAGTCAGGGGGTAAATGGCCTGGTCTGGAAGTGATTAAACATAGCTAAATTAATGGGGCACTAGCTTATTTGTGTAAACAGTTTTTTTTTTTAGATCTGATTTCATCAGTAGAACCATGGTCACATGTAATTGTCCTTAGTATAAATAGTAATGTTTTACATCTTCATGTATTTTGCATGTATATGTGCAGGTGTTATTTTTTTCCACCTATTTCTAGGCTGAACTTCACACAGGATCCTTGCCAGTTATCTACAGCACGGCTTTGCAAGGAGAGAAGCTACATCGGGTTTTTCACAATGTTTTAGATAACCTGGTAAATGTCATGAATGGATATTGCCTTCCAGAACCTTACTTCAGCAGCAAGGTAAGTAACCACAATTTTTATATTTGAAGTGTTGTCTAATGGCGAACTATACCACAACATGCCCGTGCTACATGGGTTACAATCAGGTCACTGGATTTCCTCCTTGGTTTCACTATTGGGACCGAAAGACCCCTGTGTAGTATAGCCATCTCTGGACTGTCTGTACAGTATGTACAATAAGTCTGTTAATAGGGCACTCTAAGTGTTGCCCAGGCAGCCATCTGTGTTATGTTTATTGTGCATGTGTGTACTTTATATGCACCCACAAGCAATGTTAAAAAAAACAAAAAAAATTGTGCATAAATCAAGGCCTCAGAGCACCATCAATGGAAAAAAAAAAGCATATGGCTGCTGAAGGAACAAAAAAAAAAAAAAAAATAGCATTAAAGGGCATTTAATTCTGGTAATTTTATATTGAGGGCTTTAATATGATTTTCAGGGTCCGACACCTCACACCCCCTCTGATCAGATCTTGCACCAGAACTACATGGCGTCGCCGTTTCTGTAGTGGATGGCGCTGCAGTGAACTCCCATTCACTTCACTGGACAATGTATGGAGCTGTGTACAGCTGATGAGCGTGGTATTGAAACCCGCTGATCACATAACCCTAGGATAAACTATAATATAAAAGTACCTGTATACCAAATGGGCCTGATCATTAAGAGATAATGTTCATACATGGGGAAAAAAAATACAATTATCTTTTAATAAGCAAGATGTATACTGCCAAGTTTCTGAAAAAACATGGTGTGAATTGAGTGTTACTATGAATGGGAATTGTTATTGCTAGCAGTAGTTTTGGGCTGCATGCAGACAGTCATAGTAATATGGCCATTTCCATTCATCTGTCACGAATAATTATAAGGCCCTTTTCATTACTTTATTTGGAAAATACCATGCCTGTTTTGACATGACTGCATGTAATACTGTATGTAATATGGCCTTTTGCCATATTAGTTGTATACTTAGTGTTGCTATTTGAATGCAACCTTATGGCATATGCAACGTAGGACATACAGACTTCTTACTGAAATTATATAAAGTTGTTTTTTTTTGTTTTTTTAAAATAACGGTTTAAGTATTTTTCAGTGTGAAGTTCAATCTTGTTTTATGGTTTTAACGCTTTGTATTAAACAGTATAGGTTATTTCAACATTTGTTGACACTAGAAGATAATACGTAAAAGCATCACAGTCAAATAAGGCATCCCCTTGCAAAAAGGTTATAAGAAACAATGGCAATCGTTTAATACAGTAATGTCCGGAAAATAGTCTGAAAGGAGGCGAGTATGCCTACAGGAATCTATTGAAAAAACAAAAGAACAAACCTACAAGACAGGGACAAAGGGGAGGATTGGGTAGGAGGTATGGTTCAGAGAGTAATGACCATTTAAAATCCCTGAGTAGGGCAGATGCTGTTGTCAGTCTTGTTTCTAAAAAGTGAGAGAACTAAACATTCATTTATTTTCATTTTAATTTTTTTCTTGCCAGGTAAAAGACTCGGTGGAAAGACTAATGAAGACACTCAGGGACCCATCACTTCCTTTGCTTGAACTTCAGGACATCATGACAAGTGTATCAGGGCGTATTCCCCCAAATGTGGAAAAAGCAATAAAAAAAGAGATGGCCCAGTATGCTAGTAACATTACTTCTGTGTTGTGCCAGTTTCCAAGCCAACAGGTAATTTTCAGTGAAGTGCGCATTTTTTCCAGTATAACTATTATTACAGCGAAAAAGGGATAGTGTTCTTAGGAATAGTGTTTATTGGCCATTTTATCTAATAATATTTTAAGCATTCATGCATTCATTCATTCATTAGAGAGTCCTTCTGTTTGCTAATATGTTCAAGCCATGGCTTAGATACGTAAGCTGTGGCCAACAAATGAACTGTGCTCATATCTGTATACAGTAGGTGACACGAGTTTTTTTCTGTAAGAGACAAAATCTGGATGTGTCATTTGCAATTGACGCAAGTGCTGGTGGTTTGTTTTGATTCATACTACCAGCTCTGTGGTCTAGTGCTAGAAAAAATGCTGTCACTTCAGGCACTTGATCTGTTCTCCCTGTTCCTGTAAGCCTGCTCCGCTATCACAGCATATCACACAGAGGATTGCATTACCATTTATTGTAGAGTAGAACTGCTGCTGTACCATAGATGGAGAGAATGCAAAATGGCTCTTGGCGAGCTCTGCCTCTAATGCCACAGATGTAAGGTAGCTATTTTATAGGTCAGTGTTCAACCTTTTAAACAGACCTTCCAACATGACTTGGATGACAAGTACCTTATCTGCAGACAGCTGTTTTGGGGTGTTTACTCCTCATCCGTGCAGAACAGAGTGTACTGGCTTAACTGGGTGAGAGGCCTAGGTCAGGATTCTGAGGATTCTTTATATTCTATAGAGAGAGCCTAATTGGAGTGAGGAGTTTATAGACCAGGCAATGCTCCTCTGGAATGCTGGGAAGAATGTATATAAATCAGCTCTTGACAAGCTGTGCACCTAATGCCACCAGATGTAAGGTAGCTCTCCAATAATTCAATGTTCAACCTTTTAAGCAGGCCTTAAAGGAAACCTGTCACCTGGATTTTGTGTATAGAGCTGAGGACATGGGTTGCTAGATGGCCGCTAGCATATCCGCAATACCCAGTCCCCATAGCTCTGTGTGCTTTTATTGTGTAAAAAAAACGATTTGATACATATGCAAATTAACATAAAAGAGTCATATCTTACTTGTGTGACCAGAGAAGAGTCAAATTTTCAAGCTCTGACTCATCTCAGGGTAATTTGCATATGTATCAAATCGTTTTTTTTACACAATAAAAGCACACAGAGCTATGGGGACTGGATATTGCGGATGTGCTAGCGGCCACCTAGCAACCCATGTCCTCAGCTCTATGCACAAAATCCCGGTGACAGGTTCCCTTTAAGACATGACTTGAATAACAAGTAAGTCACCAACTCATCTGCAGTCAGCTGTTAGAGCCAGAGCTTGCTAAGAGCTGATCTGCATACCCTCTTCCCAGCATTCTAGAGGAGCATTGCCGTAGCCTCACGATGATTAGACACTGTCCATAAGGAAATATAGGGGCAAATTTATGAAGACTGGCGTTTTAGACGCTGGTCTCAATAAAGGACCATAGCTAGCGGTGGATCCGCCGAAGTTCTGAAGAGGCGCAGGCCTCTTCAGAAAGTCAGCGCATCCAGCGCCAGTTCTAAATGTAATACAGCTTCTGAGCGGTCTTAAATTTAGACCATTTTCTATGCCTAAAACAGGCGTGGAAAATGATAAATGAGAAGTGCCTACCTCCCTGTCCCCTTCCCATGCCCACAATTTTAGACCCGGCATGGGCGGGGAAAAGTCGCAGATAGCGGCAAAACTAACAGTTGTGCCGCATTTGTGCCTGCAATACTCCTAATGTAGGTGTATTTCAGATTAGTAAATGAACCCCCAGAGTATCCCCCCAAATGCTGTACGTTCTTTCTCGTGATATGCCATCAGGTTGAGAAGCCTGACAACACATCTCATCAGTGTGGAGTGACTGCAGGGCCAATGTGCAGTGTAACGAGGCCCTGCCTCCTCACCTCTCCTAAGCAGATTATAAGGGGAGGCAACATACTAGGACTGGTTGCTGGAAACCATGGGGGAGATTTATCAAACTGGTGTAAAGCAGAACTGGCTTAGTTGCTCATTGCAGCCAGATTCCACCTTTCATTTTCCAAAGGAGCTGAGAAATATGAAAGGTAGAATCTGATTGGTTGCTATAGCCAACTAAGCCAGTTCTACTTTACACCAGTTTGATAAATCTCCCTCCATGTTTATACCTTTTCCGGCAGACCCATTTTAAGCAGGCCCTTTCAAAGTAATGCATATTTTTAAGCTAGCTATTTTATTTATTTATTTTCCCCACAGATTGCAAATATATTAGACAGTCACGCAGCTACACTGAACCGTAAATCTGAACGTGAGGTTTTCTTCATGAACACACAGAGCATTGTGCAACTGGTGCAAAGGTAAGATGTTAAATGAGAAACCAAGTGCTAAAAGCAGTCTTCCATGACCAGAGATTTGGTTCAAAGAGTTTGCATAGTTGTTTTTAACTGGCAATTAAATCACTTTGCTCTTGATTTCATCATAATTCAAGGGTGTCTTTTTCATGAAACTTTAAAAAGAAAAATACTTTTATGTCTGACTTTTCTAGTTAGTAGATAGTATGTCTGACTTTTCTAACCTAAAATTTATTTTCACTTTTGAAGCTATTTCTTAATTGTTCCAACTAGGGTTGTCACAATACCAAAATTTTGATTCGATTTCGATACCATAAAAAAGCATTGCGATATTTGAGATTCGCAAAAAAAATAAACACCAAAAAAGCTGCCTGCATTCAGCATTTTATGGAACATCCAGCTCATAATCAAACAGTCCTATCCTATTTTTTGGGGGTGGGTAAGGTGACCAAAAAATGGCGAATTGCGCAGTTTTTATTTTATTTTTTCTGTTTAGGTGTTCATCGCATAGATTTTTTTATATTTTAATAGTTTGGACTTTTCGGAGGTGGCGATATGCAATATGTTTATATATTTTAAATGTAAAATTGGGGAAGGGGGTGATTTATATTTAATATTTTGGTGTTTTTTTGAAACACTTAATTTTTTCTTTTATTTATTTTTTAACTTTTTATTTAATAGCTATTATCCCCCTTAGGGGCCTAGAACCTGAGATCTTTTAATCCCTTGTGTTATTCACCCTAATAGAGATCTATTAGGGTAAATGGGACATTACACTCTCCCTGCTGCCGTGTGCACAAAGCTTACCATGGCAGCCAGGTCTTCAGTAGCGTCCTGAGGGGTTAACTGCCACTGATTGCAGTTCCCTGTCATAGAGGTTGGGTGCCGGATATGTGATTCTGCCGCCGGCACCCGCCTCCTGTATCTGTATTAAACGTTAGTTATTTTCATTGGTGGCGCAGTGGCCACAGCCCCTCCCCTCGTCCTCCCCTCTCTCCTTTCATAGGTGGCAGCAGTACCACAGGGGGGAGCGAGAGACTGCTTCCTTCTCCCCTGTGCTGCTGAGGGAATATGTCGCTTGCGGAGTAGTGCAGCCTAATATCGTTAAGGGCAAATTCCAGTAACAAATTGATACTGGTACAAAAGTATAAATTTGGTATCAATAATTCGATACCCGGTGCAACCCTAGTTTCAACATATCTAAAATTAGAAAATAAAGAAACTTTACATAGTCTTTATATACAATACATTGTACTGTTTTTTTGTGTTTGTGTTTTTTTTTGCATACCTATGTGTATCCATGTTTACATACTATAAACAGACTCTGGAACCATATCCTACAGCCAAAATCCCTGTCCCCACTTTTTGCATGTTGGCAAGCGGTAGGGAGCAAAACCATAAGTAATATAGTTAAGGGGGGTTGTCTCACTTAAATGGCATTTATCATGTAGACCAGGGGTGGGGGGAACATTTTTGCTTCTTAGGGCCATTTGGATATTTGTAACCTCATTCGTGGGCCATACAAAATTCTCAACTTAAGAATTTGATTGCTATATTTGGTCTAACATATATAATTGACTTAGTAAGTTACATAAATTGCGGTTCAATTAAAACAATGTAGAACGCTGTATAGGGTTGTTTCAAATGTTCGATACCCAATCGATACTTTTGTCTGGTATTGACCTCGATACCAGGATTTGCCTTTTTTCGATACTAGACTATTGTGCAGTCTAGTATCAGAGAACATGGAACGCGCTGCTCTCAGCGGGCTCCGTGTTCTACTCAGCAGCACAGGGGAGAAGGAAGCACTCTCTCCCTCCCCCTGTGCCGCTGCCACCAATGAGGAGAGATGGGCGGGCGCACTGTGCCACCAATGAAGGTAAACGTTTAATACAAATCCAGGAGGCGGGTGCTGGTGGGGAGCTGCAATCAGCAGCAGTTAACCCCTCAGGTGCTGCACCTGTATTAAATGTTAATTATCATTGGTGGCGCAGTGCGCCCCCCTCCCATCTTCCCCAGTATTACAATCATTGGTGGCGCAGTACGACTCCTCCCCTCAACCCCACCAGTATTAAAATCATTGGTGGCAGTGGCCACAGGGTCCCCTCCCCTCCTCCTCATTGGTGGCAGTGGCGCTTGTGATCAGAGCCCCAGCAGTGTAATCGTGGGGCTCTGATCGGTTACCATGGCAGCCAGGACGCTACAGAAGCCCTAGCTGCCATGGTCGCTACAGAAGCTCTAGCTCCCATGGTAAGCTCCCTGCTGCTGTGTGCACAAAGCCCAGGGCAGCAGGGAGAGTGTGAAGTCCTATTCACCCTAATTGAACTCTATTAGAGTGAATAGGTTCTAGCCCCTAAGGGGGAAATGATGATTATTAAATAAAAAGTAATAAAAAAGATAAAAAACACCCATATAATAAGTATGAATCACCCCCTTTCCCAATTTTATATATAAAGAATAAATAAACATATCGCATATTGCCACGTCCAAAAAGTCCAAACTATTAAAATATAAAAAAAAGTCCTATGTGGTGAACAAAAAAATTAATAAAAACCTGCGCGATTCTCCATTTGTCACCTTGTCCCCCCCAAAAAATATGATCGGACTGTAATATTATGGTCTGGACGTTCCATAAAATGCGGAATGCACAGTTTTTTTTTTTTGGAGTATCGCAATATTTTATAGCGCTGTATTTTTGCAGCACAAAATGGTGCCTGCGCTAAATATTACATATGGTATGGTACAGGTGCCATTTTGACCACACATGGCAGTCTAATTTTTAAGTTCAGAATGTTATGTATTTAGTTCTTTGTTTGGCATTAATGGCAGGCAAGCTAAGCCTAGGGGGTTCCAGGGAGGGGTTCACCCAGCTTCACTTGCCCTCACTGGTCGTTTTCCTGCCGCGCAGTATTGTGACCTGACAGCACACAGCGTCAGGTCATAGTATGTGTCTTAGTGCACTATGTCCTGACACTAAACATATCAGGACACAGAGCGGGGCCAGAGGAAGACCAGGGAAGGTGAGAACAGACAGTGCTTTTCTCATCTTTCTGTGCCTCCCGCATGCTAATGAGCACTTCCATAATGGAAGCTGTCATTAGCATTTTCAGTATGTGTCCTGGCATGGGGTCGAGGGCCACATGAGATGATCCCGAGGGACCGAAGTAGACCCTAATGTAGACAAAGGTAATACAAGACACTTACTAATGTATTGTGTTTGTCCATATTGCCTCCTTTGCTGGCTTGATTCATTTTCTCATCACATAATACACTGCTAGTATTCAGGGGTTACGACCACCCTGCAATCCAGCAGCAGTGGACATGCCTGCACACTATTGAAAATGCAGTCCCATCCACCAGAGAAGCCAGAGCTTTTTGCTAAAGTGTGCAAGCATGGTCACCGCTGCTGGAATTGGGGGTGGTGGTAATTATGGAAACGAGAAGTGTGTAATGCAACAGAAAAATTAATCACACCAGCAAGACAGAGAACATGCTCATTCACAATACATTAGTGAATGCCTTTTATTAACTTTGTCTACGTGATGAATGCCATTTTCTAAAGTGGGACAACTCCTTTAATTATTAAGAAACTTTGCAAATAGTCTTGATTTAACCCTTTCTCTACGGCGCAGGAGCGAAGTGCAAACATGGCACCCGCTCGCATGTGCAGTTTCAAACTGCAGAGACCCGCTGCCATTATCCCCTTAAGGACACATGACGTACCGGTACGGCATGTTTCCCGAGTCCTTAAGGACACATGATGTACCGGTACGTCATGTGTTGTTCCGATCACTGCTGCCCGGCTGGCGGTGATCGGAACAAGGTGCCTGCTCAAATCATTGAGCAGGCACCTTGGCTAAATGCGCGGGGGGGTCCCGTGACCCCCCAGTGTCGGCGATCACAGCAAACCGCAGGTCAATTCAGACCTGCGGTTTGCTGCAGTTTCTGATCCCCGCGGTCCCTGACCGCGGGGATCAGAAACTTTAACATGGCCAAAATATAGATTTTCACCCCCCCTGCACCCCTGAGTGATTTTATGGCGGGGGGTTGCGGGCGGTGCGGGAGGCGGGCTCCCCAGCCCGCCTCTTCTTGAATAATCATTGGTGATTGGTGGCCAGTGGGTATACCAGCGTGTCAGCACATTGCTGACACTCTGGTATAAACAGCTGACATCTGTGCTGTGATGTCAGCCGTTTAACCCTTTCCCGGACCGCGGTATGGAAGAGCAGAGGTTAACAGTCGGGAGCTCCCTCCCTCTCCCATCGGGGGGCTGCTGTGCCTTTGCAGCCCCCAGACAGGATGGGGTCACAGAGGGAGCCCCCCTCCTTACCCTTCCCCGTCTGTGCAGTTGTGGCCACAACTGAGCAGACGGGAAAGGTTCCCATGGCAACAGGACGCCTTCTCAGGCATCCTGCTGTCCATGGTGCTGAACAGATATGTGCTAAAGGCATAGATCTGTTCAGACAAAGTGTAAGTAAAATACAGTACAATACACTATATAGTGTACTGTACTGTATTATTCAGACATCAGACCCACTGGATCTTCAAGAACCAAGTGGGTCTGGGTCAAAAAAAAAAAAAAAGTGAAAAAAGTAAAGTAAAAAAACAAAAATATTTTTATCACTGAATAAAAAAAAAAAAAAAAAAATACACTACACATATTAGGTATCGCCGCGTCCGTAACGACCTGATCTATAAAACGGTCATGTTACTTTCCCCACACGGTGAACGCCATAAAAAAAACGGTGAGAAAATTGAAATTTTGCCCACCTTACTTCCCAAAAAAGGTAATAAAAGTGATCAAAAAAGTCGCATGTACGCCAAAATAGTACCAATCGAACCGTAATCTCATCCCGCAAAAATCATACCCTACCCAAGATAATCGCCCAAAAACTGAAAAAACTATGGCTCTTAGACTATGGAAACACTAAAACATGATATTTTTTTTTTGTTTCAAAAATGAAATCATTGTGTAAAACTTATATAAATTAAAAAAAAGTATACATATTAGGTATCGCCGCGTCCGTATCGACCGGCTCTATAAAAAGATCACATGACCTAACCACTCAGATGACCACCGTAAAAAAATAAAAATAAAAACGGTGTAAAAAAAGCCATTTTTTGTCATCCTAAGTCACAAAAAGTGTAATAGCAAGCGATCAAAAAGACATATGCACCCCAAAATAGTGCCAATCAAACGGTCATCTCTTCCCACAAATAATGAGACCCTACATAAGACAATCGCCCAAAAACTGAAAAAACTATGGCTCTTAGACTATGGAGACCACAAAAAAAAAATTTTTGTTTAAAAAATTTAATCATTGTGTAAAACTTACATAAATAAAAAAATTGTATACATATTAGGTATCGCCGTGTCTGTGACAACCTGCTCTATAAAATTACCACATGATCTAACCTGTCAGATGAATGTTGTAAATAACAAAAAAAAAACGGTGCCAAAAAAGCTATTTCTTGTTACCTTGCCATACAAAAAGTGTGGTATAGAGCAACCAAAAATCATATGTACCCTAAACTAGTACCAAGAAAACTGCCACCCTATCCCGTAGTTTCTAAAATGGGGTCACTTTTTTGGAGTTTCTACTCTAGGGGTGCATCAGGGGGGCTTCAAATGGGACATGGTCAAAAAACCCGTACAGCAGTTTACGAACACATATGGGGTGTTTCTGTAAACTACAGAATCAGGGCCATAAATAATGAGTTTTGTTTGGCTGTTAACCCTTGCTTTGTAACTGGAAAAAAAATATTAAAATTGAAAATCTGCCAAAAAAGTGAAATTTTGAAATTGTATCTCTATTTTCCATTAAATCTTGTGCAACACCTAAAGGGTTAATAAAGTTTGTAAAATCAGTTTTGAATACCTTGAGGGGTGTAGTTTCTTAGATGGGGTCACTTTTATGGAGTTTCTACTCTAGGGGTGCATCAGGGGGGCTTCAAATGGGACATGGTGTCAAAAAAACAGTCCAGCAAAATCTGGCTTCCAAAAACCATACGGCGCACCTTTACCTCTACGCCCTACTGTGTGCCCGTACAGCAGTTTACGGCTACATATGGGGTGTTTCTGCAAACTACAGAATCGGGGCAATAAATATAGCATTTTGTTTGGCTGTTAACCCTTGCTTTGTTACTGGAAAAAATGGATTAAAATGAAAAATTTGCCCAAAAATCTAAATTCTGAAATTTTATCACCATTTGCCATTAACTCTTGTGGAACACCTAAAGGGTTAACGACGTTTGTAAAATCAGTTTTGAATACTTTGAGTGGTGTAGTTTCCAGAATGGGGTAATTTTTGGGTGGTTTCTATTATGTGAGCCTCACAAAGTGACTTAAGACCTGAAAAAAGTGGGTTTTTGAAAATTTCTGAAAAATTTGAAGATTTGCTTCTAAATTTCTAAGCCTTGTAACATCCCCCAAAAATAAAATATCATTCCCAAATTGAGCCAAACATGAAGTAGACATATGGGGAATGTAAAGTAATAACTATTTTTGTAGGTATTACTATGTATTATAGAAGTAGAGAAATTGAAACTTGGAAATGTGCAATTTTTTACAAATATTTGGTAAATTTGGTATTTTTTTTTATAAATAAAAATGAATTTTTTTTTTTACTTAATTTTACCAGTGTCATGAAGTTCAATATGTGACGAAAAAACTATCTCAGAATAGCCTGGATAAGTCAAAGTGTTTTAAAGTTGTCACCACTTAAAGTGACACTGGTCAGATTTGCAAAAAATGGCCTGGTCCTTAAGGGGAAATAAGGCTGTGTCCTTAAGGGGTTAAAGCCTTTAGCTGCCGTGATCAAGTGAAAAACCGCTTCTTACTGGCATCCCCTGCGGCCAATGAGGATGTCTGTAATTGAATTTAATATGCTGGATCTCGCTGAAGAGACCCAGGGCATTAAACTGCAATTATTATTTTGGCCAGTAGGTGGCAGGCCATTGTAAGAAGCAATTCTGAACAATTAATGGATATAAAAAATCCATTAAAAAATTATTGGATTTTGTAGGCTCAAATACGAGCTTCAAAATGATTAAAAGAAAGCAAAACAAAACCTGTTTAAAAATATATATTAAATCATCCCCCTTTACCTACAAAAAATAAATAAATACATAAATAACAAAAAATATAAACCTCATGGGTATAACGGTGACCGAAAACGCCCGTACTATTAAAATATAAAAATGTTTTTCCAAAACTGCGAATGGCATAACTGAAAAAAGGGTCAAAATAGCCAATTTACCATTTTTTCATCGCTTCTCTTAACCCAAATTTTTTTTATTAAAATGTGATGAAAAAAAATCACACGCTCCAAAATTGTACAGTCCTGATCAAAAGTTTAAGACCACTTGATAAATGGCAAAAAATCATATTTAGCATGGCTGGACCTTAACAAGGTTCCAAGTAGAGCTTCAACATGCAACACGAAGTAATGGGAGTGAGACGAAACATTTTTTGAGCATTCAATTTAATGAAAATGAATAAACTTAAACAGGCTGTTTTTCAGCTGATCAAAAGTTTAGGACCACACCTCCAAAAAAAAACTAAACCCCCCCAAAACAGAAATCCAACTTCCAAACATGAACTCAGTAATGAGTAGCTCTGCCGTTATTGTTTATCACTTCAAAAATTTGTTTCGGCATGCTTGATGCAAGCGTTTCCATGAGGTGAGTGGGAACATTTCTCCAAGTGGTGAAGACGGCCACACGAAGGCCATCTACTGTCTGGAATTGTTTGTAAACTTCCCTTGCCATCCATCCCCAAAGGTTCTCAATTGGATTTAGATCAGGGGAACATGCAGGATGGGCCAAAAGAGATGTTATTCTCCTGGAAGAAGTCCCTTCTCCTGCGGGCATTGCGTACTGTAGCGTTGTCCTGTTGAAAAACCCAGTTGTTACCACACAGACGAGGGCCCTCAGTCATGAGGAATGCATTCTGCAACATCTGGACATAGCCAGCGGCCGTTTGACGCCCCTGCACTTCCTGAAGCTCCATTGTTCCACTGAAGGAAAAAGCACCCCAGACCATTATGGCTCCCCCTCCACTGTGGCGCGTAGAAAACATCTCAGGTGGGATCTGCTTGTCATGCCAGTAATGTTGGAAACCATCAGGACCATCAAGGTTAACTTTTTTTCTCATCAGAGAATAAAACTTCCTTCCACCTTTGAATGTCCCATGTTTGGTGCTCTCTTGCAAAGTCCAAACGAGCAGTTCTGTTGCGTTCAAGGAGATGAGGCCTTTGAAGACGTTTTTTGTTTTTGAAGCCCTTCAGTCTCAGATGCCGTCTGATGGTTATGGGGCTGCAGTCAGCCCCACTAAGGGCCTTAATTTGGGTCGAGGATCGTCCAGTGTCTTGACGGACAGCCAATTGGATCCTCCGGCTCAGTGCTGATGAAATCTTTTTGGGTCTTCCACTTGACTTTTTTGTTCCATAATTTAAGAAATTCCAAATGACTGTCTTACTGCGTCCCACCTCAGCAGCGATGGTGCGCTGTGAGAGACCCTGCTTATGCAGTTCAACAACCCGACCAGGTTTGAAAAGGGAGAGTTTTTTTTGCCTTTGCCATCACAACGTGTGACTACCTGACAGAAAATGACAATTAATCCACATCTTTGCACAGATTTGGCCTTTTAAAGGCATGTGGTCCTAAACTTTTGATCTGCTGAAAAACAGCCTGTTTCAGTTTAATCGTTATTTTCAATTAATTGAATGCTCAAAAAATGTTTTGTCTCACTCTCATTTCTTCTCGTTGCGTGTTGAAGCTCTACTTGGAACCTTGTTAAGATCCAGCCATGCTAAATATGATTTTTTGCTATTTTTCAAGTGGTCTTAAACTTTTGATCAGGACTGTATAACTATAAAGAAGTTATGGGGTTGAGAATATGGTAATGTGAAAAGTTTACATTTATTTTTACACTAGTTAGACATAAAAACCTATACATATGTGGTATTGTTGAAATTGTACTGACCCAGAGAATAAAGGGCACAGGTCATTTTTGCTGCAAACTGAACGCTGTGGAGCAAAACCCATAAAACAGTGGAGGAATTGCTATGTGAACTGAAAAAAAAAAAAGTTGTGGCTCAAGGAAGGTAGGGAAGAAAAATGAAAACGCAAAAATGAAAAAAAAAATCTGGTGTCCTAACGGTTAACCATTTTCAATTTTTTAATTGCTGCATTGGAACAATGAAAACAAGATTTTGTAAATGTGCTCATAGCCTTTAACTCTTTCACCTCCAGGAGTTTTTAGACAACGTTTACATTTATGACATGCAAAAATAGTCCTGATTCTAAGCATACTCATACTAGGGTTGGGCAATATACCGGTGTTAGCGATATACCGCGGTATTAAGAAATAGCGATATGGCGATATCACTGTTCCTTAATTACCGCGGTATATTAGTGACGTCATAAGAAAGATCGCACTTGCACTGACCGCTTCTAAAACGTCTGCGTCCGGCCGCCTGTGCACATTGCCTGCCAGTTCTCACTGCAACCGCCCCCTCATCGTTCCTACTTTACCTGAACTCCACCCACCGACCCGAGAACTGGCAGTCATAGGCCACGCTACGGCCACCCTGAAGGCCCAAACTTAAGCAGCCAATTAGAGAGGAGAAAAGACAACGGCATCCTCACAGGCCAGCTGCGAGCCAGGCCTGAGGCCTGTACCCTTGTCCACAGCGGGGGAAAACACATGCGGACTAGGGTAATGAATAAACATGTCTCCTAGGTAATACTATCTCCTATCCTATCTTACCATCTATTGGCAGGCTCATCGGTTTTTGCAGCAGCCCCTGCATAAGGCAGTGCCAGCTCTAGCGTTTAGAAATGGCACCCAAAACAAAAATATACCACTTTACCATTTACTGCCCCGCATATACACATGAACGCCCGCCCTCTCCCCATATAGAGTATTCAGCACCCGGCCACCCCTGTATACAGTGTACTTTGTACAGTGCACATAGATGGGGATGTACTAGACCCAAGGGGAATATGCAGGTCATGAGTCCCACCAGTATAAGCCCCATACAGTATTATGTCTCCTTGTGGCTTCCCCCATACAGTATAACGTCTCCTCGTGGCTTCCCCCATACAGTATAACGTCTCTTTGTGGCTTCCCCCATACAGTATAACGTCTCCTTGTGGCTTCCCCCATACAGTATAACGTCTCCTTGTGGCCCCCATACAGTATAATTTCTCCTTGTGGCTGCCCCCATACAGTATAACGTCTGCTTGAGGCCCCCATACCGTATAATGTCTTTGTGGCCCCCCATACAGTATAACGTCTGCTTGAGGCCCCCATACCGTATAATGTCTCCTTGTGGCCCCCATACAGTATAATGTCTCCTTGTGGCCCCCATACAGTATAACGTCTCCTTGTGGCTTCCCCCATACAGTATAACGTCTCCTTGTGGCCCCCATACAGTATAACGTCTCCTTGTGGCCCCCATACAGTATAACGTCTCCTTGTGGCTGCCCCCATACAGTATAACGTCTCCTTGTGGCTGCCCCCATACAGTATAACGTCTCCTTGTGGCTGCCCCCATACAGTATAACGTCTCCTTGTGGCTTCCCCCATACCGTATAACGTCTCCTTGTGGCCCCCATACAGTATAACGTCTCCTTGTGGCTGTCCCCATACAGTATAACGTCTCCTTGTGGCTGTCCCCATACAGTATAACGTCTCCTTGTTGCTTCCCCCATACAGTATAATGTCTCCTTGTGGTTGCCCCCATACAGTATAATGTCTCCTTGTGTTTTTTCTTTTAAACGGGTATTTATCGCGATATATATCGGTATCGTGATGATGTTTTTTAATATCGTTATCGTCTGAATATTTTTGATATCGCCCAACCCCAAGGCCCCTTTCACACGGGCGAATATTCCGCGCGGATGCGATGCGTGAGTTGAACGCATTGCACCCGCACTGAATACCGACCCATTCATTTCTATGGGGCTGTTCACATGAGCGGTGATTTTCACGCATCACTTGTGCGTTGCGTGAAAATTGCAGCATGCTCTATATTCTGCGTTTTTCACGCAACGCAGGCCCTATAGAAATGAATGGGGTTGCGTGAAAATCGCAAGCATCCGCATACAAGTGCGGATGCGGTGCGATTTTCACGCATGGTTGCTAGGAGACGATCATTATTATTTTCCCTTATAACATGGTTATAAGGGAAAATAATAGCATTCTAAATACAGAATGCATAGTAAAACATCGCTGGAGGGGTTAAAAAAAATAAAAATCATTTAACTCGCCTTAATCCACTTGATCGCGTAGCCCGGCATCTGCTTCTGTCCCCTTTACTGAATAGGACCTGTGGTGAGCATTAATTATAGTTCAAGGACCTGTGATGACGTCACTCCAGTCATCACATGGTACGTCACATGATCTTTTACCATGGTGAATCACCATGGTAAAAGATCATGTGATGACCGGAGTGACGTCATCACAGGTCCTTGAACTATAATTAATGCTCACCACAGGTCCTATTCAGTAAAGGGGACAGAAGCAGATGCCGGGCTACGCGATCAAGTGGATTAAGGGGAGTTAAATGATTTTTTTTTTTTTTTTTTTTTAACCCCTCCAGCGATGTTTTACTATGCATTCTGTATTTAGAATGCTATTATTTTCCCTTATAACCATGTTATAAGGGAAAATAATACAATCTACAGAACACCGATCCCAAGCCCGAACTTCTGTGAAAAAGTTCGGGTTTGGGTACCAAACATGTGCGATTTTTCTCACGCGAGTGCAAAAAGCATTACAATGTTTTGCACTCGCGCGGGAAAATCGCGGGTGTTCCCGCAACGCACCCGCACATTTTCCCGCAAGGCCCGTGTGAAAGAGGCCTAACTCAATCTACGTGTATATCTTCAGAAAGTAGACCCCTGGTACTTTGTAAGAAAAATCCCATCCAGCACTTTACACTCACAGGCAACTTTTTTATAATTTTGCATCAAAGTGAAAAGAAAATTGTAAAAATGTATAGTCTCTTTTTATGTGGCTAAATTTCTGATCCCAGTAGTCTCTTAAAAGCACACCTCCTTAAAATAAAAGTTTGTGATGTGTGGAATTTATACATGCCACTAGGGGTGGGCGGTATAGGCGATATGCGATATAAATTTGGGCCACGATATGGATTTTCGCCATATCGCCTATATCGCCGGACCGCGATATGATTGCGCTCTCTGCGCGCACCATTTACTCCTGAGCCCGCCGGCCGGTGTTCTGAGATATTTTCCTACCTCAGATATTTTCCTACCTGCGAACTGAGCATGCTCAGTACAAGTGAAGTCCCCACCCATTATATTTTCCTACTGCTTCTGTTCCCGGTCTGCTGGATTCATTGTGTCTCCTGCTGTCACATGTAAGTTCCTACTGGTTTTAAATTGTTGAATGTGACAGCAGGAGACAATGAATCCAGCAGACCGGGAACAGAAGCAGTAGGAAAATATAATGGGTGGGGAGAATAGGCGGGAACTTTACATGTGGGTGGGGACTTCACTTGTACTGAGCATGCTCAGTTCCCGGGTAGGAAAATATCTGAGGTAGGAAAATATCTCAGAACACCGGCACAGTGGAGGGAGAAGGAGGGAGTCCCTCCCTCCCCACTGTGCGCGGCTGCCGCTGAACACCAATGAGGAGAGGACAGAGTAGGAGGAGGAGGGGAGGGACTGTGGCCGGCCATATCCCACAGGGTCCCCCCCCCCTAGTTCATTGATGGCAGTGGGCAGTTCCGATCGGAGTCCCAGCAGTGTAATGCTGGGGCTCCGATCGGTTACCATGGCAGCCAGGAGTCACGCTACTGAAGTCCTGGCTGCGATGGTATGTTAGTGAGCAGCATTATACTCACGTGCACCGTGGCCGCCGGGCGCTCCTCCTTCTGTCTGTGCGGCGCATTGCTAATGCTTATAGCATTAGCAATGCGCTGCACAGACCTATGAGAAGAAGGAGCGCTCGGCGGCCAAGGCGCACGTGAGTATAATGCTGCTCACTAACATACCATCGCAGCCAGGACTTCAGTAGCGTCCTGGCTGCCATGGTAACCGATCGGAGCCCCAGCATTACACTGCTGGGACTCCGATCGGAACTGCCCACTGCCATCAATGAACTAGGGGGGAGGAGATGGGGACCCTGTGGCCACTGCCACCAATGATTAATACTGGGGAGGGAGGGGGGGTGGGTTTGAGTTACCATAGGGGGGCAGATAAGAGGCTGGGGGGGGAGCAGATAAGAGGCTGGGGGGGAGCAGATAAGAGGCTGGGGTGGGAGCAGATAAGAGACTGGGGGGGAGCAGATAAGAGGCTGGGGTGGGAGCAGATCAGAGGCTGGGGTGGGAGCAGATCAGAGGCTGGGGGGGGGAGCAGATCAGAGGCTGGGGGGGGAGCAGATCAGAGGCTGGGGGGGAGCAGATCAGAGGCTGGGGGGGAGCAGATCAGAGGCTGGGGGGGGAGCAGATCAGAGGCTGGGGGGGGAGCAGATCAGAGGCTGGGGGGGGGCAGATCAGAGGCTGGGGGGGGAGCAGATCAGAGGCTGGGGGGGGGAGCAGATCAGAGGCTGGGGGGGGGAGCAGATCAGAGGCTGGGGGGGGGAGCAGATCAGAGGCTGGGGGGGGGAGCAGATCAGAGGCTGGGGGGGGAGCAGATCAGAGGCTGGGGGGGGAGCAGATCAGAGGCTGGGGGGGGAGCAGATCAGAGGCTGGGGGGGAGCAGATCAGAGGCTGGGGGGGAGCAGATCAGAGGCTGGAGGGGCACATGAGAGGCTGGCTGCCAGGGTCAGCTCCCTGCTGTTGTGTGCACAAAGCACAGGGCAGCAGGGAGAGTGTAAAGTCCTATTCACCCTAATAGAGCTCTATTAGGGTGAATTTGACAAGGGTTCTAGCCCTTAAGTTTAAACACCCCCCAATATAGAAAACAATATATTGCAATATATATCGCACATGCTTAAAATTATATCGCAATATAAATTTTAGGCCATATCGCCCACCCCTACATGCCACTTAACAATAGTCACACATTTATACAATAGCATATCTTGAGAAAAACTCCACATCTGGTCATAACTTTAAAAAAGTAAATTAAAAAGAAAAACAGGATTAGTTTACTCTCAACAACTGTACTGTATTATTTCCTAAACAAGGCAGACAGCTTGAAGAATGTTAAATTTGTACTGCATGGTTTCCAATAATGATAACTTTCATACAACTTTCAATGAACTAAATATATAGTTTATAAGGCTGAAAAAAGATATCTGTCCGTCCAGTTGAACCTGTTATCCTGAAAGTTGATCCAGAGGTGCCTGGATGTATTTCTGGAGTGTAATGATATTACAGGCTATAGCTACTAGAGAGGGGTCTTTGATCCAGGGAGTTATTCTGATTAATAACCACCCTCTGTTTTCTATCATTGAGCCAGTTACTTTTACAGAGCTGTAGTTCCTTTTACAGTAGTTTGTCAGTATCTTGGCTGTACACACAAAAAAAATAATAATCAGTGAGCGAACTCTGTAGCCTCTGTATTTTGAGGACTGAGGCAGCTGGAACCTCCTATGATTAGGAAGTAGTGGCATATCCTAGCAATATGTCTTCACTTCCTACAACGGGAAAACTCCTTTAATGGGATTGTCAAGAATCCTCTTACTGTGAGGCTACATTTACACGACCGTATGTGTTTTGCGGTCCGCAAATTGTGGATCAGCAAAACACTGATACCGGCCGTGTGAATGTAGCCGGCCCTATGATAGAAATGCCTATTCTTGTCCGCGATTGCAGACAAGAATTGGACATGAGATGAAAAGATCTGCTCTGTAACTGGTAATGGGTCCATCAGATTCCTGTTTTTGTATTACCAATACTACACATTTTGCTTTTCTAACGTAATGATAAACTGCTAGACAGTCTTCTCTGACAATTACAATTCTTCCAGGTACATACTCGCACCCTGCAGTTTAGTCGCCAAAGTTTATGCCCTTTCCTTCAAAACATTCATCTGCTATTCTGCATTGCTTATTTTATTTGGAAATATTTATATTATGCATCATACCTCTGATACAACATTATTGTTTTATAAACCCTCGTCTGCTCATTATCTTTGTGTCTCAATTCAACCCATTTCACATGAGTTAAGTAGTAAAGCAGGATAGTACTGTAATGATAAAATGCTTTATACAAAATTTGTTTTCTACGTTGTAGGATTCTTCTGATGTTATCATGTTTATTTTACGACTGGTCTCTTTATCCCTTAATTTTTTATTTTTTATATATCTATATAATTTTGTCAGATACCGAAGTGGCATTCGAGGTCACATGAAAGCGGTAGTCATGGATTTGCTTCGTCAGTATTTGAAAGTTGAAACTCAGTTCCAGCATGGTATGTTTTATAAATAAGAAGACTAACTTGTGTAACTTTTATTAGTTTAATTTGTTTATTTATGCCTTGACATTTGATGAAAATGGCCTTTTTTAAGACTGATAGGAAGCTAGGCAGCAAGTGATTAAAAATGATCTTTGGCTGCCATCTTCTGGTGAAATCTGGTAGTGGCTTAGCATTCTTGTAAAATCTACAAAGGTTTCTGCAGGGGCTATATTTTGCACTACTTTCCTGCCACTTAGATTTCACATTGATATGATCACACATTTGCAATTTCAACACTTGCTGAGTAATGCTCTAAATGCCCTAACCAAATTTACTAATGATCTGCTAGTTGCCAAAGCTAAATATTATCAATTTGTGTTCCTCCTCCTAGACCTGTCCTCTGCTTTTGATAAAGTCGACAATCTGTTACAGAATCACTCATTCCTAGGCATCAGACACTTAGCCCCTCCTCTAACTCTTCATACCTCACCAACCGAGCATTCACTGTTGTCCACTTAAACACAATCTCTTTATCCCATCCTCTCTCTGTTTCTGTCCCTCAAGGATCTGTTCTGAGAACCCTACTCTTCTCCATCTATATACATTTTTTTTCTCTCCTTCCCCCTCTGAATGGTGGAGCATTGACTTGTAGGATAGCTACCTTAAATCTGGTGGTATCCGTGGCTTAGCTTTCTTTTCGGAAAGAGCTAATTTGCATAACATTAACTTTTTCACTAATGAACAGGGAACTGCATCTACAATAACCCTAATTGGCTATTTAAAATGGGTTTATCCAAAAAGGTAAACTTTTCAAACTTAATTGAAAATACTGCTGTATAAAAAGGTTGTTATAGGGAATCTGGAATGATAAGAGCACAGAAGCAGTGCTCCATTAGGTCCATTTCATTATGCAGCTGTAACCGCTTACTGATATAGTTGTGGAGGCCAGGCACAACTCTGGTATGCTCTCATCAGTAAAAATCCACTGGTAGGTATTGCTGCTTCCTAGAAAAGCATACCTTGAGCCATTGCCCATTTTTTCTATTTGCAGTATTCGGGATCATGCCCAAAAATGGTCCACATCCGATCCGCATTTTCTTTTGCAGGTCTGATGCGGACCCTTTAACTTCAATGGGGCTGCAAAAGATGCAGACAGTACATTGTGTGCTCTCCTCATCTTTATGTCCATTCTGCGGCTAGGCAAAAAAATATAACATGTCCTATTCTTGTCCGTTTTACGGACAAGGATAGGACAGTAATGTAGAGGGCAGGACGTTCCGTTCCACAAAGTGCGGACCGCAAAAATGACAACGGCTGTGTGCATGAGCCCTTACAGTGATATATTTTTAATCTATTTAAATTGTAGTGTCATTCGACTGAAAATGCTTTTTTTTCCATCACTCCTCCAGGTCATTACGATAAGTGTGTCTTCAGTCTTCGTGAAGAGAATAAAAGTGACCTCACAATGGTACTGAACTACATCTTTTCCCATGCTCAAGTCACCAAGAAGAATCTTCTAATTACTATGCTAATTGTAAGTCACCTGATTATAATGAATAGCATTGAGATGTAGCACACCGTAATAAATCCTGTCCAAGTAAATGCTTTTCATAACTGGGTATGTATTACATACAAGGACCTTGTAACACCACTTAACTTTTTAATGACCATGTCTGAAAAGGCTTTAATGACAAAGTCCTTTTTAATAATTTAGCGCATGTGGTGGTTTAATGGTCCAAATTAGTGTTGATCGAGCACCAAAGTGCTCGGGTGCTCTACCAAGCACAATGGGAGAACCCGAGCATTAAACCAGTCACCCCCTGCTCTGAAGAGGGGAGGGTGTCTGGTTCATAGGAAAAGGTCAGAAATTGATGGAAACAGCACTGAAATGGTTCGGGAAGAGCATGGGGAGGATGTCTGGATGCATTTTGGACTCCCAGGTCGCTGCTGGGAATGATGTTGTCAGAGTTGTACGCCACTTTTACAAACTGACAATAATACGCACCAAACCGAAGATAAAATATATTTTAGAGGAAAAATTATTAGGAAACATTCTTTCCTGGACATTTACTTGTATATTACAAGGCAGAGGCACGCCGATCCAACCTGTATATCACATAAAGGCGGGCCTCATTCACATTGTGGTACAATTGTTCAGGTAGTGGGACTCCACTACATGAAGTGAAAGGGCTGCCAACCATTTCAAGGAACCGGCACTCCAATACGTCCTTTATTACACATAAAGGAGGGCATCATACACCCTTGAAAAATTATGATTGATGGCCTGCTGCTGAGCTGACCCTGTAAGAGATTGTAGATGAGGCCCTGCTGGTGAGCTGACCCTCTAAAAAATTATATGCGAGTGCCTGCAGGTGATCTGACCCTGTAAAACATATGCGAGAGCGTTCAGGTGAGCTGACCCTGTAAAAGATTGTAGGCGAGGGCCTGCAGATGAGCTGACCCTGTAAAAGATTGTAGGCTAGGGCCTGCAAGTGAGCTGACCCTGTAAAAAGATTGTAGGTTAGGGCCTGCAGGTGAGCTGACCCTGTAAAACATTATATGTGAGGGCATCTATGCGAGGGCATTATATGTGACGAATAAGCATGTTTTTTTTTTGTTAGTTTTTTGGTGGAAGGGGTGCATGGGAATACAGTGTATTCAGTACATTATAAACAACACACTTAAAGTGCCTTTATGTTTATCAGCTTTCCTTTGGTGGAGTCGAGAAGTCAGGGTCAATCCAGGCCTTGTTCATTTTTGTAAGAGTCAACCTGTCAGCATTTTCAGTTGACTGGCGGATACACTTATCTGTTATAATGCCACCATCAGCACTAAATACCCACTCAGACAAAACGCTTGCGGCAGGGCAGGCCAGCACCTCCAAGGCGTAGAGCACAATAGTTTGTGTCACGTGTCCAGCTTGGACACCCCGTAGTTGTAAGGCACTGAGGGATCATTGAGGACGCTGACGCTGTCTGTTATGTACTCCTTCACCATCTTCCAAAATTTTTCCCTGCTTGTGACAGTAGGCCGCGCATCAGGGTGAGGGTGCTGGCAGGGTGTCATGAAACTGTCCCAGGCTTTGGAGAGTTTTGCCCTGCCTCTGTTGGAACTGCTGTGTGTTCCCCTTGTCTCCCCTCCTTGGTTGGCCAAGGAACTACGGACTCTGTCGCCAGTGTTGTCAGATAATTTTTGGAGCAATTTTTCAACAAGGACCTTCTGGTATTGCACTGTATTGCTCGTCCTCTCCACCAGAGGAATGAGAGATGAGAAATTTTCTTTGTAGTGGGGGTCGAGAAGGGTGAACAACCAGTAATCAGTGTTTTCTAAAATGCGTATAATGCGCGGGTCGCGGGAAAGGCAGCCTAACATAAAGTCAGCCATGTGTGCCAGAGTACCAACAGGCAAGACTTCGCTGTCGTCATCAGGAGGATGACTCTCAATCTCTTCATCCTTTTCTGCCCACCCACGCATAACAGATGGAATTAAACTTCCATGGGTACTACCCTATGTAGCGGAAGCAACCGTCTCTTCCTCCTCCTCTTTATCGTCCAATTTGCGCTGAGAAGACGAACGGAGCGTGGTCTGGCTATCACCCTGTGTAATGTCTTCCACCCATTTCCACCTCTTCCACATGCTAAGAGTCGTCCTTTATTGTGAGCAGCGAGCGTTTGAGTAGACACAGAAGTGGGATGGTTACACTGATAATAGCGTTATCGTCGCTCACCATCTGTGTTGATTCCTCTTAGTTACTTAAAACCTCACAGAGGTCAGACATCCATGCCTACTCCTCACTTGTGAATAGCGGAAGCTGACTGGAAAGGGGACGACCATGTTGCAGCTGGTATTCCACTACTGCCCACTGCTGCTCACAAAGCCTGGCCAACATGTGGAACGTGGAGTTCCAGCACGTGCTCACGTCGCACAACAGCCAGTGAACTGGCAATTTCCAGCGCTGCTGCAGCATTGAAAGACCGTCTGAAGCTGTCGATGACTTGCAGAAATGTGCACACACGTGGCACACCTTCACCAGTAGCTTAGGCAAATTGGGGTAGGTTTTGAGAAACCGCTGAACCACTCAGTTTAAGAAGTGGGCTAGGCATGGGATGCCTGGGGGTAAGGACATTTGGACGCTGTGCTGGGACACTGAAGTGGATGTGGTCGCTGAAGGTCCAGGTACAGGGCGGGAGGCATCCGGGCCTTCGCCTTCGACATGGGATTGGCCAGCACGCAACACATGGGAAGAGGAGGCAGTGGTGTGACCCACAGACAGATTGTGGACGCAGTCGTTCGTCCCACTAATTACGGTGCTTGGATGCCATGTGGCGGATCATGCTGGTGGTGGTGAGGTTGCTAGTGTTCACGCCCCGGGTCATTTTGGTACGGCACAGGTTACAAACTACTATTCTTTTGTCATCCGCACTTAACTCAAAAAAGCGCCATACTGCGGAACACCTACCCCTTGGCAAGGGACATTTCCGAAAGGGGGGTGCTCCATGGAACAGTTGCGGGCTTGTTTGGTGTGGCCCGCCTTCTCCCTTTTGCCACCCGACTGTCTCTTCCAGCCTGTTGCGGTGCTGCTCCTCTACTACTGTTCTCGCTCGGCTTTCCACCTTCCTAGGTTGGGTCAGTGATTTCATCGTCCACCACCTCCTCTTCCACTTCCTCACTCTGCTCATCCTCCTGACTTGTTGACCTAACCACAACCTCAGTGATTGACAGTGTCTCATCCTCTTCATCAACCTATTGAGACAGTAATTGCCGTTGACTTATTGGCAACTGTGTCTCATAATCATCCACCTCATTAAACAGTAATTGCCGTTCCCCACCATCATGTTCTTGTGACTGTGGATGCTCAAGAGTTTGGGAATCAGGGCAAAAGATCTGTCCTTCTTCATGCATGCTTGGCGAGAGGGCTAAATCAAGGAATGGCACTGAAAAAAGGTCCTCGGAATATCCAAGTGTAGGATCACTTGTTTGCCCAGACACTCCATGGTGGGAGGAAGGATGATCAGGGTGAGGATTGTGTTGAGCAGACTCTTGGCTACTGAGACTGGTGGAAGAAAGGGTGGTGCTTAACCGACTGGAAGCATTATGTGCTACAATCAAACCAACCACCTGGTCGCACTGGTCTGACTTCAAGAGTGGTGTCCTGCGCCGCCCTGCAAACTGGGATATGAAGCTAGGTATCGTGGAGGATTGTTTTTTTGTGCTCTGGCAGCAGGCACATGTTTAATGCGCCCAGGGCCACGGCCTCTGCAAGCACCGTCATCATCACGGCCACTTCCCTGTCCCTTACTGCTCGCCGCCTTCTTATTAAATGTTATATATGCTTGAAAGTATGTCACATGTACAGTAGAGTAGGATTTGGAAGTGTATGCGCAATCACATTTAAAATGGTATTTGGGATGTGGAAACGTCACACAGGAGATATCCCGCAGATAATGTCAAAGCTGTCGCCAGCGGTTAATAAAAAAATTACATGGAATGTCACAGGTATTTGGGATGAGGAAACGTTATACAAGAGAGGTACCACCGATAATGTCACTGTCCGCAGCGGACACAGTCTATGGAAAAAGTACACTGGATGTCACAGATATTTTTTGGATGCGCACACTTTACACTGGAGATGTGGCGCAGCTGATGTCGCTGTCTGCAGCGGCATAAGTATTGCACGCAATTTAGCGCAGGTTGTGCTAAAAATATATATTGCTGCTGCCACACACAGTAGTCCTTAATAGACTTTTGGGTCTCTGAAAAGATTTTCTAATAAAAATATTCCTATATCACTCCCTACACTGTGTCCCTTCCTCAGCACAGCTCTCCCTGACTAAGATTGAACCGAACACGCGTCATCGGGTGCTACATAGCACCCGATGATGCGTTCCGGCCAGCCAATCACTGTAATGCCATTAACCAACATGCCTATGGCATTACAGTGAGGGCAGCACTCTCCTGCACATTTATTGGCAGCCAAGAAACGTGAGGGGAGGAGCACATTTGGTATTCAGCTGTATATGGCCATGTGCCGAGCATAGAGATGGTGTTCGGCCCAGCATGTTCGATCAACACTAGTCTGACCCTAAGTTCACACTTGCGTGTTTTACAGCGCGTTCGAACGTGCTGTAAAACGCATAACCGATGCAAAGCAATGCTTCCCTATGGGACTGGTTCACATTTTCGCGTTTTACAGCGCGTTCGAACGCGCTGAAAAACGCCCGACGCATAAACAAGTTCTTGAGCTTCTTTGGGGCGTTTTGTCGCGCGTTTGCGGCCATAGGACACTGCTGTCAATCACACAAACGCGCGTAATACGCGCGTTGACTATGGACAAAAATGCGCACAAAAACGCGCGTTAAACGCGCATATCAAATACGCTCAGGTCTGAACCCAGTGTTAATCTTTTTTTTTTTTTGGACTGCCAGAATGTTTGCAATGTTTTTTTCATAGTAACATAGTTTATAAGGCTGGAAAAAGACATCTGTCCATCCAGTTCAGCCAGTTCAGGCCTCTTTCACACGAACGATACGGATTTCATTAAGTGAAACTCGCACCATTTCGCAAGCAAGTTCAGTCAGTTTTGTCTGTGATTTCGTTCAGTTGTTCAGTTTTTTTTCCTCGCGGGTGCAATGCATTTTGATGTGTTTTTCACGCGCGTGATGAAAAACTGAAGGTTTACAAACATCTCTTAGCAACCATCACTGAAAAACGCATTGCATCTGTACTGGCTTCTGGATGAAATGCATTTTTCACTGAAGCCCCATTCACTTCTGTGGGGCCAGGGCTGGGTGAAAAACACAGAATCTAGAACATGCTGCGTTTTTTACACAACACAAAACTGATGCGTGAAAAATTAAATGAATGGATCAGGATTCAGTGCGGGTGCTATGCATTCACGTCACGCATTGCACTCGCGTGAAAAACTCGCTCTTGTGAAAGGGGCCTTATCCTGCAAGTTGATCCAGGGGAAGGCAAAAAACCCTGTGAGGTAGAAGCCAATTTTCCCCCACTTCCCGACTCCAATCAGGCAATCGAAATAACTCCCTGGATCAACTACCCCTCTCTAGTAGCTATAGCCTGTAATAATACACCCCAGAAATACATCCAGGCCCCTCGAACTCTTTTAGTGAACTCACATCACCTCAGGCAGATAGTTCCATAGTCTCACTGCTCTCACCGTAAAGAATCCTCTTCTATGTTTGTGTACAAGCCTTCTTTTCTCCCGACGCAGAGGATGTCCCCTCGTCACAGTCCTGGGGATAAATAGATAATGGGAGAGATCTCTGTACTGACCCCTGATATATTTATACATTGTAATTAGATCCCCCCCAGTCGTCTTTTTTCTAAAGTGAATAACCCTAATTTTGATAATCTTTCATGGTACTGTACTCCCACCCATTCCAGTTATTACTTTAGTTGCCCTCCTCTGAACCCTTTCCAGCTCTGCTATGTCTGCCTTGTTCACAGGAGCCCAGAACTGTACACAGTACTCCATGTCTGGTCTGACTAGTTATTTATAAAATGGTAGGGCTATGTTCTCATCACGGGCATCTATGCCCCTTTTGATGCAACTCATTATCGTATTGGCCTTGGCAGCAGCTGCCTGACATTGGTTTCTACCGCTTAGTTTGCTGTTCACTAAAATTCCTAAGTCCTTTTCTATGTCAGTGTTACCCAGTATTTTACCATTAAGTATGTACTGGTGACTTGTATTATTCCTTCCCATGTGCATAACCTTCCACTTATCAGTGTTAGACCTCATCTGCCACTTCTCTGCCCAAGCCCCCAATCTATCCAGATCCATCTGTTAGTAGTATAGTGTCCTCGTCTGTGTTAATTACTGTTTAGTGTCAAACATTGATATTTTACTGTGCAAGCCTTCTACAAGATCAATAATAAATATATTGGAGAATAGTGCCCAATACTGACCCCTGTGGTACCCTACTAGTGATAGTGACCCAATCTAGTGATTATTATTATTTCTATTTTTATTTTATTTTTTTTATTTTTTTATTTTTTCATTTTATTTCTGGCACATATGTCCCCAGGTTTTTTTGTATTTTTGTAATTTGCACTTTTTCCACTGTAATTGGAAATCTAAAAGAGCCCAAGATGCAAGGGAAAACAGACCCCTGGTGCATTGTACGTAGGCAGAGCTGATTAGGGTCTGCATTAGACACCCTGCGACCATATGATCACTGGGTCCAGATGCGGCTTCCTCTATTAACGGCATACTGAACAAAGTAGAAGGCATAAGCAATAATAAACTTCTCTTGGGGTCCTCAGCTGTCGATGACCTGCCATTAATAGATTGCAGGAGTTTTAATTCTGCACTGTAAAGGTATGGTGCTTTAGTCCCTCTCTGGTTAATTATATACGGGCAGTCATGTGACTGCTGCTTACATACTGCCATTGTTATAGTCCTTGCCCTACACTAAATTTTTCACCCTAGGCCATCTTCTGTGTTGGCATAGGAACTGTATATGTAGGAGTAAGCTATTACATTTGTAGTACCACACTGTGTGACTCTAAGGCTACTTTCACACTAGCGTTTTGGCTTTGTTTCTGAGATCCGTCATGGACTCTCAAAAGTGGTCCAAAACTGATCATTTTTGCCCTAATGCATTCTGAATGGAAAAGGATCCGCTAAGAATGCATCAGTTTGCCTCCGATCAGTCACCATTCTACTCCGCCTGACGAAGCGGAGCCAAACGCATCCGTCCTAGCACACAATGTAAGTCAATGGGGACGGATCTGTTTTCTCTGACACAATCTGGCACAATAGAAAATTGATCCGTCCCCCCATTGACTTGACATAATACAACCAGATCCGTTCATGACAGATGCATGCAGTTGTATTATTGTAATGGAAGCGTTTTTGCATATCCATGACTGGTCCGCAAAAAACAGTAGTGTGAAAGTAGCCTAACATTGTATTACGCACACATGAGGCAGAGATACATTCATTTCATTATGCACATTGGCAAAAATGCAATGTGTGTTTTCCAACAGTTTTCCACAGTTGCATTATTTTAAATCATGACCATATATATGGCAAAAAAAGAAATTTTCATAAGTCTATGTTTCACAAGCTTGGGAGATAGTGCTCTGTTATCACTCTTGCAAATTTACCCTTCGTGACCATAAATCAGTTTTTACCTGTAATCACAGTGAAATTTGTGGCTGCTGTTACACAAAAAAACAAGCTAAAATACAGTTTGTCTAGAACAGGTGAAATGGATGGGACTGTCATGATCACAGCCCATCTTGTTTAATTTTTCTAGAAGCCATCACTGGACACCACTTAGCTCTTGGGTACTACTTTCCACCTGCAGCAACTACAGCAGTCCCATTGACGCTGCGTTCAGACCTGAGCGTACGGGATGCAGCGCTCTGTATGCGTGATTTTATGCGCGTTTACAGACGCGGCTCCGAAACAAGCGAACGCCCATTGTCGCGCTTTCCCGTCAGTCTATGTACGGGAACGCGCGACAAGACGCCCCAAAGAAGCTCCTGTACTTCTTGGGGCGTCGGGCGTTTTACAGCGCGATCGTACGCGCTGTGAAACGCTCAGGTGAGAACCATTCCCATAGGGAAACATTGGTTCTTGCCTGTTGAGCGTTTACAGCGCGTAGGAACGCGTTGTAAAACGCTCAGGTCTGAACCCAGCCTGAAGGCATGTTCAGACAGCTGGTTTCAGTTCAGCTAACCACTCGTGGTTTACGTGTCAGTTTCCCCTCCAAAAAAAACTATGGAAGGTGGAAGGCACATAGTTTTGTGTGGATGTCAGTGCGGAATATGCACCAAAATCGGCATTGAAAATCGTCTATCTGACGATGGATTTGGACTTTTCAAAAAAGATGGCAGCATTGAACAGAAGACCACCGCCCTAGAAGGACACTTTTTTTAAGGGCATTTTAGTTGGTTGTTGCAAGAAGGTTTCTCTGTGTATAAATTTGGATCAGTTTGGAAAGGGGATGAGATTTGATAACCATAACTTGGAATTTAGCTTTTTGACTTTTTTTTAGTTGGCTAGTTAAACATGATAATAGGTCTATTTCTTTGTTTAAATAATAAGTTGAAACTCTTCTCAAAAACCCTTACTACCTTCCCCAAACAAGTAGGATTCGTCCAAGAGAGGGAAGGTAAAATGAATACATCTTAATTACTCCATCTGCTCCAATATGCGAAACAGAAATCTCTCCTTTTGATCCTTCTCGGCACTGATGCCGAAAAAGGCATTTAATGGAGTAGATTCTCTGTTTATGACCAGAGCCCTCACTAGATATGGCATACATGCATAATTTATCCCTGCATTTATGGCCATGTATAGTTTCACAAATTCTCAGGTTTTAGTAAATTGCATGCTCTCCCCCCTCTTTCTCAATAAACAATGGCACCAGACCGGAGTGTCTTCTTACCCATGTTCTATTTGTTCTTAGACTAGAACCAGTTTAGCAAGCTTTTTGCTAGGATTATGGGGTATAGGGGAATACAGTAGGACATATCTCTCACCATATGCCCGTGCTTGTGGATGATGTGTTATTGTTTATCACAAATCCACTTGAGGCTTTTACAGCTATTATTTCCATTTTAGATCATTTGGTACCCTCTCCAATTTTAAAATTAACCTCACGAAATTACAAGTATTAAGTGTGTCTTTAACACCACAAGCTAGTATTTGCCTTCAACAAACCTCCCCATTTCAAAGGACTTCTCATTCTATAAATTTTTTTGTCATTCATATTACGCTAGAGGTCACATCTTTGTTTCACGCTAATTGCCAAAACCTTCTAAAACAGATAGAATTCCTCTTGCAGTACTGGGATATACCATATGTAACGTTATTTAGCCATAAGGTCTGTTTCACACGAGTAGATGCCGTGCGTGTCATCCGCAGCGTGAATGACAGCCAAGCCCCGCACTGGACAGCAGAGACACAGAGCATTATCTTTTTACTACAAAACCACAGTGACAACATTATCTCACTAGAGAGAGGATAAAAACAATGGAAATGCTGGAACCACTTCTTCGGCGCTGTCAGGCACATCTTGCCTTGATTGATGTGCAAGGACTAGATCTTCCCCTGTTGTGCATCCCAGACAGATGCTGGATGCGCTCATGGATACTTAGTCGGCAGCGAGTGTAGGACACGCCCGCTGACGTCAGCTAATGATGCGCTGATAGTAAGGGGTTCTCGCAGCAATCGAGCTCGGCTAGGTAAAGAGAACCTCCGCAAGTTTTATTGTCTATGCACTGTTGTTCTGGTTCTGGTCAAGCCTCCAGTTCAGTTGATGTACTGCTCCAAATTAATTAATGTTAAAGTATACGTATACTGAGAGATCAATACTGAGACAACACACAGCTGGGGGTCATAACAGAATCTCTGGTTTATTGCGGAACAGCAGACCGTATATAGGACGTAAAGAAGTGGGGGGAGTAAAGTATCTTTTCTATTGGCTATAAACTCAGTATTTTCTGTCACATCGATGACAAGAGGAAGTCCCCCCCCCCCCCTTGCTGGTAGGTGAAGCCGTTACTTCTTCTTTCTTTGAAACTGCTTGCTTGAGCTGAACGGAAACCACAAAGAAGCACATAAAAAAACACAAAGTAAGATTCTAGTTTATAGGCTTTGGCTGAATGCCTGGCCGCCATCTTAGCTAAGCATAGTTCTCAACAAGCAAGTATTCATTTTGTCTTAATATTCCATAACACTGTGACAGTACCCGGACTGCTAGGCAGGCAGCGCAAGCAGCCTGGGACCAATCACACATACTGGGCTAGGATGTAACCTTTATCTGGGGGCGAATAGAAATGTACATCTGGCAATAAAAAGAAAATGTAGGGGAGAGACAAATGTATCTAATCCACGCTCCCGTTAGTTATTACTACTAAGGAATGTGTGTGTGTGTGTATGTATATATATATAATATACAGTACAGACCAAAAGTTGGACACACCTTCTCATTCAAAGAGTTTTCTTTATTTTCATGACTATGAAGGCATCAAAACTATGAATTAACACATGTGGAATTATATACATAACAAACAAGTGTGAAACAATTGAAAATATGTCATATTCTAGGTTCTTCAAAGTAGCCACCTTTTGCTTTGATTACTGCTTTGCACACTATTGGCATTCTCTTGATGAGCTTCAAGAGGTAGTCCCCTGAAATGGTCTTCCAACAGTCTTGAAAGAGTTCCCAGAGATGCTTAGCACTTGTTGGCCCTTTTGCCTTCACTCTGCGGTCCAGCTCACCCCAAACCATCTCGATTGGGTTCAGGTCCGGTGACTGTGGAGGCCAGGTCATCTGGCGCAGCACCCCATCACTCTCCTTCATGGTCAAATAGCCCTATCTTTCAAAGTTTTCCCAATTTTTCGGCTGACTGACTGACCTTCATTTCTTAACCACCTCCGGACCTCCGGACCGCCGAACGCAGCGACGCGTCCTGGAGGTGGTCGATTGATTCCTCCTGGACGCATATACGCGTCCTCTCGCGAGACGCGAGATTTCGGTCAGAGCAAAAGTTCGAGGAGTATTTCGTCAGCAACCTGCCAGCCAATGATTGTTGCTGGCAGGTTGCTGATTTTTAAAAAATCGAATCAGAAGCCATCTAACACCTTATATTTATAAATATAAGGTGTTAAATGGCTTGTCTGCTCCTCTGCTGGTCCTTTTCGTCGGTTGGTTCCAGCAGAGGAGCAGACATCACTGTGAGTACCCACCAAACACCACACTTAGCCCCAGATCACCCTCCATCACCCCCATCACCCCAATTAACCCCTTGATCGCCCCCTGTCAATCACCTAGTGAAAGGGAAAAAAGTGATCAGTGTAAACTGTCACTTTTTTTTTTTTCACTGGTATTGACTGATAGTTTTAGGATAGTTTAGGTCCCTTGGTTAGGTAGTTAGCGTCGGTTAGCGCCCAGCCCACCGCACCGCAGTCACTTATTTGCTGATTAGCGTATCGCTAATCAGCATTTGTACTTTTATAGTATCTGTAAGTGATCAAAACTGATCACAGTCAGATCTATAATTGTATTAGCTTAGCTCGCCCTCCACCCAAAACGCAGTGTTTGCCTGATCAGGCCTGATCGGTCGCCCACACGTGCGTTCACCCACGCCCGCCCCACCGCAGTGACCAAAAAATTATTATTTTTTGATCACTGCACAATTACTTTACAAGCACTGCGGCAATACAAAAAAATCAGTTTTGATATTTTTTTATCAATCGCAGTGGCCTCCGGTACTTCGCTAGCCTCCCATTTGTAAGACAGGCTTGCTTTTTTTTCTTGGGTAGTCTCAGGGAATACCCCTAAATTTAGTAGTCCAAATGTCAAACAGGGGGTATTCTTCTGAAGAGGGCTACAGGATTCTGACCCAGTCGGATGAGGAATGGGAACCCTCATCTGACGGGTCAGAATATGAACCTGTAGAAAGCAGTCGCAGTCTGACCCAAAGTTGGAACGAGGAGGTTGAGGTCCCTGATAGCACCAGGCATACCCGGCCCTTGTCGCTAGACCACAGGTTGTGCAGGATCCGTTTCAAGGGGCTGGCGCTGTCGGATTACGTGGTGAGGCATACACCAGCAGCGCAGCCCATCCTGGACCTAGTACCAGCACTGCCGTACAACATGGTGAAGTGGCGAGCACCAGAAGGGCAGTTGAAGCTGGTACGGTGGCACGTGCAATAGTTACCCCGTCGCAGCCACCGCAAAGACAGGCCCGTAGAGCCCCTAGAGTCCCTGAGGTGCTGGCAAATCCTGATTGGCAGTCACCAACTTCAGCCGCACCATTAGTTCCCCCTTTCACCGCCCAGTCTGGAGTTCTGGTTGAGACAGCTCAGATCGGTTCGGCCCTGGGATTTTTTGAGCTGTTCTTGACTGCGGAGCTCTTGGACTTAGTCGTGGCAGAAACAAATCAGTATGCCACTCAATTTATATCCGCCAACCCGGGAAGCTTTTATGCCCAGCCATTCCGGTGGAAACCAGTCCAAGTTTTCGAAATTAAAATTTTTCTGGGCCTTCCCCTGAACATAAGTCTAACCAAAAAGCATGAATTGCGGTCATATTGGTCCACGAACCCGATTCATCACATGCCCATGTTCTCTGCTGCTATGTCCAGGACACGTTTTGAGACCATCCTGCGTTTCCTGCACTTTAGCGACAACAGCACCTCTCGTCCCAGAGGCCACCCAGCTTTTGACCGGCTCCACAAAATTCGGCCCCTCATAGACCACTTCAACCAGAAATTTGCAGATTTGTATACCCCTGAGCAAAACATCTGCATAGACGAGTCCCTAATACATTTTACCGGGCGTCTTGGCTTCAAACAATACATCCCAAGCAAGCGCGCCCGGTATGGGGTCAAATTGTATAAGCTCTGTGAAAGGGCCACAGGCTATACCCACAAATTTCGGATCTATGAGGGAAAAGATCAGACCCTGGAGCCGGTCGGTTGCCCTGACTACCTGGGGAGCAGTGGGAAGACAGTCTGGGACTTGGTGTCACCCTTATTTGGCAAGGGGTACCATCTTCATGTGGAAAATTTCTACACAAGTGTGCCCCTCTTCAGGCATTTGTTCCTAGAACAGATTGGCTGCTGTGGCACCGTGCGACCTAGTCGCCGGGGCTTCCCCCAACGGCTCGTTACCACCCGTCTTGCAAGGGGGGAGAGGGCTGCCTTGTGTAACGAAGAACTGCTCGCGGTGAAATGGAGAGAGAAGCGTGACGTTTACATGCTCTCCTCCATTCACGCAGACATGACATCGATTGATGTGAATGGAGAAATCTGGTTTGCCAGGGCATACGGGCTAAGTGGGTATGGATGTTGGGCGGAGCTCCTATGTCCTGGCAGACGCCTTTCCCCTCCTTTTTTTTTTTTTTTTGGGCAGAGATTTTTTCATCCACATTGATCGATGCGAATGAAGAAATCTGTGCCATTCATTTTTTCTTTCAGCCCTGAGGCTGAACGGAAAAAAAAAAATCTCATTACCCGTATGCTCAATATAAGGAGAATAGCAGAAACTCCTAATGCTGGCCATACATGTAATGATTGCGGAGACCCTCAAATGCCAGGGCAGTACAAACACCCCACAAATGACCCCATTTTGGAAAGAAGACACCCCAAGGTATTCACTGAGGGGCATATTGAGTCCATGAAAGATTGAAATTTTTGTCCCAAGTTAGCGGAAAGGGAGACTTTGTGCCAAAAAAAAAAAAAAAAAAATCTATGAACTCGCCATGCCCCTCATTGAATACCTTGGGGTGTCTTCTTTCCAAAATGGGGTCACATGTGGGGTATTTATACTGCCCTGGCATTTTAGGGGCCCCAAAGCGTGAGAAGAAGTCTGGTATCCAAATGTCTAAAAATGCCCTCCTAAAAGGAATGTGGGCCCCTTTGCGCATCTAGGCTGCAAAAAAGTGTCACACGTGTGGTATCTCCGTACTCAGGAGAAGTTGGGCAATGTGTTTTGGGGTGTCATTTTACATATACCCATGCTGGGTGAGATAAATATCTTGGTCAAATGCTAACTTTGTATAAAAAAATGGGAAAAGTTGTCTTTTGCTGAGATATTTATCTCACCCAGCATGGGTATATGTAAAATGACACCCCAAAACACATTCCCCAACTTCTCCCGAGTACGGAGATACCACATGTGTGACACTTTTTTGCAGCCTAGGTGGGCAAAGGGGCCCACATTCCAAAGAGCACCTTTCGGATTTCACCGGCCATTTTTTACACATTTTGATTTTAAACTACTTACCACACATTAGGGCCCCTAGAATGCCAGGGCAGTATAACTACCCCACAAGTGACCCCATTTTGGAAAGAAGACACCCCAAGGTATTCGCTGATGGGCATAAGTTTTTATTTTTTGTCACAAGTTAGTGGAATATGAGACTTTGTAAGAAAAAAATAAATAAAATAAAATCATCATTTTCCGCTAACTTGTGACAAAGAATAAAAAGTTCTATGAACTCACTAAAAGCTGAGACTTTTGGGTGTGGCTTACAGTCTTGCTTTGTTCACATTGCACTGGCTGTCCTGCTAGGCGGTTGTGTGGAATCTTGGCTGTGAGCTGGATTACATCACCTTCAGACCGTGTTCACACCACAGTTAGCGTAGTGGTAGGACCCCGTGCCATGCTGAGTGACCGTGACGTGGTGCATGATGGGCTCCGATATTTTCCTGACAGGAATATATTGGCAAAAGTCTCAGCTTTTAATATCTGCTTGTATGACCAGCTAGTATAGTCAGTGGCATATCCTTTTGGTGCATCTTCTTCAGTGATTTATATAATTGTATTTTCATCCGCATTGCTCTGGATGGTCGTTTGCTGCTGTCCACATGCGGTTGGACTGCTCCCCTAATGAGAAACACGCTACAGTGTTTGGGGTTTGAGCAGCTCCCCCATATCTGTCACGATATTTCTGTGGTTCACATGCGGTGGGACTGCTCGCCCAATGAGAAACACGCTACAGTGTTTGGGGTTTGAGCAGATCTCATATATGATGACCCTGACCGAGTCGCCCTGGCTGAGTCGAAGTTACGGAGACTCCTACAGGGAGAGCGGCCAGCAGAGGAGTATTGCTCAGAGTTCTGTAGGTGGGCTACGTATACCCAGTGGAACGACCCGGCTCTCAGGAGTCAGTTCTGCTCTGGGTTATCCGAAAGGGTTAAGGATGCGCTTACGCTTTATGAGACCCCCTTTTCCCTTGATGCTGTTATGTCCCTTTCTATCAGAATAGATAGACGTCTTAGGGACAGATTGAAAAATCCTGAGAAATTGGTAACCCCTCCGAAGCAGCAGTTAGTCTGTACGGACCTAGAAGAGCCTATGCAGCTAGGAGGAACCACTCGTCAGGTCCGTCCTCCTGAGACTCACCGTAGGCGTGGGGTTTGTTTTTTCTGTGTGGGGAGGGGTCATTTCATTAATGTCTGTCCTTCCTTACTCAAAAACAAAAAGTCGGAAAACTACTAACCCCAGGCTGTGTGGAGGATGTCAGCCGGGGGGTATACGTTTTGTTGCCAGCGGTTGTTGTTTTTGGTTGTTTTTGGTGTTAAGACGGAGACTATTTCTTTCTTTCTAGACAGTGGAGCAGGGGTAAATTTGATAAATGCCCATTTTGCCCGCACTATGGGTTTGTCTCTCTGTACGCTACAGAGACCTATTCCCATATTTGCCATTGATTCTGCTCCTCTGTCTCAGAGAAACCTCACTCGCATTGTACATAACTTACACCTTCGGGTAGGGGACCACCATAACGAGTGTCTTTCATGTTACGTTCTGGAGGGCCTTCCCTCTTCTGTGGTATTGGGTCTTCCCTGGTTGGTAGCGCACAATCCAGTGGTGGATTGGCAGGCCAGGGAGATATTGGAGTGGAGTGAGCATTGCAGAGAAAATGGCTTAAATAGCAATTGCTTAGTCTCTTCCATAGCTACTCTACCTACATTTGTTTCGGACTTTGAGAACGTTTTTTCTGATAAGGGTTGTCAGAAGTTACCACCTCACCGTCCTTATGATTGCCCGGTTAACTTGATTCCCGGTGCAAAATTACCCAAGACCAGGTTATATAATCTTTCGGGTCCCGAGAGACAAGCCATAAAAGATTATATCTCTGAGAGTCTGGCTAAGGGACACATCAGACATTCTTCTTCACATGTGGCTGCAGGGTTTTTCTTTGTTAAAAAGAAAGATGGGGGCCTGCGTCCTTGCCTAGATTTCCGCAAACTAAACCGGATAACCATTCGAGACCCATACCCTCTTCCTCTCATTCCTGACCTGTTTAGTCAGATTGCGGGTGCTAGGTGGTTCTCCAAACTTGATCTTAGGGGGGCCTACAATCTTATTCGTATCAAAGAAGGGGATGAGTGGAAGACAGCTTTTAACACCCCTGAGGGGCATTATGAAAATCTAGTCATGCCTTTCGGTATGACCAATGCTCCTGCTGTCTTCCAACATTTCATTAATGATATTTTTAGTCATCTTATCGGCAGGTTTGTGGTGATATACCTAGATGATATTTTAATTTATTCGTCTGATCTGAAAACACATGAGGTACATGTCAGACAGGTATTGCAGGTCCTACGGACGAATAAATTATATGCGAAAATTGAAAAGTGTGTCTTCGCCGTTCAGGAAATACAGTTCCTGGGATATCTATTATCTATTTCAGGTTTCCGTATGGATCCTAGGAAGGTCCAGGCAATTTTAGATTGGGATCTTCCTGAGAACCTTAAAGCACTGCAACGGTTCTTGGGTTTCGCAAATTTCTATAGAAAGTTCATAAAGAATTATTCTGTGATTGTCAAACCCCTTACTGACATGACTAGGAAGGGGACTGATTTTTATAAATGGTCTGACGCCGCTAAAATAGAATTTTCCTCTCTAAAAGAGAGGTTTACCTCGGCACCTGTACTAATCCAACCTGATGTCTCCCAGCCTTTTATTGTTGAAGTAGATGCGTCAGAGGTGGGAGTGGGGGCTGTACTGTCTCAGGGTCCGTCTCCTGGCAAATGGCGTCCTTGCGCTTTCTTTTCTAAAAAACTATCTGCAGCGGAGAAGAACTATGATATTAGCAATAGGGAACTATTGGCTATTAAACTAGCGTTTGAAGAATGGCGTCACTTTTTAGAGGGGGCAATCCACCCCGTCACGGTGATTACAGACCACAAAAACCTTCTGTACCTTGAATCAGCTAAGCGTCTCACTCCTAGACAAGCTAGGTGGTCGCTATTTTTTACCAGGGGCAAAAAATACCAAGGCAGATGCATTATCTCGTAGTTTCCCTGGAGGGAGTAATGTGGGTGATCTGGTACCCATTTTACAAAGAGGAGTGGTTGTCTCTGCTGTACACTCTGTTCTGGAGGGGAAGGTGTTAGAGGCCCAGGGGGACGCCCCGGTCTCTTGCCCCTCAGAGAAATTGTTTGTACCGTTAAACCCGAGTCTCAAATTATTAAAGGAACATCATAATTCGGCACTTGCTGGGCACCCGGGTAGTAAAGCAACCTTGGAGCTATTGTCTCGTCGTTTTTGGTGACCAAGGTTGCGTCAGGATGTAATGGATTTTGTGTCTACTTGTTTTACTTGTGCACGCGCGAAAGTCTCTCATACACGTCCAGCAGGGTCTCTATTGCCACTTGTCATTCCCAATAGGCCATGGACACATCTATCAATGGATTTCATCACTGACTTACCTTTGTCTGCGGGTAAAACAGTTATCTTGGTAGTAGTAGACAGGTTTAGCAAAATGGTACACTTTATTGCGTTACCCGCACTACCTAATGCTAAGACTCTTGCTCAGGTGTTCATCAGTAAAATCGTGAAGCTTCACGGGGTCCCTTCCGATGTTGTTTCGGATCGAGGAACCCAGTTTATTTCAAAGTTTTGGAAAGCTTTTTGTTCCCGTTTGGGGGTACACTTGTCCTTTTCCTCAGCTTTCCATCCTCAGTCAAATGGACAGACTGAGCGTACCAACCAAAACCTTGAGACATACCTAAGGTGTTTTGTGTCTGAAAACCAAGGTGTGGTCATCATATTTACCATTAGCCGAGTTTGCTATAAATAATCGCCGTCAGGAATCCACTGGCAAGTCACCGTTTCTCGGTGCATATGGTTTTCATCCCCTATTCTGTACTTTCAAAGAAGGGGGGTCATCAGGGTTTCCCGAAGAGGAACGGTTCTCTTTATCTCTTTCATCTGTATGGCAGAAGGTGCAAGCTAACTTGAGAAATATGGGAGGTAAATATAAATGCATGGCTGATAAGAAACGGTCGCCAGGTCCAGACCTAGGAGTGAATGACTGTGTGGTTATCTACTAGGAATATTAAGTTAAAGGTTCCCTCTTGGGAACTGGGTCCTAGGTTCATTGGTCCTTACAAAATAGTAGCCATCATTAACCCCGTGGCTTTTCGCCTGGAGCTACCTCAGACTTTTAAAATTCATAACGTCTTCCATAAGTTGTTACTCAAAAAGTATGTTCCACCTCTAGAACCGTCACCGCTGCTACCCCCTCCTGTTATTGTTGATGGTAATCTGGAGTTTCAAATATCCAAAATTGTTGATTCTCGTCGGGTCCGCCGCTCTCTTCAATATCTGGTGCATTAGAGGGGTTACGGTCCCAAGAAAAGAATGTGTGTTCCAGCGTCAGAGGTAAACGCCAACAGGTTAGTTCAGGCTTTCCATGCCTCTCATCCTGAGAGACCTGGTCCTGAGTGTCCGGAGGCCCCTCGTGGAGAGAGGGGTACTGTCACGAGGGTGTCAAGAGCCAGGTCTGACTCCGTTATACCCGGGGTCAGGAAGTCGCAGCGGATGGCTGCGCGCTCTATGTCTAAAGATCGCACTGCTTCTTAATGATAGCTTTCTGTGTTTGCCTTGCAATCCTTTTGTCTCACTCAGGGATCCGTAGCTTCTTCTCCTCAGCTGTTTCTTGTCCGTCACTCCCAACCTCCTTATATTCTCCCTCCCACTTCTTTGGTTGCCAGATATAGAGCTTCCTGCCTGGACTTTTATACTGACCCACTGGAGCTGTGTAGCTGTGATACCTGGTTGTTGTTCCAGAGCGTTACCCTCCGGATCCCTGTTGGGCTTTTGTTGTCGCCCACCTGGGATTATATTATTTTTTGTCTGTATTGTCTGTCCTCTCCTTGGTGTATACCTTTAGTGTTAGTGGTGCGGACTAGTGTTCCCACCGCCCTATTCACTACCTAGGGCTCATCTTAGGGAAAGCCAGGGTTTAGGCACGCGATCGGCGTACGGGTGAGAAACGTCTAGGGACATCAGGGCAGTCAGGTGCCAGCCTCAAAACGAGTTAGGGGTCACCACCTTTCCCTCTCCCTTGGACAGGGCTTTCCCTTTTCTCTCCCTTTGCGTCACGTATGTGATCGGCACGCCGGTCGTGATACAAAGCAAGGGTTAACAGCCAAACAAAACTCAATATTTATGGCCCTGAGTCTGTAGTTTACAGAAACACCCCATATGTGGTCTTAAAATACTGTACGGGCACACAGCAGGGCGCAGAAGGAAAGGAATGCCATACGGTTTTTGGAAGGCAGATTTTGCTGGACTGTTTTTTTTTGACACCATGTCCCATTTGAAGCCCCCCTAATGCACCCTAGAGTAGAAACTCCAAAAAAGTGACCCCATTTTAGAAACTACGGGATAGGGTGGCAGTATTGTTAGTACTAGTTTAGGGTACTTATGATTTTTGGTTGCTCTATATTACACTTTTTGTGAAGCAAGATAACAAGAAATAGCTGTTTTGGCACAGTTTTTATTTTTTTGTTATTTACATCATTCATCTGACAGGTTAGATCATGTGGTATTTTTATAGACCAGGTTGTCACGGACGCGGCGATACCTAATATTTATACTTTTTAAAATTTATGTAAGTTTTACACAATGATTTCATTTTTGAAGAAAAAAAAAAATCATGTTTTAGTGTTTCCATAGTCTGAGAGCCATAATTTTTTCAGTTTTTGGGTTATTACCTTGGGTAGGGTCTCATTTTTTGCGGGATGAGATGACTGTTTGATTGGCACTTTTTTGGGGTGCATATGACTTTTTGATCGCTTGCTATTACACTTTTTGTGATGTAAGGTGACAAAAAATGGTTTATTTAGCACAGTTTTTATTTTTTATTTTTTACGGTGTTCATCTGAGGGGTTAGGTCATGTAAAATTTTTATAGAGCCGGTCGATACGGACGCGGCAATACCTAATATGTATACTTTGTTTTTTATTTATGTAAGTTTTACACAATAACAGCTTTTTTAAAATAAAAAAAATGATGTTTTAGTGTCTCTATATTCTGAGCCATAGTTTTTTTTTATTTTTCGGTTTGTCTCAGGTAGGGGCTCATTTTTTGCGGGATGAGGTGATGGTTAGATTGGTACTATTTTGGTGGGCAAACGCCTTTTTGATCGCTTGCTGTTGTACTTTTTGTGATGTAAGGTGACCAAAAAATGGTTTATTTAGCAGTTTTTATTTTTTACGGTGTTCATCCGAGGGGTTAGGTCATGTGATATGTTTATAGAGCCGGTCGATACGGATATGTATACTCCCCCTCCCCCCCCCCCCCTATTTTTTACCAATTTTTTTTTACTTTATTTTTGGGAAAATGATGTTTTTGTTTATTTTTACTTGAAACTTTTAATTTTTTGGGGGGAAAACTTTATTTTTTCTACTTTTTTTTTCACTTAATTTTTTGTCCCACTTTGGGACTTGAACTTTTGGGGGTCTAATCCTTTACAATGCATTCCAATTCTTCTGTATTGGAATGCATTGGCTGTATGAGTAATACTGTGTGTATTACTCATACAGCTTCTGGCCTGTGAGATCCAGGGGGCTGTATCTCACAGGCACGTCACAGGAAGGCAGCGCGATGCCTTCCATGCCATCGGGTCCCCCCTACAGCCGCATGGGGACCCGATGGCACCGCCCGCCGCCTGCTCAATGAATTGAGCAGGCATCGGCTTCCGATCACCGCCCGCCGCGCGGCGTTGATCAGAAATACACAGGGCGTACAGGTATGCCCTGTGTCCTTAAGTACCAGGACATAAGGGCGTACCACACTCCTTGCGAAAATCCATCATCTGAGCTTGAGAGGAAATATCATAATTTGGACGTCAGAAGATGCCTACTAACTTACCTGGAGGTCTCCAAGAAATTAAAAAACTCTGATCATCTCCTTCTTCAATATCAGGGCCAGCATAAAGGTTCAGCAGCAAGCAAAAGTACTATCGCTAGATGGATAAGAAGCACCAGAATTTCCTCCAGCGTTTATATCTGTCTAGCAGGTTCCTGTCCTCCGGACTCAGCCGAGGACATCTGATAGGTACTCTCGCAGCTCCTGAGCGTTATATTGCGCTGCAGAACTGTAAAGAGTCTGGTAAAAGCCCTTAAAGCTATTCAGGATGCCATCCACTGAGTCTACAATCGGGCCCTCAGGGCTCTGTATACGTATGACATGGGGAGACATATGGTTGGTTCTAGCTATGTGGGCAAGAAGCCTTCCAGCCCGATCTCCAGACTCGAAGGGCTGCTGTTTCAAAAAGAACCTACGCTCACTTTTTTCTTTTAGATGAATCAAGTATGATCTACCTTTAGCCATCCACTCGCTTCTGTTCACCTCTGAAGGGTCAGAGCGAAATGACACCTCAGCCTCCTTACATTTTGCGTGCAACTCCAGTTCCCTTCTCATAGACTCCTTTTTAACGTAGGATATAGAGGATTTTAAGCAGCCTCTCAGGTAGGCTTTTAGTGTATCCCAAAGCAATAAATCATCCGTCTCCTCACCCTGCAACTCTAAGAATACTTGAAGTTGATCAGGAACTCTCTCATTTGGGGTCATCAGAGAAAGCCAGAAGGGATGGATTCTCAACTTGCCTCCCCTAGGAATAACGCCTGACCGCCTTAATCACGCCAGTACAGGGGCGTGGTCCGATGGACCCTGTGGTTCATACTAAATGTCTTCAAGATCAGTGAAAACTGCAGCATTACCCAGAATAAAAATGATCCTAGATAGAACTAGGGGTGCACCGAAATTTCGGCAGCCGAAAATATCGGCCGAAAATGCACCTAATCCACTTCGGCCGATATTGTTACATATCGGCCGAAAATATGGGGTGTGGGATTTGTCACCCACCATCTGCGGGCGGGCGCCGGGCGGGCGGTTTACTTTGTCACTGCATCTTTATTTTACCTTACAATCGTGAGGCTCCAGTAACTAACAACTCTGCAGGCAGAGCGGAGGCCGGCGTAACGTCACTTACTCACGTGACGCGCCTGCTCCGCCTCCTTCATTCATAAAGTGGGCGGAGCAGGTGCGTCACGTGAGTAAGTGACGTTACGCCGCCCTCCGCTCTGCCTGCAGAGTTGTTAGTTACTGGAGCCTCACGATTGTAAGGTAAAATAAAGATGCTGTGAGCAGCAGGGCCGGGGCTGTTATGGGTAGGGGGGATCGGTCTATGGAACTGCTATGGGGAGGGGGGATCTGTGCACTGCTATGGGGAGGGGGGGATCTGTGCACTGCTATGGGGAGGGGGGATCTGTGCACTGTTATGGGGAAAGGGATCTGTGCACTGTTATGGGGAAAGGGATCTGTGCACTGTTATGCCCATAACAGTGCACAGATCCCCCTCTCCATAACAGCGCCACCCACAGATCCCCCTCTCCATAACAGCGCCACCCACAGATCCCCCTCTCCATAACAGCGCCACCCACAGATCCCCCTCTCCATAACAGCGCCACCCACAGATCCCCCTCTCCATAACAGCGCCACCCACAGATCCCCCTCTCCATAACAGCGCCACCCACAGATCCCCCTCTCCATAACAGCGCCACCCACAGATCCCCCTCTCCATAACAGCGCCACCCACAGATCCCCCTCTCCATAACAGCGCCACCCACAGATCCCCCTCTCCATAACAGCGCCACCCACAGATCCCCCTCTCCATAACAGCGCCACCCACAGATCCCCCTCTCCATAACGGCGCCACCCACAGATCCCCCTCTCCATAACGGCGCCACCCACAGATCCCCCTCTCCATAACGGCGCCACCCACAGATCCCCCTCTCCATAACGGCGCCACCCACAGATCCCCCTCTCCATAACAGCGCCACCCACAGATCCCCCTCTCCATAACGGCGCCACCCACAGATCCCCCTCTCCATAACAGCGCCACCCACAGATCCCCCTCTCCATAACAGAGCCACCCACAGATCCCCCTCTCCATAACAGCGCCACCCACAGATCCCCCTCTCCATAACAGCGCCACCCACAGATGAATTTCATTCATGAAAAAGAATTATTAATAAAATCATTAAAAAAAAAGTATTTTAAAAGTATTTGGGCAAAAAGGCAGTTTCGGTTTCGGTTTCGGTCAAGGGCATCCTGAATTTTCGGTTTCGGTTTCGGACCAGAATTTTCATTTCGGTGCACCCCTAGATAGAACGCCTCTAGCAGGCGTGAAACAGGAGTATTCTCTCTGGTGCGGATGTTTGAGTTTCCACATGTCCAGCGAACTCATCTCTGCAGTAATTCTGTACAGGGTAGTAACCGGGGAAGAACCATCAACCCTATCCCTCGCTTGATGAAATCTGTCCAGGCTCTCCTGCATCACTATATTAAAATCCCCCATGCAAAGCAATCGGGCATTAGGATATTGAGCAACAAAGCCCAATGTCGTTTGGAGCAAGGAGAGATTAGCAGGGGGAGGGTTGTACAGGTTTACTACAACATAGGGAGAATTATTACTAAACCCATATACAAATATGTACTGTCCCTACCACTGATTGCTGAACCTCCCACTTAAGGCTCCTGTGGACTAGTAGGGCCACTCCTCTAGAATGTGAGGTGCCATACGCTTGCAATGACCGCTGAACACACGGTTTGATAATTCTCCTCCCAGTCTCGGGTGTCATATGAGTTTCTTGCAGACCTAAAATATGTGGGCTATATCTCCTTATATGTGAGAATACAGCAATCCTTTTGTTCGGTGCACCCAAGCCTCTCGCGTTCCAAGACATCACGGTCAGGGACCCCATGGATAATACGCGAAATCCCTATCCATACACAGCAAACACCTCCCATCGGGAATAACAAATGCCTCCCTTCATCTCTGATAATTTCCACTTCCTCTCACCCGAGTAGTGACTATTGATGATCCATGCCTTCAACATAAAAAGTAGCATATAACTTTGCATACAATCAACTATCAACCAGGAATATACATATAGTGTTCGGGGACCTGCATAGTGTATAAGATGTTAAGCCCATGCAGGTAGCCGAACGTTCCTGAACTTACATAAAATGGAGCTGTAGGGGCAGTTAAGTAGAGATGAACATAAAACATTTAGAAAAGCCCCCCCCCCCCCCCCCATCCGTAACAAGGCTTAAACAAGACTGTTAAACAGGTGAGCTGCAAGGGCTGGAAAGCAAAGTGTCCCAAAATATGCAAAGGATATATGTATGATCGGCAACATGGCGCCGCTTCTTTAGGGTCAGTGAAGAAGACCGATCGATCGCCGTCTACAAGGCGTGCAGGGTAGGCCATCGAATATTGCAGATTCAATTCTCGAAGGCTTCTCTTGACCGAGGTGAAAGTAGCCCTCTTCTTCTGAAGCTCAGCGGAAAAGTCGGGGAAAAGCGATACATTTGCGTTGTCATGCTTTATCTCCCCCTTGTTTCTTGCTTGGCTGAGTATAAGGTCGCAATCCTTCCAGTTGAGCAAGCGGGCAAGTAAAGGCCGTGGCGGGGCTCCTGGTGGAGGTGGTATGGCGGGAACCCGATGAGCTCGCTCAACAGCAAAAGCAGCGGAAAATGTGGCCCCAGGGAACTGCGCTTTAAACCACTGCTCTAAGAAGTTAGCTGGGTCTCGACCTTCTGCTCTCTCTGGGATGCCTAGAATCCGCACATTGTTGTGCTGGGCCCGGTTCTCCAGGTCGTCGCACTTCTGTCGCCACAAGCTGACAGACCTTTCCACATCTTGCAGTCTCCTATTAAGTGGTCTGCTAAGATCCTCCAGAGCCGAGACTCTGTCCGGCGCACCCTCTCTCTGAGCTGTTGCACGTCCTGCCTCAAGAGACCCAGGTCCACCAGTACCTCTTCGATTTTGCAGGTGAGAGAAGATTGGCAAGAAGATATCGCCGTCAGGAGCTGGTCAGAAACAGCCTTCAGGGTGAGTTCAGGCTCTCCGGCATCCTCAGGCTCCACATGCTGTGCGGCCAGTTACGCGAGGAGTGGCGGGAGCGGCGGCGCCATATTGATTCTCCTGCCGAGCATATCAAGTTTATCAGCCGCAGATTGCGCCTTGCTAGGACCCATCTCTGGCTTCCTGGGCTTCCTCCTTCTCCTTTGTACTTGCCACTCGGAGTTTGGAGTAGACCGCTTGGCAGGATAATTCAGGATATTATACGGGGAACGGAGCGGCTCCTAAGTGCGTGCGCTCACATCGGCAGTCAGCCACGCCCCCCCCCCCCCAAATACCTTTTTTAGACATTATAAGTTGGACGTACTTCAAAATCATGATTTATCATATGGCAGAAAAGTATTGTCTGCAGTAGTCCCACCCTAACAAGTTTTTTTTTCTCTGTTAATCCTCCTGGAGTGCCGCTGTGGAGGTGCCTGGAAAAGGGTAAATTACTCTTACCGGTAATTGTTTTTTCTAATGGCTTCCACAACGGCACTGGATTTCCCTACCCATGTTATGATTATTGTGGGATATATTATGTTGTACTGTTGAATATTCCAAATACAGTTCTTGCATTGCAAAACGAGTCCTATCTCATTAACTAAAGGAGGTAGAGGAAGGGGGCCTTTTAAACTTGAGCTATTGGAAGGCTATGGAGGCTATTGGAAAACCAATTACCGGTAAGAGTAATTTGCCCCTTTTTTTTGTGTAAAAATAGGTCACAATTGTGTATTAACTTGTATACCTTTTTAATGTCTGTATAATATATACATCTGTGTATTTTAAGAAATCATTTTAATAGGGCCTCCTCCCCCCTCTCTCCCTTCTTGTTTTTAATCCATTTTATTCATTCATTTATCTCTATCATTGACTCTTCCCATGCATGATTGCATATAACTATACAGTGGGATGCTAAAGTTTGGGCAACCTTGTTAATCGTCATGATTTTCCTGTATAAATCGTTGGTTGTTACGATAAAAAATGTCAGTTAAATATATCATATAGGAGACACACACAGTGATATTTGAGAAGTGAAATGAAGTTTATTGGATTTACAGAAAGTGTGCTATAATTGTTTAAACAAAATTAGGCAGGTGCATAAATTTGGGCACTGTTGTCATTTTATTGATTCCAAAACCTTTAGAACTAATTATTGGAACTCAAATTGGCTTGGTAAGCTCAGTGACCCCTGACCTACATACACAGGTGAATCCAATTATGAGAAAGAGTATTTAAGGGGGTCAATTGTAAGTTTCCCTCCTCTTTTAATTTTCTCTGAAGAGTAGCAACATGGGGGTCTCAAAACAACTCTCAAATGACCTGAAGACAAATATTCTTCACCATCATGGTTTAGGGGAAGGATTCAGAAAGCTGTCTCAGAGATTTCAGCTGTCTGTTTCCACAGTTAGGAACCTATTGAGGAAATGGAAGACCACAGTCTCAGTTCAAGTTAAGGCTCGAAGTGGCAGACCAAGAAAAATCTCGGATAGACAGAAGCGACAAATGGTGAGAACAGTCAGAGTCAACCCACAGACCAGCACCAAAGACCTACAACATCATCTTGCTGCAAATGGAGTCACTGTGCATTGTTCAACCATTCGGCGCACTTTACATAAGGAGATGCTGTATGCGAGAGTGATGCAGAGGAAGCCTTTTCTCCGCCCACAGCACAAAAAGTGCCGCTTAAGGTGGGCTAAAGCACATTTGGACAAACCAGCTTCATTTTGGAATAAGGTGCTGTGGACTGATAAAACTAAAATTGAGTTATTTGGCCATAACAAGGGGCGTTATGCATGGAGGAAAAAGAACACAGCATTCCAAGAAAAACACCTGCTATCTACAGTAAACTATGGTGGTGGTTCCATCATGCTGTGGGGCTGTGTGGTCAGTGCAGGGACTGGGAATCTTGTCAAAGTTGAGGGACGCATGGATTCCAGTCAGTATCAGCAGATTCTGGAGACCAATGTCCAGGAATCAGTGACAAAGCTGAAGCTGCGCCGCGGCTGGATCTTTCAACAAGACAACGACCCTAAACACTGCTCAAAATCCACTAAGGCATTTATGCAGAGGAACAAGTACAACGTTCTGGAATGGCCATCTCAGTCCCCAGACCTGAATATAATTGAAAATCTGTGGTGTGACTTAAAGAGAGCTGTCCATGCTTTGAAGCCATCAAACCTGAATGAACTAAAGATGTTTTGTAAAGAGGAATGGTCCAAAATACCTTCAAACAGAATCCAGACTCTCATTGGAACCTACAGGAAGCGTTTAGAGGCTGTCATTTCTGCAAAAGGAGGATCTACTAAATATTGATTTCATTTCTTTTTTGTGGTGCCCAAATTTATGCACCTGCCTAATTTTGTTTAAACAATTATAGCACACTTTCTGTAAATCCAATAAACTTCATTTCCCTTCTCAAATATCACTGTGTGTGTCTCCTATATGATATATTTAACTGACATTTTTTATCGTAACAACCAACGATTTATACAGGAAAATCATGACGATTAACAAGGTTGCCCAAACTTTCGCATCCCACTGTGTGTGTGTGTGTGTATATATATATATATATATATATATATATATATATATATATCCCTTAGTAATATATATATATATATATATATATATATATATAACAATCTAATTTTTTTTTTTTTATCTATCTACCCATTTAATATTATTTGGACACTAGCTCCCCACCCCGTACATATATTCTTCCTATATATGGGTGTGTGTGTATGTGTGTGTGTGTGTATATAATATATATATATATATATTTCCCCCTTATCAACTAACATAATTTTAGAGCCCTTTATGTGCTCTATATACTTTGTCTTTTAAGCAGGTTTCACCTTGTACCATTTCCACTAACGGGAGCGTGGATTAGATAAATTTGTCTCTCCCCTACATTTTCTTTTTATTGTCAGATGTACATTTCTAATCGCCCCCAGATAAAGGTTACATCCTAGCCCAGTATGTGTGATTGGTCCCAGGCTGCTTGTGCTGCCTGCCTAGCAGTCCGGGTACTGTCACAATGCATAGACAATAAAACTTGCGGAGGTTCTCTTTACCTAGCCAAGCCTGAGAACCCTCTGACTATCAGCGTATCATTAGCTGACGTCAGCGGGCGTGTCCTACACTCGCTGACGGCAAAGTATCCATGAGCGCATCCAGCATCTGTCTGGGATGCGCAACAGGACAAGATCTCGTCCCTGCACATCAATCAGGGCAAGTCCGCCCACAACAACATCCCCTCCCCCTGCAGTAGCACTCCCAAACTGGGCTTAAATACAAGTGTTTTTTATAATGTATTATATGTAAATACTGTCCTGATGAAGGGGGCCATATGCCCTTGAAACGCGTAGACCTCAATAAATATGTGTAATAGCACACTCTCTGCCTGCGACATCGTGCCTGACAGCGCCGTCGAAGTGGTTCCAGCATTTCATTTTTTTTATCCTGTCTCTATTGTATCACTGCACTAAATCCAGAAAAGTGCAGCTGGGAACCAAGGCTGCAGCCAGGCCTTCTCCCGGATGGTGGTCGGGACTTATCACCAGCAAGGCGATGTTAGTTGTTGCAACTTCATTGCAACAACTTTCGGTAAGCGCAATTTACTATCTTACCATATTTGTTTAGAAAACGGTACCACACATGAGGTGCCGGCTCCTCTTTGCCTTTTATACCAAAAACTTTAACTCGCTGTGATTTTGTAGTAAAAAGATCACAGAGAGGCACATTATCAATCATGTTAATGCTCCGTGTCTCTACTGTCCGGATCGCTGCTTGGCTCTCATTCACGCTGCGGATGACACAGACGGCATCCGCTCGTGTGAAACAGCCCTAAGACCTTAATCAAGACTGTAGTGCTTCCTAAGGTGTTATATATCATGCAGGTGCTGCGAATTTAAATGCATTTTTTTTTTTTTTTTTATCATTTTCTGAGATGCAAGTCCAAGATATTCTCTTTGACACCTCTAGAGCCTTTAGTGAGATCTTACCAAAAGGGATACAAACCATGCACCTCCCCATATTGGATTTATTTTCTTATAGTAATCCACCTTCTGTGCAAATACTTAGAGGTCACCCTATACTGCGAGCCCTTTGTCCTTTCTTTTGCTACACCTTGGCACTTTTAAAACATATACTTTTACTAAGAAAGAAAGGAAGAACATTTTGGTAATATACCGTATAAACTACTGATACAAATGATGGCTCCATGCGAATTTGGGTTCCTCTTATAGGAAAAAGACTTAGAGGAGAAGTTCTTAGAGAAGTTACACGTTTTTTGTCCACTACGATTAGTGTCTCTAAATGTGTGAAACTCTAAGAATTACTATAAAGTGTTAACAAGATGGTACTGTACCGCTAAGAAGCCACATAGGGTTTACTGCTTGGAAGAAGCTATGTGCTTGAGATGTGGGACAGAAGAGGGCTCATATTACAATATTTGGTGGCAATGTACCAGAATAATCGTTGAAGGTTGAAGGTTCAGGGCAAGGACCTCAATGGTAGTATTTTCTGAAATACTACCTGTATCATGAGCCAGACCAGAAAGGCAGCGGGAGATAAGTGGCTCAAGAATGGGTGTAGGAAGGAGGGGTTTGGGTTCTAGGACAAGAAGGATAACTTCTGTGTCAGGCACGGGCTCTACCATAGGGATGGGCTGCATCTCAATGGGGACGGTGCAGTTTATTTGTTTTTACAGGGGGGTGATTTAAAATTTTTAAACTTTTTTTTTTTTTTTTTTTTTTTTTTTTTTTTTATAGTTCCTTTTTGAGAGTTTTTTATATTTTTTGGGGTTCACCATAGGGTATATATGATATAATAACTGTATCAACCTGTAGAATAAAGTTATGGCGATGCCAAATTTATATATTTTTTTTATTTTTTTCCTCATGTTTTAACCACTTTTTATAAACAATCTGTATTTTACATTGCCCTTTGCAAACATCCATAACATTAAAAATTTTCTGCCAGTTTAGGTTTCTAAAGGCTTGTATTTTGCAGGACAGACTGTACTTTTTAGGATGGGTTCACATCACGTTTTATGCCTCAGTTTGATGTATACGTTACAAAAAAAAAAAAAAAAGATACAGAAACGCAGCATACCACTTTCATGTATCCTGCCAAGTCCGGTAAAAAATAAAAATAAATCTTTTATAATGGAACTTTCCACTGTATGGTATCAGTCTGAGGCATCCGTTTAACGTATACCTTTTTTGTATACATTTAAAAGGATGGGGAAAAACATGTGAACCCATCTTTATCTGTACCATTTTGGGATGCATAAGACTTGGTCACTGAAGGTACTGCTCAATGCTATCACCGTCTCATGGATGGGATGGGAGTTATATTTCCAGCATGGAGAACAATTTGGACAGTATCCATCTCTCATCTGCCACCTGCATGGGTTCTAGAGGGGTCCCCAGGATGGAGCTGGCCTTTCTAATTGGTTTGTCACATCTCTTCCTCTCATTGGTTAAGATGCTGCTACCCCAGCAGGCCACTCTGAAGAAGATGGCTGATGCCACCAGAGTCCATGTCCTGGATTTCCACAGGCTTAGGAGGAAGTCTGTGCTTGTGGAAGTCCACAACCATCTCCTTAGTTTTACTGGCATTGATGCTAAGGTGGTTCTGCTGGCACCAATCCACAAATTCTTGGGTCAGTTCTCTGAATTCCATGTCATCCTCGTCTGTGATGAGGCCTACTATTTCCAAGTCATCAAATAACTTCTATAAGTAGCAGCTAGATGAGTTGTACCTGAAGTGTACAGTGTGCAGAGGAAAGGAGCAAGAACTGTACCCTGAGGTGCCCCCTCACTACATATGTCTGACACAATTACAGGTAGTCTATGATCCAGTTGGAGAGGTGGTGGTCCACTGCCACAAGATCCAGCTTGTTTCTTAATAGCCCTGGCTGTAAAGCAGTAGAGAAGTCAAAGAACACTATTGTCACAGTGTTCCCTGGTTTCTCCAGATGAGAAAGAGCTCGGTGTAGAGGGCCCAATGCCAGGACAATAAACAAACTAGAGGGGGTCCATGAATGAGCTCACTAGAGGGCGGAGATGTGTGAGAACCAACTTCTCCAAGGCCTTGATCAAGTGGGATGTCAGTGCCACCAGTCTTTAGCTGTTGAGGTCTATCGGAGGAGGTGTCTTCGGAACTGTGACACACAAGATGATTTCCATAGTTGTGGTACCTTTTCCAACTTAAGGCTCATATTGAACATATATGTAATATCACACAGCTGATCACCACAGGTCTTAAGTGCCCTGGCACTCATGCAATCTGGCCCTTTTCCCTTCCCTGCCTGGGCACTTGTAAAGATGAGACTGTAGCTAGATAACTGATTGCTATATTGACTGATCAGGAAGCCAGAGCTAAGAGCAGGAGGTGATTAAAAAATAATACCCAATGTTTATGCGGGTATCAAAGCAGCATCTGGTATATAAGGTAACTTACATATAATCTACATCAACAGACAGCTCAACCGCTATCAACATTCAAAGCTGTACAAAAGTGAAAGCTAAATAATATCTAAAATAAAATCAAAAAATAATGGGAAAGCAGGGAGGAATAGAAAAGGTAGAGGGGGAGTGAAGCGTGACAGTCTATGAGAGAATTAATCAGGGAGTCACAGGTCCCAGGCCAGTGGGGGGACCCGCAACCAAGGTCCCCAAACTTTTATCAAATTTATCCAGGCAATCTTTGGATAAGTAGATAAGTTTATACAGTGGGAGTCCCACATTCACCTCCATAATCCAGACATTTCTAGTTGGTCTTTTTGGATGCTTGCAGTTATACAGAATAACCTTTTTAGCATAATACAATAGTAACTTAAACAAAGTGTGCAGTGCCACAGTAAGGGGAATATCGTCAACTAATCCAAACTTTCGGATATCACATGTTCGCCATATCCAAATAAGTCTCCATATACTCCAAAACGTCTTTCTAATACACCTGCAAGACTCTACAGTCCCAGAACATGTGCAACGCACCTATAATATAAGAGTCTATGAGGGGTATAGTAGATCCTATGTGTGAATTTAATTTGTACCAGTTTATCCCTAGCACTAATCAGTCGGGGGCCTAAGATGGTCAGAAAAGCTTTAAAATTATCCTTATCTAAGTCAAGGATCTCTCTTTTCCACTCCAGCAGCACTTTATCTTGCATGGGCGCAAGGCTCTGGGTATATCCGTAAAAAGCAGATATAGGGATCTGGAGACTGGCTAGGCCACTCCAGAATCTTGATATGCTTCTTACGGAGCCACTCCTTGGTTATCCTGGCTGTGTGCTTCAAGTCGCTGTTTTGTTGGAAGACCCAGGCACGACCCATCTTCAATGCTCTGACTGAGGAAAGAAGGTTGTTGCTCAAAATCTCACAATAAATGGCCCCATTCATCCTCTCTTTAACCACCTCCCGACCGCCTAACGCAGGGATGCGGGCGGCCGGGTTATTCCTCCTGGACGCATCGGCGCGTCACCTCGCGAGACGCGAGTTTTCCTGTGAACGCGCGCACACAGGAGCGCGCGTTCACAAGATCGGAAGGTAAACGGGTTCATCTACAGCCTGCCAGCGGCGATCATTCGCTGGCAGGCTGTAGATGCGATTTTTTTTAACCCCTGAAAGGTATATCAGACGCTGTTTTGTTAACAGCGTCTGATATACCTGCTACCTGGTCCTCTGGTGGTCCCTTTTGCTTGGATCGACTACCAGAGGACACAGGCAGCTCTGTAAGTAGCACCAAGCACCACACTACACTACACCCCCCCTGTCACTTATTAACCCCTGATCACCCCATATAGACTCCCTGATCACCCCCCTGTCATTGATCACCCCCCTGTAAGGCTCCATTCAGATGTCCGTATGTGTTTTGCGGATCCGCAAAACACTGACACCGCGGATCCACAAAACACTGACACCGGCAATGTGCTTTCCGCATTTTGCGGATCCTCACATTGCCAAAACTATATAGAAAATGCCTTTTCTTGTCCGCAATTGCGGACAAATATAGGACATGTTCTATAGGCTCTACAAAAAACGCAGTGTTCGCCCGATCAGGCCTGATCTTGTGCGCACACTTGCATTCAGTCCGCCCCACCGCAGTGACAGAATTTTTTTCTGATCACTGCAAAAACACCGTAAAATCGCTGCGGCGCTATAAAGATCACTTTTGAGGGGCATGGCGAGTTCATAGATTTTTTATTTTTGGCACAAGTTAGCGGAAATTGATTTTTATTTTTATTTTTTCTTACAAAGTCTCATATTCCACTAACTTGTGACAAAAAATAAAATCTTACATGATCTCACCATACCCCTCACGGAATCCAAATGCATAACATTTTTTAGACATTTATATTCCAGACTTCTTCTCACGCTTTAGGGCCCCTAAAATGCCAGGGCAGTATAAATACCCCACATGTGACCCCATTTTGGAAAGAAGACACCCCAAGGTATTTCGTGAGGGGCATGGCGAGTTCATGTAAAATTTTATTTTTTGTCACAAGTTAGTGGAATATGAGACTTTGTAACTAACTTGTGCCAAAAAAAAAATATTCTAGGAACTCGCCATGCCCCTCACGGAATACCTTGGGGTGTCTTCTTTCCAAAATGGGGTCACTTGTGGGGTATTTATACTGCCCTGGTATTTTAGGGGCCCTAAAGCGTGAGAAGTAGTTTGGAATCCAAATGTGTAAAAAATGCCCTGTGAAATCCTAAAAGTACTCATTGGAATTTGGGCCCCTTTGCGCACCTAGGCTGCAAAAAAGTGTCACATCTGGTATCGCCGTACTCAGGAGAAGTAGGGAAATGTGTTTTGGGGTGTATTTTTACATATACCCATACTGTGTGAGAGAAATATCTCTGTAAATGACAACTTTTTAATTTTTTTCATACAAAGTTGTCAATTTACAGAGATATTTCTCTCACCCAGCATGGGTATGTGTAAAAATACACCCCAAAACACATTGCCCTACTTCTCCTGAGTACGGCGATACCACATGTGTGACACTTTTTTGCAGCCTAGGTGCGTAAAGGGGCCGAAAGTCCAACGAGTACCTTTAGGCTTTACAGGGTTGCTCACAATTTAGCCCCGCCCAAAATGCCAGAACAGTAAACACACCCCACAAATGAAATACCTTGGGGTGTCTTCTTTCCAAAATGGGGTCACATGTGGGGGTATTTATACTGCCCTGGCATTTTAGGGGCCCTAAAGCGTGAGAAGAAGTCTGGAATCCAAATGCCTAAAAATGCCCTCCTAAAAGGTTCTCATTGGAATTTGGGCCCCTTTGCGCACCTAGGCTGCAAAAAAGTGTCACGTGGTATCGCCGTACTCAAGAGAAGTAGGGCAATGTGTTTTGGGGTGTATTTTTACATATACCCATGCTGGGTGAGAGAAATATCTCTGTAAAATGACAACTTTGTATAAAAAAATGGGAAAAGTTGTCTTTTACAGAGATATTTATCTCACCCAGCATGGGTATATGTAAAAATACACCCCAAAACACATTGCCCTACTTCTCCTTAGTACGGCGATACCAAATGTGACACTTTTTTGTAGCCTAGGTGCGCAAAGGGGCCCAAATTCCAATGAGTATCTTTACGATTTCACAGGGCATTTTTTACGCATTTAGATTCCAAGCTACTTCTTACGCTTTAGGTCCCCTAAAATGCCAGGGCAGTATAAATACCCCACAAGTGACCCCATTTTGGAAAGAAGACACCCCAAGGTATTTCGTGATGGGCATGGCGAGTTCATGTAAAATTTTATTTTTTGTCACAAGTTAGTGGAATATGAGACTTTGTAAGAAAAAAAAAGAAAAAAAATAATAATTTTCCGCTAACTTGTGACAAAAAATAAAAACTTCCATGAACTCACTATGCTCATCAGCGAATACCTTAGGGTGTCTACTTTCCGAAATGGGTTCATTTGTGGGGTGTTTCTACTGTCTGGGCATTGTAGAACCTCAGGAAACATGACAGGTGCTCAGAAAGTCAAAGTGCGTAAATTCACATTTTTGCACCATAGTTTGTAAACGCTATAACTTTTACCCAAACCAATAAATATACACTTATTGAATTTTTTTATTTTTATCAAAGACATGTAGAACAATAAATTTGGAGAAACATTTATATAGAAATGTAGTTTTATTTGAAAAATTTTACAACAAAGTGAAAAATTTCATTTTTTTTGCAAAAATTTAGGTCAATTTTGATTTAATATCAAAAAAAGTAAAAATGTCAGCAGCAATGAAATACCACCAAATGAAAGCTCTATTAGTGAGAAGAAAAGGAGGTAAAATTCATTTGGGTGGTAAGTTGTATGACCGAGCAATAAACCGTGAAAATAGTGTAGTGCAGAATTGTAAAAAGTGGTGTGGTCATTAAGGGGGTTTAAGCTAGGGGAGCTGAGGTGGTTAATACAGTGCAGTCGTCCTGCCCCCTTTGCAGAAAAGCACCCCCAAAGCATGATGTTACCACCCCCATGCTTCACAGATGGAGACAAAGATAAATCATTTCAGAACTTTTTCCACCTTTTAATGTGACCTATAAACTGTACAACTCAATTGAAAAACAAGCTGAAATCTTTTAGGTAGAGGGAAGAAAAAATATAAAAATAAAATAATATGGTTGCATTGTGTGCACACCCTTAAACTAATACTTTGTTGAAGCACCTTTTGATTTTATTACAGCACTCAGTCTTTTTGGGTATGAGTCTATCAGCATGGCACATTTTGACTTGGCAAGATTTGCCCACTCTTCTTTGCAAAAACACTCCAAATCTGTCAGATTGCGAGGGCATCTCCTGTGCACAGCCCTCTTCAGATCACACCACAGATTTTCTATCGGATTCAGGTCTGGGCTTTGGCTGGGCCATTCCAAAACTTTAAAGGGCTTCTGTCAGCCCACTAAACCGTTTTTTTTTTTTTGCTTAATAATAACCCCTACACTGCGATTTATCCATACATAAGTAAAATAATAATTTTGGTTCAGTAGAATTTGCTAAAACCCTATTTTTATAATATGTAAATTACCGGCTACTTGCTGGTAGCAGCCGCATCCTCCGATGGTAATGACGCCCCCTCTGCTTGTTGATTGACAGGGCCAGCGGACGGGATCTTTCTCCGCTGGCCCTGCCTGTTTTCATTCAATATCTGGCGCCTGCGCCGCGGCCGTACCTATCTTCAATCGGCGCAGGCGCACTGAGAGGCGGCCACTCATTCGGCCGCTTCATCCTCAATGCGCCGATGACGTCACATCTACACCCGGTGCAGGCGCATTGAGGATGAAGCGGCCGAGTGAGTGGCCGCCTCTCCGTGCGCCTGCGCCGATTGAAGATAGGTACGGCCGCGGCGCAGGCGCCAGATATTGAATGAAAACAGGCAGGGCCAGCGGAGAAAGATCCGTCATCCGTCATTACCATCGGAGGATGCGGCTGCTACCAGCAAGTAGCCGCCCTACTTGCTGGTAGCAAGGTAATTTACATATTATAAAAATAGGGTTTTAGCAAATTCTACTGAACCAAAATAATTATTTTACTTATGTATGCAGAGATCGCAGTGTAGGGGTTCTAATTAAGCCAAAAAAAAAAAAACGGTTTAGTGGGCTGACAGAAGCCCTTTAACCGCCTCCGGACCGCCTAACGCAGATTCACGTTCCGGAGGCGGCAGCCCTGCGCACAGTCACGCATCTACGCGTCATCTCGCGAGACGCGAGATTTCCTGTGAACGCGCGCACACAGGCGCGCGCGTTCACAGGATCGGAAGGTAAGCGAGTGGATCTCCAGCCTGCCAGCGGCGATCGTTCGCTGGCAGGCTGGAGATGTGATTTTTTTTTTCCCCCTAACAGGTATATTAGACACTGTTTTGATAAGTGTCTAATATACCTGCTACCTGGTCCTCTGGTGGTCCCCTTTGTTTGGATCGACCACCAGAGGACACAGGCAGCTCAGTAATATGTTGCACCAAGCACCACTACACTACACACCCCCCCTGTCACTTATTAACCCCTTATTCACCCTTGATCACCCTTGATCACCCCTGATCACCCCATATAGACTCCCTGATCACCCCCCTGTCATTCATTACCCCCCTGTCATTGATCACCCCCCCCTGTAAAGCTCCATTCAGATGTCCGCATGATTTTTACGGATCCACTGATAGATGGATCGGACCAGCAAAACGCATACGGACGTCTGAATGGAGCCTTACAGGGGCGTGATCAATGACTGTGGTGATCACCCCATATAGACTCCCTGATCACCCCCCTGTCATTGATTACCCCCCTGTCATTGATCACCCCCATGTAAAGCTCCATTCAGATGTCCGCATGATTTTTACGGATCCACTGATAGATGGATCCGATCCGCCCTGTCATTGATCACCCCCCTGTCATTGATCACCCCTCTGTAAGGCTCCATTCAGACATTTTTTTGGCCCAAGTTAGCGGAAATTTTTTTTTTTTTCTTACAAAGTCTCATATTCCACTAACTTGTGTCAAAAAATAAAATCTCACATGAACTCACCATACCCCTCACGGAATCCAAATGCGTAAAATTTTTTAGACATTAATATTCCAGACTTCTTCTCACGCTTTAGGGCCCCTAGAATGCCAGGGCAGTATAAATACCCCACATGTGACCCCATTTCGGAAAGAAGACACCCCCAGGTATTCCGTGAGGGGCATATTGAGTCCATGAAAGATTGAAATTTTTGTCCCAAGTTAGCGGAAAGGGCGACTTTGTGAGAAAAAAATAAATAAAATCAATTTCCGCTAACTTGTGCCAAAAAAAAAAAATTTCTATGAACTCGCCATGCCCCTCATTGAATACCTTGGGGTGTCTTCTTTCCAAAATGGGGTCACATGTGGGGTATTTATACTGCCCTGGCATTCTAGGGGCCCTAAAGCGTGAGAAGAAGTCTGGGATCCAAATGTCTAAAAATGCCCTCATAAAAGGAATGTGGGCCCCTTTGCGCATCTAGGCTGCAAAAAAGTGTCACACATCTGGTATCTCCGTACTCAGGAGAAGTTGGGGAATGTGTTTTGGGGTGTCATTTTACATATACCCATGCTGGGTGAGAGAAATATCTTGGCAAAAGACAACTTTTCCCATTTTTTTATACAAAGTTGGCATTTGACCAAGATATTTATCTCACCCAGCATGGGTATATGTAAAATGACACCCCAAAACACATTCCCCAACTTCTCCTGAGTACAGCGATACCACATGTGTGGCACTTTTTTGCAGCCTAGGTGGGCAAAGGGGCCCACATTCCAAAGAGCACCTTTAGGATTTCACAGGTCATTTACCTACTTACCACACATTAGGGCCCCTGGAAAATGCCAGGGCAGTATAACTACCCCACAAGGGACCTCATTTTGGAAAGAAGACACCCCAAGGTATTCCGTGAGGGGCATGGCGAGTTCCTAGAATTTTTTATTTTTTTGTCACAAGTTAGTGGAAAATGATGATTTTTTTTTTTCCCTTACAAAGTCTCATATTCCACTAACTTGTGACAAAAAATAAAAACTTCCATGAACTCACTATGCCCATCAGCGAATACCTTGGGGTGTCTTCTTTCCAAAATGGGGTCGCTTGTGGGGTAGTTATACTGCCCTGGCATTCTAGGGGCCCAAATGTGTGGTAAGGAGTTTGAAATCAAATTCTGTAAAAAATGACCGGTGAAATCCGAAAGGTGCTCTTTGGAATGTGGGCCCCTTTGCCCACCTAGGCTGCAAAAAAGTGTCACACATCTGGTATCTCCGTATTCAGGAAATGTTGGGGAATGTGTTTTGGGGTGTCATTTTACATATACCCATGCTGGGTGAGAGAAATATCTTGGCAAAAGACAACGTTTCCCATATTTTTATACAAAGTTGGCATTTGACCAAGATATTTATCTCACCCAGCATGGGTATATGTAAAATGACACCCCAAAACACATTCCCCAACTTCTCCTGAATACGGAGATACCACATGTGTGACACTTTTTTGCAGCCTAGGTGGGCAAAGGTGCCCACATTCCAAAGAGCACCTTTCGGATTTCACCGGTCATTTTTTACAGAATTTGATTTCAAACTCCTTACCACACATTTGGGCCCCTAGAATGCCAGGGCAGTATAACTACCCCACAAGTGACCCCATTTTGGAAAGAAGACACCCAAAGGTATTCACTGATGGGCATAGTGAGTTCATAGAACTTTTTATTTTTTGTCACAAGTTAGTGGAATATGAGACTTTGTAAGAAAAAAAAATCATCATTTTCCGCTAACTTGTGACAAAAAATAAAAAGTTCTATGAACTCACTATGCCCATCAGCGAATACCTTAGGGTGTCTACTTTCCGAAATGGGGTCATTTGTGGGGTGTTTGTACTGTCTGGCCATTGTAGAACCTCAGGAAACATGACAGGTGCTCAGAAAGTCAGAGCTGCTTCAAAAAGCGGAAATTCACATTTTTGTACCATAGTTTGTAAACGCTATAACTTTTACCCAAACCGTTTTTTTTTTTTACCCAAACATTTTTTTTTAATCAAAGACATGTATAACAATAAATTAAGAGCAAAATTTATATATGGATGTCGTTTTTTTTGCAAAATTTTACAACAAAGTGAAAAATGTCATTTTTTTGCAAAAAAATCGTTAAATATCGATTAATAACAAAAAAAGTAAAAATGTCAGCAGCAATGAAATACCACCAAATGAAAGCTCTATTAGTGAGAAGAAAAGGAGGTAAAATTCATGTGGGTGGTAAGTTGCATGACCGAGCAATAAACGGTGAAAGTAGTGTAGGTCAGAAGTGTAAAAAGTGGCCTGGTCTTTCAGGGTGTTTAAGCCATAGGGGCTGAGGTGGTTAATCTTTTTCTGGTGAAGCCATTCCTTTGTTGATTTGGATGTATTCTTTGGGTCGTTGTCATGCTGAAAGATGAAGTTCCTCTTCATGTTCAGCTTTCTAGCAGAAGCCTGAAGGTTGTGTCAATATTGACTGGTATTTGGAACTGTTCATAATTCCCTCCAGCTTAAAGGGGTTGTCTGAGTTCAGAACTGAACCCGGACATACCCTTATTTTCACCCAGGCAGCCCCCCTGAGGCTAGCATAGGAGCATCTCATGCTCCGATGAGCTCCCTTGCCCTGCGCTAGATCGCGCAGGGCACGGGCGGATTTGTTTTCAATAAGACACTGTCGGGCGGAAACTTCCGCCCGGCAGTGTGTTCGGTGATGTCACCGGCTCTGATGGGCGGGCTTTAGCTCTGCCCTAGCAGTTTTACTGGCTAGGGCAGCGCTAAATCCCGCCTATCAGTGACGGTGACGTCACTGTGCTTCCTGGCTGCCCCATGGAGAGCCCCGGTACGTCACCGGATCTCCGAAAAATGCATTTGCCCTGCGCGATTTAGCGCAGGGCAAAGGAGAGCATCGGAGTGTGAACTGCTCCGATGCTCAAGTCAGGGGGGCTGCCTGTGTGAAAATGGAGGTATGTCCGGCGGGTTCAGCTCTGAACCCGGACAACCCCTTTAACTAAGGCCCCAGTTCCAGCTGAAGAAAAACAGTCCCAAAGCATGATGCTGCCACCACCACCACCATGCTTCACTGTGGGTATGGTGTTCTTTTGGTGATGTGCAGTGCTGTTTTTGCGCCAAAAATATCTTTTGAAATTATGGTCAAAAGGTTCAACCTTGGTTTCATCAGACCATAACACCTTTTCCCACATGCTTTTGGGAGACTTCAGATGTGTTTTTGCAAAATGTAGCCTGGCTTGGATGTTTTTCTTTGTAAGAAACTGCTTTTGTCTTGCCACTCTACCCCATAGCCCAGACATATGAAGAATACGGGAGATTGTTGTCACATGTACCACACAGCCAGTACTTGCCAGATTTTCCTGCAGCTCTTTTAATGTTGTTCTCTTCCGGGTGTATGCGATGACGTCATCGACGCAGGCGCATTGAGGATGGAGCGGTCGAGCAGAGCGGCCGCCTCTCAGTGCGCCTGCGCCGATTGAAGCCAGGTACGGCGCAGGCGCGAGATTTCAAATTCTAACAGCGCCAGCAGAGAAGGATTCCCTTCCCTGGCCCTGTCAATCAGCATGCCGAGGGGGCGTCATTACCATCGGAGGATGCGGCTGCTACCAGCAAGTAGCCGCCCTACTTGCTGGTAGCAAGGTAATTAGCATATTTTAAAAATCGTTTTTTAGCAAAATCTACTGAACCAAAATTATTAATTTGATTATGTATCATGAGATCGCACTATAGGGATTATTATTAAAGAAAAAAAAAAAAAAACGGTTTAATGGGGTGACAGAAACCCTTTAACCACCTCAGCCCCCAGTGCTTAAACACCCTGAAAGACCAGGCCACTTTTTACTCTTCTGACCTACACTACTTTCACCGTTTATTGCTCGGTCATGCAACTTACCACCCAAATGAATTTTACCTCCTTTTCTTCTCACTAATAGAGCTTTCATTTGGTGGTATTTCATTGCTGCTGACATTTTTACTTTTTTTGTTATTAATCGAAATTTAACGATTTTTTTGCAAAAAAAAAGACATTTTTCACTTTCAGTTGTAAAATTTTGCAAAAAAAACGAGATCCATATAGAAATTTTGCTCTAAATTTATAGTTCTACATGTCTTTGATAAAAAAAAAATGTTTGGGTAAAAAAAAAATGGTTTGGGTAAAAGTTATAGCGTTTACAAACTATGGTACAAAAATGTGAATTTCCGCTTTTTGAAGCAGCTCTGACTTTCTGAGCACCTGTCATGTTTCCTGAGGTTCTACAATGGCCAGACAGTACAAACACCCCACAAATGACCCCATTTCGGAAAGTACACACCCTAAGGTATTCGCTGATGGGCATAGTGAGTTCATAGAACTTTTTATTTTTTGTCACAAGTTAGCGGAAAATGATGATTTTTATTTATTTTTTCTTACAAAGTCTCATATTCCACTAACTTGTGACAAAAAATAAAAACTTCTATGAACTCACTATGCCCATCACGAAATACCTTGGGGTCTCTTCTTTCCAAAATGGGGTCACTTGTGGGGTAGTTATACTGCCCTGGCATTTTAGGGGCCCAAATGTGTGGTAAGGAGTTTGAAATCAAATTCTGTAAAAAATGACCTGTGAAATCCGAAAGGTGCTCTTTGGAATATGGGCCCCTTTGCCCACCTAGGCTGCAAAAAAGTGTCACACATCTGGTATCTCCGTACTCAGGAGAAGGTGGGGAATGTGTTTTGGGGTGTCTTTTTACATATACCCATGCTGGGTGAGATAAATATCTTGGTCAAATGCCAACTTTGTATAAAAAAATGGGAAAAGTTGTCTTTTGCCAAGATATTTCTCTCACCCAGCATGGGTATATGTAAAATGACACCCCAAAACACATTCCCCACCTTCTCCTGAGTACGGAGATACCAGATGTGTGACACTTTTTTGCAGCCTAGGTGGGCAAAGGGGCCCATATTCCAAAGAGCACCTTTCGGATTTCACAGGTCATTTTTTACAGAATTTGATTTCAAACTCCTTACCACACATTTGGGCCCCTAGAATGCCAGGGCAGTATAACTACCCCACAAGTGACCCCATTTTGGAAAGAAGAGACCCCAAGGTATTCGCTGATGGGCATAGTGAGTTCATGGAAGTTTTTATTTTTTGTCACAAGTTAGTGAAATGACCTGTGAAATCCTAAAGGTGCTCTTTGGAATGTGGGCCCCTTTGCCCACCTAGGCTGCAAAAAAGTGTCACACATGTGGTATCGCCGTATTCAGGAGAAGTTGGGGAATGTGTTTTGGGGTGTCATTTTACATATACCCTTGCTGGGTGAGAGAAATATCTTGGCAAAAGACAACTTTTCCCATTTTTTTTATACAAAGTTGGCATTTGACCAAGATATTTCTCTCACCCAGCATGGGTATATGTAAAATGACACCCCATAACACATTCCCCACCTTCTCCTGAGTACGGCGATACCAGATGTGTGACACTTTTTTGCAGCCTAGATGCGCAAAGGGGCCCAAATTCCTTTTAGGAGGGCATTTTTAGACATTTGGATACCAGACTTCTTCTCACGCTTTGGGGCCCCTAGAATGCCAGGGCAGTATAAATACCCCACATGTGACCCCATTTTGGAAAGAAGACACCCCAAGGTATTCAATGAGGGGCATGGCGAGTTCATAGAAATTTTTTTTTTTTGGGCACAAGTTAGCGGAAATTGATATTTTTAATTTTTTTCTCACAAAGTCTCCCGTTCCGCTAACTTGGGACAAAAATTTCAATCTTTCATGGACTCAATATGCCCCTCACGGAATACCTGGGGGTGTCTTATTTTCCGAAATGGGGTCACATGTGGGGTATTTATACTGCCCTGGCATTCTAGGGGCCCTAAAGCGTGAGAAGAAGTCTGGAATATAAATGTCTAAAAAATTTTACGCATTTGGTTTCCGTGAGGGGTATGGTGAGTTCATGTGAGATTTTATTTTTTGACACGTTAGTGGAATATGAGACTTTGTAAGAAAAAAATAAAAAAATTCCGCTAACTTGGGCCAAAAAAATGTCTGAATGGAGCCTTACAGAGGGGTGATCAATGACAGGGGGGTGATCAATGACAGGGGGGGTGATCAATGACAGGGGGGTGATCAATGACAGGGGGGTGATCAATGACAGGGGGGTGATCAGGGAGTCTATATGGGGTGATAACCACAGTCATTGATCACGCCCCTGTAAGGCTTCATTCAGACGTCTGTATGTGTTTTGCGGATCCGATCCATCTATCAGTGGATCCGTAAAAATCATGCGGACGTCTGAATGGAGCTTTACAGGGGGGTGATCAGGGAGTCTATATGGGGTGATCACCACAGTCATTGATCACGCCCCTGTAAGGCTTCATTCAGACGTCCGTATGCGTTTTGCGGATCCGATCCATCTATCAGTGCATCCGTAAAAATCATGCGGACATCTGAATGGAGCTTTACAGGGGGGTAATCAATGACAGGGGGGTGATCAGGGAGTCTATATGGGGTGATCACCACAGTCATTGATCACGCCCCTGTAAGGCTTCATTCAGACGTCCGGATGCGTTTTGCGGATCCGATCCATCTATCAGTGCATCCGTAAAAATCATGCGGACATCTGAATGGAGCTTTACAGGGGGTTGATCAATGACAGGGGGGTGATCACCACAGTCATTGATCATGCCCCTGTAAGGCTTCATTCAGACGTCCGGATGCGTTTTGCGGATCGGATCCATCTATCAGTGCATCCGTAAAAATCATGCGGACATCTGAATGGCGCTTTACAGGGGGGTGATCAGGGAGTCTATATGGGGTGATCACCACAGTCATTGATCATGCCCCTGTAAGGCTTCATTCAGACGTCCGGATGCGTTTTGCGGATCCGATCCATCTATCAGTGCATCCGTAAAAATCATGCGGACATCTGAATGGAGCTTTACAGGGGGGTAATCAATGACAGGGGGGTGATCACCACAGTCATTGATCATGCCCCTGTAAGGCTTCATTCAGACGTCCGGATGCGTTTTGCGGATCGGATCCATCTATCAGTGCATCCGTAAAAATCATGCGGACATCTGAATGGAGCTTTACAGGGGGGTGATCAGGGAGTCTATATGGGGTGATCACCACAGTCATTGATCATGCCCCTGTAAGGCTTCATTCAGACGTCCGGATGCGTTTTGCGGATCGGATCCATCTATCAGTGCATCCATAAAAATCATGCGGACATCTGAATGGAGCTTTACAGGGGGGTGATCAGGGAGTCTATATGGGGTGATCACCACAGTCATTGATCATGCCCCTGTAAGGCTTCATTCAGACGTCCGGATGCGTTTTGCGGATCCGATCCATCTATCAGTGGATCCGTAAAAATCATGCGGACGTCTGAATAGAGCTTTACAGGGGGGTAATCAATGACAGGGGGGTAATCAATGACAGGGGGTGATCAGGGAGTCTATATGGGGTGATCACCACAGTCATTGATCATGCCCCTGTAAGGCTTCATTCAGACGTCCGGATGCGTTTTGCGGATCCGATCCATCTATCAGTGGATCCGTAAAAATCATGCGGACATCTGAATGGAGCTTTACAGGGGGGTGATCAATGACAGGGGGGTGATCAGGGAGTCTATATGGGGTGATCAGGGGCTAATAAGGGGTTAATAAGTGACGGGGGGGGGGGGGTGTAGTGTAGTGTGGTGGTGCTTGGTGCTACTTTACTGAGCTACCTGTGTCCTCTGGTGGTCGATCCAAACAAAGGGGACCACCAGAGGACCAGGTAGCAGGTATATTAGACGCTGTTATCAAAACAGCGTCTAATATACCTGTTAGGGGTTAAAAAAAACACATCTCCAGCCTGCCAGCGAACGATCGCCGCTGGCAGGCTGGAGATCAACTCTCTTACCTTCCGTTCCTGTGAGCGTGCGCGCGTTCACAGGAAATCTCGGCCATCGCGAGATGACGCGTATATGCGTGACTGTGCGCAGCGCTGCCACCTCCAGAACGCGATCCTGCGTTAGGCGGTCCGGAGGTGGTTAATGACCAGGCCACTTTTTACACTTCTGCACTACACTACTTTCACCGTTTATTGCTCGGTCATGCAACTTACCACCCAAATGAATTTTACCTCCTTTTCTTCTCACTAATAGAGCTTTCATTTGGTGGTATTTCATTGCTGCTGACATTTTAACTTTTTTTGTTATTAATCGAAATTTAACCAAATTTTTGCAAAAAAATGACATTTTTCACTTTCAGTTGTAATTTTTTTTTAAAAAAACGACATCCATATAATCCATATATAAATTTTTCTCTAAATGTATTGTTCTACATGTCTTTGATAAAAAAAATGTTTGGGTAAAAAAAAAATGGTTTGGGTAAAAGTTATAGCATTTACAAACTATGGTACAAAAATGTGAATTTCCGCTTTTTGAAGCAGCTCTGACTTTCTGAGCACCTGTCATGTTTCCTGAGGTTCTACAATGGCCAGACAGTACAAATACCCCACAAATGACCCCATTTCGGAAAGTAGACACCCTAAGGTATTTGCTGATGGGCATAGTGAGTTCATAGAACTTTTTATTTTTTGTCACAAGTTAGCGGAAAATTATGATTTTTTTTTTTCTCCTTACAAAGTCTCATATTCCACTAACTTGTGACAAAAAATAAAAACTTCCATGAACTCACTATGCCCATCACGAAATACCTTGGGGTGTCTTCTTTCCAAAATGGGGTCACTTGTGGGGTAGTTATACTGCCCTGGCATTCTAGGGGCCCTAATGTGTGGTAAGTAGTTTGAAATCAAAATGTGTAAAAAATGACCTGTGAATTCCTAAAGGTGCTCTTTGGAATGTGGGCCCCTTTGCCCACCTAGGCTGCAAAAAAGTGTCACACATCTGGTATCGCCGTACTCAGGAGAAGTTGGGCAATGTGTTTTGGGGTGTCATTTTACATATACCCATGCTGGGTGAGATAAATATCTCGGCAAAAGACAACTTTTCCCATTTTTTTTTATACAAAGTTGGCAATTGACCGAGATATTTCTTTCACCCAGCATGGGTATATGTAAAATGACACCCCAAAACACATTGCCCAACTTTTCCTGAGTACGGCGATACCAGATGTGTGACACTTTTTTGCAGCCTAGGTGGGCAAAGGGGCCCACATTCCAAAGAGCACCTTTAGGATTTCACAGGTCATTTTTTACACATTTTGATTTCAAACTACTTCCCACACATTAGGGCCCCTAAATTATATTGTGTGCCAGGGCGGATCCGTTTGGCTCAGTTTCGTCAAGCGGACAGCAAAACGCTGCAGGCAGTGTTTTTTGGTGTCCACCTCCAGAGCGGAATGGAGACTCATCAGAGGCAAACCGATGCATTCTGAGCGGATCTTTTTCCATTCAGAATGCATTAGGGCTAAATTAATCAGTTTTGGACCGCTTGTGAGAGCCCTGATAGGATCTCGCAAACGGAAAGCCAAAAAGTGGCCTAACATTTAACAAAAAAACATAATTTCTTTTTTTCAGTTTCACCTAACAAAAAATAGTGGCAATAAAAAAATATAACTTGTCCTGCAAAAAGTAAATATATGGCTATGTAAATGAAAAATTAAAGAGGAGGAATATGGGTTATATAGTGTATTCCATATGTGTCTTTGTTTGTAAAAAGTGTGTGTATAATAAAACTATACCGTATATACTCGAGTATGAGACGAGTTTTTTGGCACATATTTTTGTGCTCAAAAAGCCCCCTCGTCTTATACTCGAGTCTAGGTCTGTATTATGGCAACTTACATTGCCATAATACAGACCATGACATGTTGGGGGCCGGAGAAGCTGTTACTTACCTTTTACAGCTGCTCCGGTCAGCTCCCAGCATGTCCGCGCGGCACCTCTGTTAAGCTCCCAGTAGGAGCGATTTGGCCGACCCGAAAATGCCGCAATTATATATGAAGGGGCCCCGCGCACATAACTGGCTTTGCGTGTAAAGTATTTTACTAGTGTGTGAAACAATCTATCTCCTATTGATAACAGGTCCAGCCTCTGTACTCACTTTCACGATGAATGCACTGCAGCGAGCTGGCCGGCCGGCGTGTGACTGACGTCACTTAGTAACGCTCCTGCTTCCTGAAGTGGGAGGAGCGTTACTAAGTGACGTCAGTCACACGCCGGCCAGCTCGCTCCCGCTCGCTGTAGTGCATTCATAGTGACAGTGAGTACAGAGGCGGCCATGTTATCAATAGGAGAGAGCTTGTTTTACACACTAGTAAAATACTTTACACACAAAGCCAGTTATGTGCGCAGTTTAGGACACATGAGGGGACCTATAGGGCCATGAGGGGGACCAGCATAAGAGTCTTATACTCGAGTCAATAATTTTTCCAATTTTTTGGGGGTAAAATTAGAGGCCTCGGCTTATATTCGGGTCGGCTTATACTCGAGTATATACGGTGTATGTATGTATATATATATATATATATATATATATATTACATATACATATATACACACTTATATACTTGGACTGGCAGTTAGGCTTGGTAGAGGGAGCTGCCAGTCCACACTCTTCCGCCACGGGTATTCCCTTTCACCTGAGGTGATCGCAGGTGAGGCCTGCTCTAATCAGGCTGCTATAAAGCACCTCCCAGTGTGTCAGTCAGGGGAGTGTGTATTAGAGATTCATTGTGCAACAGAGGCCCGCTGGAGTCTCTGGGAGAGTGGTCTCAGCCGGGATGGCTGAGGGGCCACGGGGCTAGGTGTTAGCCGGAACGTTGGGGGACTACGCAAGGTCTGTGAAGTGACTGTCGCAAGGCCAGAGACAGGCGAACTTCTGGGCTTCAATCCCCCAAAAGGACTGGACGTTACAGCCTAGGAAGTGCTGGAGCGCAGGCTGCTAAAGCCGCATGGTCGTACTGTGTGTGAACAGTGTTATAAGTGAGGTAGGAATACTCCTGTTTAGTTAGAACCCAGACGGGCAAGATGTTTGTTTTCTGTTTTCTTCTGTGAAAATAAACCTCACGTTTAGACCTGCAACCCGGCTGTTGTAGAGTTGATTGTGCGAATGATCCCCGAGAAAGAGCTAATCCCTCACAATATATATGATGTTACCTGTGCATTGCTGACATATATGTGCAAATATGTATGTTACTACATACTTTAATAACTTAGAAGAAAATAAAATCTTGCAAATCTGGGGCCTAACAATTGAGCCATGAATATATTAAGTCCCCTAGCACCAAAAATATAATCATCACGCTTATGAGGAAGGTTGTGATCTTGGCCTTGAATCTCATATGTTTTAATTTGTGAGTGGGGCGAGTGCGCAGTTAGCTAGTGTGATTCTAAGTAACGCTTGCCTTAAGAATCTCATTATTTGAACACAGAACAGTATTTCCTCTGAGATTTCTAGAGTAGCTTTGAGCTGGGCCTGTTCATTTCTCAAGCAATCATAGCTGCATGATGGAGAGAGAAAATGGCAGCTGTTCCTAACTCAGGCCTTCAATTTTCTTCAGTGTCCAGCCATTCAAGTGTGTAATTACACAGGGATGACTGGAAAACGTCAGGCCTTGTAAGGGAACTGCTTGCAGGCTTTTGCTTGCAGACTGAGAGTGAGGACAAGAAAAATTCAATTAATGTGCCTGTATTTTGTGTGTGTCATCTATAATTATTAATGTATGCTGTACACTACTATGGAAAGGTCTTGCATGTATTGTAATTTAATCTTTTCAACCCCCATACCCTTCTGGTGCCAGCTGAAAATATATAATTCATTATGTAATGGGTTGAAATTAAACTACCGGTAGATTTTTATATTTTTTTTTAATATAGTTGAGTTTTTATTTCATACATTTTTTTTTTTTGCAGTTTTGTATGACTAGTAGTGGACATTTGCATTGTGATTTTAGAAGAATACTGATATAGTAGTTTTTAACTTTACACTTAAAGCATGTTAATTACACTGTTGCAGAAAACCTTAAAGGTGTTTTGCCATGAAAAATATTGTTTATAGTTTAATCCAGCCCAATGTTATAACATTTTTTGCATTTTCACTTAAAAAGAAAACTACTCATATACCCAGATATTGCAGGCATAGTGTTTGAGATCCACTCATTTCTGTCATCATCACCTATCTGGCTGCTTTGATTGACAGGACCAGGCAATGGCAAAGCAGCTGGGGGGGGGGGGGTGTGACTGGCCACAGAAATGGGCATAGCCTGGGTGCTACAAGAGCAATGGTGACGCTGTCATTGTACCTAATTTGCATATTAAGAAAAAGTATCGTAACTCAGGAACAGAGCCTCAATAAAACAATGATTTAATCCAGTGAACCACAGCTTGAATATGTTGAAAATGTATTATAGAGAGAAAGTGAACACTAAGGCCTCTTTCACACGGGCGTTGCGGAAAAAGATGCTGGTGCGTTGCAGGAAAATGCGCAATTTTTCAGAGCAAGTGCAAAGCGTTTTAATAAGTTTTGCACGCGCGTGAGAAAAATTGCCATGTTTGGTATCCAGACCCAACCACAGACTTCTTCACAGAAGTTCGGGTTTGGGATCGGTGTTGTGTAGGAAAAACGCATTGAAGACGCAAGGAAACCGCATATACGTTTTTTCTGTTTTATGGTGTTTTTAGGGTCTATATGTGATTTACATATGTTTTGACCGTTTTAATTCATACCTCTACAAGTATTATCAATGGACATTATGAAAATAAGGATGTGTGTGGAAATATAAGGACTTTAAGTTCATAATAACTGTCTTATGGAGAGTGTGGTATATAAAAACCACAGAAACAATGTCAATATGTTCATTCGACAGAAAAATAATACTGATTCAATGATTATTATATACATCTTGGAAAAAGAAAAAAAATCGTGGGTTCCATTTTGGTACCGACATCCGTATTTTCTAGATATCCCTCACTGTCCCAGCATGCATTGCCCTAATTATGAACATCATATAAAAGAGGACATTAGATCATCACTGTTTAAACCACTGAGGAAGGGGTCGTTTCACCCCGAAACGCGTTTGATAACTAACAGTGAGGGATCATCGAGAAAGAGCGCTCCGAAAAATTGCATATTTTAAATCGCATATTCCAAGGCTGGGGATATTGGCAACATCCGAATCGATTAACCACATCCACAGGTGATACGAATTTCCGCCCGAAGATTTAAAATCACATGACCGAACAGTGAACCACGTGGGACGCCACGCAGGTCCTGGCAGGTCACAGCGGTGAACTGCGCTATACCACTGCATCGTACTCGTAGGAGCGGGGGAGATTTTACCTACAGGTCTGAGCGGATGACTATGAAGATACACGCCACACTACTTAAATTAACTGGCGATAACAGATGAAGATTTGGTAAAGTAAAACAAACCAATAGAATATTACTAACTTTCTGTGGCTTATGCGAGCACATATGAATACATAGCTCTGAGGTCCAGTTCAATTGAACTGACACGATCGTGATATAACTGGATTGATATACCTCTCGGGTTATAGTTACCCTACTTATATTGTGTTACGTGCATTGGGACAATTTCTTAAAAAACTATATTTTACTTTTTATGATATGTTATAATGTGTATGTGACATGTTTACGTTTTATGCTTATTGCTATAAATTTTACTTTGGATATATATACTATACATGTGCATGCCTGATATTGAGTGACCCCCTACCAAGTTTTTTATTCCATTTCCTACGTACCAGCATTTGGGAGTGCTGTGGGGTAGTGCACCTTTCCAGAAGTGGAACAGTGAGAGCCACCATTCCTTTCCATTTTTGATCATATACTGGCTACTGTATCTTAGCATGTGCATGAGGTTTTCATTTTGTTTTGGAGTTGATGCAAGAAGCAGAATTGATCCATTTTTAGTACTGCATGATAATTTTAGATTTGTGTGCTAGTGAATAGTATGCTGAGTCCGCCTTATTCATTAGCCTATACCAGTGATGGTGAACCTCTTAGAGACAGAGTGCCCAAACTGTAACCCAAAACCCACTTATTTATCGCAAAGTGCCAACACGGCAATTTAACCTTAACACCAATATCATATATCTTCCATGTACTTTATCATTTAGCTATAATAACCTGCCTACATTCAATGTGCTGCCTGTGCTGTTCATAGCATGTCCTGCACTATTGAATGGCAGGAAAATTCTAAGACATATTGGTACACCATAGACTTTCTCCAGGGTGCGGGTGCCCACAGAGAGGGCTCTGAGTGCCGCCTCTGGCACCCGTGCCATAGGTTCGCCATCACTGGCCTATACCATTGCATACCATTAGTTGCTATATCATGCCTGTGTTGTTTGCCTCTGTTGCACTCTACTGCTTTTCTGCTCCTCCCCTCTCCAGAAAATTGTTAGATTTTGTAATCTGATCCTTCAGTAAGCAGGCATTTCATCTTTGATTTAACCAGACTGATTTATCATAGGATTTAGAGCAGGGTCAGACTGGCGTTCCATGGGCCCACCAGAGAAAGTTATCCTCAGGGCCCAACCCCCCCCCCATCTTATCAATAAAGTTTAATACGTTTTGAGTCAAAGAAATAGACCCTAGTAACACTATATTATCTCCAAAGGCAGCTCCAAAGACCTTTGGGACCCATTTTGGTATCAGAGCCTGGACCTACTGCACGATTCTCTGGTACAGTTGTGGGCCAGTCCCACGCTGATTCAGAATGTTAGTTTAGGGGGTGCAGCTGTTAATTGTAAAACAAGGTATGTTTCTCTGGTAAGATATAGTACAAGATTTCTTATATTTGCCTGTACACATTTTTTTTTGTAAAGTTGCGATAGTGACCATTTTAAAGCATTTATGTAATGCATTGCTATGGACTTGGTGTCATGGCTTCCTAATGTAACCTTGATGCTATGGCTGATTTATTATTATTATTATAACATTTTTTTTTTTATTAATACCATTGTATCTTATAGTGGGTCTGTCAATGTTCTGATATTTCAGCTATTGACAGTAATGCTGCAGAATGTGCCTTTTTTGCCATAAAAAATAATGAAACCCATTCCAGACCGCCTTATGCATATAGACATTGGCCGCCAGGTGCCTGATGTTTTAAAGAGCAGGCACCCAGGGTTAATGTATGCAATTGACGAAAAAGTTGAGCTCATACATTTAACCCCTCAGATGGCATGGTCAAATGTTACCATGGCATCTGTAAAGTCAAAAACCGTAAGCGAGCTCCTGGCTGTGCACCAGGAGTGTATGGAAGCCTCAATCCTTCTGAATAACCTGAGGATGCCACACATACCCTGCCTGTAAAACTGTGGCGGAATTGCATTTTTTCCCCCAATTCCACCTCATTTAGATCCGGCTAACGGCAAAACTGAAAAAAAAAAGTCAAAATACCCGTAGTTGCACACACTCCAAAATGGTATCAATAAAAACTACAGATCTTCCTGCTAAAAATGAACTCCCAGCTCAGCTCAGTTGTCATGGGGAAGGGGAAAACACCAGATACACGCAAAAGAAAAAGACAACAGTCTAGGCCTCAAAAGCTAAAGGGTGACCTCCTAGTAATCCCTAGGCCTTTCCCTAACTCCTGCCAGTATGAGCAGATACTGATGGTGGAAATGCTCATACGCCGGATACCTATGCCCTGCTAAAACTGACGAGCCCTAGAATACGTTGCAGGAGACGAGACAGCTGGTTCCTTCCCAGATGAAGAAACCCGCGTCTCCCTGAGGCCTAGAACCAAAACACACCAGAGAACAACAAACAGAATAGGCAACTTGTACTTCGTTTTGAGATGAATGGAGAAGCAGGAGATCCAAGACCAAGCTCTATCAACTCCTAGAGGAATTATCAACCGCATGGTCAGCAGTGTGAGGCAAACCTAAATAGAGCCTCATCACTGATAACAAGCAGAACCTGAGGAGAGGTGAGATCCTGCCAAACAACAACATACAGAGAGACCTGTCAGCCTCACGTGCAGCAAGTCTATCTGATCTTCTCACTTCTGTCACAGGAGGGATGTCACATCAGTAGACATAAATTTTAAAAAAAGAAACTACTTACAGGGGTCAGAATATGCTGATATTAAGAATTTATAAGTTTTCATTTATTTTTACAGTATTTAGATATAAAAAAAATATACATATGTGGTATCGTTGTAATTGTACTGACCCAGAGAATGAAGGGCACAGGTCAGTTTTGACGTAAACGGAATGCCATAGGGACAAAGATTGTAAAACTGTGGAGAAATTGGGATTTATTTATTTTTCTAATTCCACCCCATTTGGAGTTCCCCTCAAAAGACAAGGGCACTGCATCCCTCTGGAAGAGAAAGTTATGTCTCCAGAAATGACAAGGCTTCTTCACCATAAGAACAGTAAATCTGTGGAATAGTCTACCTGAGGAGGTGGTTACTACAGGAACAGTAGATGGTTATCACAAAGGCTTAGATGAATTCATACAATTAAATATGTGCTTATGAAAATTGGTCAGAATTCAGGTTTCTCACTCCCCTTCCCTTAATGTAACTATGTATATGTAACATATAATGTATGTATAATTTTTAATTCCCCATGTTTATTTGTATTAAACCTAAAATCCTGCAGCTTTCACCTTGGCTCCGAAGTGTAATAACATGCTGATAATTCTTATTCTGCAGAGATAAATTTTCAGTAGTGTGACGAATACCACCCCTCGTGCCCGCTTGACGTCAACTATGTCAAGCTCACGAGGCACGGTATGTTCACTGGTTACCAAGGCGTGACGTTACTCCCTCCTGGAGGAGCGGATACGGTCAGTCTTGGTACAGTTTTCAGTTTCCTCCTGTCCACAGGGACACAGAGAGGCAACAAGCTGTGAGAGCCTTTTCACTGCCCCAGTGAAACAGCGCGTTCTCAGCCCGGAAAAACTGCCACTAGTTTCCTGTTTAATATAAGCCTGGTCCATTAACGTTATTATATAGGGTAAGAAACCAACCAGCGGTAGCGTATTACTAGGCCAAAATAGGGACGTGGGGATTCATGATCGAGATACCAGACGGCACAAGATTAAATTATATATTTAATCGCCTTAAGGGCTCACTAGACATAACACTAAACACAAAGAATATATACAGTGGTCTGAGGTTACAAATACAGGTGGTATGGTACAAACAGGGTTAAGCAGAACAAAAGTCTGTTTACCAGATGAATGAGTCCTTTTGGGTGGTGATGAGTTCTTAGCTGTATTCACATGGAGGGCAGTGATGTCAGCAGGTTTCAAGTCCCTCTAAACACATGGCACGATGTGACCATCCTTCAGAGAAAAGACCCACCCGCTTGCTGGCACAAGCCTTTTAAACTGTAGCCGGACCCTCCTCTTCCCGCTTCTGGGAAGGGTCCCCCCCCCCTCCCTGCTGATCCTGGCAGCTCAATGACCCACAAAACACTTTAGGGCTCATAGCTCCAGATCAGAAGGTCACAGGGAGATGGTACTGGGACCAACAGAGCCGCCTGGGTTCCGGCTACAAGTATAGTCCAAGCATGGTACCGTTATTGGGTTTCTGTGGGGAAATATGTATATCTCCCTTCCCTGGCACCCGACCTCCAACCTATGACCATGGGCATGTTCGTCTTTGCCCCAGGATCGCATAAATATATTTGAATTGTGCCTGGGATGGATGGTTGATTCATAACTCCTTATATACCGCCAGTTCCATGGTGTCTGGGGGGAATTATAGTTCTGGGCAAGGGCTGAGGCCCCCTACAGAGAGGTTTTCCTGTAGGATTAGCTGGCCTCCATACTGGCTGGTTGAGGTGTGAGTTCATACGCATGTGAGCTCCTTGAAGCTAGAACCCCTGTGGAGTTCACTACCTCTGCTATCTTACAAGCAAATGGTTGGAGTGAGAACTTAATTTTCAGGTGCACTGACAAAGGTGAATCAGATGAATATTCTCACAAGTAGTCTTTCATTATCATCACATGCATAATGACAATGAAAGTCTGAATTAATAGAAGGCCTCATGCACACGGCCGTTGTTGTCCGAAACACCATGTCCGCAATATATGGGCACCAGCTGTTTGTGCACCCTATCCCGGATGTGGACCCATTCACTTAAATGAACTACGTTTTCGCGGTGTAGACTGTCATATTTGGTTCGTGGACCCTATTCAAGTGAATGGGTCTGTGTTTACATATATGGTCTGTGCCTGTGCATTGCCGACCACAATTTGCGGTACGCAGCACAGGCCAACAAACTGTCATGTCTGAGGCATAAAGTTAAGTTTTCACCATCAGTTGATGTGAGCCTGTATTACCTTCTGCTCTTTCTGCACAGTGACATATGGACAGTTCAAAAAGCATATCTAGAACTCTCTCCTATAAAAGTCAATGACTATTTTATGTCTATTGTGTTTATGGTCCACTTGGCTATTGTAAAGCATATCTTCAAATGCTGTTAACAGCAGATAAGATGACTGCCCCTTTAATCATGTACAGAAAATAAATATTCTAAAACCAGGAAATAAAAAAAAAATGGATATGGAAAAGGGGAATATCTGTTTTTAATTTGTAAAAATAAAAAATGTATGTGATTCTTTTAAAGGTTATGTACACCTTTTGTGGACATTTTTTTTTAAATTATTAAATTGTACTGATTTTGAGCTAAAAACATTTCAATTGTCATTTTATTGAAAATTTTTGAACCACTGTCTTTGAACATTCAGATCCGGCTACTAGATAAACTCAAGGCTGCACAGTCTGTTTCGTTAGGCCGCTCAGCTGACTGGCTCTGTATCGCTGATCTATGACCTCCTAAACCCTCATTTACAGCTCAGTTCTTATGTTCCTCATGAGAATATTGCCTGTATTGCACCAACAGATTTTCTGACCAATCATTGGTTAGATGGCCATTTACACACACAGATTTTTTGTTATACATGCCAACTATTGGTCTCATTGGACAGAAATTCTTAAGATAATCTGGTGTAATACAGCCCTAAGTGTTTTTGACCTTTTAGTAATTTAGAGATAAGACAGCTAGAAAAACGGTTAACCCTTTGTGACAGAATGGCTCAATATTTTTTAATAAGGACAAGTTGGAAAAAAGATTTTAGCCCAAAATGAGTAAAATTGCCTCAAATGTGTACATAGCCTTTAAAGGTAATTCTTTACCTTTATGGCCACGATTTGATGCAAAACCAATTACCAGTACCAACATTGATGATAAGGTTGATTATATTTTCTAGCTGTTAATACTAATCAAATTTAATAATATGGCTATTAAAATCTGTCACCTAAAATGAAAAGTATTTCCTTATTCTAAATGTCACTTTATATCTAGGATCAGTTGTGTGGACGGGATCCTACATTAACAGATGAGTTGTTGAATATCTTGACAGAGCTCACCCAACTAAGCAAAACAACTAATTCAAAAGTGGCTTTGCGGGCCCGTCAGGTATATTTCTGATTTTATAATTCTGTGCCATCCGTTTTATTTCACATGAATTGTGGGTGCAGTGTTAACTTTTGAAATTGGTAAATTTTCTTAATTTTCAGGTCCTTATTGCTTCACATTTGCCTTCATATGAGCTTCGCCACAACCAAGTGGAATCCATTTTCTTGTCTGCCATTGACATGTATGGGCATCAGTTCTGCATTGAAAATCTTCAGGTAATTTCTATAATGAAGTGTTTGCACACAACTGTATTTAGGATCGCAGATAATCCTGTACACAGTGTTGAATCATTTCAGTGGGACCATGCACATCTCTCTTTAAAATTTCAGCAGAATATAGTTGACTTGGTTATCACCTAGAAGCACTATTTTTTTTTCTTCTCAGAGCAAACTTGGTCCAGAAAATGAAACTCCATGTAAAACAATGTAGGTCACAATCTAATGTGCTGTATGGTCCCACAATGTGTACTGTATTACTGCTGAAATGCACACCGCTATGTGCGTAGGACTTAAATGTGAATTTGAGACAGGAGATAGGTGCTGCTATGGGTAGAGAATTAATTTAGTGGATGCATAATGAAAACTGAGGGGGTCATTTATTATCCAGTAATATTCCTATTAAGAAGCTGGCTTAGACTGGCGCTGGATGCTGAAGGCCGCCAGATATAGGGGTTAAGTTTAGCGTCTAAAAAGCCAGGCTTAATAAATGAGCCCCTGAGTTTTTAAATATGGTTGTATGGCTGTCTGATATTAAGAGTGTTCTAGTGAAGGTAGAAATAATATTTAAAGGGGTTGTCCTGCCAAAAAAAATCTACAGTTTTCAAATCGGCACCTGGATCTGAATACGTTTGTAATTGCATGTAATTAAAAGTTTAGCATAACCACTGAGTTTTTCAATAAAATGGATCTGTATAGCGCCACCTGCTCTGTTTTTATTTATTTTATTTTTTATTTATTTGACCTGCTCACTCAGGCTGCACATGCTCAGTTTCATCCTTCATCTGCCTCCTGAGCTGTGGTAGGGAGAGCTGTGACACTCCCCCTGAGCTGCAGCAGAAAATACACTCCCCTTGAGCTTCCATTTTGATATAAACCTAGCAGAACAATGAATGGGGCCATCTCTGGATCAATGTGAGGTACATGGCTGGTTCTAGCTTTGTTAGAAAGAGGTTGTCATGTACTATATGATGGCTGATTTTCACCTTTTACATTAGTCCTGTAATAACACCTTTAACCCCTTAACGTAGAACGCCGTGCATTGCCAGAATGCATTCCACCGTACCTGCACGGCGGGATGATCGGGCGGCACCAGAGCGGTGTGCGCCCGATCACTGCAAGGGTCCGGCAGTCCCTGGTAGCCGGGCCCCTGCTGTGTCCGTCGGCATTGCGGTTTACAGCGATGCCGGCGGATTAACCCCTTCTATGCCGCGGTCTGCGTTGATCGCGGCATAGAAGTGGTTAGTGGCGGGTGAAGCAGCGCATCGAGTCCCCGCGCTGCTGTGGTGGGGACCCGATGCGTGACAAAGGCAGCCAGATGCCGTGCAGAGGCTGCCCAATGCCCTGCACGGCATCAGGACCTGCCTTCTACGGGTGCTGATGAGATCCAGCCTCAGGCTGGGTCTCCTAGGCAACCTGTTTGTGTACTACTCACTGTAGTACACGAACAGGCAATGCATTACAATACAGATGTATTGTAATGCATTGCATAGGGGCTCAGACCCCCAAAAGTTGAAGTCCCAGAGTGGGACAGAAATGAAGTTTGAAAAAAAAAGTCTAAAAAATTAAGTTTCAAGTTAAAAAAATAAAAATAAAACGCCCCTTTCCCATGATTTTAGAATAAAAAAAGAAAAACCGCACATATTAGGTATCGCCGCATCCGTAACGACCGGCTCTATAAATATATCACATGATCAACCCTGTCCAATAGACACCATAAAAACTAAAAACTGTGTAAAAAAAAAGAAGAAGCTATTTTTGTCACCTTACATCACTAAAAGTGCAACACCAAGCAATCAAAAAGGCGTATGCCCCCCAAAATAGTACCAATCTAACAGTCACCTCATCCTGCAAAAAATGAGCCCCTACATAGGACAATCGCCCAAAAAATTAAAAAACTATGGCTCTCAGACTATGGAGACACGAAAACCTTGATTTTTTTTTTTTTTGTTTCAAAAATGCGTTTATTGTGTTAAATGTGAAAAAAAAGTATACATATTAGGAAACGCCGCGTCCGTATCAACCTTCACATGATTTAACCCCTCAGGTGAACACCGTAAAAAAAAAAAAATCGAAAAAGCCATTCTTTTGGTCACCTTACATCACAAAAAGTGTAATAACAAGCGATCAAAAAGTCATATGCAGCCCAAAATTGTACCAATCAATCAGTCATCTCATACTGAAAAAAAGGAGCCCCTTCATAAGGCATTCGCCCAAAAAATTAAAATAAACTATGGCTTTCAGAATATGGAGACACAAAAAATTTATTTTTTTTCAAAAATGCTTTATTATGTGAAACTGAAAAAAACGACCCAAAAAATTTGTCATATTTGGTATTGCGTCTGTAACAACCTGCTCTATGAAAATAGCTCATGATCTAATTTACGTTGCAAATGGCAAAAAATAAAAACTGTTGCAAAACAGCTAATTTTTGTTAGCTTGCCTCACAAAAAGTGTAATATAGAGCAACCAAAAATCATCTGTACCCTAAAATAGTAGCAACAAAACTGCCAGCTTATCCCGTAGTTTCCAAAATGGGGTCCCTTTTTGTAGTTTCTACTCTAGGGGTGCATCAGGTGGTCTTCAAACGTGACATGGCAAGTTAACCCCTTAGTGACCAAGCCTGTTTGGGCCTTTATGACCAAGCGTTTTTCTTCCTTTTTTCATGGTCTTGTTCCAAGAGCTATAACTTTTTTATTTTTTCGTCTATATAGCTTTATATGGGCTTGTTTTTTACCGGACAAGTTGTAGTTTTTATTGGCGCCATTTTGGGGTACACATAACTTTCTGATTAACTTTTATTAACTCTTTCTGGGAGGGAGATGGGGAAAAACAGCAATACTGCCACTGCGTTTTTACATTATAAATTTTACGGCGTTCATTTTTCGGTACAAATAACATAATATCTTTATTCTCTGGGTCAGTAAATTTTTTTTACGTTTTACTACTTTTTTTTTGCAATAAAACCCCTTTTATTAACCAAAAAAATGATTTTGCATTTCCACTTCACAAGACCCATAACTTTTTAATTTTTTTTTCTATGGAGTTGTGTGAGGGCTTGATTTTTGAGGGACGACTTGTATTTTTAATTGGTATCATTTTGGAGTAAATGCCGCTTTTCGATTGCTTGTTATTACGTTTTTTTGGTGGAAACTAAGAATAAATTAGAAATGGTCTTTTTTTTTTTTTTTTTTTTTACGGCGTTCACCATAGGGTCGTTACGGACGCGGCAATACCAAACATATGGGGGATATTTTCTTTTTGCAATTTTTTCCATTGAAAATCGTATTTTCAATGAAAAAAAAGCATATTTTTTTTATTTTATGGATTTTTTTTTATTTAATAAATGTGTATTTTTTTTCTATTTTTTTTTACTACTTAATAGTCCCACAAGGGGACTATAATATACAGTATTTTGATTGCTTTTAAAATGTAATGCATTATCTCTATTATGCATTACATTTCAATAGCAATGCTATTCAAACATTGACCAGCAGGCTGCGCCAGAGAGGCACAGCCTGCTGGAGATAACTGGAGACAAGCTCGGGGCCCTGATCGGAAGCAAGGTAAGCTTCCCAACACAGCACCCCACAATCGCATTTTCGGGGTGCTGATGGGAGACAGAGGGAGTTTGCTCCCTCTGTCACCACTTTACATGCAGCGGGCGCCATTGTGCCCAGCATGTAAAGGGTTAAACAGCCCGGATCGGCACTCCTGCCGGTCTGGGCTGTTAGAGCAGGGCCCCAGCTCTCATGTGAGAGCCGGGTCCGCGCTCCCCGCTGAACGGGGGAGCCATGCAGCGCTTAGACTGGGCCGCCGTAAAAACGCGGCGGCCCAGCCTAAGGCCCCTTAGTGACCGCCGTAAAAAGGCGTATGGGTGGTCACTAAGGGGTTAAAATGATCCCAATGAAATCTGCCCTCGAAAAACCATATGGCGTTCCTTTCCTTCTGCGCCCTTTCATGTGGCCATACAGCAGTTTTTGACCACATATGGGGTGTTTCTGTAAACTACAGAATCATGACAATAAATATTGTGTTTTGTTTGGCTGTTAACCTTTGCTTTGTTAGCGGAAAAAATTATTAAAATGGAAAATCTGCCAAAAAAAGGAAATTCAGAAATTCCATCTCCATTTTCCATTAATTCTTGTGGAACACCTAAAGGGTTAACAAAGTTTCTAAAATCAGTTTTGAATACCTTGAGGGGTGTAGTTTCTAAAATGGGGTCATTTTTGGGTTGTTTCTATTATGTAAGCCTCACAAAGTGACTTTAGACCTGAACTGCTCCTTAAAAAGTGGGTTTTGGAAATTTTCTGAAAAATTTCAAGATTTGCTTCTAAACTTATAAGCCTTCTAATGTCCCCAAAAAATAAAATGGCATTCTCAAAATGATCCAAACATTAAGTAGACATATGGGGAATGTAAAGTAATAACCATTTTTGTTTCAAAAATGCTTTTATTGTGTTAAATGTGTAAAAAAAAAAAAAAAAAAAAAGTATACATATTAGATATCGTATGTAAAATACAGCGGCTCACCCCTATCAGGTATGGATAGGTGCTCACCCTCCGGTCCTACCCTCAGGACCTAGAAGGAAAAATGGAATATGTACGAAGTGAGGGGGCACTCGCATACGGGAACCACTGGACGATTAGGTAAATGTTATTTAATATTCTAAAAACAGACCCCTAAAATATACATAAAACATATGCTGTAACAACCTATAAATTACATATATGTGAATCCTAATAGCACATTGGTATAGCGTGCTGGCGTGAAATGCTGTTATGCGTGGTATCACATACGGTCCATATAGACAATCTCCCAATTCAGATATATATTCGCCAGTCTATAGATTCATAAATACACTGGCGTGCAATTGTGAGTATAGTGAAATAAAGTCCATACAAACAATGTCTCAATTGATGTGGAAGAATGACCGCACAATGTGTTCCAATAATAATAGTGGTGTGAGATATCCGGAAAATCACACAAGTGATTTGAAACACTATGTCCAATTACGATAGAACATGGAAGTCCAATATTCAAAGATCAGTTGAGCACGTTGGGATGAACTTCCCAGTTACTTACAGTGTCCAGCCGCTTATGCTGACCCGGTCTCTCCCCTCCTTACTGCTAAACCGCAGTGTATAGTTACCCAGGTGGCCGTGCCTGGCCGACCGTGGCTTCCCACGTGACCTGGTGATCTGGGGTTCCGGGCGGACGCTTTGATGACGTCACTGCTGTGTGGCGGCAATTTTAAATTCCGAAGTCAATCTTTGGCGCTTACAGCTAGATATCCAATTTCTTTGGTCTTTTGCTTGAATCCACGCTCACTCTGTAATGCCAGATGCGTTTCAGGGTCTTACACCCCTTCCTCAGTGGCCACCGAGTGAGTGGATTCTCACTCCTTATAAATGGTATTGGCCCACCCACAATTGTGCTTTTTTCAGCTTGTTACAATATGTGGAGTGGATTTGATTGTTCTTATATTGCTGTTACAATTTATACATAGATATAATTAAAAACATAAATATTACTCCCCATATAATAACTACAATGTTAAAATATTAAGACAATAGTCCTAGGGAAGAATTGCAAGGTCGGTGATACATTTTGAGGTAAAAACGCATCAAAACCGCAGCCATGTGAACTGCGTTTTGTATGCGATTTCTATAATTTAATGTTCTAAAGGGCAAGATGATCCCTGCCAAGGGACTTGGACCTAAACCGCATCAATATATTTGAATCTTGTCTGCGGTTATATGGTTTATTGATTTATTCCTCAGATTTCATATGTTGCTGGGATAATTGATAGTATGCGAGTGCCCCCTCACTTCGTACATATTCCATTTTTCCTTCTAGGTCCTCAGGGTAGGACCGGAGGGTGAGCACCTATCCATACGTGATAGGAGTGAGCCGCTGTATTTTACATACGATTATTTTAATTATACCCTCAACAGCTGAGCTCCCCCCACCACGAGATGGACATTTGGGGACACTTAGATAACAAATATAAAAATATTGAAGCTTTCACCTTCAATATGGAAGGAGAAGCATCAATAGAAAGTACAAGATCAATGGATGATGCTTTTAAAGTCCTGGAGAAGACTTTGCAACGTCAACTGCGTAACAAATGGGAGATAAGATCGCTTACGCAATATTTGGACAAGGGCCTCATTCCCAAGGGTTTGACACTCGCCAAGACACCTGCGTCTGATTTGGTGAGTGACAAATTCAAACAGGAATGGGACGGCTTTCTGAGAACACAGTCGGAGGCCCTTGTCCAAATGATTATTAAAAGGAGGATACAAATGACAGAAGATATGACAGGGCAAATTGATACCCTAAAAAGGGAAATGGAAACATTCCCAGATACCGATGTAGTCCACAAATGGCATGAGAGAATTTGTAAAAATTTAGACACATTGGAAAGGGAAATAATAGGTAAAAAATCCAGAAAATTACAATATATGGAAAGAAAAGAAATCACTGAGACTTATGGACAAAGGGAGGTTGAACACACAAATACACAGTTTGAGAATATCAAAATCTCAAACAGATATGAGACACTAGCAACACCTCATTTTTTAGACTTTACACCGCCACACCACAAAGCACGAATAAGAAGCACACGCACTCCCACGACAAGAGACAAGAATACACAGTCACAAAACACAGAATCATGTTCACGACTACAATTTGAGGGAGCGTCCGAGAGAATATGCACAGGGCAGGGGGCACTACCAGACACACAGGCAGGAACACAGACACCAGCACAACACAACACATCATCACACACCAACAACCAGCAGATCACAAAGGCACAATCACAACGAAGAATTCGGAGAGGACGACATGCACAAAAGGAGAAAATACAAAAATTAAAAACACCAACCACCAATGTAATAAATATCAGTGATATTGCACTTACAGAGACCCAGGTGCAACTTCTGAATAAAGGTCTTAAGTTTGCTCCCACCAATTCTATAGACAAATTCGCCACATACATAGGAGTGGAGAAATTCATCAGACGCCTATGTCTCAAAAAATATTTCCTAAAAAACCCCATCAATAGGGAGAGTGATATGGGAGGGAATATAAATAAAGATGTACATACAGATCTTAAAGTTAGATCTAAAAAATTCCCCAGGCAGGAGATCAGCAGTGAAATGGCCACGTTCAGGAACAATGTTGAACGTGATCTGAGAAGAATCAAAAGCCGAAAAGTTAACACAAATTTAAGCAGAGAAGAGATTAAGGCTATTAAATCCCTACAGGAAGAAAACAATATCGTAATTAGACCAGCCGATAAGGGCGGGGCCGTAGTTATTCTCAATACGACAGATTACATAGAAGAATGCTATAGACAGCTAAGATCAGAAAATACTTATAAAAAACTAAAGGGAGACCCCACACAGGAATATTACAATATTTTGAAAGAATACTGTGTAAAGGGGGTAAAAGCTGAGTTTCTTTCTGATCAAGAAGCTAAGTTCATCCTGGATACTGAGAGGAGAATCCCAATGTTCCACTGTGTCCCCAAGATCCACAAGAACCTGGAAGCACCCCCAGGTCGCCCGATAGTGTCGGGAATTCAATCTATATCATGCAACCTATCCAAGTATATCGATCAATGGCTTCAACCTTATGTCAAGCGAGTGCCATCATACATTCGTGACACCACTGACATTATTAAATCATTGGAAGAAGTCAATTGGATAGATGGGTGGATCTTGGGGACACTGGATGTTGGATCCCTCTATACAGTCATTGAACATACCAGGGGGACACAGGCATTATATGAGCAACTGTCAGGAGATGCTGGGCTCCCGGTAGAACAATTGGAATTCCTGTTAGATGGAGTGAGATACATTCTAGCTCACAATTATTTCTCTTTTGAGCAGGAGTTCTATCTGCAATGTACCGGCACTGCCATGGGCACCAGATTCGCCCCCAGCTATGCCAACCTTTTCTTGGCTCAATGGGAGAGAGAGACCATCTTACCCAGGCTGGGGAAGGATCTGGTGCTGTGGCGCCGGTACATTGATGATATCTTGTTCATTTGGTGCAACACTGCTGAGTCTCTTGATGTATTCCTCAGTGACATCAATAAAAATGACAAGAACTTGGTATTTAGTCCTACCATTAGTCAAGAGAAAGTAGAGTTCTTGGATCTAGAGATATGGATTAGGGATAGCAGACTGCAATGCAGTACGTTTTTCAAGCCCGTAGCCAAAAACAGCTTCATCAGATTTACCAGTTGCCACCTTCCGCGATGGCTAACCAACATACCAACCGGTCAGTTCCGCAGACTCAAGCGGAACTGTACGGTTGAGAGTAAGTTTGATGAAGAGGCTGCTAACTTGAAGAAACAATTGCTAGAAAGAGATTACCCAGTCCAACTGATAGACAAATCACTGGAAAAAGTGAAGAAGATGGAACGAAAGGAGTTTTTTGAGACAGGGGCACCACAATCGCCAGATGAAATACTAAGAATTATTCTTCCATTCAGCTCTCAATATAGAGTGATGGAAAGAAGCATCCGTAAACATTGGGAACATTTGCTAAACGATAAACTAATTGGCCCACTTTTGAGTGATGTACCAAAAATAACGTACACAAGGGCAAATAATTTGGCAGGCAAAATAGCCCCAACAGTAAAAAGCAAAAAGGATGGGCAACAACAACAAAAGAAAAACTGGTTAACAACTAATGGATTTTTTAAATGTGGCAGATGTACAAACTGCAAAATTACCAATTTCCCCAAAAAAACAACGTGGGTAAAATCCACAACAAATTCCTTTAGTGTAGAGATACAGGAATGCCTAACCTGTGATTCTACCGATGTTATATATTTGTTGGAATGTGGGTGCAGGAAACAATATATAGGCAGGACCAAAAGGACACTCAAAAAGAGAGTAGCTGAACATGTGGCTAATATTAAGAAAGGTTTAGAAACACACTCCCTATCAAAACATTTTAAAATTCAACACAATTGTGACCCAACTGGCCTAAAGTTCACAGCCATAGAAAGGGTCAAAAAAATGTGGAGAGGAGGTAACCACATCGCACATATGTCACGACAGGAATCTCGTAGAATCTTTGAGTATGACACCATAATACCAAGGGGTCTAAATGCTGAGATGGAGGTTTTCGGTTTCCTGTGACAGTGGGGGGTTGTCCGGTGGGGACGAGATATCGCAGTTTGATCAATAATTGACACTGTGATTCTCCTCCCCATGGGACGGCTCCCCACATATATTACTATCAATTATCCCAGCAACATATGAAATCTGAGGAATAAATCAATAAACCATATAACCGCAGACAAGATTCAAATATATTGATGCGGTTTAGGTCCAAGTCCCTTGGCAGGGATCATCTTGCCCTTTAGAACATTAAATTATAGAAATCGCATACAAAACGCAGTTCACATGGCTGCGGTTTTGATGCGTTTTTACCTCAAAATGTATCACCGACCTTGCAATTCTTCCCTAGGACTATTGTCTTAATATTTTAACATTGTAGTTATTATATGGGGAGTAATATTTATGTTTTTAATTATATCTATGTATAAATTGTAACAGCAATATAAGAACAATCAAATCCACTCCACATATTGTAACAAGCTGAAAAAAGCACAATTGTGGGTGGGCCAATACCATTTATAAGGAGTGAGAATCCACTCACTCGGTGGCCACTGAGGAAGGGGTGTAAGACCCTGAAACGCGTCTGGCATTACAGAGTGAGCGTGGATTCAAGCAAAAGACCAAAGAAATTGGATATCTAGCTGTAAGCGCCAAAGATTGACTTCGGAATTTAAAATTGCCGCCGCACAGCAGTGACGTCATCAAAGCGTCCGCCCGGAACCCCAGATCACCAGGTCATGTGGGACGCCACGGTCGGCCAGGCACGGCCACCTGGGTAACTATACACTGCGGTTTAGCAGTAAGGAGGGGAGAGACCGGGTCAGCATAAGCGGCTGGACACTGTAAGTAACTGGGAAGTTCATCCCAACGTGCTCAACTGATCTTTGAATATTGGACTTCCATGTTCTATCGTAATTGGACATAGTGTTCCAAATCACTGGTGTGATTTTCCGGATATCTCACACCACTATTATTATTGGAACACATTGTGCGGTCATTCTTCCACATCAATTGAGACATTGTTTGTATGGACTTTATTTCACTATACTCACAATTGCACGCCAGTGTATTTATGAATCTATAGACTGGCGAATATATATCTGAATTGGGAGATTGTCTATATGGACCGTATGTGATACCACGCATAACAGCATTTCACGCCAGCACGCTATACCAATGTGCTATTAGGATTCACATATATGTAATTTATAGGTTGTTACAGCATATGTTTTATGTATATTTTAGGGGTCTGTTTTTAGAATATTAAATTACATTTACCTAATCGTCCAGTGTTTCCCGTATGCGAGTGCCCCCTCACTTCGTACATATTAGATATCGCCACGGCAATAAGAATTGTAGGAGGTATCACTATCTGTTTTAAAAACAGAAATTGAAATTTGGAAAGTTGCGAATTTTTCTAAACTTTTGGTAAATATTTTTTTTTTTTTTATAAATGAAATATTTTGATTCAAATTTACCACTGTCATGAAGTACAATATGTGATGAGAAAACAGTCTTGGAATAGCTTGTATAAGTAAAAGCGTTTTAAAGTGATCACCACATAAAGTGACACATGTCAGATTTGCAAAAATCTGTCTGGTCCTTAAGGTGAAAAATGCCCCGATCCTTAAGGGGTTAGGGTGTAAAGTTAATGTGCAACCTTTTGTAGAATGTGACCTTCATGTTACAGGGGTTTTCCCACTTATTTAACGCAATATAGGGGGTTTGATTGCTGCAGTTCCACTTTCCACACATGTGTGACCACTGCTCCATTCACATTTTATGGGACCAAATGGTGCCGTGCTCAACAGCCCCATAGAAGTGAATGGAGCAGTGGTCATGTATATGTACTACTGCTTCAATCTCTTATAGGAGTCTGGGACCTCTGATTTCCTGATTGCTGGGGGTCTCCGCAGTCGGACCACTAACTATACGTATCCTTTTATTCCTAGTATAGAAGATAAATGATCTTGGGTTTCTGACTGCCGAGGCCCAGAGCCGTTAGACACTTCTACCCTATCCTGTGAATAGGGGATATCTGTTAATGGTAAAAAACTAAATAAAAGATAGGTTCATATAACAGTATATTTGACTTGTGACTGAATACTGGCTAATGGCTCAGCCATGTTTGCTGGTTTGACATTTGTTTTCTTAGGAGAATACTAATATTACAGATGAGTGAATTTTTCAAAAATCAATCCGAATTTGTGATGAATCGCATTAGAAATCCGCTATTTCCCGGCTGCAGAGATCCTGTATATTGGGGTAGAACACTGTGTGTTGCAGAAACATACATAGGTAGTCCGCTGTGGTAGTGAAACTTACTTTGCGTCTGTATGACAGGCGCCACTCTTATAATCACTTGAAACTTGATTAATTTGGTCTGTTTTTGTCCTCTTGACTAAGTGAAGTGTGAACTTATCATTATAAGTCAATGTTAGCATCAGGTATAAAGAACCGTGCAGTGGCCCCAGACTGTACCATAGAGTCAGAGTGCTCACTTTTTACACAGTCGTCAGCTGATTCCACATAGATTTCTACAGAACCTGTTCTGTTAGACACTGATACAAGTAGAGCACCCCGACAGAGTGGAGAGGGTGTCAGCAGTAAGTTTGTGTAGATGTCACTGTTTATTTTGCCCTTCTTCTTATCATCGGATCCTCCTGTCTTTTGAGCATCTGCCTTCACATTGTCAGCATTTGGTTCGTAATCCATAAGTATTGCTAAGGCCAAAAAAAATAATAGGTGTGGATCCAAAACAGAGATGACACGTGATTGGAACGTTTGCATGTCTTCTGTGTTTTGTAACCGCTCTTGCTTTTGGCTTCCAAATCATGAGCATATCCTGATGAAAAATAGGGACCGTGTGATAAAGGCATCACGGATTCTCCAAAGACAGAGTCCGTTGTTTAGCATTTTTCTATCCTTCTGACAGATCAGAAGAAGGGTAAAACAAATGATGATGTCAACACGGCCAAACGGGGACACTAGTGGCCCTGTCACAGAGTGGTGATGTGGCAATTCCATGAGGAGTCAACACAGGACCAGTAGATGATGGGAAGGAAACACTGCTCCCTTCTGCTGAGGTGGTGGGGCCCTGACTGGTGGAGAAGGGGTGCGGGCCACTGGGTGATGCAGTGGTTGCTGCGTCAGGCTGTACCACTACATTAGCGCCACTGTTTTCCCAGGCCACTTTATGGTGATGCTACATGTGTTGATGCAGGGCCGCTTCACCTTCTGCCCACAGATTCTACAAACTGCTATGCTGACGTCCTCCGGCAGCTTGCTTAAAAATTCCCACATTGCAGAGTATGTCATTCCCCCCACCACCACCACTCCTTGCTGACTGCATTCTGCCGCTGTCTCCGTGAAACGCTCACTGAAGAGAAATGTGACTCCATCTTGTTTCTTCTAAATATGTAAAGAATTGTTATAACATCTCACCCACGCACTGTTTCAAGTTCCCCCGCTGTGAGTTAGGTTCGCTTATCTGTCCCAGGAAAGATTCTGGGAATCTCCCAGAACTAGTGCAAACGTTCTTGCCTTATTCAGGGTCATTTGGCACAACTGCGTACATTCTTATTTGTGACTGATTAAAACCTATTCTTTTTGCTTACTGCACGTACACATACCGTATAAGGATGTTCCGGTAGTATGTGTATGAGCACTAATGTTTATCTTTTATGATTGGTTTAACGCTGTTGTTATGCAAACTTTTCTATTGCCTTTATAAGGCCAAGCTATAGCATAATAAAGTTAGAGTATTTCTCAGTGATACCTGTGTGTGTGTGTGTCTGTTATTGCCAACTGAGAAACATCTCTCCTGACGTAAGTGACATCAAACCAAGGTGGTTGTAGAGGTCCAGAAAGGTCCAAATCCTTTCAGTCACCACTAGTTCTTACCAGACAGGTAGTCTCCTGCATAGCAGACGGTCTATCATGGGCACGTATGGCTCCAGACCTCAAACTGCTGCAACCCTGCTGACTCACGGCCATGCTACCACCCTGGTAGCTCAGCCGCTGCCTGATGCTCAAGTTGCCACCATATTCCCCTGATGATGAAGCCCCCTTTTTGCCTGGCTCCCACGTGCAATCGGCTACATCATCGTCCACTACTGTCTGCACGTTGCTGATGTCACCTTCACCAGTCTCAGGGCCACGTGCCTGACCTCTCGCAACACCAGCTCCCATGTGACTCATTGTCGCTACTTGCCCACCTATCTCTTCTCGAGCAGAAGGAACAGAAAATTAAGGAGGCAAGTTCAGTACAGGGGGGGGCAAAGAGCTTGTTCCCAGGCCATGCCAACTGTCAGATTAACCCAACCAACTCCTGGCTGGGGGTGTGTGATGTCACTTGAGATGAAATTGAAGACCAAGTAAACCATTCAAAGACAACTGGGTTGCTGGTCAAAACGCGACAGCTGGAAGACACTGGCAGCTCTGGCCTGTCGCTGCAACTGCTGCTACAAACCCCTCTTCTGCTGCTACTTCTGCCAGCTCCAGAAACATTTTGGCCACTACCCGTTCACTTAGAAGGGCCTGTCACCTGTCTGTCGGACATACTGTACTGTAACAGTAACTGTAAGGGTAAAATGGCAGTAGTGTCAAGGCGCAATTTCACGACCATTACACAATTAGGGATTAAAGGAATATACTTATGTATCATAGAACGTGAACACCCTAAAATCTGTAGTATCAGGCTGCAACTTCAACCGAAACAAGGATGAATGGGTGTACTTATATATGAGAACGTGAGCACCCTAAAATCTGTATTTTCAGGCCACAATTTCACCACAATTGGGGATTATACTTATGTATAAAGAATGTGAGCACCCTAAAATCTGTAGTATGGGGATGCAATTTCACCCCAATTGGACAATCAAGGATTAATGGATTAAATGATATATAAAACACTGTGAATAACCCCGAAGTCTTTAGTATCAGACTGCAGTTTTACCCCAATAACAGAATCAAGAATTACTGGAATTACTTATCTCTCAAACAACCTAAAATCTGTGGTATTAGAACACCTTTTTAACCCTAATTGGTGCAGCAAAGTGTAATAGAATAGCTCCTATTAGCCAAGCTTTACACTCTTCTATTGGTCCTTGCTCTCTCCCTATAGTGTGCATAATGCCTCCCTATTATATCCCTTGTTGACCTCTCTGCTCAATAGTAATTTTTTGTTTAATAAATTCTTTACTAATCACTGTCCCTAGTGCTTGTAACATCTCTCTCTGCACTGTTCACTGGGAAATGGCAGAGACCAGGCAGGAGGAGACTTTTTATAGGGCTGCTTGATTGTCTTTCTGCATGGATTTATGGGTGATCCCTTGTTCTCTGGCTTTTTACTTCCTCTTTCTAACATATGCAGCAGCCATTTCCAGTTCATAAACTTCGATTTGCTCATCTCCAATTAGTATGTTTATTAAAGGTACACAGGTATGCTGTGGAATAACACAGAAATACATCCTGTCCCAATTCAGTCACTCTATACCAGTCACAGAATAATGTAATATTTGTTACTGTATATATATAAAAATGTATGATTAAAATATTTCTATAATCTGTTTCCATTGTTGTGTGTATCACAAGACTGATGTGTTTTTTTTTTGTTTTTTTTAATATATAATAGAAACTTATTCTGTCTGAAACCTCCATCTTCGATGTCCTGCCCAACTTTTTTTACCACAGCAACCAGGTGGTAAGAATGGCTGCACTAGAGGTAAATATTTGTCATATCCATAGCTCCATAGAATTCAAGCTACAGTGCAATGAACCCTGGAGATAGAAGTTTTCAAAATATAATTTAAGGAAAAATATTGTGCACAGGAGAGTAGTGGTCTTAATATTATGCTGCTTACCAATATATCTCAATCTACTGACAGATTCTTGATGTGCCTTCAGTAAATGCCCAGTGTTATTTTTTAACGCTACACACTTGAAGGATCACACTACATTCAGTATAGCAAACTAAGGGCCTATTCACACGACTGTAGGGGCTTAGTGCTCGTATTGCGAACCACTCTATACGGGCACTGGCCGTGTGCGCTCTGTTGCGGCTGTGGATCCATTGACTTTAATGTGTCCGCAATCCACAAAATACGGCAAAAGATAGGACATGTCTTATCTTTTGATGAGCAGAGACACTGATAGGAAGCCCACTGAAACACTCTGAAGCGCATCTGTGGGCTTTCCTGTCCGTGTCTCCACAGTGCAAAAGATAGGACATGTCCTGTCTTTTGCCGTATTTTGTGGTTTGTGGACCCATTCAAGTCATTGGATCCGCACCGCAATACAGTTTTCACACGGCCGGTGCCCGTACATTGCAGAACGCTGTTTGCAGTCCCCAGCACTGGCACTGAGCCCATACATTTGTGTGAATGGACCCTAAAGCTCACCATGTAGAGATAGATGCTAGTGATCAGTATTCCCATAATTCGCAGGGTACTGCTGCTTTTGTTCCTGTTTCCATGCTGCCATTATCATGAACCTCCTTTAAAGTAGTGGCAAAAGTGTTATGATTAAAATGTACCTCCAATGATCCACTTTTGCAAATTTAGGTCTCCATTCGAATTAATACAATAAATGGTCTGTGCTGTAGGTTAGCTAAAATACCCAAACAGGGAATTGCATTCTGCTTGTTTTTCTGTACAGGGAGCTTGTCATTTGATTGCAGGGCTTTCAGTCCAGTATAGTAGTTAATGGCCTTAGAGTACTTTCACACTAGCGTTTTTCTTTTCCGGCATAGAGTTCCGTCCTAGGGGCTCTATAAAAAATAAAAACTGATCCGTTTGTCCGTATGACAAATGGACAGACGGATCCGTTCTTGCAATGCATTTGTGAGACTTACCCGCATCCGGATCAGTCTACAAATGCTGTTCGTTTGCATGCAGATTGCCGGATCTGTATATGTATGGGCCGATTAGGTATTTCGAAACATTATCTGTTGTGAAATTTGAAAGTGGGGAAAAGAAAGGATAAAGGGGTTTCCATGATTTTTAAACATTTTTTTTCTTTTTCTCTCCTCTGAGGTGGGTGTCAGCAGTATACTGATTTATTAATTATATATTTTCTGGTGATAAGAATTAACACAATAAAATTGTGAATGGAAAAAAAAATACCCGGTGTGTACCTGCAGTCTGAAAAATGACAGCACTGATTGGATAGAGTAAGTCTGTGCAGGTGCACCCCCCCAACTGGTTACCTCCCCTCTATACCCTTACTGAAGGCTAATAGCAATTAATTCATAACTTCTAGTAGAAATAATAAAGGAACGGCACAAGAATAGATGCTCCAGAATTATTACTTGGGAAATGCATGATGCTATTAAAACAGGGATGTCAGGAGTGTTGAAAGGTCCTCTTTAAATGTGTTTTCTGGTTAGCATTAACATTCTTTAAAATAATACAAAAATAACACAAAACCACACAATCCATGGTACAATTGTGTGCAACTGGTACTCCACTGGATGGCACACTACCGCTTGCACTTGGGCTTCTTTAGATTTGTGAAAAAATTAAATTGTTGGAGGGCACTCAATTACCTGAAAACATCCAATATAGGGTATCAATGACCTGATTTATTACACATAAAATACTCACATAAAGGTTCTCCTAAAAACCATAAACACATAAAACCTTACACACATAAAAAGTGCTGTTGGCACCTATTGAACCCTAATACGATAATGTTATACAAAAACACAACTACACACATAACCGTGTGCACTGGCTGTGGACTCGATCCCGGTATGGGCAGTCCAAATCCAGCTGCAGTATTATAACAAGGTGTGCGATCCTATTTGGCCGGGTATTAATACTGCAGCTGGATTTGGACTGCCCATACCGGGATCGAGTCCACAGCCTGGACTGGCGGTTATGTGTGTAGTTGTGTTTTTGTACACATTATCGTATTAGGGTTCAATGGGTGCCAACAGCACTTTTTGTGTGTGTAAGGTTTTGTGTGTGTATGGTTTTTATGAGGACCTTTATGTGAGTATTTTATGTGTAATAAATCAGGTCATTGATACCCTATATTGGATGTTTTCAGGTAATTGAGTGCCCTCCAACAATTTAATTTTTTTATATTTTCTGATTCGGATTTGGGTGAATCTGTGGAGCGAGCATCGGGTCCTTGGGGAGAAGGTGTGGTGAGCCGCTGAATACTTTGTTTTAAAGAACCAGTGTAAACCGTAATAGTTCATTACCTATAACGAGAATTTGATATGTATTGTTAATGTGATTTTTCTTATTTGTTCAGGTGTATGTACGGCGGGCATACATTGCCTATGAACTGAATAGTGTGCAGCATCGGCAGCTAAAGGACAACACCTGTGTAGTTGAGTTTCAGTTCATGTTACCAACATCTCATCCAAACAGGTTAGTACTGCACTTTGTTAATGCACAATTGCTGATTAATATATGTATATGAATTTTGGAGACACCTGTATGAATTATTACACTATATGCTAATCATGAAAAAATACACAATCATATATATTCAAATATGAACATAATCAATCATGTAATTACACTTTTTTTTGCACAATTATGTTAATTAATGAGAACCCTATTTATAAGCTTAGAGCACCTTTGTTATACTGTCAGTGCTTGAGAAAGATCCCAGTAAGTGGATCGAAACGTTGCTGTCTGGTGATTTTGAAATATACTTTTTGATACACATTTGGGAAGTGCTGTGGAATTTTTTATATATATATATCCAACAAAGAAAAACAGCAGCACTATGTTGTGAATCCAGGTGCAATTTCCTCAGACAAAGCAGTCATCAATGGTTATAGTTCTCCAAAAAAGAGGCAGCACTCCAGTATATTTAAGGTGAAAGACCCGCTTTATTGTCCCTCTGCAATAAATATATTGTTGCAAAGGGACAATAAAGCGGGTCTTTCACCTTAAATATACTGGAGTGCTGCCTCTTTTTTGGAGAAATATATATATATATATATTATATTTCCCCAGTCTGCTCCATGACAGCACACACTGAGACTGACTTCCCCTGATAGGACAGGAAAAAACAGAGAGGTTAAAAACCGCACCCCTTCCCCTCATTGCCAGTGGTTTTTCCTGTCCTGCCAGGGAAAAAAGACCGGAGAGGTGCTGGAAGCTCTATGGGGTTCCTGCCAGTATTGTTTTCATTGCGCATGTTCCATACAGACCGGAGGTCGGTTCCGGCGGTTCGGCTCTCCCTCCTCCTGCTACGGTCTGTGCCTGGGCTTCTGCTGGTGTTGGTGGCCCCGGCGAAGTTCCCTCCTGCGGCGGTCCAGGAGGGCTATATGCGGAGTGGTATGGAGGCTAAAGCGACGCTAGGACGCGATTCCCTCCAGCTGCCGGGGGATGATGTCAGACACAGATCGAGCGTGGCTTTGCGTCATGACGTCACGCCAGTGCTTGCTCTGGCGCATGCCCAGTGGAATACCTGAGGGGTTAACTTCAGCGGATCGCAGCTCCCTGTCATAGAGGTCGGGTGCCGGTTATTTGATTCCGGCACCCGCCTCCTGTATTTGTATTAACAGGTCAGTTATCTTCATTGGTGGCGCAGTGCGCCCCCCCCGAACACCCCAGTATAATAATCATTGGTGGCGCAGTGCCAATGAGGGTTAAAAAAATAAATTAAAAATAAAATTAACTCACCTCCTCCAATTGATCGCGTAGCTGCCAGTTTCCTGTTCTTTCTTCAGGATCTCTCAAAGGACCTGTGGTGATGTCACTGAGCTCATCACATGGTCCATTAGCATGGTGATGGATCATGTGATGGACCATGTGATGAGCGCAGTGAAGTCACCACAGGTCCTTTTCCTCACAGATGAAGACAAAAGAGAAGCCAGGCTGCGCAAACAAGTGGATTAAGGAGAGTTAAAAAAAGCCCTATTGTACTAAACATTCTGTTTTAAGAATGCTATCATTTTCCCTTATAACCATGTTATAAGGGAAAATAATTACATCTACACCACCTTGAACCCAAACCTGAACTTCAGTGAAGAAGTTCGGGTCTGGGTACCACAGTCAGTTTTTGTTATCACGCGCGTGCAAAACACATTGTACCCGCGCGATAAAAACTGAACAACGGAATGCAATCGCAGTCAAAACTGGCTGCAATTGCGTATCTACCGAATGCGGATCCGTCTCACAAATGCATTGCAAGAACGGATCCGTCTCTCCGCTTATCATGCGGACAGACGGATCCGTCTTGTATCTTTCTACACATTTTTACCGGTCTGCGCATTCCGGTATTTTGAATGCAGTATCCGGGTATCCGGCATTCCGGCAAGTCTTCAGTTTTTTTCGCCGGAGATAAAACCGTAGCATGCTGCGGTTTTATCTTTTGCCTGATCAGTCAAAATGACTGAACTGAAGACATCCTGATTCATCCTGAACGGATTGCTCTCCATTCAGAATGCATGGGGATATAACTGATCAGTTCTTTTCCGGTATAGAGCCCCTGTGACGGAACTCTATGCCGGATAAGAGAAATGCTAGTGTGAAAGTATCCTAAAATATTATGTTTAAATCCCCCCTTTCCCAATTTTACATATAAAATATATAAACAATAAATAAATAAACATATTACATAGCGCTGCGTCCAAAAAATCAAAACTATTAAATTATTAAAAAATATCTTCTATGCGGTGAGCGCTATAACAGAAATAAATAAAAACCATGCGATTCGCCATTTTTTTGTCAGCTTGTCACCCCAAAAAATAGGATAGGACTGTTCTATTATGGGCCGAACGTTTCATAAAATGCGAAATGCACGTGGCTTTTTTTGGTGTTTTTCTTTTTTTTTTTCGCGTGGTATTGAGTATCGCAATACTTTTTATGGTGACGAAAGCAAATCAAAATTTTGGTATCGAAAGAACCCTACGCCGATCTGATCTAAAAATTTAATTTGGCTCCTAAATTTTTCAGTTCAGGAGCCAATGGGTACTAGGTATTTATTTTAGTCTGGAGCACTGTGTTAGTCATAGCAGAAAGTACAGATCTTCTTCAATCACATATCCAGGTGGTCCTTGCCATCTTAGGGATCTTTGCTGGATAGTCAATTGGGAGAAGTCCAGCCGCCTTCCAGCCAATCAGTTTTTCTGGGCATCATTCTAGATTCCATCCTCCAGAAATCTTTCATACCCTCCCTAAAGGTCCAGAATCTGAAGGTCAAAATCGGGCAATTCCTGAGAGGTCCGGCTTGCTCCGTAAGAGAAGGCATGAAAATGCTGGGTCGTCTCTAGTCATGTATCCCTGCGGTTGCCTGGGCTCAAGATCTTATCCTCAGGAAATGGAACAGGTCTCAGCTAACTACGGACCAGAAGATATATCTACCCAGGGATGTAAAAATCTCTTTACAGTGGTGGCTCAGAGACAAAAATCTACAGACTGGGTTTACTGGAATCAGGAGGAGGTTTTCTCATTGACAACGGACGCCAGCTCCTGCGGCTGGGGCACCCTTGCAGCCGAGAATTGCTTCCAGGACACTTGGCCCGAATCTCAGAGGGGGGATGTCATAAAATTGCAGGGAGCTTCGGGCAATATGGGAAGGTCTAAAAGCAACACAGACCCAGTCAAGAAACCAGCATTTATTGGTCCACTTAGACAACTCCACAGCAGTGGCCTTCATCCGTCATCAAGGGGGTACAAGGCACGGTCATCTAAAGAGTCTCTCAAGACAGATATTCTCGTGGGCAGAAAATAATCTAAAATCCCTTACAGCGGTACACATAAAGGGCTCCCTCAATCTAAGGGCAGTTGGCACAGACTAGATCCAGGTGAATGGTCTCTTTCTAAGACAGCCTTTCAGAAGATCCAGGTCCAGTGGGGCAGTCCAAGCCTGGATCTGTTCGCCTCAAAGAAAAACTACAAGGTTCCTCATTAATTCTCCCTCAATCAAAGGGATCCCTGCGTGGCGATAGACGCCTTCACTCAGGATTGGACAATCAGGTCTTGTCTATGCCTTTCCACCAACCCAGATGGTCCGGCAGAAATTCGTGACAGAAGTGTACTTTAATCCTGGTGGTCCCCTTTGGCCCATAAGGGGCTGGTTCGGTATTCTGAGATCCCTCAGCCGGGAGGCTCCAATCCTTTTTGGCCCGAAGGAGGACCTCCTAACTTAGGGCTCAATCAACCATCCGAACCCCAGGCTTCTCAAACTATCAGCCTGGTTACTGAACAGTCCATCCTCTTAGGTCTGGGTTTATGCTCAGCAGAAAATCCCAATACCTCCAGAGCATATCTTAATATGTGGAAAAAGTTTGCCTCTTGGCGGTCCACCCCCAATAACCCTCTCATTTTGGAGTTTCTCCAGGATGGATTGGATATGGGTCTCTCCCCAAACACTCTAAGGCTGGGTTGACACAGGTGTTGCGGGAACATGCGCAAATTTTCTGCGCGAGTGCAAAGCCCTATTTTACTAAGCATTCTGTATTAAGAATGCTATTATTTTCCCTTTTAACCATGTTAGGCCTCATGCACACGGCCGTGTTCCACGGCCGAGAGCGGTCCATGGTAACCTGGCCGGGATTCCTGCTGACGGCAGGAGCGCACGGCGTCATTGGTTGCTATGACTCCGTGCGCTTCATGCAGTCGCTGTTGTACAGTAATACACTTGTATAGATCATACGAGTGTATTACTGTACAGCAGCGGCTGCATGAAGCGCACGGTGTCATAGCAACCAATGACGCCGTGCTCTCCTGCTGTCAGCAGGAATCCTGGCCGGGTTACCACGGACCGCTCTCGGCCGTGGAACACGGCCGTGTGCATGAGGCCTTTATAAGGGAAAATAATAATGATCGGGTCCCCATCCCGATCATCTCCTAGCAACCATGCGTGAAAATCGCAACGCATCCGCACTTGCTTGCTGCGATTTTCACGCAACGCACAAGTGATGCGTGAAAATCACCGCTCATGTGCACAGCCCCATTGAAATGAATGGGTCCGGATTCAGTGCGGGTGCAATGCATTGCACCCACGTGGAAATCTCGCCCGTGTGAAAGGGGCCTAAAGATGCAGGTGTCCGCCCTTGGGTGCCCTCTACAACACTAGTGTTTATGATGTCCCCTGGGTTGCTAGGTTTTTGAAAGCTGCAGATAGACTGAAGCCGAAAATTAAGAATTTAGTAGCTCCATGGAACCTGAACACAGTTCTTTTAGGCTTGTCAGATTCCCTGTTTGAGCCTTTAGATACTCTATCAAGTGGCTTACTCTTCTGCTAGGAGAGTTTGTGAGCTTCCAGGAGCCTTTCCTTAGTTAATATTTAAGTTGGACCCCAATTTCCTCCCAAAGGTAGTATCCACGTTTCACAGGTCCCAAGATATTGTCATTCCTTCATTCTGTGCCAATAGCAGGAACGATCAGGAGGAAAAATTCCATACTTTAGATGTAAGGAGGGCAGTTCTTTGTGGGGTTTTTAACTTGTGTGTTTTCCTGTCCTACCAGAGGAAGTCAATCTCGGTGTGCGCTGTCATGGAGACTTCCAGGAAACCGGATTACCGGAGTGTGTTATATATATATATATATATATATATATATATGTATAGCAATGAAAGTCCGCAGCACTCCTTGAAAGATAAAATGTGTTCTTTATTCACACATATCAAGTGACAACGTTTCGGTTCTCTCACAGAACCTTTCTCAATTTAGGTGAAACATAAAGTGCAATGGTGCCAGTATAAATACATGATAAGGTTGTTTCCAATTAATTCATCAACCAATACAAAAAAAGTGCACTCCCCTTTGTGGACCTGTTACAATTCATTCATTTACACCACATCTCAAATGAGAACTGAGACCGCCCAACGTCCCATACATATCCTGTAGTGTTATAGCTGTGATACCTATTCCAATATTTCATAATCATTGTGCATATTATAAAGTGCATGAGTAAAAGTGCATGGTGCAATTAAAAACACTTAACTTACATCTATACCTAGCTGGGAGTTTGTGAAAAGAATCCAGGGGAGTCTTAGCTCGCGTGGAGGCACGCTGATTCTCCGCGTCTCTTCCCCGCCAATGCGCATGTGTCTACCCTTACCCCTCCTGTTGGGCGGTACATAATAACTGTACGTCACCAGTAGGTGGAGACCAGAGGCCGCAACGTCTGGTATGCTGCGTCAGGACGCACCACGTGCATCACGTGCCCGCGAACCTGACGTCAGACCCCAGCGCTGCAACGCCTGTCAGGAAATGCTTGCCTTGGAGAGTTTGTCCAGGAATCCCGATCTCACCATAAAACCCGTGGACAAGGGTGGTGGGATCGTGGTTATGGACACCTCTCAATATATAAAAGAGATCTATAGACAACTGGGAGAACCTGGTGTGTACAAACCATTGAGTAAGGACCCCAGGTTTGAGATTGCTAGAAAAATTGATGTACAATTAAATATAGCAGAGGAAAAGGGCATCATAAACAAACAACTCAAAGAATTTTTGGTAGTGAGGTCTCCAGTTACACCACCTATATATGTATTACCCAAAATACATAAGAGGCTGACGGACCCTCCGGTGCGGCCTATAATTTCAGGCAGGAATTCTATTTTCTCAAATATTAATGTCTTTCTTGATAAAATATTGAGAGAATATGCCATGGGTGCGAAATCATATATTAGAGATACTGGAGACTTCATTAGCAAAATACGAGGGATACGGATCCCGAAAGGGGCAATTTTGGCATCTTTTGATATAGTATCACTGTATACTTCGATTAACCATGAAAAGGGCTTGTTGGCTGTAACGGAGATGTTGCAGGATTCTGATTATCCTGCTCCAACCCGCCAGTTCATTTTGACACTACTGGAACTGTCGCTTAGGAACAATTATTTTGTGTTCCAGGGGCAGTAATACTTGCAGATGGTGGGCGTGGCGATGGGGTCCAACGCCGCGCCCACCTATGCAAATATATTTGTACGGTCATTTGAGGAACGTCTTGTCTATGTATCTCCCCAAACCAGGTTTTGACGTGGTGGAGATACATAGACGACATCTTTCTCATCTGGACTGGCACCATGGAGGCACTGATGGACTTTCATGTATTTTTGAACTCCCTTGACAAGGAGATCCAATTTACATTAACGGCATCGGTGGACCGGGTGCAGTATTTAGATACTCAGGTATACACAGAGGATGAACCAATACATATGGATCTGAATGTTAAACCTACTGATAAGAATACATTACTGCATTTTGCAAGTGGACATCCAAGGAGGATGGTAAATTCTTTACCATTCAGTCAAATGCTCAGAGTAAGGAAAATAGTGGATAAGGATGATGATATGAATCAGGCACTAAGGAATATGGAGCAGTCATTTGTGAACAGGGGTTACCATAGAAATTTAGTGAAAAGGCATGCTGATAAAGTAAGAGAAATGTCCAGGGATGAATTGTTAACCACTAAACAAAAACAGGCAAGTGAAAGGTTACCCTTTGTGTCATCCTATAATGAGTTGAGCCCAAATATAGAACGCATAGTGAGGCGCCATTGGGGGCTGCTTAGCAGTGGTCACCCTACTATAGCGGCTTTTAACCACCTCCGGACTGCCGAACGCAGCGACGCGTCCTGGAGGTGGTTGATTCATTCCTCCTGGACGCATATACGCGTCCTCTCGCGAGACGCGAGATTTCCTGTGAACGCGCGCACACCAGCGCGCGCGCTCACAGGATCGGAAGGTAAGCGAGTGGATCTCCAGCCTGCCAGCGGCGATCGTTCGCTGGCAGGCTGGAGATGCGATTTTTTTAACCCCAAACAGGTATATTAGACGCTGTTTTGATAACAGCGTCTAATATACCTGCTACCTGGTCCTCTGGTGGTCCCTTTTGCTTGGATCGACCACCAGAGGACTTAGGCAGCTCAGTAATATGTAGCACCAAACACCACTACACTACACCCCCCCTGTCACTTATTAACCCCTTATTCACCCCTGATCACCCCATATAGACTCCCTGATCACCCCCCTGTCATTGATCACCCCCCCTGTCATTGATCATCCCCTGTAAGGCTCCATTCAGACGTCCGTATGATTTTTACGGATCCACTGATACATGGATCGGATCCGCAAAACACATACGGACATCTGAATGGAGCCTTACAGGGGGGTGATCAATGACGGGGGTGATCACCCCATATAGACTCCCTGATCATCCCCCCTGTCATTGATCACCCCCCTGTAAGGCTCCATTCAGACATTTTTTTGGCCCAAGTTAGCGGAAATTATATATTTTTTTCTTACAAAGTCTCATATTCCACTAACATGTGTCAAAAAATAAAATCTCACATGAACTCACCATACCCCTCACGGAATCCAAATGCGTAAAAATTTTTAGACATTTATATTCCAGACTTCTTCTCACGCTTTAGGGCCCCTAGAATGCCAGGGCAGTATAAATACCCCACATGTGACCCCATTTCGGAAAGAAGACACCCCAAGGTATTCCGTGAGGGGCATATTGAGTCCATGAAAGATTGAAATTTTTGTCCCAAGTTAGCGGAAAGGGAGACTTTGTGAGAAAAAAAAATAAAAATCAATTTCCACTAACTTGTGCCAAAAAAAAAAATATTCTATGAACTCGCCATGCCCCTCATTGAATACCTTGGGGTGTCTTCTTTCCAAAATGGGGTCACATGTGGGGTATTTATACTGCCCTGGCATTTTAGGGGCCCTAAAGCGTGAGAAGAAGTCTGGGATCCAAATGTCTAAAAATGCCCTCATAAAAGGAATGTGGGCCCCTTTGCGCATCTAGGCTGCAAAAAAGTGTCACACATCTGGTATCGCCGTACTCAGGAGAAGTTGGGTAATGTGTTTTGGGGTGTCATTTTACATATACCCATGCTGGGTGAGAGAAATATCTTGGCAAAAGACAACTTTTCCCATTTTTTTATACAAAGTTGGCATTTGACCGAGATATTTATCTCACCCAGCATGGGTATATGTAAAATGACACCCCAAAACACATTGCCCAACTTCTCCTGAGTACGGCAATACCAGATGTGTGACACTTTTTTGCAGCCTAGGTGGGCAAAGGGGCCCACATTCCAAAGAGCACCTTTCGGATTTCACCGGCCATTTTTTACAGATTTTGATTTCAAACTACTTCTCACGCATTCGGGCCCCTAAAATGCCAGGGCAGTATAACTACCCCACAAGTGACCCCATTTTGGAAGGAAGACACCCCCAGGTTTTTCGTGATGGGCATAGTGAGTTCATGGAAGTTTTTATTTTTTGTCACAAGTTAGTGGAATATGAGACTTTGCAAGAAGAAAAAAAAAAAAAAATCATTTTCCGCTAACTTGTGACAAAAAATAAAAAATTCTAGGAACTCGCCATGCCCCTCACGGAATACCTTGGGGTGTCTTCTTTCCAAAATGGGGTCACTTGTGGGGTAGTTATACTGCCCTGGCATTCTAGGGGCCCTAATGTGCGGTAAGTAGTTTTGAAATCAGAATCTGTAAAAAATGGCCGGTGAAATCCTAAAGGTGCTCTTTGGAATGTGGGCCCCTTTGCCCACCTAGGCTGCAGAAAAGTGTCACACATGTGGTATCGCCGTACTCAGGAGAAGTTGGGCAATGTGTTTTGGGGTGTCATTTTACATATACCCATGCTGGGTGAGATAAATATCTTGGTCAAATGCCAACTTTGTATAAAAAAAAATGGGAAAAGTTGTCTTTTGCCAAGATATTTCCCTCACCCAGCATGGGTATATGTAAAATGACACCCCAAAACACATTGCCCAACTTCTCCTGAGTACGGCAATACCACATGTGTGACACTTTTTTGCAGCCTATGTGGGCAAAGGGGCCCACATTCCAAAGAGTACCTTTCGGATTTCACCGGGCATTTTTTACAGATTTTGATTTCAAACTACTTTGCGCGCATTTGGGCCCCTAAAATGCCAGGGCAGTATAACTTCCCCACAAGTGACCCCATTTTGGAAAGAAGACACCCCAAGATATTTCGTGATGGGCATAGTGAGTTCATGGAAGTTTTTATTTTTTGTCACAAGTTAGTGGAATATGAGACTTTGTAAGGAAAAAAAAAAAAAATAATAAATCATCATTTTCCGCTAACTTGTGACAAAAAATAAAAAGTTCTATGAACTCACTATGCCCATCAGCGAATACCTTAGGGTGTCTACTTTTTGAAATGGTGTAATTTGTGAGGTGTTTGTACTGTCTGGCCATTGTAGAACCTCAGGAAACATGACAGGTGCTCAGAAAGTCAGAGCTGCTTCAAAAAGCGGAAATTCACATTTTTGTACCATAGTTTGTAAACGCTATAACTTTTACCCAAACCATTTTTTTTTTATTTACCCAAACATTTTTTTTTATCAAAGACATGTAGAACAATAAGTTTGAGAAAAATTTATATGTGGATGTCGTTTTTTTTTGCAAAATTTTACAACTGAAAGTGAAAAATGTCATTTTTTTTGCAAAAATATCGTTAAATATCGATTAATAACAAAAAAATGTAAAAATGTCAGCAGCAATGAAATACCACCAAATGAAAGCTCTATTAGTGAGAAGAAAAGGAGGTAAAATTCATTTTGGTGGTAAGTTGCATGACCGAGCAATAAACGGTTAAAGTAGTGTAGGTCAGAAGTGTAAAAAGTGGCCTGGTCATTAAGGCTGTTTAAACTAGGGGGGCTGAGGTGCTTAAAGAGCCTCCTATGATGGCATATAAAAGAGCAGGGAACATTAGGGACAGAGTGGTGCATTCAAGACTGCCTGAAAAAGGCCAGTTGAGACAAACATTCTTGAAGACGAGGCGTACAGGATGTTTCCCATGTCTGGGATGCGTGAACTGTAAACTTATGTGTAAGAGATCAGTATTCACGCATCCGGGCACGGGAGAAACATTCAACAATAAATATTACCTTACATGTGATTCGTCATGGGTAATATATGTGTTATGGTGCCCTTGCAAAATGCTGTATGTGGGCGAGACCACATGTGACCTAAAAACCAGGTTAAATAACCATAGGTAATCCATCAGAAGTAAAAGACAAGATCTGCCGGTGTCAAAACATTTTGTGGAAAAAAATCATAAGGAAAATGAATTGAGATTCATGATTTTGGATCATGTAAAACCGCTAGAAAGAGGAGGTGACAGGTTAACTGTACTAAAGAAAAATGAGCTCAGATGGATTTTCTGTTTAGATACCTTGAACCTAGGGACTAAATGTTGAGTTTAGGGTAACAGGGGGGATGGTGGGCTAGGGCCCCTCTCTCTATTGCTTGGGTTCTCATGTATCCCGAACGCTGTATTGGGTGGATCAAGTGGAAGTTACGCGGATCAATTATGCCATAATGTGATTTTTTTTATATCTGCATGACTTGAATGTATAATTAGGAATTCGACCTGCTGGGTTGATGATTTGGTCTGTGAAAAGTAACGGGAATAAGGAGGATGGCAGATAGATCTATTGCCCAAAAGATTGCCCGGTTGTAAAATGGCGGAAAAGGCAGGCGTTGCAGCGCTGGGGTCTGTGACGTCAGGTTCGCGGGCACGTGATGCATGCCGATGCAGCATACTAGACGTTGCGGTCTCTGGTCTCCGCCTACTGGTGACGTACAGTTATGTACCGCCCAACAGGAGGGGCAAGGGTAGACACATGCGCATTGGCGGGGAAGAGATGCGGAGAATCAGCGTGCCTCCACGCGAGCTAAGACGCCATCCCCTGGATTCTTTTCACAAACTCCCAGCTAGGTATAGATGCAAGTTAAGTGTTTTTAATTGCACCATGCACTTTTACTTATGCACTTTATTATATGCACAATGATTATGAAATATTGGAATAAATATCACAGCTATAACACTACAGGATATGTATGGGACGTTGGGCGGTCTCAGTTCTCATTTGAGATGTGGTGTAAATGAATGAATTGTAACATGTTCACAAAGGGGAGTGCACTTTTTTTGCATTGGTTGATGAATTAATTGGAAACAACCTTATCATGTATTTATACTGGCACCATTGCACTTTGTTTCACCTGACTTGAGAAAGGTTCTGTGAGAGAACCGAAACGTTGTCACTTGATATGTGTGAATAAAGAACACATTTTATCTTTCAAGGAGTGCTGCGGACTTTCATTGCTGTTTACCGTCCTGAATCGAGGGACTACCGCGGGCACCCTACGTTGCATACAGTCCTAACGGGAGTGCTGCCAGATTTTTTTTTATATATATATATATATATATATATATATATATATAAAAAAGAAAAACAATGGCAGCACCTTCCTTGATGCAAGCTGGTGGGTGCAACTGGCCCAATGCGGATCAAAGCCAATCCAGAAATACAAAAATAGAAAAAATGGGCAGCACTCCAGAAAGTAAAAAAGTACAAAAGTCTTTATTTACCCCAGTGGGACATACGCGACGTTTCGGCTCTAGACAGGAGCCTTCCTCAAGCTAGAGCCGAAACATCGCGTATGTCCCACTGGGGTAAATAAAGACTTTTGTACTTTTTTACTTTCTGGAGTGCTGCCCATTTTTTTATATATATATATATATATATATATATATATATATATATATATATATATATAATTAACCCTTTCATGACCAAGGGTCATTGATACCCTAGTGTCCAGGTCAAAATGTACAAATCTGACATGCGTCAGTTTATGTGGTAATAGCTTTGGAACACTTTTTTACTTATCCAAGCCATTCTGAGATTGTTTTCTCGTGACACATTGTACTTCATGATAGTCATATATTTGAGTCAATATATTTCACCTTTATTTATGAAAAAATCCCAAATTTACCAAACATTTTGAAAAATTCACAATTTTCCAAATTTCAATTTCTCTGCTTCTAAAACAGAAAGTCATACCTAATAAAATATTTATTACTTAACTTTCCCCATATGTCTACTTTATGTTGGCATCATTTTGGAAATGTCATTTTATTTTTTTAGGACGTTAGAAGGCTTAGAAGTTTAGAAGCAATTCTTAAACTTTTTAAGAAAATTTCCAAAACCCACTTTTTAAGGACAGTTCAGGTCTGAAGTCATTTTGTGGGGCCCTACATAGTGGATACCCCCCATAAACGACCCATTGTAGAAACTATACCCCTCAAGTTACTTAAAACTGATTTTACAAAACTTTGTTAACCCTTTAGGCGTTCCATAAGAATTAAAGGAAAATGGAGATGAAATTTCTAATGTCACTTTTTTGCAGATTTTCCATTTTATTAAATTTTTTTCTTTAACACATTGAGGGTTAACAGCCAAACAAACACTCAATATTTATTACCCTGATTCCGTGGTTTACAGAAACACCCCACATGTGGTCGTAAACTGCTGTACGGGCACACGGCAGGGCGCAGAAGGAAAGGAATGCCATACGGTTTTTGGAAGGCAGATTTTGCTGGATTGGTTTTCTGAACGCCATATGTTTTTATTTTTCTGCTATCGTCTTGTGCATGGGCTCGTTTTTTGCAGAAAGTGTTGAGGTTTTTATTGGTACCATTTTTGGGTGCATAGGATTTTTTGATCATTCATTATTACACTTTATGGGGCAAGGTGACACAAAAATTGGCTGTTTTGGAACAGTTTTCATTTATTTATTTTTACAGCGTTTATCTGAGGAGTTAGGTCATGTGATAGTTTTATAGAGCAGATCGTTACGGACGTGGCAATACCTAATATGTATAATTTTTCTTATTTATTTAAGTTATACACAATAATAGCATTCTGAACCAAAAAAATGATGTTTTAGTGTCTCCATAGTCTGAGAGCCATAGCTTTTTTATTTTTTGGGCGATTGTCTAAGGGTATCATTTTTTGCGGGATGAGGTGACTGTTTGATTGGTTCTATTTTGGGGGTCATAAGCCTTTTTTTGATTGCTTTCTGTTGCACTTTTTGTGATGTAAGGTGACAAAATAGCTTTTTTGGCATTGTTTTTTTTTTTTTTTTGGTGTTTATCGGACGGGGTCTATCATGTGATAATTTATAGAGACTGTCGTTACGGACGCGGTGACCCCTAATATGTGTATTTTATTTTATTTTTTTCATTTTTTTTATAGGAAAGGCAATTTTCCTTTTTTTCATTTACATTTTTATTGAGAGAGGCTGGGGCCAACATGAGGGAGGCTGGGGCAGGAGGGGGGGTGATAATGCATGGGGCGGGGAGGGGGCGGATCGCATCAGGGCAGCTGCCTCTAGGAGATGAGCGCAGGAGCAGATGAGCTGCAGGCGGACACAAGTGGGCTTGGAGGGGCACAGATCGGGGGGAAGGGGTAATACGAGGACACTATCTGATTTCAGACTCTGATCTGCAGAGCGCAGATCAGAGCCTGAAACCGGTATTTTTTCACTGCCGCGATCGATTGGTTAGTCTGCACAGACTAACCAATCTGATCGATTGTCGGCAAGGTGCCACTCTGATTGGTCCCTTGCCGCATTACTGCACTGTATGCTGTCCGTAACAGCAGCAGGACAGGGGCAGAAGCTTTAATCCAAGCGCTTTGCAGCGCTTGGATTAAAGAGCTGGTTTGACGTTTATAGACGAGATAGCTGCATGTGCAAATATCACGTATATAAACGGATTGCAGTCGGGAAGGGGTTAATATATCCTTTCAATAAATTTTTATTATTTCAAAAGAATAATATTTCAACAAAAACACCGAACATGGCAGCAGGAAAATAAGGTAGCATCTTGAGGTATACAAGTCATAATAAGCAGCATACCACAGTGTCATAAGGCATACCTCAGCTTTACATAATAAGGCAGGCACAATGTCAAGGAAGCGTTATAACATAATGCCAAAGATAAATGATTCCAACATTGGATACAAGGTTACTGCAACAAATACATAGGATACAGATAACTATATGCATGTCACAAAAAACATTCTGGAATTGCAGTGGCAAAGCTGCTAGACAGCCAGGGAACCCACTGATTGTGAGCACGGATCATAGCACATAGTGTGGATGCAAAAACCAATTCACAGTGCATATGGATGTTGACAGATTGTATGACCTCAACAATAGAGGGAGAATGCGCTAGTTTCCATTGCCGGGCAATAATGTTTTGTTCAGCAGACAATATATGGGAACTGACCATCGAAATTCGAGGCAATATCTGATAACCCTACACCCAAATTGAGAGTTCCGGAGAGATGGTAAGGCTAATATCTGTGACTGCTTTAAAGGGACACTGACAGGGCCAATAAGCATATTAAGGTATATATATGCAGTACAGGTCTTATAATGGGTATTACAATCATCTAAGTATCCCCCCTGTCCACCTTATACATACAGTAAACTTAAGTTTTATAACCTGCTCCAACGGTCTTCAATCTGCCCAAGGGGCGGCGTTTCACCTCTCTTGCGCCCAGCCAGCCTCCCCCAACTGCCGCTTTGAAGCGCCGCCCAGCTCATGAATATTCAGTTTGCTGGGCGGCTTCTGCGGTCCCCGCTCTGAAGCGCTGCGCTTAACAGTGCCCGGCGCATGCGCCGGATCTTATGAATATATACCTCAATATGCTTATTGGCCCTGTCAGTGTCCCTTTAATGACGTCCTTTATAGAAGACCAAAAGGCTGTAACAGATGTACAGGCCCACCACAATTTCCTCACACCCTCTCCAGCAAAGAGGGGAATGCCCTGGACTCAGGTGTGCTAGTCTGTTAGGGGTGAGGGACCATCTTAACTGGATTCTTCTCGCCTGTTCCACGTGATTGATGCACTTGGAAGTTTTGAAAGACCAGTAAAGAGCCTCCTTCCAGCGTTCTACAGAGAACTGCTTACCCAACTCTTGTTCCCATCGCAACATAATATATCTATATCTCTCTCTCTATATATCTATATCTATATATATATACATACACAAACCGGACTCAAAAAAGTTGGGACACTAAACAAATTGTGAATAAAAACTGAATGCAATGATGATGGAGATGGCAAATGTCAATATTTTATTTGTAATAGACACGTAGATGACAGATCAAACGTTTATAATCGAGTAAATGTATCATTTTAAAGGAAAAATATGTTGATTCCAATTTTCACGGTGTCAACAAATTCCAAAAAGTTGGGACAAGTAGCAATAAGAGGCTGGAAAAGTAAATTTGAGCATAACGAAGAGCTGGAAGACCAATTAACACTAATTAGGTCAATTGGCAACATAATTGGGTATAAAAAAGAGCTTCTCAGTGGCAGTGTCTCTCAGAAGCCAAGATGGTAGAGGATCACCAATTCCCACAATGTTGCGCAGAAAGATAGTAGAGCAATATCAGAAAGGTTTTACCCAGCGAAAAATTGCAAAGACTTTGCAATCTATCATCATCAACTGTGCATAACATCATCCGAAGATTCAGAGAATCGGAACAATCTCTGTGCGTAAGGGTCAAGGCCATAAAACCATACTGGATGCCGTGTTCTCCGGGCCCTTAACGACACTGCACCACAAACAGGAATGCTACTGTAAAGAAATCACAGAATGGGCTCAGGAATACTTCCAGAAACCATTGTCAGTGAACACAATCACCGTTGCCATCCACCGTTGCCAGCTGAAACTACAGTGCAAAGAAGAAGCCATTTCTAAGCAAGATCCACAAGCTCAGGCGTTTTCACTGGGCAGGGATCATTTAAAATGGTGTGTGGCAAAATGAAGACTGTTCTGTGGTCAGACGAGTCACGATTCGAAGTTCTTTTTGGAAATCTGGGACGCCATGTCATCCGGAACAAAGAGGACAAGGACAACCCAAGTTGTTATCCACGCTCAGTTCAGAAGCTGCATCTCTGATGGTATGGGGTTGCATGAGTGCGTGGTGGCATGGGCAGCTTGCATGTCTGGAAAGGCACATCAATGCAGAAAAATATATTCAGGTTCTAGAACAACATATGCTCCCATCCAGACGTCATCTCTTTCAGGGAAGACCCTGCATTTTTCAACAAGATAATGCCAGACCACATTCTGCATCAATCACAACATCATGGCTGCGTAGGAGAAGGATCCGGGTACTGAAATGGCCAGTCTGCAGTCCAGATCTTTCACCTATAGAGAACATTTGGCGCATCATAAAGAGGAAAGTGCAACAAAGAAGGCCAAGACGATTGAACAGTTAGAGGCCTGTATTAGACAAGAATGGGAGAGCATTCCTATTACTAACTTGAGAAAACTGGTCTCCTCGGTCCCCAGACGTCTGTTGAGTGTTGTAAGAAGAAGGGGAGATGCCACACAGTGGTGAAAATGGCCTTGTCCAATTTATTTGGGATTTGTTGACACCATGAAATTCTGATTCAACATATTTTTCCCTTTTTAAAATGGTACATTTTCTCAGTTTAAACTTTTGTTCCGTGATTTATGTTCTATTCTGAATAAAATATTAGAAGTTGGCACCTCCACATCATTGCATTCAGTTTTTATTCACGATTTGTATAGTGTCCCAACTTTTTTGGAATCCGATTTGTGTTTTGTGTGTGTGTGTGTGTATGTGTGTATATATATAATATATATACTGCTCAAAAAAATAAAGGGAACACAAAAATAACACATCCTAGATCTGAATTAATTAAATATTCTTCTGAAATACTTTGTTCTTTACATAGTTGAATGTGCTGACAACAAAATCACACAAAAATTAAAAATGGAAATCTAATTTTTCAACCCGTGGAGGTCTGGATTTGGAGTCACACTCAAAATGAAAGTGGAAAAACACACTACAGGCTGATCCAACTTTGATGTAATGTCCTTAAAACAAGTCAAAATGAGGCTCAGTAGTGTGTGTGGCCTCCACGTGCCTGTATGACCTCCCTACAATGCCTGTGCATGCTCCTGATGAGGTGGCGGAAGGTCTCCTGAGGATCTCCTCCCAGACCTGGACTAAAGCATCTGCCAACTCCTGGACAGTCTGTGGTGCAACATGACGTTGGGGGATAGAGCGAGACATGATGTCCCAGATGTGCTCAATTGGATTCAGGTCTGGGAGAAGGGCGGGCCAGTCCATAGCATCAATGCCTTCGTCTTGCAGGAACTGCTGACACACTCCAGGCCACATGAGGCTTAGCATGTCTTGCATTAGGAGGAACCCAGGGCCAACCGCACCAGCATATGGTCTCACAAGGGGTCTGAGGATCTCATCTCGGTAAACTAATGGCAGTCCAGGCTACCTCTGGCGAGCACATGGAGGGCTGTGCGGCCCTCCAAAGAAATGCACCCCACACCATTACTGACCAATGCCAAAACCGGTCATGCTGGAGGATGTTGCAGGCAGCAGAACTTTCTCCACGTTGTCTCCAGACTCTGTCACGTCTGTCACATGTGCTCAGTGTGAACCTGCTTTCATCTGTGAAGAGCACAGGGCGCTAGTGCGCCTTGCGAATTTGCCAATCTTGGTGTTCTCTGGCAAATGCCAAACGTCCTGCACGTGTTGGACTGTAAGCACCAACCCCCACCTGTGGACGTTGGGCCCTCATATCACCCCTCATGGAGTCTGTTTCTGACCGTTTTTGAGCAGACACATGAACATTTGTGGCCTGCTGTGGAGGTCATTTTGCAGGGCTCTGGCAGTGCTCCTCCTGTTCCTCCTTGCACAAAGGCGGAGGTAGCGGTCCTGCTGATGCTGGGTTGTTGGCCTCCTCACTCGTCTCTGATGTACTGGCTGTCTCCTGGTAGCGCCTCCATGCTCTGGACACTACGCTGACGACCAGCAAACCTTCTTGCCACAGCTCGCATTGATGTGCCATCCTGGAAAAGCTGCACTACCTGTGCCACTTGTGTGGGTTGTAGACTCCGTCTCATGCTACCACTAGAGTGAAAGCACCGCCAGCATTCATAAGTGACCAAAACATCAGCCAGGAAGATAGGAACTGAGAAGTGATCTGTGGTCACCACCTGTAGAACCAACTCCTTAATTGGGAGGTGTCTTGCTAATTGCCTACAATTTCCACCTGTTGTCTATCCCATTTGCACAACAGCATGTGAAAATGATTGTCACTCAGTGTTGCTTCCTAAGTGGACAGTTTGATTTCACAGAAGTGTGATTGACTTGGAGTTACATTGTGTTGTTTAGTGTCTCCTTTATTTTTTTGAGCAGTGTATATATGTTATATATGTGGTGTGTGTGTGGTGTACTATATATATATATATATCTATCTATCTATCCACTTCACTTCTTTATTGGTAGTAGTTTTCAGCAGGTATTTCTTTAAATTTGTTTTCAACTTTGGGTAAGTGTTTTTTTTTATAAGGCTACATCCCTTCCTTCTCGTTATTAAACTCTGATAGTCTATTCCAGTAGAGGAACAGAATACCAGAGTTGCATAATCTGCATAGCCGGATCCCCATTGACAATAATAGGATCAGACAGGGATCCTTCAGTTCCCAGCATAACTGCTGTCTTACGGCCAGACACAAATGTTGTGCATGAGAGCTGGCATTTACGGTGGAAAACGGATGACCCGCCGGATCCCCATTGACTATAATGGGATCTGGTGATGCGCGGCATGCCTGGCAATGCCTCTGTATGCAGATACAGTAACTCCGGTAGTCTGTTCCTTGCCTGAACAGACTACAGGAGTTCAATAACAGTGATGTGAACATAGCCTAAACTGAAAATGTCATTGGCAGCAAATGCTAAATTTTCCTGCAGCATGTGTATGGATGTGCTGGGTTCCTTAGGGTGCTTTCACACTAGCGTTTTTCTTTTTCGGCACGGAGTTCCATCATAGGGGCTCAATACCGGAAAAGAACTGATCAGTTTCATCACCATATTTTCAGAATGGAGAGAGATCTTTTCAGGATGCATCAGGATGTCTTCAGTTTAGTCACTGAACGGTGTTTTGGACAGAGGAAATACCGCAGCATGCCAGATCCGTCCTTCCGGTCTGCGCATGTGCAGACAGGTAAAAATGTGAAAAAAATATATATAACTGATCCGTTTCTCCAGATGACATCCGGAGAGACGGATCCGTTCTTGCAATGTCTTTGTAAGACTGATCCGCATCCGGATCTGTCTACAAATGCTGTCCGTCTGCATGCAGATTGCCGGCTACGGAACTGCTTGCCGGATCACTCTGCCGTAAGCTGATATCCGCTCCCCAAAAAAATGAAGGTCCTGAACCCTTGACCCTAATAACCTAGAATGCTCTAAGCCTCATGCACACGTCCGTGGAAAAAGGACCGTGTTATACCTGCCTGGATTTCTTCTGAGTGCAGGATCGCACGGCGTCATTGGTTGTTATGACGCCGTGCGCTTCCTGCTGCCGCCGCAGTACAGTAATACACTGGTATAGATCTACCAGTGTATTACTGTACTGCGACGGCAGCAGGAAGCGCACGGCATAATAGCAACCAATGATGCCGTGCGCTCCTGCACTCCAGGCCGGTATCACACGGTCCGTGTTCCATGGACGTGTGCATGAGGCTTTAATATGATATTTCAGAATGTCTTTTCTAAATCTTTCAAATGTGCTGAACAGCAGCATCTTTTTGGCGCAGAGCAAACCAGCATGTGATTTGTCATGGTTTTGTGATGTGAGCTTTGTGAAGAAAGTTAAAAGCACTTGTTTCACCAATAAGAAGCCTTGCAAGTTGCAACCAAAAACGCATTGTGGAACTACGTTAAAATACACGGCAAAAATATGGTGCCATGTCAAAAATCGCCAAGAAAAAAAAAAATGCTGCAATTTTAGGTAAAACTGTTAATACCATTTTAATATTTTATGTATTTTAACTGAAGAATGTTTTTCGCCTTCACTACGCGTGTACGGTGTCTTTGCCGAGAAGAGACAAACTGTGTCCTTTTGGACCTCTGACAGGGAATCTGTGACATCATAATTACAGGTGTTTGTAGCAATATGTGAAAAACATAATTTTGTATTGGCTAAAGCAGTGCTCCAATGCTTTGTAATGTTTAGCTGATATAGTGACAGGGAGCAGATTATTATGGTTCCTTTCACTCTGCTGTAACTGGTCTGTCACTAGGACAACCCAATACAGGAGCACAAACTGTCCTCAATTCCTGGATCTGTCCGGCATGGGATAAAGAAGACATTAATTAATTTCAGGGTTAAGGCACGGTTTCCACATTTGAGGTGTTTTGATGCAATGTTTGAAGACAAACTCAGGGATGAATTGAATTAGAGGAGCATTTAGGTGGGAGTCTGCATTGCATACATTTTTGTAAAAATTATCAAATGTTGCACAATATTTGATGCATCTTAGTCTAGCACTTCAGTCTTTTAACAACTTTTGTGACTTTTTAAAAAGTCACTTTTGATAAATCTGGTTTCCATTTGCATGATGGGCTAACTAGGCCCACTTTCTCACCCACTTTTTAAAAACTGGAGTTAGTGCTTTAAAAATGCAGTGTGTTGCAAAAATGTTGTGCCAATGAGCCCAAAAAGTTGCAAATTTATGAAGCCAGAGTTCTGGAGTACAGGGCTTGATAAATTCCCTAATTGGGGTAGAACTACAAAAATGGAAAAGGCTGAAATCTGTGATGGAGATCCGCAGCATAAATTGAAGCGTGGTACATTTTAAATCTACAGTGCTGGACAATTTATGCGGCGGATATTTTACATAGTGTGCAGAAAAGATTTCTTAAAATTTCATCCACATTGCTGGTCCTGTACAACACTGCAGATTTGCCACACAACTCCACAAAGAAAAATCCATGGTGTATTGGCCATTTGTAAACCCAAAGGCCTCTTGCACACAAACATAATTTCTTTCTGTGTCCGTTCCGTTTTTTTGCGAACCATATACGGAACCATTCATTTAAATGGGTCCGCAAAAAACAAACAAACGGACGTTACTCCATGTGCATTCCATTTCTGTATTTCCGTTCCGCCAAAAAATAGATTATGTCCTATTCTTTATTACGGACAAAGATAATACTTTTCTATTAGAGACCAGCTGTTCCATGCCGCAAAATATGGAATGCACACGGATGTCATCCGTATTTTCTGCGGATCATTTTTTTTGCGGAACGCAAAATACATACGATTGTGTGCAAGAGGCCTTGGCCTTTTCTTTATGTGCGTTCGTTGCTTATAAAACACCTGGCTTTGTCATCAAAACCTGGGTCTAAATACCTAAATGTGGAAACCAAGCCTCATGAATGGTTTTGGAAAAATTATTGAAACAATTAAAACATTTAATTGTTTGAGCCTTGAGTTCCTCATGAAAAACAAGTCTGGTTTAAATGTTTTTTATGGGAAAAGTTAGAACTGTATTTTAGTTAAATGCAATAAAAGTAAAATTTGTTCTTGCTAAGCTAAGGCTACTTTCACACTCGCGCTTGGTACGGATCCGTCATGGATCTGAACAAACGCATCCATTCAGATATTACAACCGCATGCATCCGTTTTGGACCGCTTGTGAGAGCCCTGAACGGATCTCGCAAACTGTAACCAAAACGCCAGTGTGAAAGTCACCTAAAGATTTCTTTGTTCATAGGATATTAAAATCTTAATGGAATAATTTATTTATTAGCTTGGGATTGTTTACAGAAAGATGCCATTACATGTACAGATGTTCTGTACCATTTTGCTGATACGTATATTTGCAGTTACTGCTAATAATAACTCCGGAATGAGATTCTTTGGAACCATCCGTTGTTCAGTGTCATGACCACTACACAATGAAGTGTAGTTCCAGTTTTTGGTTCCTGCACCTGAGTTCCTTCAAACAGTTGATCAGTGGGGTTCTTAGAAGTCAGACCCTCACTGACCTGATAATCTGATCAGTACTTAAGTGCCAGAGAACCCCTTTTAATAGTCCTTCTGCTCCAATTAGCATCACGGTGCAAATAACAGGTACAAAAAAACATAATTTAGGGGAGATTTATCAACCTGGTGTAAAGTAGAACTAACTTAGTTGCCCATAGCAACCAATCGGATTCCACCTTTGTTTTTCACAGCTCCTTTGGAAAATGAAAGGTGGAATCCTATTGGTTGCTATGGGTAACTAAGCTAGTTGTACTTTACACTAGTTTTGATAATTCTCCCCCAAAGAGTCTCTGCACTGAGCTTTTATAGAACTTTTGATATGTCATAGCAGCATATCAAACATTTTGATCGGTGGGGTCTTAGTGCTGAATGCCCCAGTGATCACTAAAACGAGGAGAGAGAAACACCTGCATAGCGCTCTCCTTCCTGCAGAAGACAAAATCAGACAGATTCAGAAAGTCTATGGAACTGTCACATTTCCATCTCCTACAGCAAGGAAAGAGAGCACGTTATGTGGGAGTGTCTCTCTCCTCGTTCTAGCAATTTAAAAACGTGGCAATGCTGGGATATTGTAGCTCAGTTCCCATTCAAATGAATAGGAGCTGAGCTGCAGTACATGGGTGCTGGAACTGCACAGAGGACGGAGCCTACCATCTACTGTGTATTTTCCAGCTGCTGCTCGAAACAGGAGGTGTCAGGTGTTGGACCTCCACTGATCAGATATTTATTATCTATCATGAGGTTGACCCTAGCTGATCACTATGTGGTTTACCTCCATGTCCAGCTTGCTTCACTAGGGAAATCTGTTGATACCAATATCTTTCCCTTGAAGTTTCACAAAATGGTTGCCCACGAGTCCAGTTTTCTTTATAGATACTCTGCAAAATATCAGATTTACAATTATATATGAGCACAATGGCACCTGACTCAGGTACAGTCGTGGCCAAAAGTTTTGAGAATTACATAAATATTGGAAATTGGAAAAGTTGCTGCTTAAGTTTTTATAATAGCAATTTGCATATACTCCAGAATGTTATGAAGAGTGATCAGATGAATTGCATAGTCCTTTGCCATGAAAATTAACTTAATCCCAAAAAAACCTTTCCACTGCATTTCATTGCTGTCATTAAAGGACCTGCTGAGTTCATTTCAGTAATCGTCTTGTTAACTCAGGTGAGAATGTTGACGACCACAAGGCTGGAGATCATTATGTCAGGCTGATTGGGTTAAAATGGCAGACTTGACATGTTAAAAGGAGGGTGATGCTTGAAATCATTGTTCTTCCATTGTTAACCATGGTGACCTGCAAAGAAACGCGTGCAGCCATCATTGCGTTGCATAAAAATGGCTTCACAGGCAAGGATATTGTGGCTACTAAGATTGCACCTCAATCAACTATTTATAGGATCATCAAGAACTTCAAGGAAAGAGGTTCAATTCTTGTTAAGAAGGCTTCAGGGCGTCCAAGAAAGTTCAGCAAGCGCCAGGATCGTCTCCTAAAGAGGATTCAGCTGCGGGTTCGGAGTTCCACCAGTGCAGAGCTTGCTCAGGAATGGCAGCAGGCAGGTGTGAGCGCATCTGCATGCACACTGAGGCAAAGCCTTTTGGAAGATGGCCTGGTTTCAAGAAGGCCAGCAAAGAAGCCACTTCTCTCCAAAAAAAAACATCAGGGACAGATTGATCTTCTGCAGAAAGTCTGGTGAATGGACTGCTGAGGACTGGGGCAAAGTCATATTCTCCGATGAAGCCTCTTTCCAATTGTTTGGGGCATCTGGAAAAAGGCTTGTCCGGAGAAGAAAAGGTGAGCGCTACCATCAGTCCTGTGTCATGCCAACAGTAAAGCATCCTGAGACCATTCATGTGTGGGGTTGCTTCTCATCCAAGGGAGTGGGCTCACTCACAATTTTGCCCAAAAACACAGCCATGAATAAAGAATAGTACCAAAACACCCTCCAACAGCAACTTCTTCCAACAATCCAACAACAGTTTGGTGAAGAACAATGCATTTTCCAGCACGATGGAGCACCGTGCCATAAGGCAAAAGTGATAACTAAGTGGCTCGGGGACCAAAACGTTGACATTTTGGGTCCATGGCCTGGAAACTCCCCAGATCTTAATCCCATTGAGAACTTGTGGTCAATCCTCAAGAGGCGGGTGGACAAACAAAAACCCACTAATTCTGACAAACTCCAAGAAGTGATTATGAAAGAATGGGTTGCTATCAGTCAGGAATTGGCCCAGAAGTTGATTGAGAGCATGCCCAGTCGAATTGCAGAGGTCCTGAAAAAGAAGGGCCAACACTGCAAATACTGACTCTTTGCAAAAATGTCATGTAATTGTCGATAAAAGTCTTTGAAACGTATGAAGTGCGTGTAATTATATTTCACTACATCACAGAAACAACTGAAACAAAGATCTAAAAGCAGTTTAGCAGCAAACTTTGTGAAAACTAATATTATTGTCATTCTCAAAACTTTTGGCCACGACTGTACATGCCTAGACATTTTCTTATCTACATGACATCATATTGTTGAATAGGCAGAGAGCTCAAGCACATGTGCCCTCTAGTCTAGAGAAAACCTGACCAGATGGCTGAGAAATATGTAAGTTGACTTGCAGAATAAAAGTGGAGCTGTATAGGATTAGTGTGTATGAGTAGGTAAAATAAACTCAGTAGATTGAGATTTCCCTTAGAGAGGATGTGCTTTAAAGGGAACCTGTCACCTAAAAAAACACCTCCCAAACTGCCAGCATTACCTTAAAGTAGCCAGCAGTATGTTTCTAAAGATCTTTTTCTTCCTCCGGCCAGATGCACCAAAATCTTGAAAAACAAACTTTAATCCCCTGCACTTGCTATGAAACAGAGTTCGAAGTCAAGGGGGCAGCGGCTCCTCGCTTCAAGTCAGGATAACCACGCCCCCCTTTCCCTGCCCCCTTTGCTTTTCATTGACAGCCAGCGATAGTTTTCTGCTGGTGCATCAAAGGCGGCCGAAGTCTCACAGATGAGCCCTCTCTATAACGTACCTTGCACATTGCTGTATATCGCTCTTAGGTAGTTTTCAGCGGCTCAAATCGCAGGCTCCGGGTGTTGAGTGCGCATCAGAACATTCACGTGTGTGGGAAGGGAGCAGGGAAAGTGGATGTGGTTATCCTGACTTAAAGTGAGGAGGCCGCCTGACCCCTTGACTTTAAAACTCTGCTGTTACATAGCGCATGCAGGGATTCAAGTTAGTTTTTCAAGATTTTAGTGCATCTGGCTGGAGGATAAAAAGGATCTTTAGGAACACAGACTGCTGGCTACTTTAGGTTAATGCTGGTGGTTTGGGAAGCGGTTTTTTAGGTGACAGAGTTCCCCTGTTTGATAGGCAAATGGCAAAGTGCAGCTAGGGGTTGTCTTCCCTCTGCTTACCACCTGAGGGATCACAAATCCAAACAATATGGAAACCTACACACCTGGGCCCAAACTACTAAAATTTAGTACTGTGTTCAGTCATGAAAAAAGGGGTCCATAAATCCATTGTATTGTGAGACTTTAGTTTCCAATCCTGTGGAAAGTTTGCCCCGAGAAGGTGTCTACTTTGTTTACATAAATGTTTGGATGAGGGACTAGAGAAAGAGAAGATGATGTTGGTATGGATGACCACCTTCTATTGATAACACAAAATAATAAATGGACTGTCGATGAAAATTCATGAGTGACTAGCCAATTAAAGATTGATATGCTAAATAGATATGGGTGATCTTTATCGTCACTTAAATTACAGACAACAGGTGTCAGAAAGTTGCAAAGCTTGAACCACACTCGGCTCGTGAAAAGTTTTGCAACTTATTGGGGGGTTTTCATACCCACATACCACTTTCTCAAAAAAGTGGGTGATTTGGGGCCAGTCATAGCTGTCTCAGCACATTTATTATAATCTATGCTAGGAAACGGTCTAGATTATACCTGAAATTTACAACAGTTCCCTTCTGTTCTAGATTTCAGTTCTGCACAGATGTGTGGCACATCTAACGCCAGCAGGGGATAGATTAAGCTAAACATGTAAAACGCTGTTCTTAATAAATGTTCCCCTTGGTCTTCTGTAAAAATAAGACCAAGAGAATGCACGTAATGTGGGAAGCACTAGATGGCAGTGTTTAGCTATGGTTGAATGTTTGAAGTTATTATTTTATCAGTTTGCAGTACTTTTTTGTTGCAAATGCCCAACAATATTTTATATAGAATAGTCCTTTTGAACTGATCAAGGTAACCTCCTTCAGCTTTGTTCTATTGACATAATGTTGCTTAATATTATACAAAATCCTGGATGAAAGAAATCATCTACTGTACAGAAGCTAGGGTCAATATAAAAATATAATCTAGTTCTCTTAGGGGAATGTCTTAATGCGCAGATGTCTTGGATACCTTAAGAAAAGCTACAGAGTTGCTGGTCATTAGAGTGTTCATTTCCTTCAGATTTTAACCATTTAAGTGTTATATTTAAGGGTGCCGCCACATGCTGCAGATTTTGTTGTAGAAATTTCTGCAACTGAAAATAAGTTCAATTTACCTGAATGGGGCTTCGAGAAATCCATGTGCTTGCTGACCTATGCCATTGCTTTGCCAGTTGTTTTGTGAACTCTTTGAGATTTATTTGTGTTAGCAGGCCTGTAGGCTCACCATAGACACCAACCAAATGGTGGGCAAAATATTCCTTCTTTTTCCCAATCACCAGCCATCTTTTTTTGTTCATCAAGAACTACCAATCTGTCAATCTATGCATGATTTTTTAAAAGGGTTATACCATGACAAAATTGTATTCCCTGTACATACGACTGGAGACCCCACCTTTCATTAGAATGGGGCCTGTGTTTCCCTTTTTTGATTGGACCGTCAACCATACATGCATGTCCGCTGCTCCATTCAACTATATTGCTGCTGGACATAGAGTACAAGTGCTCTGCTATCTTCAGTAGTCCCGGACAGTTGAAAGGAGCAGTCATTTCAAACGAGGAGTACAGGCCCCCATTCTAGTGATTACCATTTGCACCAGTGGTTGGACCTCCACCATTCAGACACTTATAGGATGTTGTTCTCATAGTGCAAACATCTTTTAAAATTTTATTGACCAAACATAGAGGCAAACACATTGTGGGAGAACTCAGCTGGATATTGTGCACTATAATGGTATTGTAATTGTTCTCTTATTGCTTGATGGTTTGTTTTTTAATCAAGTGATCTAATATTGGATGTTAAAACTATAGCATTATATTTGTATAATTTTTGAACATGCTTTGTTTTCTAATACACTCAAGAAGCTTATTTACTGACTTGCAGATGTTGGTTGCCTATTGTTGGTATTATGTGTTTACTATTATTGAAAAGGTTAAAATAAAGTTTATTTTAAAAACTAAAATGACTTACAGGGGGATTTTTAATTCTCCTTGCGCCTCTTTTTGGCATAGATTTGGACTTTCGACTTTCAATGCATTTATGACTTTTGTCAAGGCTATGAAAAGGGGGCATCGTGAGGGTTAATTCATCTTTATTAAGGCCCGAAAGTGGCGAAAGTAATTACTGAAATCTACACCAGCTCTGAGCTGCTGTAGATTTCATTCCAGCGTACGGAGTCAGAGAAGGCAGGTCATTTATGACGAGAGCTGCGCCTAGTCATACAGTAAATTACTTGCCGCCTCTAGCAGCACAGGCCCTCTCAAGGCCAGTGTAGCACTTGCTGGCCATGATAATTTAGGGCTTTAGAGTCAGTCGATCAGGTGTGGCCAGCATAACAGTCATGACTGTAGCCAGCTTAGGTTTAATTTTATAAAATTTAGTTGTAGATAGAGAGGCCTGAAATATATAGGCCTGAAATATATAGGTCAAGTGTCCACATACCTTTGGCTATATCGTTTGTCAGTAGTTTTAGAAGTATACTGTACTTGTATTTTATAACGCAATGAATTTAATAACACTGATTACCTTTGCAAGCCTTTTTATTACTAAATTGCAATGTGATAGTAGAAAGGGCTGTACTTGCAGGGCTGTACCTTGAAGGCCACAGCATTTGCATTGGTTTTGTAAAAATCATGGCAACAAAACACAATATCAGCACAATGTGTGAATACATAGTGTTGCTTTAGTTTCACAAAAATTCTGCCATTTCATAAGTTTTTTTCAGTGAATATCAAGGTGCTAAGACCCCCCACCGATAGCTTAAAGGGAATATCCAAGAGCTATAGTGGGCCCCCCTCATATGCCCGGATCCCTCACAGAGGTTGTACTTATCTTGCTCCCCAGCACCCGCGTCGCTACTGTTAAAGTAGCCCTAAATTAGGGCATTTGAGATACTCTGGTGCTCCAAATCAATGTACCCCCAGGGGTTAATATCCACGCGTGGTTGAGAGACTAGACACTGACACAGACGCTGGTCAAAGAAATCTCTACCTTTTTATTACAAAGAGTAAACGTTATATACATTTTCAGAAGAGGGCAGTCCTCTCTGTGGCTTAAACATTGTTTCATTGGTCAAAGGGGAAAAAGAGATAAGAGAAACAGAGATAACACTCTTAACATGTGCACCACATTGGAATGTGAACTAATGTAAACATCAAGTAGGCGCCATCTTCTCATGGCGTCTATTCTAACAAGAATACTGCATACGTCATGTGTGACACTTCAAGGAGGTGCTTCTCTATAGGCAGTGAATAATAGGTATATATCATCAACCCATATGATTGGCTTATGCATTTCTCCACACTCTATACACCTTCCTTGAGGATACCTGTACAAAGGTGAGAAACCAGACATTGCCCACAGCACAGCTCTTTGCCCCCCCTCTCTTCTCCACTCTTGTAACAAAGAGGGGGGTGGAAGGCACTTGTAAAGAGAAGAAGTTAACCAATTACTGTCCTAGAGATACAAAACATAGAATAAAATTCACACATCTCTATCACTACTGATGCCCACACGACTGCCGCTGCATCTCCCTGTCGCACGGATTAAAACATCTGGTGGCAGGGGGCAGCAAATGGGGAGGCTAGTTCCTGTCACGGCCTGCTATTGGCTGAGCCTCTCTCCCCCGCCCAACCCTCCCAGTTTGTTTTCATTCACGCAACGGGGAAATGCAGTGGTGGCCGTGACGACCTCAGAAGTGGCGCTGGTGTCGGGAAGCGAGGTAAGTACAGCCTCTGTGAGGGGCCCGGGCATATGGGGCGCATTATAGATCTTGGATAACCTTGCATCTTTTTCAGATTTTTTTCTTATGGAAAAACAAAAAACACTGTGGCCATTATTACATGTTAGCTAGCAAGATTTTCCAAAGTGCTACAAACTATTTTGTGGACCTAACACGGTTTCCTGACTTAGCTTATTTTTTTTTCTAAATCCCAGCATGCTCTGGGTTTACCTCCCCCTCCCCCCCAAACATTTTTTCATGGACAACTTCATAGGACAAAAGCACAAGTAAAACAATGTGTGACTAAAAACGCTGCTTTAAAAAAACTCTTGTAAATACATGGATTTCATGGTGCTTTTTAGTCAAAAACTGTGTGGAAGCACCTCAACATAGGGGCAGAAGTGTTTATGTAATTGCGGTGCCCCTCTAAGGGTGAATCGAGCTTGAAGAAATCATTGTGCTTCCCTCCAAAACAAACTTATTCGGATGAATGTAAATGATTCTCATTCTTGGATACATTTTCTGCAACAAAACACTGCTAATTCCACCTCTCTTAGGATTAACTGAGCAGAGGCCGTCACAGCCAACGGGGCACGTTGCTTGGTTGACTGCTTCAGCCCCTCAGTTTCCATGAGCAGTGAATTGTGTTTGTGTGTGGTGTGGGGTTTGGATCTAAGGAACTGGACCTTTACCATTCAAAACTTCTGCTATGTCACTATTACAAGGTTCAGCAACCTCTGAGATTCCAGCGGTTGCATTATGACTTGTCAGGAATTTCATGAAACTAGAGGTACATTGTGCAAATTACTGTTTTTAATTTACAAATAATAGTAATAATCTTCATATAGCTCCAACATATTCCACAACGCTTTACAATCAGAGGGTTCATGTACAACATCACACATTCATAGTGAAAAACAAGTTAACAATTAAAGCAAGGAATTGGGGCTCTGCTCACAAGAATTTAGAATCTGAGGAGATGAAATGACACAAGATAGCTGGACCACTGTACAAAAGAAGCACTTTTAACCTTAAAGGGATTATCCAAGTTATATTTATTGATGACCTATCCTCAGGATAGGTCATCAATATCAGATCGGCGGGGGTCCGACACCCGGCACCCCCTCCGATCAGCTGTTTGAAGAGAAGGCATGTGCGGTGTCAGCGCTGCCTCCTCTTCACTGTTTACCTTCTAGCCGTTGCATCTGCAGTGGTGAGCAGGTGTAATTACACCCAAGCCGTCCCATTCATTTCAATAGGAAGGCTTGGGTGTAATTACACCTGCTCACCACTGCAGATGCAACGGCTAGAAGGTAAACAGTGAAGAGGAGGCAGCGCTGACAACGCACATGCCTTCTCTTCAAACAGCTGATCGGAGGGGGTGCCGGGTGTCGGACCCCCGCCGATCTGATATTGATGACCTATCCTGAGGATAGGTCATCAATAAATATAACTTGGATAACCCCTTTAACACAGTAGGGGAGTAGATATAAAACTGCATATTTGTAGTGCTTCTGAGTGCATGGGGTGTATTGGATAGTGTTTTATTGATGGATCAGGTTCAGAAGAATGGTGTTGAAGGGGGGTGAGTGGGGAAGATTAGGTGATGTGATAGGCCACTTTAAACAGAGTTTTTTTGGGAGTGCGTAGAAAATGTGGATGTTGTGAGTTAGGCTACTTTCACACTAGCGTTTTTGCTAAATCCGGCAGGGCTCAGCAAAAGCGCTTCTGTTATCGATAATACAACCATCTGCAACCGAACTGATCTGGTTGTATTATCTTTAACATAGCAAGACGGATCTATCATGAATTCCATTAAAAGTTAATGGGGGATGGATCTGTTTTCTATGGTGTCAGAGAAAACTGATCCGTCCCCATTGACTTGCATTGTGGGTCTTGCTCCGCATCCCATGACTGAAAGAAAACTGCAGCTTGCTTGGGAACGCAACCAAATGGAACGGAGTGCTTTATGGAGCATTCCGTTCTGTTCAGTTACATTTTGTCCCCATTGACAATGAATGGGAACAAAACAGAAGCATTTTTCTCCGGTATTGAGACCATATGACTGATCTCAATACCGGAAAATAGAAACGCTAGTGTGAAAGTAGCCTTAACTTAATTGCTTGGGGATAGGCATTTTAGGGAACTGGTGCAGCTTGGGAAAAGTCATGGAGACGGAAGTGAATGTTTCATATTATGGTAATATTAGTATTTGGTATGTTAGTCTTAAGTTATTAGCTGAACAAAGTGCACTATAAGGGTGGTAGACGTAAATGATGGAGGAAATGTAGGGGGTGCAGTATGTGGAGAGTTTTGTGGGTAAAAATGAGCACTTAAAATTGTATCCTATACTGTATGGGCAACCAGTGCAATGATTGGCACAAGGTGGAGGTCTCGGAGTAGTGTTTAGATGGATGAGCCTGGCTGCTGCATTAAGGAAAGTTTGAAGAGGGGATAGTTTAGTGAGAGGGTCACCAATTGTTATGGATCAGGTGGATCAGTGACATTTGTGGAACCACTGTGTCAAGTGACTGGTTTGACTTTGGGCCAAACCCTTAAGGCCTCTTTCACACGGGCGTTGCGGGAAAATGTGCGGGTGCGTTGCGGGAACACCCGGGATTTTTCCGCACGAGTGGAAAACATTGTAATGCGTTTTGCACTCGCGTGAGAAAAATCGTGCGTGTTTGGTACCCAAACCTGAACTTCTTCACAGAAGTTCGGGCTTGGGATCAGTGTTCTGTAGATTGTATTATTTTCCCTTAGAACATGGTAAATATAGGTCCTCAAACACATTAGTGTACTGTTGGCCGAACCTGCAGAGAACAGCAGTTTCGGTCGGCACTCTTAGGCCTCCTGCACACGACCGTATGGCTTTTTCAGTGTTTTGCGGTCCGTTTTTCACGGATCCGTTGTTCCATTTCCGTTGTGTTTCCGTTTCTGTTCCATTTTTCCGTTCCGTTTTTCCGTATGGCATATACAGTATACAGTAATTACATAGATAAAATTGGGCTGGGCATAACATTTTCAATAGATGGTTCCGCAAAGAACGGAAACGGAAGACATACGGATGCATTTCCGTATGTGTTACGTTTTTTTGCGGACCCATTGACTTGAATGGAGCCACGGAATGTGATTTGCGGGCAATAATAGGCCATGTTCTATCTTTAAACGGAACGGAAAAACGTAAATACGGAAACGGAATGCATACATTCCGTTTTTTTTGCGGATTCATTGAAATGAATGGTTCCGTATACGGAACGCAAAAAACGGCCAGTAAACGGGGGGGAAAAAACGGTCGTGTGCAGGAGGCCTTAAAGTGTGTGGGGAGCTCCAGGCTCTCCCTGACAGATGATGTTGGAAGAGAAAAGGATTGAGCAAAATTTATATTTCTACCTGATCCTTTAGTTCTCTAGGAGATCAATTTGTTTGGCTGACAGCTATTGAATGTTCAGTCCCAGCTTTAGGCAAGGGCTACATCTGTCACTGCCAGGATCACTGAGCAGTAGGATCACCGTGGCAGTCACAAGAAATCCAGCTGTGTAGCCCTTGCATTAGAGGTGGACAGTAGTGGATGTTGAGCTACTTGGCTGGGGTTAATGGGACCCAGGGTGTATTTTATTTTAATGCATTTTAGAAGCGTTCAAAATATAACCTAGTATTGTTCCCTAGTGGGAATACACTTAAGAAAAAAAATTCCAATTAAACACTTTTTTTCCATTGAAAAAGTGCTCCACATATTTGGTATCACCATGTCGGAAACAACCTACACTATGCAATTATTATGTGAATGCCGTTAAAAAAAAATTTGCCTTTTTTGGTGGCAAATAAGCAAAAAGCAACAAATCTGGCAACGAAAAGCGATCAAAATGTGTTATTTACCCCAAAATGAGACCAATGAAAACTACAAGGCGTCCCTTAAAAATCAAGCCCTCACACAGCTCTGTAGAAAGAAAAAGAAGTTATGGGTCTTGGGATGCGGCAATGCAAAACATATATATATATATATATATATATATATATATATATATATAATTTTTTTTTAAAGAGAGTTTTATTGTGTCAAAGTAGTAAAACAGACATCTTCATTTATTTGGTATCGCTATAATCGTAATGACCCAGAGAATAAAGTTAGGGATGAGCAATTCGACTAAAGATGAAACATCCGAAGTCTATTTGCATAAAACTTTGTTCTAATACTGTATGGAGTAGATTCACTCATTCCTAAATAAAGTTATCATGTTATTTAGAATGAACGTCGCAAAGTTTATAATGTAAGTGGCAGTATTGCTATTGTTTCCTATCCTCCTCCCCGAAAGAGTTAATAAAATTTAATCAGTAAGTTATGTGTACCCCAAAAGGCCACCATTAAAAATGACTACCTGTCCCACAAAAAACAAGCCCCCATACAGCTACATAAATGGAAAAGTTATAGCTCTTGGAAGGCGTCCGTGAAAAAAATGAAAATAACAACACTCAGTCTGAAAACAGGCCGGTCACTAAGGAGTTAATGACTAATAAAGTTGTCTTAAGGAGGTTTATTTTTATTATTTGTTATTTTAGGAACCTTTACTTAAGGCATACACTGGAGATTTTTTTTTTCTTTTCTGCATGAAATGTTCTCTTTCCTGTGAAATGTTCTTTGCATATTTTTTGCCAGGCTTATTCTACCAGTGGAGTTTTCTTAGCTGAGCAGCAGTCCATTAATTTTAGTGCAGCATCTTTTTAGGATGGGGTAAGCCTACAATGAATAAATGAGCTGCAGACACAAGGAAAGTAATCAGAATTGGAATAGGACACACAGCTGGGTCCATCTGCTCTCCCTACTCTCTGCACACTTTAAAATAATGCAATCTTATTTTAATGCAATTTCTTCATAATGATCTTCCCTTTTTTTTCTGCTTCCAGTACCATTCAGGCATTCAGTTTCTTAATTCTGTCTTTCTATAAAGCAGTCAACAGTAGGCTTTGTTTTACAAGAAGGGCAAATTCATTTTAAATAAGTTGTTTTAGCCTAGATGAATTGTTCTGAGTTCCACTAGATATTTGGTAGAAAATGAAATACTTAGTTTCCACCTTTTTATAGACTGTATATTTTACTTATGTCTGTTAGAAATGGGATAAGCAGACACTTTGTGAGACTGTAAAGACCAGCAGGGTAACCAGTTGCATATAATATGAAGTTTCGTCACTAAACTGCACCGTATTCAAATATAAAACCGTTAGGCCCCTTTCACACGAGCGAGTTTTCCCCGCGGGTGCAATGCGTGACATAAACGCATTGCACCTGCACTGAATCCTGACCCATTCATTCCAGGGCGTTTTTTTTCACGCATCACTTGCTGCAATTTTCATGCAACGCACATGTTCTATATTGTGCGTTTTTCACGCAACACAGGCCCCATACAAGTGAATGGGGCTGAATTAAAAACGCAGTGCATCCGGATGCACTGCATTGCGTTATAAATGCAAATAACTAAGCAACAGTGAATGGATTTAAGACAGGAAGTTCAGTTTCTCAATGACTGGCTTCAGGCTGTGCAGTAAGAAACGTGTGCTTTAAGAGTCTCCTGCCCTTACGGAACGAATTAAGCATGTCCAAAGGCTCAAAACCTGTGGATGTTGAGAGGCTCATTGGCCTCGTGCAGGAGAGGCCCTGCATTTGGGACAACCGTTCAGGGGAATACCTTGACCGCTCTAAGAAGGACGCCGCATGGGTGCAAGTAGCCCAGGAGATCTTTTCGGCAATATGGGAGCAAAGTAAAGGCCAAAGTCGACAGAGGTTGGGTAAGTGACCAGTCTAAACATGTGTGATCTACGCTGTCCTCTGTAGTATACACTTAGTATTGTTTGGTAAATGTTCCTTTCTTGTATTTTTTTAACAAAGTTGAAGAAGTAAAGATCCGCTGGCGGAGCTGCCGAGACCAATTCCTTAAGGAGCTAATTCAAAGCCGCAGTGGTTCGGCTACTTCCAGAAAAAGGCCCTATATGCATCGGGAACAGCTCATGTTCCTGCGTCTGACCATCAATCAGCGTCCGTAAGTTATTATTAAACAATGACCACTACATGTTTATCTATACACACTGTATGTTGACTATGTTGGTACTGTAATATTTTACATTGCGTAAATTAGAAATGTCATATTTGACGATAGCAACAAAGCCGAATCCTCCTTTTCTTTTTCCTTTCAAAAGTAGGTGAACAGCAATCCAAGGGTAATGCGATAATTTGCTATGGCCAGCTATGCCACTTCTAATTTATCTAATGTTTCTACATGAACACATATGTAATATGTTGGTTATTTAAACAGGACCTGTTACCACTTTTGACATTCCTGTTTGAATAGCTTCATGCATTCCCCATTTCATAACAATTCTGGAACATCTATTCTTATGAATCTATGTAGTGTCGTCCCTTTATTATTCCTGCTAGAAGTTATAATTTAATTGATATTAGCCTTCAATAAAAGGGGAAAGATGGGTACTAAGAAGTTGTGGGTGTCTACCTGCACACATAAACATGGCAGCAGTGATTTTAACCAATAAGTCTGTGCAGGTAGACACCCCCAACGGTTTACAACGCCTCTGTCCCCTTTTATTGAAAGCTAATATCAATTAAATTATAACTCTAGCAGGAATAATAAAAGGATGACTCTACATAGATTCATAAGAATAGATGCTCCAGAATGGTTATGAAATCGGGAATGCAAGAAACTATTCAAACAGGAATGTCAGAAGTGGTGACAGGTCCTTTTTACTGTAGTGTTATGTAGTAAATGTTTTTTAATGATGATACTAGGATGTAACATGACTCATTTAATTACAATAGTGTGTTCATATATTAGATTTTTTTATTGTTAGAACGGAGGACAACCTTGAAGAGGAAGGTGATGAGTCTGCACCACACCACTCAAGTACCTGTGAGGAGGAGACTACATCTGAGCCACCTGCAGAAAGTGTGTGGCTCTACCTCTGGACGTGGTTCTCCCCCGATTTTGTCCATAAGCAGCCGGCCCAGAAGACTACCCATGCAGGAGGACCATTTGGACCATTTTGCAATAAGTCTGGCGCATCATTTGAGGAGTGTGCCACCACACCTTTTGCTGAGAACGGAGGCGGCTCTCTGCATTGTTTTGGATGCTGCCCTTCCTCCTCATGATACACTGCTCAAAAAAATAAAGGGAACGCTTAAACAACACAATGTAACTCCAAGTTAATCACACTTCTGTGAAATCAAACTGTCCACTTAGAAAGCAACACTGAGTGACAATCAATTTCACATGCTGTTGTGCAAATGGGATAGACAACAGGTGGAAATTATAGGCAAATAGCAAGACACCCCCAATAAAGGAGTGGTTCTGCAGGTGGTGACCACAGACCATTTCTCAGTTCCTATGCTTCCTGGCTGATGTTTTGGTCACTTTTGAATGCTGGCGGTGCTTTCACTCTAGTGGTAGCATGAGACGGAGTCTACAACCCACACAAGTGGCTCAGGTAGTGCAGCTTATCCAGGATGGCACATCAATGCGAGCTGTGGCAAGAAGGTTTGCTGTGTCTGTCAGCGTAGTGTCCAGAGCATTGAGGCGCCACCAGGAGACAGGCCAGTACATCAGGAGACGTGGAGGAGGAACAGGAGGAGCACTGCCAGAGCCCTGAAAAATGACCTCCAGCAGGCCACAAATGTGCATGTGTCTGCTCAAACGGTCAGAAACAGACTCCATGAGGGTGATAAGAGGGCCGGACGTCCACAGGTGGGGGTTGTGCTTACAGCCCAACACCGTGCAGGACGTTTGGCATTTGCCAGAGAACACCAAGATTGGCAAATTCGCCACTGGCGCCCTGTGCTCTTCACAGATGAAAGCAGGTTCACACTGAGCACATGTGACAGACGTGACAGAGTCTAGAGACGCCGTGGAGAACGTTCTGCTGCCTGCAACATCCTCCAGCATGACCGGTTTGGCATTGGGTCAGTAATGGTGTGGGGTGGCATTTCTTTGGAGGGCTGCACAGCCCTCCATGTGCTCGCCAGAGGTAGCCTGACTGCCATTAGGTACCGAGATGAGATCCTCAGACCCCTTGTGAGACCATATGCTGGTGCGGTTGGCCCTGGGTTCCTCCTAATGCAAGACAATGCTAGACCTCATGTGGCTGGAGTGTGTCAGCAGTTCCTGCAAGACGAAGGCATTGATGCTATGGACTGGCCCGCCCGTTCCCCAGACCTGAATCCAATTGAGCACATCTGGGATATTATGTCTCGCTCTATCCACCAACGTCACATTGCACCACAGACTGTCCAGGAGTTGGCAGATGCTTTAGTCCAGGTCTGGGAGGAGATCCCTCAGGAGACCGTCCGCCACCTCATCAGGAGCATGCACAGGCGTTGTAGGGAGGTCATACAGGCACGTGGAGGCCACACACACTACTGAGCCTCATTTTGACTTGTTTTAAGGACGTTACATCAAAGTTGGATGAGCCTGTAGTGTGTTTTTCCACTTTAATTTTGAGGGTGACTCCAAATCCAGACCTCCATGGGTTGAAAAATTGGATTTCCATTTTTTTATTTTTGTGTGATTTTGTTGTCAGCACATTCAACTATGTAAAGAACAAAGTATTTCAGAAGAATATTTAATTAATTCAGATCTAGGATGTGTTATTTTTGTGTTCCCTTTATTTTTTTGAGCAGTGTACATCAGACATATTTTTTTCCTGGAAAATTGGAGAACTTATGAGCACATGTCTGGGCCCCAGCCAATTTCCCGGGTTCCACACGGGCCGCCACAATATCCTACAAGTAGGGACCATTATGGGCCACAAAGTAGGCCATACAGGCAACCGTATGGCAATAATACATATGGCTATCCTGGCCCCTCCGCCTCCCAAGCTGCTACATCCCAGCACTCTATCCCTCCTTCCCAAAGCACCTACCATGGCTTGCATTTTCAGGCTGCGCCAGGTTCACCCAGCCATTATCTTAATTTGTCATTTGTGATGTGTATTTTTTGTTATTTTTTTAAAAAAAGTTTCCTTAAGTACTTTGTGCAAAAATAAACAGAGTTTTATTTTCATTTATTTCCTTGTTTGCAGTCTTTCTTATACACATGAAATGAAATTTATTTGGCACAAACAGAACACAATACAAGTTTCCTATACATTTATAGAACTGAAATAAACGTTACTATATTATCATGATTTATAAATCATTTACACACACACATACATATGAATTTATTTGAATTAAAAGTATATTAACCAATTGAATGACTTTATTCGACATTTGCCAATTTATTATACAGATCTTCCAAACATTTTAATGTCCATTATGCACACAATAGCCTAGACAATACAGATGTAGTTTAGTGACATGATACATGTAATGATAGTTGTTTGTAATTGATAATGATGCCAAGTACTACTTTCTTAATTATGATGGTGATACTGGCATACATTTAATAATGGTGGTTAAGTGTATCTTTACAGTAATGAGGTATTAGTACATATTTCACATACCGTGTTTAAAATAAAATGTATTCCTATAAAATGAAAACCTATCACCCAACACACAAACCAACCACACAACCAAAACTCAGCCACAAATTTACCTTTCCAATAATATAATGTATGCTCTGGGTTTTTGATATATGTTGGCAGTAAAGGTGAATGTAGATGATCCGTTTTTTTGGGGGGGTTTTTGGGGTTTTTTTCACGCGCGTAAAAACGCATGTAATCCGCATCTCACCTGCGCGGGAATAACGCGACGCAATCGCATACAAAACTGACAGCACTCGCAAGCAAAATTGCGTGATTTTCCCTGAACGCACCCGCAACGCATCCAGACCAAATCCGTGACGCCCATGTGAAAGAGGCCTTAGGATTAGTTTCTCGGTATATATAGTAATCTGTGTATAATCTCCATTAATGCTCCAATTGCTATGTGCCATTTATAATTCTGACACTGCCTATGAAAAGGCCTTTGACTCCTCCCTTAGTCAACAGGGCTTCGGTGCAACTGCTACTTCTGCACTGCCTAAAGCTATTGTCACAATGTTTATAGACAATTCATTTATATACAGATTGCAAGCAATTACATCATCATGCCCTGCAGTGTATTTTTGAGTAAGCATGTTAAACCAAGTAGTATTAGGTAGCACACTAAGCACTGCAGTATTTTAGTAGGAAAATGCACAGATTATTGCAGTACCAGCAAAGTTGATGAGATTTTGCAAGCTACACAGTGGAAAATGACCTGCGATGTAGATTTTAGCCCCTTCCAAGCATGCTGTGTACACGTACGGCACAGCGGGAATGAAAACCCAGTGACTAGGCTAAGGTGGCTGCTCTGCCCAATAGACAGCCATCTTAGCATAGGGCCCCAGGAGCTAAGGGCCCTACGGAGGTTCGCCTTAGACCGGCCAATCACAGCTGTTGCACTGCAAAAAACAGTAAGTTGTAGGTGGGCACAAACTGGGTGACTGGTGCTGTAAGAGACAGAACCAATCACACTCTGTTTGACAGGAGATATCTGTGTTTGGTGTCCTCTGTCAGAGGTGCAATTGGCTGGTATGGTATACCTCCCTAATAACATTGCTACAGAGGGAAGAGGAAGAATCCCTATGCAAGCAGACATTCTAGTTGGTGACAGCACAGAGGGTTACAGAACCTCTGCAAGCAGTGTTGGCTGGCTGGCACTTTTTTTATTTTTTTGTTCATCTGCAGCAGTTCCAAATCCCTGATCCATACTGCCTAGGTCCCTATCCCTAAATGGTCTGCTTTAAACTTTGCACCATTTTTTATTTATTTTTTGTTTCACACTAGTGTGTCTCAGATCTCTCTGCATCCGTTGTTGCTAGAAGCTACATGGATGCCTTCCCGCCCCATTAGCTACCGAAACAGCTTGCCGGATCTGAGAAATGCTAGTGTGAAACTAGTCTTAAAAGGGTTTTCCCATCATATACAATGGGGATATATCGCTAGGATATGCCCCCATTTTATGATAGGTGCAGGTCCCAATGAAAACGTAGCAGGAAAATGAATGGAGGGTGCACTGCGCATGTGCAGCCGCCCTCTATTCATTTCACTGGGGCCGCCGAAAATAGCCAACGTCAGAGATAGCGCTGGCTCTCCTATTTCTGTCTGCCCCATAGAAATGAATGGGAGCAGGGGCCGTGCGTGTGCTGTGTGCTCCCATTCACTTGTGGGGGAGCAGCTCTTGGTAGTGGACAGAACCCGGGAAACCCAGGATCCTCAATTCTCCCCGCTCCGTCTTCCTTGTAGGTGCGAATCAGTACTATATATTTTAGTGGTCGGGGTCTGTATTCGGTTTTCCATGTAGGCTTTTTTTTTGTGTACGAAATTCCAAAGGGTTTGCATACTTTTTCTTGCAACTGTGTGTGTGTGTGTGTGTGTGTATGTATATGTATATGTATATATATATATATATATATATATATATATATTTTGCAAGAAGAAGTATGTGAACCCTTTGGAATGATATGGATTTCTGCACAAATTGGTCATAAAATGTGATCTGATCTTCATCTAAGTCACAACAATAGACAATCACAGTCTGCTTAAACTAATAAAACACAAAGAATTAAATGTTACCATGTTTTTTATTGAACACACCATGTAAACATTCACAGTGCAGGTGGAAAAAGTATGTGAACCCTTGGATTTAATAACTGGTTGAACCTCCTTTGGCAGCAATAACTTCAACCAAACGTTTCCTGTAGTTGCAGATCAGACGTGCACAACGGTCAGGAGTAATTCTTGACCATTCCTCTTTACAGAACTGTTTCAGTTCAACAATATTCTTGGGATGTCTGGTGTGAATCGATTTTTTGGGGTCATGCCACAGCATCTCAATCGGGTTGAGGTCAGGACTTGGACTGGGCCACTCCAGAAGGCGTATTTTTTTCTGTTTTAAGCCATTCTGTTGATTTACTTCTATGCTTTGGGTCATTGTCCTGTTGCAACACCCATCTTCTGTTGAGCTTCAGCTGGTGGACAGATGGCCTTAAGTTCTCCTGCAAAATGTCTTGATAAACTTGGGAATTAATTTTTCCTTTGATAATAGCAATCCATCCAGGCCCTGATGCAGCAAAGCAGCCCCAAACCATGATGCTCCCACCACCATACTTTACAGTTGGGATGAGGTTTTGATGTTGGTGTGCTGTGCCTCTTTTTCCCCACACATAGTGTTGTGTATTTCTTCCAAACAACTCAACTTTGGTTTCATCTGTCCACAGAATATTTTGCTAGTACTGCTGTGGAACATCCAGGTTCTCTAGTGCAAACTGTAAATGTGCAGCAATGTTTTTTTTTACAGCAGTGGCTTCCTTTGTGGTATCCTCCCATGAAATCCATTCTTGTTTAGTGTTTTACGTATCGTAGATTCGCTAACAGGGATGTTAGCATATACCAGAGACTTTTGTAAGTCTTTAGCTGACACTCTAGGATTCTTCTTCACCTCATTGAGCAGTCTGCGCTGTGCTCTTGCAGTCATCTTTACAAGACGGCCTAGGGAGAGTAGCAACAGTACTGAACTTGTTGCCTTACCGTGGACTGATGAACAGCAAGGCTTTTGGAGATACTTTTATAACCCTTTCCAGCTTTATGCAAGTCAACAATTCTTAATGGTAGGTCTTCTGAGAGCTCTTTTGTGCGAGGCATCATTCACATCAGGCAATGCTTCTTGTGAAAAGCAAACGCAGAACTGGTGTGTTTTTTATAGGGCAGGGCAGCTGTAACCAACACCTCCAATCTCATCTCATTGATTGGACTCCAGTTGGCTGACACCTCACTCCAATTAGCTCTTAAAGATGTCATTAGTCTAGGGGTTCACATACTTTTTCCACCTGCACTGTGAATGTTTACATGGTGTGTTCAATAAAAACATGGTAACCATGGTAACATTTAATTCTTTGTGTGTTATTAGTTTAAGTAGACTGTGATTGTCCATTGTTGTGACTTAGATGAAGATCAGATCACATTTTATGACCAATTTGTGCAGAAATCCATATCCTTTCAAAGGGTTTACATTTTCTTGCAACTGTGTGTGTGTGTATATGTGTGTATATACACTCACCTAAAGAATTATTAGGAACACCATACTAATACGGTGTTGGACCCCCTTTTGCCTTCAGAACTGCCTTAATTCTACGTGGCATTGATTCCACAAGGTGCTGATAGCATTCTTTAGAAATGTTGGCCTATATTGATAGGATAGCATCTTGCAGTTGATGGAGATTTGAAGGATGCACATCCAGGGCACGAAGCTCCCGTTCCACCACATCCCAAAGATGCTCTATTGGGTTGAGATCTGGTGACTGTGGGGGCCATTTTAGTACAGTGAACTCATTGTCATGTTCAAGAAACCAATTTGAAATGATTCGAGCTTTGTGACATGGTGCATTATCCTGCTGGAAGTAGCCATCAGAGGATGGGTACATGTTCTCATTCTGTTTACACCAAATTCGGACTCTACCATTTGAATGTCTCAACAGAAATCGAGACTCATCAGACCAGGCAACATTTTTCCAGTCTTCAACAGTCCAATTTTGGTGAGCTTGTGCAAATTGTTGCCTCTTTTTCCTATTTGTAGTGGAGATGTCTTCTTCTGTTGTAGCCCATCCGCCTCAAGGTTGTGCGTGTTGTGGCTTCACAAATGCTTTGCTGCATACCTCGGTTGTAACGAGTGGTTATTTCAGTCAACGTTGCTCTTCTATCAGCTTGAATCAGTCGGCCCATTCTCCTCTGACCTCTAGCATCCACAAGGCATTTTTGCCCACAGGAATGCCGCATACTGGATGTTTTTCCCTTTTTGCACCATTCTTTGTAAACCCTAGAAATGGATGTGCGTGAAATTCCCAGTAACTGAGCAGATTGTGAAATACTCAGACCAGCCCGTCTGGCACCAACAACCATGCCACGCTCAAAATTGCTTAAATCACCTTTCTTTCCCATTCTGACATTCAGTTTGAAGTTCAGGAGATTGTCTTGACCAGGACCACCCCCCTAAATGCATTGAAGCAACTGCCATGTGATTGGTTGACTAGATAATTGCATTAATGAGAAATAGAACAGGTGTTCCTAATAACTCTTTAGGTGAGTGTATATATAGCGGCACTGGCTATAAATAAGTAAAATAGGGTGCACGTTCCTAGGGAATAGACTTCTTACCCCGCAATAAAATCCAGAAAATGGACGGCACTCAAGTTAGATGAAAAATTCGGTGATACCTTTATTCAACCACCCGGTGCAACGTTTCGGCTCTAAATGAGCCTTTTTTAGTTTTGATGCCGAAACGTTGCACCGGATGGTTTAATAAAGGTATCACCGAATTTTTCATCTAACTGGAGTGCCGTCCATTTTCTGGATATTATATATATATATATATATATATATATAATATAGATAGATAGATATATACAGCACAGACCAAAAGTTTGGACACACCTTCTCATTCAAAGAGTTTTCTTTATTTTCATGACTATGAAGGCATCAAAACTATGAATCAACACATGTTGAATTATATACATAACAAACAAGTGTGAAACAACTGAAAATATGTCATATTCTAGGTTCTTCAAAGTAGCCACCTTTTGCTTGGATTATTGCTTTGCACACTCTTGGCATTCTCTTGATGAGCTTCAAGAGGTAGTCCCCTGAAATGGTCTTCCAACAGTCTTGAAGGAGTTCCCAGAGATGCTTAGCACTTGTTGGCCCTTTTGCCTTCACTCCAAACCATCTCGATTGGGTTCAGGTCCGGTGACTGTGGAGGCCAGGTCATCTGGCGCAGCACCCCATCACTCTCCTTCATGGTCAAATAGCCCTTACTTTCAAAGTTTTCCCAATTTTTCGGCTGACTGACTGACCTTCATTTCTTAAAGTAATGATGGCCACTCGTTTTTCTTTACTTAGCTGCTTTTTTCTTGCCATAATACAAATTCTAACAGTCTATTCAGTAGGACTATCAGCTGTGTATCCACCTGACTTCTCCTCAACGCAACTGATGGTCCCAACCCCATTTATAAGGCAAGAAATCCAACTTATTAAACCTGACAGGGCACACCTGTGAAGTGAAAACCATTTCAGGGGACTACCTCTTGAAGCTCATCAAGAGAATGCCAAGAGTGTGCAAAGCAGTAATCAAAGCAAAAGGTGGCTACTTTGAAGAACCTAGAATATGACATATTTTCAGTTGTTTCACACTTGTTTGTTATGTATATACAGTGGGGGAAATAATTATTTGACCCCTCACTGATTTTGTAAGTTTGTCCAATGACAAAGAAATAAAGTCTCAGAACAGTATCATTTCAATGGTAGGTTTATTGTAACAGTGGCAGATAGCACATCAAAAGGAAAATCGAAAAAATAACTTTAAATAAAAGATAGCAACTGATTTGCATTTCATTGAGTGAAATAAGTATTTGAACCCTCTAACAAAAAAAGACTTAATACTTGGTGGAAAAACCCTTGTTTGCAAGCACAGAGGTCAAACGTTTCTTGTAATTGATGACCAAGTTTGCGCACATTTTAGGAGGAATGTTGGTCCACTCCTCTTTGCAGATCATCTCTAAATCCCTAAGGTTTCGAGGCTGTCTCTGTGCAACTCTGAGCTTGAGCTCCCTCCATAGGTTTTCGATTGGATTAAGGTCCGGAGACTGACTAGGCCACTCCATGACCTTAATGTGCTTCTTCTTGAGCCACTCCTTTGTTGCCTTTGCTGTATGTTTTGGGTCATTGTCGTGCTGGAACACCCATCCACGACCCATTTTCAGTTTCCTGGCAGAGGGAAGGAGGTTGTCGCTCAGGATTTCACGATACATGGCTCCGTCCATTTTCCCGTTTATGCGAATAAGTTGTCCTGTGCCCTTAGCAGAAAAACACCCCAAAAGCAAAATGTTTCCACCCCCATGCTTGACGGTGGGGACGGTGTTTTGGGGGTCATAGGCAGCATTTTTCTTCCTCCAAACACAGCGAGTTGAGTTAATGCCAAAGAGCTCTATTTTGGTCTCATCAGACCACAGCACCTTCTCCCAGTCACTCTCTGAATCATTCAGGTGTTCATTGGCAAACTTCAGACGGGCCTGCACATGTGCCTTCCTGAGCAGGGGGACCTTGCGAGCCCTGCAGGATTTTAATCCATTGCGGTGTAATGTGTTTCCAATGGTTTTCTTGGTGACTGTGGTCCCTGCTAATTTGAGGTCATTAACTAACTCCTCCCGTGTAGTTCTAGGATGCTTTTTCACCTTTCTCAGAACCATTGACACCCCACGAGGTGAGATCTTGCGTGGAGCCCCAGAGCGAGGTCGATTGATGGTCATTTTGTGCTCCTTCCATTTTCGAACAATCGCACCAACAGTTGTCACCTTCTCTCCCAGCTTCTTGCTAATGGTTTTGTAGCCCATTCCAGCCTTGTGCAGGTCTACAATTTTGTCTCTGACATCCTTGGACAGCTCTTTGGTCTTTCCCATGTTGGAGAGTTTGGAGTCTGCTTGATTGATTGATTCTGTGGACAGGTGTCTTTTATACAGGTGACTAGTTAAGACAGGTGTCCTTAATGAGGGTGACTAATTGAGTAGAAGTGTCTAACCACTCTGTGGGAGCCAGAACTCTTAATGGTTGGTAGGGGTTCAAATACTTATTTCACTCAATGAAATGCAAATCAGTTGCTATCTTTTATTTAAAGTTATTTTTTCGATTTTCCTTTTCATGTGCTATCTGCCACTGTTACAATAAACCTACCATTGAAATGATACTGTTCTGAGACTTTTCATTTCTTTGTCATTGGACAAACTTACAAAATCAGTGAGGGGTCAAATAATTATTTCCCCCACTGTAATTCCACATGTGTTAATTCATAGTTTTGATGCCTTCAGTGTGAATTTACAATTTTCATAGTCATGAAAATAAAGAAAACTCTTTGAATGAGAAGGTGTGTCCAAACTTTTGGTCTGTACTATATATTACTGAAAGCTTCTGTATTCAGTTGTCTATAGAGGCTTTTTTCTTTTCTTTGGGTAGGTGTAAAAGGGAATATTAATTATTAATATTTTGGGTTAATATCAATAATTATAAATAGGCGCGAGTCATCTATTGATGACCCAGCCTATTTATACAATAAATACCAACTACCTTGTTGCTCTACCTTTTTCCTGAACTACGTGCGCTATGTTACGGCAGCTACTACAAAGGACTATAAACTGTATATTAAACAATAAAGGAATTTATTTCACAAATACAAGTCTACAGTCTATAAATTCTACTATATCTATATATATTTATATCAATGGTTATAAATATATATACATATAGACATACACCGCAATACAGTAAACACGCTACAATACACCTAAGCAATGCTAACACAACACAATCCCAATTCCACCCCAAAATCTACCTAGACATACACTTACATACACACGTAAATAACAGCAGTGCCCACCCACCTCGTCACACACAGTCCTTATGGGGAAAACAAGGGGTTAAACACAATCCAGGGAGTATTGCAGGGGTTAATCTGCAGGGGTTAATGCGTTAGTGATATTGGAATTCAGGGGTAATGCAGGGTAAGGATTGCAGGGGTTCAGGGATTGTAATAATGCAGGGGTAATGCATGCCGGGCTATAATATTGTAGGGGTTAATATTGATCGTTGGTGGTAAAGGGAACGGTAAGCAGAGGGCTAATATTATGGATTGGTGGTTCAGTGGTAATCATGGAAATGTAGGGGTTAATGCTCGGTGGTGGTATAGGGTAAGGGTTACTCAGCCATTAATGCTCATCTCCAGGGGTTGCTCATCATCCTGGGGATGATTCTCTTCTCCTTTCCCTTTCTTTCTTTAGAGCAAAGCAGCGCTGGCTTATTTAAACCCTGCTGCGCTCGTTCTTGCACCTCCTGCAGCCAAGTACACGTGAGCTGGCACAGTGATATGACGTCACCGCACTAGCCTACTCGTCCCGGCGGGGGATGCTTTGATCCTCCCGCCTGTGAAGTGCCAGTGCATCTCCGGCGCCATAATTAGAGCGCCAGAGGTTCTCCAGCATACAACGACAGGGGGAGCCTTTTGTTTCCTTTGTCCTTGTTATGTAAAACATCTCCGGCACTCTATTCTAGCCACCTGCGTGTCTGTCAACGGTAGACTATACATTCTCTCCCAGCTTCGGCCACAATGCCGAAACCTGGTTCAAATTACTGGTACAACACTGGCAGTGAATGGTCTGAGGAATTGCCTCTGTTGACAGAGACACCAGTGCAACACCCTTTGGCTTGCAGATGCTATGCTCAAATGTATGTACAAGTTTGACTAGCATCTGAAGCAGTTTGGTCGCCTTGTTTAATACCGTCCGTTTGTTAACACAGAGTTTGTCATAACTACAAGCCTATGCTAACAAATCGGACCATTTCTGCTGACTTGTAAGTGGTGGGGAGGATGGGGATGAATGTGCTGTGTTTTGCTAGGTGTTTCAGTGTGGAGAAGTCCCTACTAGCGTTTTGTTGAGAAACAATCTTCTCTGGAGCTGTCTTTTCTTGTCCTTGGTTCGCTGCTTGGAGGAGATACTTCTCTGCTGTAGATATTGCCTTGTGTTTAGTTCTGATTGAAAAAACGCTTTACCTGTCCGAACTATCAGGCCCTGGATGCACAGAAACCACTGCCCGTGTCTCTCTTGCCCGACTAGTTCACAGAGTAAGCGATTTTCTTCACCAAAGCCAAACACAAAAACAAATTCTTAGCAGTTGGCCTGGCTCGCCAATGTAAAAGGGAATATTAATATTTTGGGTTAATATCAAAAATTTTCATAAATAGGCGTGATTCATCTAGTGGTGACTCCACCTATTTAAACAATAAATGCCAACTACCTTGTTGCTCTACCTTTTTTCCTGAACTACGTGCGCTATGTTACGGCGGCTACTTATAGCAAAAGTCTATAAACTATATATTAAACAATAAAGTATTTATTTACAATCAAGTCTACAGTCGATTAAATTTATGCTATATCTATATATTTATACTTATATCAAGATGTGTGTGTGTGTGTGTGTGTGTATATATATATATATATATATATATATATATATATATATATACACACACACATGTACAGCACACTATAACACAGCTAAACCTAGCTACACTAACACAACACAGTCCCAATTACAATTCCACCCCACAAATTACCTAAATAACACACTTACATAAACACAATAGCAGCAGCTCCCACACACCTCCCTACACACTGTCCCTATGGGGAAAACAAGGGGTTAAACACAATCCGGGGAGTATTGCAGGGGTGTTTGAAGGGGTTAATCTGCAGGGGTTAATGCGTTAGTGATATAGGAATTCAGGGGTAATGCAGGGTAAGGATTGTAATATTGCAGGGGTAATAATATCATAGCGGTTAATATTGATCGTTGGTGGTATAGGGAACGGTAAGCAGAGGGTTAATATGGATTGGTGGTTCAGGGGTTATCAGGGAAATTTAGGGGTTAATGCTCGGTGGTGGTATAGGGGAAGGGTTACTCAGCCATTAATGCTCGTCTCCAGGGATTGCTCATCCTGGGGATGATTCTCTTCTCCTTTCCCTTTTTTTCTTTAGAGCAAAGCAGCGCTGGCTCCCACGCTGCAGGCGTGCATGTATGCCTGCAGCCAAGTACACGTGGGCTGGCACGGCGCTATGACATCACCGCACCAGCCCTAACGTCCCAGCTGGGGATGCTTTGATCCTCACGCCTGTGAAGTGCCTGCGCAACTCTGGCACCATAATTACAGCGCCAGAGGTCCTCCTGCAGGGGGCACCCGCGATTGGGGGATATTATTGGCGGCATTAAAGTATGTGTAATATATAAATTACAGGGGCATATATGCATATCTATATATACCGGGCCCATAAACAGGGGGGGATATATATATATATATATATATATATATATATACACACATATACATTATCTATTGCTGAGCTGAAACGTTGCTGTTACCACATGGGTGAATAAAGGATTTATTTTTGCCTTAAGAGTGCTGTCCTTTTTTCTTTTTTAGGTAATTGCCTATTCCCTACTATAGAGGGAAGGGGAGATTTAGATATATTTATGTATATATTTATCAATTAAAATATTCATATATAAATACCGTATTTTTCGCTTTATAAGACAAACCTAGGTTTTTGAGGAGGAAAATAAGAAAAAATATATTTTGAACCAAAAGGTGTGCTTTTGGTGGATTTTGAACTAATGGTCTGGGGATGACACTGTTATGGGGCTCTGTGGATGACGCACTGTTATGGGGATCTGTGGATGACACACTGTTATGGGGGGGAATGTGTGGATGATGCACTGTTATGGGGGGGATCTATGGATGATGCACTGTTATGGGGGATGTGTGCTGTGACACATAGGGCCATGAGGGGGGCCAGAATAAGATGCTATATGTGTGGATGACACACATATAGCATCTTATGCTGGTCCCCCTCATGGCCCTATGTTTCACAGCATTACAGTACTTTATTCTTTGTATGTAAAATCTTTAATCCTGAATCAATCGCTCTCCTTTTGATAAACTAGCTGACACTGATATATCGCCAGCCGCTATGCTGCACAGCGTGGCTGGCGATACATCAGTTACAGTGCGGGGAGGGAGGAGGGGCTGGAGGCAACTCACAGCGGGGCCCGGTGCAGAATGTAGCGTGCGGTCCGGCCGGCGTGTGACTGACGCTCCTCCCACTTCATTAATGAAGCAGGAGCAGGATGAAGTCATGCGCTGGAGGGACCGCACGCTACATTCATAGTGAGTACTGATGCAGGCAATTAGGCTAGTTTATCAATAGGAGAGCGATGGATTCAGGAATAATGAAAGATTTTACATGCAAAGAGACTTCTGTGCGCGCGGCCCCTCCCTGCACTGTAACAAATGTACCGTATCGCCGGCCACGCTATGCAGCATAGCAGCTGGCGATATATCAGTGTCAGCCCTGTAAAAAAAAGTCAACCATCGTTTTATAAGACGCATTGTCATTTCCCCCCCTCTTTTGGGGGAAAAAAGTGCGTCTTATAAAGCGAAAAATTTGATATACACTCACCTAAAGAATTATTAGGAACACCTGTTCTATTTCTCATTAATGCAATTATCTAGTCAACCAATCACATGGCAGTTGCTTCAATGCATTTAGGGGTGTGGTCCTGGTCAAGACAATCTCCTGAACTCCAAACTTAATGTCAGAATGGGAAAGAAAGGTGGTTTAAGCAATTTTGAGCATGGCATGGTTGTTGGTGCCAGACTGGCCGGTCTGAGTATTTCAAAATCTGCTCAGTTACTGGGATTTTTACACACAACCATTTCTAGGGTTTACAAAGAATGGTGTGAAAAGGGAAAAAAATCCAGTATGTGGCAGTCCTGAGGGCAAAAATGCCTTGTGGATGCTAGAGGTCAGAGGAGAATGGGCCGATGATTCAAGCTGATAGAAGAGCAACGTTGACTGAAATAACCACTCGTTACAACCGAGGTATGCAGCAAAGCATTTGTGAAGCCACAACACGCACAACCTTGAGGCGGATGGGCTACAACAGCAGAAGACCCCACCGGGTACCACTCATCTCCACTACAAATAGGAAAAAGAGGCTACAATTTGCACGAGCTCACCAAAATTGGACTGTTGAAGACTGGAAAAATGTTGCCTGGTCTGATGAGTCTCGTTTTCTGTTGAGACATTCAAATGGTAGAGTCTGAATTTGGCGTAAACAGAATGAGAACATGTATCCATCCAGCCTTGTTACCACTGTGCAGGCTGGTGATGGTGGTTTAATGGTGTGGGGGATGTTTTCTGGGCACACTTTAGGCCCCTTAGTGCCTATTGGGCATCGTTTAAATGCCACTGGCTACCTGAGCATTGTTTCTGACCATGTCCATCCCTTCATGACCACCATGTACCCATCCTCTGATGGCTACTTCCAGCAGGATAATGCACCATGTCACAAAGCTCGAATCATTTCAAATTGGTTTCTTGAACATGACAATGAGTTCACTGTACTAAAATGGCGAATAGAGCATCTTTGGGATGTGGTGGAACGGGAGCTTCGTGCCCTGGATGTGCATCCCTCAAATCTCCATCAACTGCAAGATGCTATCCTATCAATATGGGCCAACATTTCTAAAGAATGCTATCAGCACCTTGTTGAATCAATGCCACGTAGAATTAAGGCAGTTCTGAAGGCAAAAGGGGGTCCAACACCGTATTAGTTTGGTGTTCCTAATAATTCTTTAGGTGAGTGTATGTGTGTGTGTATATATATATATATATATATATATATATATATATATATAATGTGTTGTTATTATTATTATTATTCATTTTTTACTAAATTTATCTTCCCCCCCCCCCCTAAATTCTATTTAAAAGTTATTACAGGACCTTTCACGTTTGAAACCACTATATACACACCCATCTGGATAAATACAATTGCACACTTTACACGTGTTGAACCACACACTTTAACATTTACATACCCTAATAAAAATAGAAATGCTCCGTTAATCCCAAAGAGTGTATTCAGCTGAGGAGGCATATGCCCGTTTTGCCTCTGAAACTGATACGGCCTGGGAGGGAAAAGAGGTTGCCACGTTCCTCTACTCCTCTACTCCTCTACTCCTCTTACTCATCCTTATCATCATCAAGTGATGAACGACCCTCAAGAACGTGCCCCAAGACAACAGCTAAGGCAGCCTTTTAAAGTGATCCCATATGGACCTCACCCTTTAGGATTATCAGCCTCAGATTCTGGAGTTTGTGGGCAACTCAGGAATCCAGATTGACTGCGGACTTCACTGAAATTTTTTCCAGATTTTTTTTGCCTCAAGATTTTATTTATTTAATGGTAGCCCAAACTAATTTGTAAGCCCAATAATATATTGCCCAGAACCCCACATATACCTTAGCTTAACCACTAAAATGGACCCTAATAAATGCAGCAGAGATTGACATTGTGGGGGCTTGGGCTACTTATGGGCCTTGTAAAAAACAAACAAAACAAAAAAAACATAAATTAGACATTACTGGAGTACGGACATTTGGTACCAGACTCAAATTAACCATATGGCCATGTTCCACACATGATTCAAATCAAATCTTACATTTTACATTACAATGATAACACAATGCCTGCTTCAAAATAACCTGAGATGTGATTGTCTATTCAAAATTAGGCCAGTTAACTACCACTTTAGCACAAGTTTGCTTAAGGTGTACACCCCCATTTGCATACTGTAGATCCATCCCTTACACATTTCAAAAGGAGGGTAAAATTCCACCAGTACCTACTTAGCAATCTGGCAAAGTATTGCATTAAAATGTACAAGCTGTGAAAGGGTGCCTCTGGGTACACCCACACTGGATGACAACAACATAAGTGGCGTACTAGTCATTATGTGCAAATGCACCCTTTAATTTCTACAGTTAATTTAAAGGTAAATACCTGAAAAAATTGAGTCCCTGGTTACATTTCTTCATTTGTAGGATAATTCATAACCCTTATTAACCAGCAAGAGGAAAATACACATATGCAAAATCAAAACTGAGACAATGATTACACTTCATTGAGCATTATGTTAAATCCATTATTTTTTTTGCACAAAAAGCAGCAACTAATGGGGTGTAGAGAAGATCAGGGGGAGAGGTACACTAGTAACACATTCACTTGCTGAGAAGTTAATGATGTAGACAGCTTTATGTATAAACAAAGGTCTATGACATTGGGTGGAAAACACTATAAAATATACATACAAATTGCAGAGAAGACGATTGAATATTCTGAACTCATAGGTAAGTCATAACACACTAATTACAGTTTTCATTGGTGATTTTCAAGATTCTATGTCTCATTAAGGGATAAACACAAATTTGTCAGCCTTTACACAAAGATACAGCACTTCTGGGAGGCAAAATCAATGCTATGGGTTTATGGAGTTAAAAGATTCAATGATGTATTAAAACTTGGAACTACTTTATACTCTGAAGTGTAAACATAATTTAATTTTGTGGAGTAGAATTCTTCAAATGATATAAATGTTGATCCTCAATCTGAAACAGAACTGCAAATCAAAAAACTTAAAAACCATGGCTACTTTCAGATGGTCAGTATTTGTCACTAGCATTTGTAGGCCAAAACCAGGACTGGGCCCTAAACACAGAAGAGGTACAAATATTTCCATTATACTTTTTCTTTGTCGGTTTCACCTATGGTTTTGGCTTACAAATACAGAGGAACAATATTGTCCATGTAAAAGCAGTGCTAGGGTTTTGAGAAAAGCACTTAACAGCTTTTCTTGAGTGCAGCTAAGGCAGCAGGATGGGGGGAGCATTGAGCTAAATATATTAGCCTTTTCTTGTTTGAAAGCTGGCATTGCAGGCTTTCAAACAAGACAGCACATCAAACATCACAGCATTATCTCAACCACATCAGGAGATATACAGTCAGGTCTATAAATATTGGGACTTCGACACAATTCTATTTTTTTTTGGCACTATACACCACCACAATGGATTTGAAATGAAACAAACAAGATGTGCTTTAACTGCAGACTGTCAGCTTTAATTTGAGGGTATTTACATCCAAATCAGGTGAACGTTCGTACCGAACTATAGGATTTTTAACTCTGCGATCTACAGCGATTTTGTTTTGTGGGTGCAGTGCACACTATTTTTACCCTGCCCTGAGCCCAGTGACACTGAAAAAGAACTTTTATCTGTTTGTTATTTAGGTGGGCGTCGGCGGCCATTTTATGCAAGTTCAGTGCACCAGCACAGCATATGTGCTTTTGTCAAATACAAGCTTGAAATACTGCAATTATATTCTGGGGTTAAAAAAAAATCACCCATTTTTGGCAATACCCTACATCTTGGGCACTTGCTGCATTCTTTATTGTGAAATACAAGCTTGAAATACTGCCATAATATTCTGGGTTAAAAAAAACCACCCATTTTTGGCAATACCATACATCTGGGGCCTTTGCTGCATTTGTCAGTATGAAATACAAGCTTGAAATACTGCAATAATCTCATTTTGGGCAATATCCTAAATTTGCGGAGAATGAGGAGAGCGTCAAATAAGGGACATGGCCCCGGTCATGGTGCTGCTGGTGGAGCTCCTGTTGCAGGGAGAGAACGTGGTCAATCTGTGCCAGCTACATGCACAAGTGAAACACCTTTCTCAGGTGCGAGTAGGCGACAGAACCTTCAGTGTTTTGGTCGGGCCTAATGCGGCTCTAGGAATGGTGAGGCCAGAACAAGTACAGGCGATCGCAGATTGGATAGCTGACAGTGCCTCCAGTTCCTTCACATTGTCTCCCACCCAGTCTTCTGCTGAAAGATCAGAGTTGGCACCTGCAGCCAATGTCCATCAGTCTTTCACCTCACCCCCTTGCAAATCAGCCAAGCAGTCTGAGCCCCCAAGTCATGCAGCAGTCTCTTCTACTTTTTTTTTTAAATCAGATCTTTATTTAAGAATTCTTCTTTTATGCAAAAAGCATTGGAAAGGACATTGTACAAATGAACAATGAAAAAGAACATAACCACATCCTTGGTCTGAGTCAAGAGATACATAGCAAATGATTGGGCACATATGAAAGACAATACAATTGCTCGCAACTGACAACACCACACCGTACGCTATATTGGTTAACGTAAGCAATAGCAAGATGGGGTTAAACGTCCTAATGGTCTAGAACTTTCCCAATGCATTTGGACTGGAAAGCATCATTACAAGTTATATAATGTTACATAAGTGCAGTTCGGCGTACCGTAACAACTCTATCGTTTCTACATCGGCCTATGCCAATGCCGAATCAGCTCTATCTATATGAATAACGCTAACTTAGGTGTAATTTTTTATACCACTCCAGCCATGGATTCCACACCAACAGATGCTTATCGTGCGATAAAGATTTCCAGCTGGCATATCTCATGCACTTTACTAATCCAATCACCAATTTGCGGTGTTTTACTGGATAACCAGAACATAGGGACCAATAGCTTTGCTGCAGAAACTTGTGAGGCTAACAGGGAGTGTTTTGACATCGCAAAACTGACATTGGGTAAGTTAAGCAAGACCAATAATGGAGTAAGTGGTGAGGAAGAGGGGCAGATCTCTTGGTTGTGTTTGGAGATCATGTCCCAGAAGGGGGAAAATCAATGGACACGACCACCATATATGAAACAATGTGCCTTTAGCGCCTCTACACCTCCAGCATTGATCCGAATGTGAGGAATCCATGGCATGAAGTTTAACAGGCGTGTTGTACCACCTAGTGACTAACTTATAGGCGTTTTCCTGGATCCTAATACAATGTGAGTAACCATGTGAATGACATAGAATCCGGTCCACTGTCTCACTATCAAAGGAGGTATCCATGTCTTTTTCCCATTGAATAATGAAGAGGGGTTTGGGGGAGTCATCAGTGTCTAATAATTTATTTTATATCTTTGAGACAACCCTTTTCTTGCTCACTTGTTGCGTCAAAATTGTATCGTACCAAGTAGGGTCAAGATGCCCAGGAGTACATGTTATGTATTGAGTGCATATTTTCAAAAATTTTGCGAATAATGTAGGGGTGTCCATGGTATATGTGGGAAGCTTGTTCGGAGCCATTGAAGGGAAGGGACTCTACGCTGTTTCATGAGGTCCCCTACTGCACCCGTTTCCCAGTGCCGACCATAGTGCCAAGTCGTCCTGGAAATCCTTGACTAATAAGTACGGTAAATAGTATATAGGGGTAAACGGAGACAGACATTGAGTGGGGTATATGTGTGCTGACACTTTAGACCACGTGACCAAAACACCTTTGAGAGGATCAAGTTTGTCTAAACCCTTGCTACACTTAACTACCGCTTTAGGATCCCATAGTCCTGCTAGACCTCTTGGACCCAGTAACTTCCTGGCTATTTGGCACCCTAATGTGAAATAGAAATAATAGCATATCGTCCGCAAATGCGGCTACAGTATGAACCTCATTTCCCACTACTAGTCCCTGGATCGCAGGGTCTTGTCTTAAAGCCTGGATGAACGTCTCTAAGCAGAGTATAAACAATGTGGGCGAGAGCGGGCAACCTTGCCGCGTCCCATTTGCTATATTAAAGGTAGGGGAAAGGATGCCGTTCACTCTGACCTTTGCGGAGGGGCTGGAGTACAGAGACAGCACCGCACTAACAAATTGCGAGGGGAGGCCAAATTTCAACAGGCTTTCATATAAATCCAGTCCACCCTATCGAACGCCTTCTCAACGTCAGTACTAAGGAACGCAAGCTTCTTCCCATGTTTCAAGGCGTATTGCTGAGCCTGAAGGACTCGAAACGTGCTGTCCCTGCACTCCCTGCCCCCCACAAATCCAGACTGCTCCGAAGATATAATCCCCGGCAGCAAAGAAGAGTCTGTTGGCCAAAAGTTTCGCCCACAATTTTACGTCCGCATTTAACAGCGAAATCGGTCTAAAGCTGGAAGGAACCTCTAAGTCTTTGCCCGGCTTCGGCAGCACGATAATATGTGCCTCTAGTGCCTGCTTGGTTAAAGGGGTACCGTTCAACAATGAGTTTAAAAAGGCAACAAGTTGCGGACCTAATACTGGGAAAAAACATTTGTAATAAGCCACCATAAGGCCGTCTGGCCAGGACTCTTACCTGACGGTGTAGATTTAAGGACCTTATTTGTTTCATCTAAAGTTATGGGGGCCATCAAAGTAAATTTAGAAGACTCTGAAAGAACTGGTAAGTTCAACTGATGTAAGAACCTCCCAATTTCCTCTTCCCTTATTAGTACTTCATCCCCATTTTCATCAGGCCTAAGGTTATACAGTGCGTGGTAATAAGCACTAAATATTTTTGATATATTTTGAGTCTGTAGTAAGAGACCCATCCTGTGATCTCATATTTTTGATAAAGGCCTGATCGTCTCGTTTTTTAATGAGCGCTGACATGATTTTACCACCTCCTGTTCCCATGGACGTAATGTTTGTTTTACACTCTAAGGTAAGCCCTAGACGCTTTCACGTTTAACAGCCCCTTAAGTTCTTGTCTAAGAGTTTTAAGTTCTTCCAAATCCCTCAATGCAAGTGACTTTTTATGAGACGCTTCAAGTGTGGTAATACGTGTTAGAAGATCCGACTTTTTCCTCATTCTGCCTTTTTTAATGTGGGAACCCAGAGCTATGAACTCCCCGCGTATCACTGCCTTATGCGCTTCCCATACTAAGGCCCTAGATGATTCGGAATCGACATTCAGGGTCAAGTACTCTTGCAATTTATGTGATATGGATTCCACTTGTGTCTGTGAGTTAAGGAGTGTATGATTCAATCTCCAGGTCCATTCTCTCCCGCACAAGTCAGGGAAACAGATAACAAAGGAGACTGGTGCATGGTCAGACACTGTGATATTGTGGACCACTGAGGATTGAACCGCTGGTAAGTATCTATCAGAGATGAAGAAATAGTCCAACCTCTGATAGGACTTATGAGGATTAGAGTAGAACGTTTAGTCCCGCCTATCACCATTCACCGATCTCCAGATGTAACTGAGGTGAAGGTCTCTAAGATGTGTTTAGACCGACTTGAGAGCGCGAAATGAGACGACAGATTTCTGAGTTGAAGAATCAAACAGGGGGTTCAGGGTTAGGTTGAGGTCCCCCCCCCAACTAAAAGGACGCCTGTGGCGAAGGCACTGATCGTATTAAGCACGCCCTTTGACCAGCTGGCCGTTTTAACATTCGGAGCATAAACATTGCAGATAGTGACCATCAATTGTCCTATTTCGCCTTTCAATAGAAGGTACCGTCCTTCAGGGTCTTTTAACTCTGAGTGTAATGTAAAGGGGATACCCCGTTTAAATCTAATGCTGACTCCTCTTGCTGCTAAGCTATTAGAGGGAGCGTGATACCATAGACCAAAAGGGGAGTTACTCAGGTTGGGCACACGGGAGCTAGAGAAATGGATCTCTTGAAGGAGGGCTATATCAACTGTGATTCTTTTAAGGACCTGAAAAATTCTGCTGCGTTTCACGCAGTTGTTACAGCCATGGACGTTAAAGGTGGAAAAGCCTAGTGTTAATGGAGCCATTAGTGTTGTCTATAGAACCACGAGCGAAGGCCATATATCTGACTAAACCTCAAGGATATACATAACATAACAAACAGAACCATAAAGTAAGCAAGCATATCTAATAAGTTCCAATGTAATCGGAATCTTGTACTAGGAGGGGGAGGTAAATACGCATGCTGGTAACATGTGTATCCCGACTAGCCCAGAACCCCACCATCCCAACCTCGCGATTAATTGTGATAAGGTAAACTGGAGCTACCCCTTACGACCCACTTATTGGGTGAAAAAGACATAAAGCAGTAAGTAAAGTGAACACAGATGCATAACAATCAGAAACAGCAAGAACACTGTGCACCTATTAAAAACGGCTGTTAAGGGTAACTTATTCCTTAAGTCCTAACAAACAGACGTTAGAAGTAGAAAAAAAACCACCAGTATCAGACCCTGGTGTATCTGGCGCGCCTTTGGACAAGGCCTTCTTATTCCTCCCGGAACTCTGGGGTCTTGGTTTCATCCATTTCGATACAGTTGGAAGCGGCGGTAAGTCCTCCATAGTTGGGATAGGCATCCATGAAGAGATCTCCAATGGCGCCTGCTGTAGCGCTTCCCATACTGGTAGAAGGTCCTCAGGCGCTCGGACGGTTCTGCGGCAATACCTCACTGTCAGTGAGCGGCTTCAAAATCCTCCATTTTTGAAGGGTAGAAGCAGCTAAGTCCTGATATAACTGGACATTAACCCCTTGTAACTTCACTTCACCTCTTTTCCTTGCCGCCTGTAAGATTAGCTCAGTGTTCCTTTAGCTCAGGATGCCGCATATTATATCCCTAGGATTGTCGCGGGATACTGGTTTTGGTCGCAAGGCCCAGTGCACTCTTTCAACTGTGACATGGACCGCTTGCTCTGGGCCCAGGAGCATGTGGAAGAGAGAGTCCATAACTTGAAAAAGATCCTCTTTATCTTCCGCTTCTGGTAAGCCTCGGATCCTGATGTTTCTTCGCCTGTTCCTGTTCTCCTGGTCCTCCATTTGCAGCAGAAGGGTGTTCATCGTTCTGGTGTGAGAGTTCAAGGAGTCCTTCACTGCTGAGTTGAAGGTAAGTATAGCGTCCTGAGACTGCTTAAGGGTTTCGTCCCAGTCCCCAATATGATGGACGTCAGATTTAATGGACGCCAGGTCTGCTGCCAGCGGAGCCAAAGCTCTTTGTAGCGCTCCCTCCAGAAATTCTCTGCTGAGTTCGGACCTTTCACCTCCGTGTTGCAGGCTACAAGCCCATATGGCCTCATCCTCTTTTGATGCCTGGGAGACTGCTGTGTCGTCCGGAGCCACGCCATGCTGTTTCGGCGCCATCTTGGAGGTCCTTGCTGGTGGCTGAGAAGCCGGTTTACTAAGGAATTTCTCCATATCTGACCTTAAATTTAGGTCTCCCTTATGCCCAGGAGCGGCTTGTGGGCACTACTACGCTTAGAATGAGGCTGAGATAGGGTCTGGTGGCGAGAGCTCTGCTAACAAGCAGCCGCCATCAAGCTCGGTCAGGCTTTGTCAGCACACCACAACAACCAGCACCACCAGCTGATATGGAACGTCTTAGCAGGAGGCAGCATTTCAGCAACATGGTGGAGCAGTATGTGTGCACACGCCTACACGTACTGAATGATGGGTCTGCCCCCTTCAACTTTTGGGTCTCCAAATTGGGCACATGGCCTGAGCTTGCCCTTTACGCCTTGGAGGTGCTGGCCTACCCTGCAGCCGGTGTATCGTCTGACCAAACCTGTCATGCTAGGGGATGTTGCAGGCAGCAGAACGTTCTCCACGGCGTCTCCAGACTCTGTCACGTCTGTCACATGTGCTCATTGTGAACCTGCTTTCATCTGTGAAGAGCACAGGGCGCCAGTGACGAATTTTCCAATCTTGGTGTTCTCTGGAAAATGCCAAACGTCCTGCACGGTGTTGGGCTGTAAGCACAACCCCCACCTGTGGACGTTGGGCCCTCATATCACCCTCATGGATTCTGTTTCTGACCGTTTGCGCAGACACATGCACATTTGTGGTCTGCTGGAGGTCATTTTGCAGGACTCTGGCAGTGCTCCTCCTGTTCCTCTTTGCACAAAGGCGGAGGTAGCGGTCCTGCTGCTGGGTTGTTGCCCTCCTACGGCCTCCTCCACCTCTCCTGATGTACTGGCCTGTCTCCTGGTAGCGCCTCCATGCTCTGACAGACACAGCAAACCTTTTTGCCACAGCTCGCATTGATGTGCCATCCTGGATAAGCTGCACTACCTGAGCCACTTGTGTGGGTTGTAGACTCCGTCTCATGCTACGACTAGAGTGAAAGCACCACCATCATTCAAAAGTGACCAAAACACCAGCCAGGAAGCATAGGAACTGAGAAGTGGTCTGTGGTCACCACCTGCAGAACCACTCCTTTATTGGGGGTGCCTTGCTAATTGCCTATAATTTCCACCTGTTGTCTATCCCATTTGCACAACAGCATGTGAAATTGATTGTCAACATTGTGTTGTTTAAGTGTTCCCTTTATTTTTTTGAACAGTGTGTGTGTATGTGTATATATATATATATATATATATATATATATATATATATATACACTCACCTAAAGAATTATTAGGAACACCATACTAATACGGTGTTGGACTCCCTTTTGCCTTCAGAACTGCCTTAATTCTACGTGGCATTGATTCAACAAGGTGCTGATAGCATTCTTTAGAAATGTTGGCCCATATTGATAGGATAGCATCTTACAGTTGATGGAGATTTGAGGGATGCACATCCAGGGCACGAAGCTCCCGTTCCACCACATCCCAAAGATGCTTTATTGGGTTGAGATCTGGTGACTGTGGGGGCCATTTTAGTACAGTGAACTCATTGTCATGTTCAAGAAACCAATTTGAAATGATTCGAGCTTTGTGACATGGTGCATTATCCTGCTGGAAGTAGCCATCAGAGGATGGGTACATGGTGGTCATGAAGGGATGGACATGGTCAGAAACAATGCTCAGGTAGCCCGTGGCATTTAAACGATGCCCAATTGGCACTAAGGGGCCTAAAGTGTGCCCAGAAAACATCCCACACACCATTACACCACCACCACCAGCCTGCACAGTGGTAACAAGGCATGATGGATACATGTTCTCATTCTGTTTACGCCAAATTCGGACTCTACCATTTGAATGTCTCATCAGAAATCGAGACTCATCAGACCAGGCAACATTTTTCCAGTCTTCAACAGTCCTTTTTTGGTGAGCTCGTGCAAATTGTAGCCTCTTTTTCCTATTTGTAGTGGAGATGAGTGGTACCCGGTGGGGTCTTCTGCTGTTGTAGCCCATCCGCCTCAAGGTTGTGCGTGTTGTGGCTTCACAAATGCTTTGCTGCATACCTCGGTTGTAACGAGTGGTTATTTCAGTCATCATTGCTCTTCTATCAGCTTGAATCAGTCGGCCCATTCTCCTCTGACCTCTAGCATCCACAAGGCATTTTCGCCCACAGGACTGCCGCATACTGGATGTTTTTCCCTTTTCACACCATTCTTTGTAAACCCTAAAAATGGTTGTGCGTGAAAATCCCAGTAACTGAGCAGATTGTGAAATACTCAGACCGGCCCGTCTGGCACCAACAACCATGCCACGCTCAAAATTGCTTAAATCGCCTTTCTTTCTCATTCTGACATTCAGTTTAGAGTTTAGGAGATTGTCTTGACCAGGACCACACCCCTAAATGCATTGAATCAATTGCGATGTGATTGGTTGACTAGATAATTGCATTCATGAGAAATAGAACAGGTGTTCCTAATAATTCTTTAGGTGAGTGTATATATATTAAAACTAAAAAACACTGTAGGTTACCTCCTCCTCCACCGCCAATTCCACCTACACCGCCACATACACTGTCTCCTCAACCTCCTACTCCATATGGACCTCGTCCTCCAAGATCAAGATTATTATTTTTTATTTTTACGTATTTTAAGTCATTTCTATATCCACATTTGTTTGCAGAGGACTTGTCATGCTCTTAACCACATTTTGATGCCAATTGCTGCCCTCAAGCCCTTTCCATGGCTTTTTTAGAGCCATTTTAGTGCTCCAAAGTTCGGGTCCCCATTGACTTTATTGGGGTTTTGGTCCCGAACTCAAACTTTTTTGTGAAGTTCGGTCGAACCCGAACATCCAAATGTCCGCTCAACTCTAGTATAGGAATTACAAAAGTTTGCATATATGCTTCCCACTTGTTAAGGGACTAAAATTAATGGGACTATTGGCTTCTCAGCTGTTCCATGGCCAGGTGTGTGCTATTCCCTCATTATCCCAATTACAATGAGCAGATAAAAGGTCCAGAGTTAATTTCAAGTTTGCTATTTGCATTTGGAATCTGTTGCTGTCAACTCTCAAGATGAGATCCAAAGAGCTGTCACTATCAGTGAAGCAAGCCATCATTAGGCTTAAAAAAGCAAAACAAACTCATCAGAGAGATCGCAAAAACATTAGGCGTGGCACATACAACTGTTTGGAAATTTCTTAAAAAGAAGGAACGCATCAGTGAGCTCAGCAACGCCAAAAGACCCGGAAGTCCACAGAAAACAACTGGTGTATGACCGAGAACACTCTCCAGGAGGTATTCTAACATTTTTGGCTCTATACACCACCACAATGGATTTGAAATGAAACCAACAAGATGTGCTTTAACTGCATGCAGACTGTCAGCTTTAATTTGAGGGTATTTACATCCAAATCAGGTGAACGGTGTAGGAATTACAACAGTTTGCATATGTGCCTCCCACTAGTAAAGGGACCAAAAGTAATGGGACAATTGGCTTCTCAGCTGTTCCATGGCCAGGTGTGTCTTATTCCTTCATTATCCCAATTACAATAAGCAGATAAAAGGTCCAGAGTTCATTTCAAGTGTGCTATTTGCATTTTGAATCTGTTGCTGTCAACTCTCAAGATGAGATCCAAAGAGCTGTTACTATCAGTGAAGCAAGCCATTATTAAGCTGAAAAAAACAAAACAAACCCATCAGATAGATAGCAAAAACATTAGGAGTGGCCAAAACAACTATTTGGAACATTCTTAAAAAGAAGGAACGCACCGGAGAGCTCAGCAACACCAAAAGACCCGGAAGACGACGGAAAACAACTGTGGTGGATGACCGAAGAATTCTTTCCCTGGTGAAGAAAACACCCCTCACAACAGTTGGCCAGATCAGGAACACTCTCCAGGAGGTAGGTGTATGTGTGTCAAAGTCAACAATCAAGAGAAGACTTCACCAAAGTGAATACAGAGGTTTCACCACAAGATGTAAACCATTGGTGAGCCTCAAAAACAGGAAGGCCAGATTAGAGTTTGCCAAATGACATCTAAAAAAGTCTTCACAGTTCTGGAACAACATCCTATGCACAGATGAGACCAAGATCAACTTGTACCAGAGTGATGGGAAGAGAAGAGTATGGAGAAGGAAAGAAACTGCTCATGATCCTAAGCATACCACCTCATCAGTGAAGCATGGTGGTGGTAGTGTCATGGCGTGGGCATGTATGGCTGCCAATGGAACTGGTTCTCTTGTTTTTATTGATGTGACTGCTGACAAAAGCAGCAGGATGAATTGTGAAGTGTTTCGGGCAATATTATCTGCTAATTTTCAGCCAAATGCTTCAGAACTCATTGGACGGCGCTTCACCGTGCAGATAGACAATGAACCAAAGCATACTGCAAAAGCAACCAAAGAGTTTTTTAAGGGAAAGAAGTGGAATGTTATGCAATGGCCAAGTCAATCACCTGCCTGAATCCGACTGAGCATGCATTTCACTTGTTGAAGACAAAACTGAAGGGAAAATGCCCGAAGAACAAGCAGTAACTGAAGGCAGTTGCAGTAGAGGCCTGGCAGAGCATCACCAGGGATGAAGCCCAGCGTCTGGTGATGTCTATGCATTCCAGACTTCAGGCTGTAATTGACTGCAAAGGATTTGCAACTAAGTATTAAAAAGTGAAAGTTTGATTTTCTGATTATTATGTCCCATTACTTTTGGTCCCTTAACAAGTGGGAGGCACATAGCCAAACTGTTGTAATTCCTACACCGTTCACCTGATTTGGATGTAAATACCCTCAAATTAAAGCCGACAGTCTGCAGTTAAAGCATATCTTGTTTGTTTCATTTCAAATCAATTGTGGTGGTGTATAGAGCAAAAAAATTTAGAATTGTGTTGATGTCCCAATATTTATGGACCTGACTGTAGGTGTTAGAATCTGGTGAGAAGCAGGGCGGCACTACCTGAAGAAATTAGCGGTGCACGTGTCCGTGGAATGGCGTCCAAACAAACGTAGTAATAAAGAAGACCGGCACTTTGCAGATGTAAATCAAGTTGATGATTTATTGGTCACATATTACAATGGCATAGTGACGCGTTTCAGCACTAGTGTGCTTTCATCAGACTGCAAATAAACATCTTTCTTTCAGGCTTTTTATACATAAATGAAACACAAAGGAACTGACGTCATCAGAGAAACTCCTCCCCCTCATTAAACAAAAGATCATTATAACATCAAAATCTTTTTAATCGAATATATCATCGAAAAAAAAAAAATTCAACCGAAAGTAGTCCACTTTGTCGGTGATTAATTACGCTAAGAAAAAAGAAAATATATTTATCAAAAATTCGTAAGGCAGGATGCCTTATAGGAAGCTGGACACATAATCACTATTGAGACCCCTGGGTTCCATCGTTTGTAAACGGTGGATCCAGTAAGCCTCTCTTTTTAATAATTGTTTCTGTCACCTCCTCGACGAGGTAGCGATACCCCCTCGATAATCTGATGCTTTAATTGCGAAATATTGTGTTTTTTTTCATGAAAATGAAAAGGTATTGGAAGCAATAGATTCTCTTTGCGTATAGTAGATTTGTGTTTACTTAGTCGGTCCTTCATTCTCATCGAGGTTTCCCCCACGTATAGTAATCCACATGGACATTTAAGAATGTAAACCACAAATCTACTATCGCAAGTGAACGTGCCCCTTATTGGAATGCTTTCACCTGAATGTAGGTGAGAGAAACATGGACCCTTGATAACACTAGAGCAATTTATGCAGTTAAGACAAGGGAAAGTGCCCCTTCTAGGTGAGGATAAAGTGCTCTGTCCTCTTTGACAGGGAGGATTGGCGCATAGCAAATGTGGTGCCAATATTTAAAAGGGTCCAAAAACAGCCTGGAAACTATAGGCCGGTAACTTTAACATCTTTTGTGTGTAAACTGTTTGAAGGTTTTCTAAGAGATAAAAGAGAAGAAGAACCCGCGCTGACTCGATTCCTCCCTGTAGGTTTGCTGATAATGTCACCCTAATTATAGCATGTAGCACCTATGGTTTTTATTTGCTGTTAGGGTGATGCTATTCTCATTAGTATTTGTGGCCTACAGTGGATTGATATAGCTTGTTCTATCAGGGGTACATGCGGTACATGTGGCAACAAAGTTTAAAACTGTTGCGGTGTATTGCGGTAGTCCTGTACACTTACTGTTATGTGCCCCGCTCGGTCCGTTCCCGGAAGTTCAGTCTTATTGATGATCCTCTTGTCTTGTCCAGGTATGTCTTCAGCTTGCTCTGTGATGCGAGCAAGCTTCAGCTTGCTCTGTGCGCGCGCAAGCTACCGGCCGGAGCTGCGCTGGCATCACAGAGCAAGCTGAAGACATACCTGGACAAGACAAGAGGATCATCAATAAGACTGAACTTCCGGGAACGGACCGAGCGGGGCACATAACAGTAAGTGTACAGGACTACCGCAATACACCGCAACAGTTTTAAACTTTGTTGCCACATGTACCGCATGTACCCCTGATAGAACAAGCTATATCAATCCACTGTAGGCCACAAATACTAATGAGAATAGCATCACCCTAACAGCAAATAAAAACCATAGGTGCTACATGCTATAATTAGGGTGACATTATCAGCAAACCTACAGGGAGGAATCGAGTCAGCGCGGGTTCTTCTTCTCTTTTACCTTTTCAATATTAGGTTTTCTCCTATTCTGTGGGTGATTTTTGGCAATTAACCCCATAATAGAACCCTGCAGCGACGGGGCTCACGCATAGCCATTTTTGTGTGAGCTCATCTGTACTCCATCCTATCCAGACGGCAGCGCGAGTGTTTATTCACTGCTTTTGTTTTCTAAGAGATGCTATCTTGGAGTACCTCAATGAAAATAAGCAAGTAACTCCATATCGGCATGGCTTCATGAGGGATCAGTCATGTCTAACTAATTTAATCAGTTTCTATGAGGAAGCAAGTTCTAGACTTGACTGTGGCGAATCAATGAATGTCCTATATCTAGACTTCTCCAAATCATTTGCTACTGTACCACATGAAAGGTTAGTATATAAAATTAGAATGCTTAGAGTGGGAGAAAATGTCTGTATGTGGGTAAGTAACTGGCTCAGTGATAGAAAACATTTATTAATGGTACACACTCGGATTGGGTAACTGTCACTAGTAGGGTTGAAATTTCGATACCCTCTGCTGCTCATTCTAGTATCTCTGAACATGAGTGCGCTGCTGTCAGTGCGCTCATGTTCCCTCAGCAGCACAGGGGAGAAGGCAGCAGTCTCCCCCCCCCCCCCCCCCCTGTGCTACCGCTGCCACCAATGAACGGAGAGAGGGGCGGAGGAGGGGCGGGCGCACTGCGCCACCAATGATAGGACTTTTCCTACACAGAGCGGCGCCCAGAGATGTCCCTGCACTTACCATTATTTCTGGGCGCCTCTCCTTTCGCCTGCTGTGCCCCATTTCTGTCTCCCCTCCTGCTCCATATGCCAATTACTATTGGAGCAATGGGGAGGAGACATCAGCTTCTCTAGTGGGCGTTCCTTCTCCCTGCGCTGCGCTGAGATTGGACAGCGCTACAACCAGAGAGAAGGAACGCCCACTAGAGAAGCTGATGTCTCCTCCCCATTGCTCCGATAGTAATTAGCATATGGAGCAGAAGCGGAGACGGTAATGGGGCACTGCGGGCGAACGGAGCGGCGCCTAGGAATAATAGTAAGTTCTGGGATATCGCTGGACGCCGCTCTGTGTAGCCTAATGGGTCCAGACTTAGGGCCATTTATGAGGCAATAAATCCCACTTATTAAACCTGACAGGGCACACCTGTGAAGTGAAAACCATTTCAGGGGACTACCTCTTGAAGCTCATTAAGAGAATGTCAAGAGTGTGCAAAGCAGTAATCAAAGCAAAAGGTGGCTACTTTGAAGAACCTAGAATATGACATATATTCAGTTGTTTCACACTTGTTTGTTATGTATATAATTCCAAATGTGTTAATTCATAGTTTTGATGCCTTCATAGTCATGAAAATAAAGAAAACTCTTTGAATGAGAAGGTGTGTCCAAACTTTTGGTCTGTGCTGTATATATATACACTGCTCAAAAAAATAAAGGGAACACTTAAACAACACAATGTAACTCCAAGTCAATCACACTGTGAAATCAAACTGTCCACTTAGGAAGCAACACTGAGTGACAATCAATTTCACATGCTGTTGTGCAAATGGGATAGACAACAGGTGGAAATTATAGGCAATTAGCAAGACACCCCCAATAAAGGAGTGGTTCTGCAGGTGGTGACCACAGACCACTTCTCAGTTCCTATGCTTCCTGGCTGATGTTTTGGTCACTTTTGAATGCTGGCGGTGCTTTCACTCTAGTGGTAGCATGAGACGGAGTCTACAACCCACACAAGTGGCTCAGGTAGTGCAGCTTATCCAGGATGGCACATCAATGCGAGCTGTGGCAAGAAGGTTTGCTGTGTCTGTCAGCGTAGTGTCCAGAGCATGAAGGCGCTACCAGGAGACAGGCCAGTACATCAGGAGACGTGGAGGAGGCCGTAGGAGGGCAACAACCCAGCAGCAGGACCGCTACCTCCGCCTTTGTGCAAGGAGAAACAGGAGGAGCACTGCCAGAGCCCTGCAAAATGACCAGCAGGCCACAAATGTGCATGTGTCTGCTCAAACGGTCAGAAACAGACTCCATGTGGGTGATATGAGGGCCCGACGTTCACAGGTGGGGGTTGTGCTTACAGCCCAACACCGTGCAGGACGTTTGGCATTTGCCAGAGAACACGAAGATTGGCAAATTCGCCACTGGCACCCTGTGCTCTTCACAGATGAAAGCAGGTTCACATTGAGCACATGTGACAGAGTCTTGAGACGCCGTGGAGAACGTTCTGTGACTGCAACATCCTCCAACATGACCGGTTTGGCATTGGGTCAGTAATGGTGTGGGGTGGCATTTCTTTGGAGGGCCGCACAGCCCTCCATGTGCTCGCCAGAGGTAGCCTGACTGCCATTAGGTACCGAGATGAGATCCTCAGACCCCTTGTGAGACCATATGCTGGTGTGGTTGGCCCTGGGTTCCTCCTAATGCAAGACAATGCTAGACCTCATGTGGCTGGAGTGTGTCAGCAGTTCCTGCAAGACGAAGGCATTGATGCTATGGACTGGCCCGTCCGTTCCCCAGACCTGAATCCAATTGAGCACCTCTGGGACATCATGTCTCGCTCTATCCACCAACGTCATTTTGCACCACAGACTGTCCAGGAGTTGGCAGATGCTTTAGTCCAGGTCTGGGAGGAGATCCCTCAGGAGACCGTCCGCCACCTCATCAGGAGCATGCACAGGCGTTGTAGGGAGGTCATACAGGCACGTGGAGGCCACACACACTACTGAGCCTCATTTTGACTTGTTTTAAGGACATTACATCAAAGTTGGATCAGCCTGTAGTGTGTTTTTCCACTTTAATTTTGAGTGTGACTCCAAATCCAGACCTCCACGGGTTGAAAAATTTGATTTCCATTTTTTTTTATTTTTGTGTGATTTTGTTGTCAGCACATTCAACTATGTAAAGAACAAAGTATTTCAGAAGAATATTTAATTAACTCATATCTAGGATGTTATTTTTGTGTTCCCTTTATTTTTTTGAGCAGTGTGTATGTATGTATGTATATGTATGTATGTATGTATATATATATATATATATATATATATATATATATACATATACACACTGCCTGTCCCCCAAAAAATTTGCCGCCAAAAAAAAAAAAGGTCACACACTCTAATATTTCGTTGGACCGCCTTTAGCTTTGATTATGGCATTGTTTCGATAAGCTTCTGCAATGTCACAAGATTTATTTCCATCTAGTGTTGCATTAATTTTTCACCAATATCTTGCATTGATGATGGTAGAGTCTGACTGCTGCACAAAGCCTTCTCCAGCACATCCCAAAGATTCTCAATGGGTTTAAGGTCTGGACTCTGTAGTGGCCAATCCATGTGTGAAAATGATGTCTCATGCTCCCTGAACCACTCTTTCACAATTTGAGCCCGATGAATACTGGCATTGTCGCCTTGGAAAATGCCCGTGCCATTAGGGAAGAAAAAATCCATTGATGGAATAACCTGGTCATTCAGTATGTTCAGGTAGTCAGCTGACCTCATTCTTGGAGCACATAATGTTGCTGAACCTAGACATGACCAACTGCAGGAACCCCAGATCATAGCACTGCCCCCACAGGCTTGTATAGTAGGCACTAGGAATGATGGGTGCATCATTTCATCTGCCTCTCTTCTTACCTTGATGCGCCCATCACTCTGGAACAGGGTAAATCTTGACTCATCCGACCACATGACCTTTTTCCATTGCTCCAGAGTCCAATCTTTATGCTCCCTAGCAAATTGAAGCCGTTCTTTCTGGTTTGCCTCACTGATTAGTGGTTCTTACGGCTACACAGCTGTTCAGTCCCAATCCCTTGAGATCCCTTCACATTGTGCGTGTGGAAATGCTCTTACTTTCCCTATTAAACATAGCCCTGATTTCTACCATTGTTTTTCTTCGATTTGATTTCATCAAACGTTTAAAGGGAACCTGTCACCTGAAAATCACCTCCCAAACCACCAGCATTACCTTAAAGTAGCCAGCAGTATGTTCCTAAAGATAATTTTTATCCTCCGGCCTTATGCACCAAAAGCTTGAAAACTAACTTTAATCCACTGCACGCACTATGTAACAGCAGAGTTTGAAGTCAAAGGGGCAGCGACCTCCTCGTGTCAAATCAAGATAACCACGCCCCCTTTCCCTTCCCCTTCACCTCTGATTGACAGCCGCGCACGTGAACGTCTGACGCACACTCGCACTCTCCCGGCTTTGCTGAACAGCCGAAAGCCTGACTTCAAACTCTGCTGTTACATAGTGCGTGCAGGGGATTAAAGTTCGTTTTTCAAGATTTTGGTGCATCTGGCCGGAGGAAGAAAAGGATCTTTAGGAACATACTGCTGGCTACTTTAAGGTAATGCTGGTGGTTTGGGAAGCCTTTTTTTAGTTGACAGGTTTCCTTTAAGTGATCGATCACGATCATTCAGGATTTTTTTCCCCGCCACATTTAATCCTCGAATCCGATGGGTCCCCACTTTCCTTTCAGTTTTTAATAATGCGTTGGACAGTTCTTAACCCAATTTTAGTAGTTTCCGCAATCTCCTTAGATGTTTTCTCTGCTTGATGCATGCCAATGATTTGACCCTTCTCAAACAGACTAACATCTTTTCCACGACCACGAGATGTGTCTTTCGACATGGTTGTTTAAGAAATGAGAAGCATCTCATTGCACCAGTTGGGGTTAAATAACTGATTGCCAGCTGAAAGATAATCGCCTTGCAGTAATTATCCAATAGGAGGCTCATAACTATTTGCTTAGTTAAATCCAGGTGGCGACAGTTTTTTTTTTTTTGACAAGCAGTGTGTGTGTATATAGGCTTGAGCGAATCGAGCTTTGGATCATAGATCTGAAGTCAATTTGTTCACTTTGCTTTTGATGCTGTCCAGAGGCCTGTCTCCTGTCACAAGGGTATCAAGAGCCACGTCTGACTCCGTTATTCCCGGGGTCAGGAGGTCGCAGCGGGTGGCTGCGCGCTCTATATCTAAAGATCACGTTGTTTCTTAGTGATTGTTTTCTGCCTTGCTATCCTTTTTGTCTCAATCAGGGATCCGTAGCTTCTCCTCCTCAGCTGTTTCTTGTCTGCCACTCCCAACCTCCTTATATTCTCCCCTCACTCTTCTCTAGTTGCCAGTTATAGAGCTTCCTGCCTGGACATCTATACTGACCCACTGGAGTTGTGAATCCTGGTTGTCGTTCCAGAGTGCTACCCTCCGGATCCCTGTTGGGCTTCTTGTTGTCTCCTGTTGTCGCCCACCTGGGATTATATGTTGAGTTTGTATTGTCTGTCCTTCCCTTGGTGTTTTCCTTTAGAGCTAGTGGTGCGGACTAGTGTTCCCACCGCCCTGTTCACTATTTAGGGCTCAGCTTAGGGAAAGCCAGGGCTTTAGGCACGTGATCGGCGTACGGGTGAGGAACCCGTCTAGGGACGTCAGGGCAGCCAGGTGCCAGCCGCTAGGTGAGTCAGGGGTCACCACCTTCCCTCTCACTTGGGCAGGGCCTTCCTTGTTCCCTCCCTCTGTGTCACGTATGTGATAGTCACGCCGACCATGATATCTCCATACAACATTAAAATGTATTGCCTCTGTGGAGGCAAAATCTGTTTTAGCTGAAGCCTCACAAGACTTCAGTGTATTAATTCGGTACTCACTTCTGCATCTTTAAAAACATCTAAAATTAGCATTAGCAAAATTCGAAAAGTCGGGTTTGGTAATAGTTGGTACCTCAGTACCAAACTCGACTTTGGATTGCTATTTTAAAGGGGTTGTTTCACTTCAGTAAATGGCATTTACCATGTAGAGAAAGGCAGATACAATTGTATTGTGATTGTCCACATTGCTTCCTTCACTGGCTGTTTATTTTTCCATCACCTATACACTGCTTATTTCCATGGTTATGACCACCCTGCCATCTGTCAGCAGTGGCTATGCTTGTACACTATAGGAAAAGCGCCAACCTCTCTGTTGGCAGGGACCGCAGGAGTGCGCATAGGTGTTTATTTTCTATGGTGTGCAAGCACTGTTAACTCTGCTGGATTGTAGTGTGGTCGTAACCATGGAAACGAGTAGTGTATCGAGTGATAGAAAAATTAATCCAGCCAGCAATGGACTCAATGTGGACAATCACAATACATTAGTAAGTGCCTTGTATTAACTTTCTCTACATAATAAATCCTATTTGCTGAAGTGAGACAACCCCTTCACAATGTTTTTAAAGATGCAGAAGTGGTTACCGAATTCATTCTCTAAAGTCTCAGGCGATGCAACAAATTTTTCCTCCAAAGAGGCAATACATTTTAATGCTGTACGGAAGCTCAATTTGCTCAACAATAATAATCATTATTATTATTATTATTTAAATAGCTCCAACATATTCCGCAGCGCTTTACAATTTAGGGGTTCATGTACATTCATAAATACCATAGCAACAGGCTAGTCAATAATTAGAGAGAATAGTAATGAGCGCCCTGCTCGCAAGAGCTTATAAACTGAGTAGATGGATGTGACACAAATGGTAAAATTGCTTATTTTGTACAGTGGTCCAGCATCTTGGGAAAATAGTGTAGTAGATATAAAGATGAATGAGTCAGTCACCAGCCGATATCTGTAGTGCCTCTAGGTGCGTTGGAGAGTTTGGTGGAGGATCAAGTTCAGAATAATTATGATAAATGGGCTATATATGGAGAGGAGTTAGATCAGGGGAACACGCAAAACTGTCGATATTGTGATATATTCTTAGGGTAGGGCATTCCAGAGAAATGGTGCAGCTCGGGAGAATTCTTGAAGCTGGGAGTGAGAGGTTCGGATTATGGTGGATGTCAGTCGTAAATTGTTTGAAGAGAGTAGAGCACGGGTAGGATGGTAGACAGAGTAGTCACAATTGCATTGCTGTCAGGAGGTCATTTGTCACTTTGAGGGCAATTTCTGTAAAATGTAGGATGCGGAAACCAGATTGTAATCGATCAAGGAGAGAGTGAGCAGAGAGATGGTGGATTGGAGACTGGTCTGTAGTTAGTTGTGTAGGAAAGGGTCAAGTTTTTTTTTAATTTTAATTTTATTTTTTAATAATGGAGTTATGATAGAGTGTTGAAAGAGGTGGAGAAGATTTTTGTTAGGTGAGTGATGACAGCCAGAGAGAGAGACTGGAGTAGGTGTGAGGGAATGGAAACAGAAGTGCATTTGGTAGGATGAGAAGAGGATCCTGGAGACTACTCCTTCCATGACTGTGTCAAACGTGTACAGTGACTCAGAGGAGTTGTGGTGGGGGAAGGGGATCAATGACACTTAGTGGCTGTGAGCTGATTCCATGCTGATATAGGCGGACAGATCTTCAGCACAGAGTTCTGTGATAGACGCCTGCACTTTTGGATTGAGGAGGGGATTTGGGTGGTGAAGTTGATCTGTTTGGCAAGGTGGAGGGCAGAGTTATAGGTTCTTAGCATAAATTTGCAATGGAGGAAATTTTCTGGTGTGAGTATTTCTCCATAGGCGTTCGGCTCTGCTGGAGAAAACGAGTTTGCGGTGTAAGCCAGGGCTGCTTTGTTTTGTTTGGAGCTTCTATGGGTAAGGGCACTACTCCAGGGTGCTTCTGAGGGTGTCATTATAGTCATTTACAGCCATATCGGGACAGGCGAGGGAAGAGATTGGGGACAATGATGAGTGTAGAGTACACTCACCTAAAGAATTATTAGGAACACCATACTAATACGGTGTTGGACCCCCTTTTGCCTTCAGAACTGCCTTAATTCTACGTGGCATTGATTCAACAAGGTGCTGATAGCATTCTTTAGAAATGTTGGCCCATATTGATAGGATAGCATCTTGCAGTTGATTGAGATTTGAGGGATGCACATCCAGGGCACGAAGCTCCTGTTCCACCACATCCCAAAGATGCTCTATTGGGTTGAGATCTGGTGATTGTGGGGGCCATTTTAGTACAGTGAACTCATTGTCATGTTCAAGAAACCAATTTGAAATGATTTGAGCTTTGTGACATGGTGCATTATCCTGCTGGAAGTAGCTATCAGAGGATGGATACATGTTCTCATTCTGTTTACGCCAAATTTGGACTCTACCATTTGAATGTCTCAACAGAAATCGAGACTCATCAGACCAGGCAACCTTTTTCCAGTCTTCAACAGTCCAATTTTGGTGAGTTTGTGCAGATTGTAGCCTCTTTTTCCTATTTGTAGTGGAGATGAGTGGTACCCGGTGGGGTCTTCTGCTGTTGTAGCCCATCCGCCTCAAGGTTGTGCGTGTTGTGGCTTCACAAATACTTTGCTGCATACCTCGGTTGTAACGAGTGGTTATTTCAGTCAATGTTGCTCTTCTATCAGCTTGAATCAGTCGGCCCATTCTCCTCTGACCTCTAGCATCCACAAGGCATTTTCGCCCACAGGACTGCCGCATACTGGATGTTTTTCCCTTTTCACACCATTCTTAGTAAACCCTAGAAAGGGTTGTGCGTGAAAATCCCAGTAACTGAGCAGATTGTGAAATACTCAGACCGGCCCGGTTGGCACCAACAACCATGCCACGCTCAAAATTGCTTAAATTGCCTTTCTTTCCCATTCTGACATTCAGTTTGGAGTTCAAGAGATTGTCTTGACCAGGACCACACCCCTAAATGCATTGAAGCAACTGCCATGTGATTGGTTGACTAGATAATTTCATTAATGAGAAATAGAACAGGTGTTCCTAATAATTCTTTAGGTGAGTGTATATGTAAGTGTATTAGGGTCAATGGCTTATAGCTTTCTGAAATTATAATAAGTAGGAATGTGCTGGGGTATGTGAGGATTTGAGAGAGTGAAGGAGAGGATGCTGTGGTCAGAGAGCAGGAGAGGTGAGTTATTAGAGTTGGAGATTAAACAAAGCCGGTAGAAGACCAGGACAAGTGTGTTAGTCTTTGTGTCTGAGTTGTGAAAGGCCAAGAGAGGAGGTTAGAGAGAGAAGCTGAGAGGCAGATGGTGAGATGTCGTTGCTTATGGGTTGGTAATTCTGAGGACAGGAAGTGTAGCAGCCAGGCAGGTAATTGATCCAGGAACTGGGTGGGAGTGCTGGGGGACAGTATACAACTGATAATCTGAGGGAGAGGGGATGGAAAACAGGATGGAAGAGCCTGAGGGTCTGGACCTCAAAAGAAGAGAATGAGAGTGATAGAACTGGGGGATGACCTAGAAAGTGCATTGTGGGGACCGGAGTATGCTGACTCCACCACCATGTCTGTTCTCCTGTCTTGGTACATGGGAGAAGTGTAGGCTGCCATATGAAACAGCATCAAGGGAAGCTGTGTCAGATTCCTGAATCCAGGTTTCAGTGAGGACAAGCAGGTTAGGAGAGTTAGTAAGAAAGAAGTTATGTGAATGTAGGGGAGCTTGTTACTCATAGAGCGTGGATTCCATAGCGCACAATTAAAAGGGGAAAGAGAAGGCGGGCAATGAATGTTAATGAGGTTAACAGGGTTTCTATGTGAGATGGCGGAGGGGTTGACTTTGCAAAAAGGTGGGGAGGGACATCCTCTGAAATAAGAAGTAAAAGTAATGAGAGAAAGAGCAAATGGATGTTGGATTTGTGAGAGAACGTATTGTGCTGCACCCTGAGACCTGATGGGGTGAGATGATTCAGGGAGGTGAATAGAGCATGTGAGCTGTACACGGGGGAGTGAAGAAGAGAGGGGCTGTTGTGGATAGAAGGTAATGGAGGAGGACTAGGGCAGTGAATGTGGAAGTAAAGAGCACATTGAAGAATGGACATAGAGACAAGGCACATAGTTGAGGTAGAGTAAAAATGTGTAATTCACATAAACATTGCAGTTAGACAAGTCAGGAGACATGTAGGTTACTTAGTAACAAAGAGACTTTGCATTAGAAGACCCATGCAAGTGAGAGGTAGGTAGGTAGATACATAGATGTAGGAAATACAGCAGCAGCACTGTCACAAAAATTTAGAAATACTCTGTGCAATCTCTCCACGACTGTTGATTGATGGTCCACAAATTCAACTTGAAAAATGAGGCAGTACTCTAATGTAGGTAAAAGAGTGATGGACCTGCTTTATTACCCCAAAGTGTTTGGTGGTAATAAAGCGTTTCTTTCACCCTTTTAACTACATTGGCGTACTGCCTCATTTTCAGGTAGATAGATAGATATTAAGAGCTAGATATAGATAGATATAGATTAGATTAGATAGATATAAATCTCTGTGTGTGTATATATAGATACATCTATATAGTCATAAGTCTTTAACAAATAGCACCTGATGAACTACATTGACTGTAATGAGATCATTTGTGCATCAATTTGAAACCCAACATTTTACCACACAAAATTTAGCAGCATGCTAGGTTATTCTGTCCCATATTTTTGATGGAATCTGACGGAGGCCTCTAACGTAAGGGGAATCAACAACAGAGGCCCCGAAGCCTAGCAAGTTATGGCTTTGGGTTTTCATAATCAAAATACAACATATGTCCTAGGGGGAGTAAAACTGGGAGAGTCACTTGTAGAGAAAGATTTGAGTGTACTTGCAGATCATAGACTAACAGCATGCAATTTCAATCAACTGCAGTGTCACTAGCAGAATACGGTCATGTATTAAGAGGCGTAGCCGCCGGACAGGGACATAATATTGTCACTTTGCAAAGCTGAGATGTGGGCTCATCTTAAATATGTAGAACATGCATTTCATTTCTTGCTACCAGATACGACAAAGCTTCTTCCCCATAAGAACTGTGAAATGTCTACCTCAGGATGTGGTCATGGTAGGATCAGCTGATGGTTTACAAAAGGCTTCAATGAATTTTTAGAACTAAATAACATTATTCCTTATGTAAAAGTGTAGAAGTCTGCTTTCTCACTCACCATGCCTTAATTCACATCCCCTCTCATCTCTTGGTTGAATTTGATGGACATATGTCTTTTTTTCAACATAGTACTAACTACAGTATTTACAATGTAACAAGTGAATGCATTGTTATGGAAAACATATCATCTTCCATAATTATGCTTGTTAAATCTACTAGTTGACCTGCTAATGATCACATCCAAGAAATAATAGTGGCGGTATTAAAAAAAATAAAAAAAAATAAATACAATAGGTAATTAATATAACTGCATAATTAAATGACTGAAAAAGCACAAACTGCAATTGAAGTAAGCTTGAACAAGTTCAGAATCTATAAAAATGAGGGAATACCTGAAGAAAAAAAGCGTCTTGGTGAAAATACTTTTTTTAGTACGTTGACCGACCTGTGTGCTTACAAAGACACACATTTCAGCAATCAGCAAAATGTGAAAAATGAATCCAGACTATGCTAAGAATGGACAGCTGAACAATGCAATGCATTTACCCTTCCTTTTATTCATGCCAGTTGGAACCACAGCAGGGAGCAAAAGAGGCCCTAAAGAGTAGTCCTATAAAGAAAAGATGTGTGTTTGAAATGTGCTTGTGCTCTCGAAAAAGCATTGTAGATTTTGTAGAGCAGAATGTAGATGAATTTATTTCTACAGACGTGTGTGTGTGTGTGTGTGTATATGTATATACAGGGAGTGCAGAATTATTAGGCAAGTTGTATTTTTGAGGATTAATTTTATTGTTGAACAACAACCATGTTCTCAATGAACCCAAAAAACTCATTAATATCAAAGCTGAATATTTTTGGAAGTAGTTTTTAGTTTGTTTTTAGTTTTAGCTATTTTAGGGGGATATCTGTGTGTGCAGGTGACTATTACTGTGCATAATTATTAGGCAACTTAACAAAAAACAAATATATACCCATTTCAATTATTTATTTTTACCAGTGAAACCAATATAACATCTCAACATTCACAAATATACATTTCTGACATTCAAAAACAAAACAAAAACAAATCAGTGACCAATATAGCCACCTTTCTTTGCAAGGACACTCAAAAGCCTGCCATCCATGGATTCTGTCAGTGTTTTGATCTGTTCACCATCAACATTGCGTGCAGCAGCAACCACAGCCTCCCAGACACTGTTCAGAGAGGTGTACTGTTTTCCCTCCTTGTAAATCTCACATTTGATGATGGACCACAGGTTCTCAATGGGGTTCAGATCAGGTGAACAAGGAGGCCATGTCATTAGATTTTCTTCTTTTATACCCTTTCTTGCCAGCCACGCTGTGGAGTACTTGGACGCGTGTGATGGAGCATTGTCCTGCATGAAAATCATGTTTTTCTTGAAGGATGCAGACTTCTTCCTGTACCACTGCTTGAAGAAGGTGTCTTCCAGAAACTGGCAGTAGGACTGGGAGTTGAGCTTGACTCCATCCTCAACCCGAAAAGGCCCCACAAGCTCATCTTTGATGATACCAGCCCAAACCAGTACTCCAACTCCACCTTGCTGGCGTCTGAGTCGGACTGGAGCTCTCTGCCCTTTACCAATCCAGCCACGGGCACATCCATCTGGCCCATCAAGACTCACTCTCATTTCATCAGTCCATAAAACCTTAGAAAAATCAGTCTTGAGATATTTCTTGGCCCAGTCTTGACGTTTCAGCTTGTGTGTCTTGTTCAGTGGTGGTCGTCTTTCAGCCTTTCTTACCTTGGCCATGTCTCTGAGTATTGCACACCTTGTGCTTTTGGGCACTCCAGTGATGTTGCAGCTCTGAAATATGGCCAAACTGGTGGCAAGTGGCATCTTGGCAGCTGCACGCTTGACTTTTCTCAGTTCATGGGCAGTTATTTTGCGCCTTGGTTTTTCCACACGCTTCTTGCGACCCTGTTGACTATTTTGAATGAAACGCTTGATTGTTCGATGATCACGCTTCAGAAGCTTTGCAATTTTAAGAGTGCTGCATCCCTCTGCAAGATATCTCACTATTTTTGACTTTTCTGAGCCTATCAAGTCCTTCTTTTGACCCATTTTGCCAAAGGAAAGGAAGTTGCCTAATAATTATGCACACCTAATATAGGGTGTTGATGTCATTAGACCACACCCCTTCTCATTACAGAGATGCACATCACCTAATATGCTTAATTGGTAGTAGGCTTTCGAGCCTATACAGCTTGGAGTAAGACAACATGCATAAAGAGGATGATGTGGTCAAAATACTCATTTGCCTAATAATTCTGCACTCCCTGTATGTGTGTATATATATATATATATATATATATATATATATATACTGCTCAAAAAAATAAAGGGAACACAAAAATAACACATCCTAGATCTGAATTAATTAAATATTCTTCTGAAATACTTTGTTCTTTACATAGTTGAATGTGCTGACAACAAAATCACACAAAAATAAAAAAATGGAAATCAAATTTTTCAACCCATGGAGGTCTGGATTTGGAGTCACACTCAAAATTAAAGTGGAAAAACACACTACAGGCTAATCCAACTTTGATGTAATGTCCTTAAAACATTCAAAATGAGGCTCAGTAGTGTGTGTAGCCTCCACGTGCCTGTATGACCTCCCTACAACGCATGTGCATGCTCCTGATGAGGTGGCGGACGGTCTCCTGAGGGATCTCCTCCCAGACCTGGACTAAAGCATCTGCCAACTCCTGGACAGTCTGGGGTGCAACGTGACGTTGGTGGATAGAGCGAGACATGATGTCCCAGATGTGCTCAATTGGATTCAGGTCTGGGGAACGGGCGGGCCAGTCCATAGCATCAATGCCTTCGTCTTGCAGGAACTGCTGACACACTCCAGCCACATGAGGTCTAGCATTGTCTTGCATTAGGAGGAACCCAGGGCCAACCGCACCAGCATATGGTCTCACAAGGGGTCTGAGGATCTCATCTCGGTACCTAATGGCAGTCAGGCTACCTCTGGCGAGCACATGGAGGGCTGTGCGGCCCTCCAAAGAAATTCCACCCCACACCATTAATGACCCAATGCCAAACCGGTCATGCTGGAGGATGTTGCAGGCAGCAGAACGTTCTCCACGGCATCTCCAGACTCTGTCACGTCTGTCACATGTGCTCAGTGTAAACCTGCTTTCATCTGTGAAGAGCACAGGGCGCCAGTGGCGAATTTGCCAATCTTGGTGTTCTCTGGCAAATGCCAAACGTCCTGCACGGTGTTGGACTGTAAGTACAACCCCCACCTGTGGACGTCGGGCCCTCATATCACCCTCATGGAGTCTGTTTCTGACCGTTTGAGCAGACACATGCACATTTGTGGCCTGCTGGAGGTCATTTTGCAGGGCTCTGGCAGTGCTCCTCCTGTTTCTCCTTGCACAAAGGCGGAGGTAGCGGTCCTGCTGCTGGGTTGTTCCCCTCCTACGGCCTCCTCCACGTCTCCTGATGTACTGGCCTGTCTCCTGGTAGCGCCTCCATGCTCTGCACACTACGCTGACAGACACAGCAAACCTTCTTGCCACAGCTCGCATTGATGTGCCATCCTGGATAAGCTGCACTACCTGAGCCACTTGTGTGGGTTGTAGACTCCGTCTCATGCTACCACTAGAGTGAAAGCAGCACCGCCAGCATTCAAAAGTGACCAAAACATCAGCCAGGAAGCATAGGAACTGAGAAGTGGTCTGTGATCACCACCTGCAGAACCACTCCTTTATTGGGGGTGTCTTGCTAATTGCCTATAATTTCCACCTGTTGTCTATCCCATTTGCACAACAGCATGTGAAATTGATTGTCACTCAGTGTTGCTTCCTAAGTGGACAGTTTGATTTCACAGAAGTGTGATTGACTTGGAGTTACATTGTGTTGTTTAAGTGTTCCCTTTATTTTTTTGAGCAGTGTGTGTGTGTATATATATATATATATATATATATATATATATATATATATAAAATATATATATAGGGACTTGCTCTGGTAGACAGGATTAGCGGCTGCAGTATAGAGGCAACAACAAGTTTTTTGGATGAAACAGTACATTGTTTTATTCACACTTTAGGCAAGTGACAAAACAAGCAGTCACATTCAAACAAAAAGTCACCTTGCAGTGTTGGTGGTAATTCACACCATGCAGTAATTCTGCCTCAGAGTCCTTGCTCATAGAGGCACCGACCTGTTTTCCCGCCAAACAGGTAGCAGGCCTTCGTCCAGACACAAGGATCTAGATCCTAACACACAGACATGAATTCTGAGCCCAGCTGCCTATCTAAGGGCAGCCAGGTGCTGCCAAAACCCAGACCGGCATTTAAAATCCGTTCCGGTATTTGACATCACCTAGCTGTAATACTTGTTTTTCCAGACAGCAAGCCTTCATCCAGACAGAAGGCTCCCAGATTCCAACACAGAGACCTGGCTTCTGAGCCCAGCTGCCTATTTAACCCCTTCCCAACTGCCATACGGCTATATACGTGCTAGCTGCACATACCCAGTGCAGCTAGCACTTGTATAGACCTCATGGCAGCTCGCTTGGATTAAAGCTTCTGCCCCTGCCCTGCTGCTGTCACGGACAGCATACTGTACAGTAAGGCTGGCAAGGGACCAATCAGAGTTTTCCCTTGCCGGCAATCGATCCGATTGGTTAGTCTGTGCAGACTAACCAATCGGATTGTGGCAGTGTAAAAGTGCCTGTTCCAGGCTCTGATCTATGCTCTGCAGATCAGAGCCTGAAATCAGGTAATGTGTCCTGGTGCCCCCCGATCTGTGCCCGCCCCCTGTGCGCCGCCAACCCCCCCTGTGAGCCCTGCCTCCGCCATCTGTCCCCGCCTGCCCCTGATGCGGTTCCCGCCCCATCCATATCCATGTATCCTGCCCCTGATGCGGTACACCCCTCCCCCTTATCCATGAATCCTGCCCCCATCTGTGCCCCCTCAATGTTGGCCGTACCCCCCCTTTCCAGCGCTGCCCCCTGCCCCTGATGCAGTCCCCCTGCTGTATTTGATGGTGGCGGCTCCATTTCTGAGCTGCCACAATTAGTAGCGAGTGTCAGCTGTATGCTGACACTCTGCTGTAACCCCTTAGATGCAGCGGCATCCATAGGGTTAGAGGGAGGGGGCTCCCGCTCTCAACCATCGGGGCTGCCACGCTGTGATGGCAGCGCACGATGGTTGCCATGGCAAACGGACGCTTTGCAAAGGCGTCCGGTGTTGCAATCTACAGGAAATCTGATAGTATTATACTTTGCAATGCAAGAGCATTGAAAAGTATAGTACAGCCATCAGCCCTACTGGATCTTCAAGATCCAAGTGAGACTTGATAAAAAAAAATGTGAAAATAATAAAAGTAAAAATAAATAAATAAAAATGTTAATTAAAAAATATATTGCCTTTTCCTATAAAAAAAAAAAACTACACATACCTGTACGCGTTATCACCGCGTCCGTAACGACCGTCTCTATAAATTTATCACATGATCGACCCCGTCCGATAAACACCATAAAAAACTAAAAATAAAAACTGTCAAGCCATTTTTGTCACCTTACATCACAAAAAGTGCAACACCAAGCGATCAAAAATGCGCAAAAAATTAGACCCTACATAAGAAAATCGCTCAAAAATTTAAAAAAATATAGCTCTCAGAACATGGAGACACTAAAACATCATTTTTTTTATTTCAAATATGCTATTGTGTTAAAGTGAAATAATAAAAAAAAAGTGTACATATTAGGTATCACTGCGTCCTTAACAACATGCTCAATAAAAATATCACATGACCCCTCACTTGAACACCGTAAAAAAATAAAAATATTCTTAAAACTGTGCCAAAAAAGCCATTTTGGTCACCTTACATCACAAAAAGTGCAACACCAAGCGATTAAAAAGGCGTATGCCCCCCAAAATAGTACCAATCAAACCGTCACCTCATCCCGCAAAAAATGAGACCCTATTTAAGACAATCGCCCAATAAATAAAAAATCTATGGCTCTCAGACTATGGAGACACTAAAACATCATTTTTTTGGGTTTCAATAATGCTATTATTGTGTAAAATGTTAATAAATAAGAAAAAGTATACATATTAGGTATTGCCACATCCGTAACGATCTGCTCTATAAAACTGTCACATGACCTAACCCCTCAGATGAACGCTGTAAAAATAAATAAAAACTGTTCTAAAACAGCCAATTTTTTGGTCTCCTTGCCCCATGAAGTGTAATAATGAATGATCAAAAAAATCCTATGTACCCAAAAATAGTACCAATAAAAACCTCAACTCTTTCTGCAAAAAACGAGCCCCTGCACAAGACGAACGGCTGAAAAAAATAAATAAAAATGTAGTTCAGAAAATGGACACAGAAAAACATAATTTCTTTTTCAAAAATGCTTTGTTATGTAAGGCTGCTTTCACACTAGCGTTCGGAGCGGGTCCGTCTGATGTTTCATCAGACGGATCCGCTCCTATAATGCAGACGTTTGCATCCGTTCAATACGGATCCGTCTGCATTATAACTTTGAAAAATTTCTAAGTGTAAAAGTAGCCTGAACGGATCCGTCCAGACTTTACATTGAAAGTCAATGGGAGCGGATCTGTTTGAAGATTGAGCCATATAGTGTTATCTTCAAACGGATCCGTCCCCATTGACTTACATTGTAAGTCTGGACGGATCCGCTTGCCTCCGCACGGCCAGGCGGACACCTGAACGCTGCAAGCAGCGTTCAGGTGTCCGCCTGCTGAGCGGAGCGGAGGCTGAACGCCGCCAGACTGATGCATTCTGAGCCGATCCGCGTCCACTCAGAATGCATTAGGGCTGGACGGATGCGTTCGGGGCCGCTTGTGAGCCCCTTCAAACTGAGCTCACAAGCGGAGCCCCGAACGCTAGTGTGAAAGTAGCCTAAAACTGAAACAAACAAACAAAGAAAGTAGAAATGTTTGATATCATTGCATCCGTAACAACCTGCTCTATAAAAATAGCATATGATCTACCCTGTCAGATGAATCTTGTAAAAAATAACAAAACTGTGCCAAAACAGCCATTTTTTTGTTTCCTTGCCTCACAAAAAAAACTTAATATAGAGCAATTAAAAATCATATGTAACATAAATAGTACCAATAAAACTGGCACCTTATCCTCTAGTTTCCAAACTAGGGTCACTTTTTCTGAGTTTCTACTGTAAAGGTGCATCAGGGGGGCTTTAAATGGGACATGGCATCTAAAACAAGTCCAGCAAAATCTGCCTTCCAAAAACCATGCGGCAGTCCTTTCCTTCTGCGCCCTGCCGTGTGCCCTTACATCAGTTTATGACCACGTGTGGGGTGTTTCTGTAAACCGCAGAATCAGGGTAATAAATATAGAGTTTTGTTTGGCTGTTAAACCTCAGTGTGTTAAAGATAAAAATTTTATAAAATTGAAAATCTGCCAAAAAGTTCAATTTAGAAATTTCATCTCCATTTTCCTTTAATTATTGTGGAACACCTAAAGGGTTAACCAAGTTTGTAAAATCCGTTTTAAGTAACTTGAGGGGTGTAGTTTCTACAATGGGATCATTTATGGGGGGTTTCCACTATGTAAGCCTCACAAAGTGACTTCAGACCTGAACTGGTCCTTAAGTGGGTTTTGGAAATTTTCTTAAAAATTTTAATAATTGCTTCTAAACGTCTAAGCCTTCTAATATCCTAAAAAAATGAAATATTTCCAAAATGATGCCAACATAAAGTAGACATATGGGGAATGTTAAGTAATAAATATTTTATAAGGTATCACTTTTTGTTCTAGAAGCATAGAAATTTAAATTTTGAAAATTGCGAATCTAAATTTTTGGTAAATTTGGGATTTTTTCTTAAAGGTGAAATATATTGACTCAAATTTATGACTATCATGAAGTAACAATGTGTCACGAGAAAACAATCTCTGAATGGCTTGGATAAATAAGTTTTCCAACGCTATTACCACATAAAGTTGACGCATGTCAGATTTGTAAATTTTGACCTGGACACTGGGGCATCAATGACCCTTGGGTCATGAAAGGGTTGAGACAGCCAGGTGCTGCCAAAACCGGGTCTGGCATTTTAAAATCCGGTCCCCTGTATTTGACCTCACTGGCTGTAAATATACCCAGCAGTACTTGTTGCTGGGAGGAAAATACCTGTTTTCCCAGACCAAACCTCTTATTGTGGTCACACTATATATATATTATATATATATATATATATATATATATATATATATTTATAGATATAGTATAGGTGTTTGTGATCTGCAAGGATGGATTCATACCCAAGTTGGTTGAGTGTGCCATCCAGCCATCCACAAGGATAAGTGGGCCCAGAGAATTCCGCAAAAACATTTCCCCAGGTCGTAACACCGCTGCCACCATATTGTGCTCTTCAGTAATGGTGCAGGGTGTTTGTTTCTCTGATGGACATACATACTGTATTTAGACCCTTTGCTATTACACTTAAAATTTAGCTCTGGGGGCCTCCTATTTCTGATGCCTGAGGATGGGCTAACTCCGACCCCAAAATGCATTACTATTTTACACAAATAAACTGATATACCCAAAACTGTACAGTTGAAAGTTTCTTCGGCAAGCAGCACCCTCAATGAGTCTCCTTTTTTCTTGATTTCTCTTGATACTCTTCAATTGGATTTTGTCTGGTGAGACAGTGAGGCAGCAGCTTTAAGTACCTGTCATGGAAGGGAGGGAAGAGTGCAGCCCTGAATTCCACCCTCACCTCTATCCCTACCTACTTGCACGGACCCGTCCTAAACTGACGGCGTACAACTTGGCGGCGGTCTTTAGCTTATATATGTGCAGGGGCCTAAGGTAGATAAGAAGAAAATGGTGAACAGAGTCGGGAAGCAAAAGGTCAAAGCCAGGAGGTCACGCAGGTACACAGGGAAAAACACGACAACAAGGTCAATAAAATTGACAGAAGCCAAGAGGTCACGTTAAATCCAGGGAGGTCACATGGTCGAGGTCAAAAACAGAGCCGAGGTCAAATCACACAGAATACACAATATGACCAAATGCTGGTGAGGGTAGCAAGACCAGGTTGCCTGTTTAAATAGCCCCTACAGGTGAGTCAGATGACGTCGCCAGCGCCATGTGACTCTCATTGCACACCGCACAGCTGAGCGCCGTTTATTTCCCATCGCGCTCAGATCCCCTGTAGCTCGTGGTCTAAGGGATTGAAGACATTGCGACCACGCTGAGGAGGCGTGCACGGCTGGGTCCTCCCCGCCCCCTGGGTCACCCCCGGAGACGAGGACGCCAAGCGCTGCAACTTCGGGTTGTTGTGTGCTTAGTACCCAAAGTGAGCGTTTTTCATACCCCACCCTCTCATTTTTGGTTATCCCAGGTGTTGCTCTATGCGCCTTCTATGTATTTTTTTTTCAGATATTTAGAAGATCCCATTTCTCTTGATCATCTTTGAAATGTTTCTGCACCTTGATTAGAGTGCATCTGTGGTTAATTCAGTTGATTGGACCGGATTTGAAATGACACACCCCTGTCTATATAAAGTCTCACTGCTGGCAATGCATATTAGATTTAAAAAAATCAAGCCTGAACGAACTTCCTGTAGAGCTCGCAGATAAGATTGTGTGGGGGAGTGTACAAATAATTTCTGCTGCACTGAAAGTTCCCAACAGCACAGTGACCTCCATAATTATTAAATATGGACTCTTTCTAGAACTGTCCACCCCACCAAACTAATTTGAGAAGGAGGACCCTAGTAAGAGATGTGACGAAGAACCCAATGGTCACTCTGGCTGAGCATTAAAGATCCTATGTGCAGGTGGGTCAACCATCACTATGGCACGCCACCAACCTGGGGTTTATGGCATAGCATCCAGAAAGCCTCTCACCGGTAAAAGACACATGTAAGCCCTTCTAGAGTTTGCAAAAAAAAAAAAAAAACACCTGAAGGACTCCCACTATGAGAAACAAGATCATCTGATCTGATTAAACCAAGATTTAACTTTTTGGCTGCATTTTTAACCATCTTGTCTGGAGGAAACCAGACACTGCTAATTACAGTACCTGCCCATTACCATTTCTATAGTGATGCAATATGCTGTAGGGGTACTTTTCAGGGGCTTGGACAGGGAGACTGGTTAGAGTTGAGGGACAGCTGAACAGAACAAAGTACAGAGATATTCTTAATGAAAACCTGATGCAGAGTGCTATGGGCTGAAGGGTCTCCTTCCAACAGGACAATGACCCTAAGCTCACACCCAAGACAACACAGTAGTAGCTTAGGGACAACTCTGTGACCGTCCTGGAGTACCCCAGCCAGAGCCCTGATTTGAACGCAATCGAGGTAACCCTGCAGTAGAAAACCCCAATAATTTACTCCATTTGGGAAACTACATCCCCCCAGGTGTTTCATAGAATTTAGAAACTCTTGTCATATATGCCGGGATTCAGTTGATGCCAGACGATAGTTGCTGATGGATCTCTGCTGGTTCCCATTATAATCAATGGGGTTCTGTGGCCAGGCAGCCCTGTCTGATTATGCCGGATCCGGAGAACTTCAGCAGGCTGTTCTCTGCTGAAGTTGTGAAAATTGCCTTAAATGAATAAATGACAAGTTGTGCTGAATCTTTTCTCACAAAACTACATATGAATCTGCTCAGCTGTATTAAATTGAGAATACTATGTTTTGCCCTTCTAAAAGTTTGAGTTTTGTTCACATGCTTCAGATTTGTTGCAGAAATTGCCATGTATCTTTATGCGAGTGTTTATGCAGCATATGGATTTTATAAAGCCCATTCAGCTTAATATTTGCAACAAGTAAGCTTAATGTAAATATGCACCTGTATAACTCTTGCATATTCCTAAATACCAGAAATACAAGATAGTTACTTTGTGTTTGCTGTATGTGTTTTCTTTTTCTGTTACTAACTTGTAATTTTGTTTTGCTTTATTACAGAGGGAACATCCCTACTCTGAACAGGTATGGCTTTTGCATTATTGTCTTACTATAAAAGTATTACTATAGCATAATTACAATTATAATTTTTTAACATGCTTGTTATGCCAGCGGGTGGGGACCCACTGTACCACTAACCGGCTATAACCTGGAGGGACATGCCTAAGTGACTACCTGGTCATCACTAGAGCCTCTGATGGTGAGGATAGGCTTGGGTCGTTAGGGTAGTCACCAGGTGTCACTCCAGAGCAGTCCCCGAGTCAGTGGCAGTGGCAGGGGTCAGAGATACCAGTGCAAAGCACTGAGGAGAATGACGCAGTCAGGAAGTCCGGGGTCAGGGCAGGCAGCAAGCAAAGTCCATAAACAGTAAAGTCAGAGGCAGGCTGCAATCAAGCAAACTCAGTTGAATCAAGAAGCAGAGTCCCGTACACAGAAACTGCAGAACACCTTCACACAAGGAACTAAACAAGCTAGTGACCAAGATTGTGCAGGTGCCTTCCTGGAGCATAACCGCCTTTAAATACTTCCTGTAATTCCAGCCATCAGGCTGGGGAGATACAGGGCGTAGTATGTGCTGCCTCACAAGGGAGGAGAAACGCGCCCATGCAAGCCCTAACAAAAACAGTACAGCACTCAAGCCAGGAAATTAAGCTCTGCCAATGAGCGCAGATGAAACAATTAAGGCTTACTTAGCTGCATTGTCAGCATGGCACACAGCAGACAGAAGGGAAGAGGAGCCTGGTGCCCATGCCCGCTTGTAGGACCAGCAGTGCAGGCAAGGAGCGCTGGGCTAACAATTGCTATAATATCTTATTGTATTAGAAAAGAAATGGAGGTGGAAGGATAGTAGTAGTCTAAAGGCTATAAACAGTATTTACATGCATCAGGTTTATTGCAGAAAGTAACTTCCATTCATCTGAATGAGATTGTTTTGATGACAGACAGATTTCTGAAAGCCCTATTGAGATGAACGGGACAGTCAAAGGAATTTCTGCAAAAAAATGCCTACATGTGAATATATTCGAATAGGAGCAAGACTGAGAAAAAAGTATTAACGGTTGAATAGTGTACTATTATGGGGAAGAGGCTAGGTATTGGGAGCATAACTTCCATTAGGTTGTACTGTATAGTAAGGCAAGTTGGTATATGAATACTCTGACATAATTAAATTGTAGAACACAGATGGGGTGGCATTTTTTCAATGCTGTTACATGGCCTGGACCGGATCCTCTATACCACCGCTGGCAGTTCACCAGCCCTTTTCGCAATCTTATAAATATCCAAGTAGAAAGAAAATAGGCAGTAATCACCAGACAAGTGGGTATTTTTTATTCCGGCATAAGGCGAACAAACATATTGCACACATATAGCTTGTGGCGACTGCCGTTTCGCACCTCAGCGCTTCCTCAAGCCACTGACGTATCAACGTCGTTACGTCACCTTATATGCGCCGGTTCATCGGTACGGAGCACTCATTCCCCGTCACCAAGAAACCAGCTACGTACATTAAAACACCATACATGTGTCATTAACCCCTTAAGGACCCTGCCATATTTCACCTTAAGGACCAGGCCATTTTTTTAAAATCTGACATGTCACTTTATGTGGTGGTAACTTTAAAATGCTTTTACTTATCCAGGCCATTCTGAGATTTTTTTCTCGTCACATATTGTACTTCATGACAGTGGTAAAATTGAGTCACAAATGTTATTTTTTATTTATTTAAAAAAAAATTGAAATATTTGTAAATTTCAATTTCTCTACTTTTATAATAGATAGTAATACCTCCAAAAATAGTTATTACTTTACATTCCCCATATGTCTACTTCATGTTTGGATCATTTTGTGAATGCAATTTTGTTTTTTGAGGATGTAAGAAGGCTTAGAAGTTTAGAAGCAAGTCTTAAAATTTTTCTGAAAATTTTCTAAACCCACTTTTTAACCCCTTCAACCCCGGGCCTGTTTTCACCTTCCTGCCCAGGCCATTTTTTTGCAAATCTGATATGTCACTTTATGTGGTAGTAACTTTAAAACGCTTTTACTTATACAGGCCATTCAGAGTTTGTTTTCTCGTCACATATAGCACTTCATGACAGTGGTAAAAAAAATAATCATTTTTATTCATAAAAAAATACCAAATTTCCAAATTTTAATTTCTCTACTTTTATAATAGATAGTAATATCTCCAAAAATAGTAATTACTTTACATTCCCCATATGTCTACTTCATGTTTGGATCATTTTGAAAATTGCTTTTTATTTTTTGGGGACGTTAGAAGTTGGGAAGCAAATCTTTAAATTATTCGGAAAATTTCCAAAACCCACTTTTTTAGGACTAGTTAAGGTCTGAAGTCACTTTGTGAGGCTTACATATTAGAAACTACCCAAAAATGACCCCATTTTAGAAACTTCACCCCTCAAGGTATACAAAACTGACTTTACAAACTTTGTTAACCCTTTAGGTGTTCCACAAGAATTAATGGAAAATGGAGATGAAATTTCAGAATTTTACTTTTTTGGCAGATTTTAGATTTTAATCCATTTTTTCCAGTAGCAAAGCAAGGGTTAACAGCCAAATAAAACTCAATATTTATTACCCTGATTCTGCGGTTTACAGAAACACCCCACATGTGATTGTAAACTGCTGTACGGGCACACGGCAGGGCGCAGAAGAAAAGGAACGCCATATGGTTTTTGGAAGGCAGATTTAGCTGAACTGGTTTGTTAGATGCGATGTCCCATTTGAAGCCCCGTGATACACCCCTACAGTAGAAACTCATAAAAGTGACCACATTTTGGAAACTACGGGATAAGGTGCCAGTTTTATTGGTACTATTTTGGGGTACATATGATTTTTTTATTGCTCTATATTAAGTTTTTTCTGAGGCAAGGTAACCCAAAAATTTGCACCGTTTAAATTTTTTATTTTTACAGCATTTATCTGAGGGATAAGGTCATGTGACTTTTTTATAGAGCAGATCGTGGCAATACCTAATATTTCTACTTTTTCTTATTTCTTTAAATTTTATACAATAATAGTATTTTTGAAACCAAAATAATGATATTTTAGTGTATCCATAGTCTGAGAGCCATAGCTTTTTTTATTTTTTGACCGATTCTCTTAGTTAGGGTCTCATTTTTTGCGGGATGAGGTGAAGGTCTAATTGGTACTATTTTGGGGGCATACGCCTTTTTGATCACTTGCCGTTGCAATTTTTGTGATGTAATGTGCTAAAAATTGCTTTTTATTTTTTTACACTTTATTTTTTTTACGGTGTTCACCTGAGGGGTTAGGTCATGTGATATTTTTATAGAGCTGTTTTTTTCGGACGTGGCAATAACTATTATGTATATATTTTTTATGTATTTCACTTTAGAACAATAATAGCAGTTTTGAAACAAAAAAAAAAAAATGTTTGTGTCTCCATGTTCTGAGAGCTATATTTTTTTTATTTTTTGGGTTATTGTCTTAGGTAGGGGCTTATTTTTTGCGGGATGAGGTGACAATTTTATTTATACCATATTGTAGGACATACGCCTTTTTGATCGCTTGGTGTTGCACTTTTTGTGATGTAAGGTGACACAAAAATTTGACACCGTTTTTTTTTTTTTTATAGTGTTTATCGGACAGGGTGGATCATCTGATATACAGTATTTATAGAGCCGGTCATTACGGACGCGGCGATACCTAATATGTGTGGGTTTTGTTTTTTTCAGTTTTTTATTATAAAATAAGAGGAAAGGGGCCTTTTTTTTTTATCTTTTTTACTTTTATTAATTTTATTACTTTTTTTTTATTAAAAACTCTTTTTTTTTCTACTTTATTTATGATGTTCTCTTTTGGGGGTCTGATCCCTTCTGCAATGCATTACAATATATCTCTATTGTATTGCATTGCCTGTTAGTGTATGACATTGAGTCATACACTAACAGGTTGCCTAGGAGACCCAGCCTGAGGCTGGATCTCCTCGGCACCCGTAGAAGGCAGTTCCCAATGCCGTGCAAGGCATTAGACAGCCTCTGCACGGCATCGGGCTACCTTGTGACGCATCGGATCCCCGCCACAGCAGTGCGGGGACTCGATGCGATCACTCACCCGACACAAACCCTTTCTATGTCACGGTCAGCGTGATCACTATGACGTACTATTATGTCAAATTGCGGGAACACAGTGGTTCCCATTACGTAGTAGTACGTCATAGGTCGGGAAGGGGTTAAGGACCAGTTCAGGTCGGAAGTCAGTTTGTGAGGCTTACATAATAGAAACCACCTAAAAATGACACCATTTTAGAAACGACCTCAAGGTATTCAAAACAGATTTTTACAAACTTTGTTAACTCTCTAGGTGTTCCACAAGAATTAATGGGAAATGGAGATGAAATTTCAGAATTTCACTTTTTTGGCAGATTTTTCATTTTAATAAAAAAAAATTCCGCTAACAAAGCAAGGGTTAACAGCCAAAAAAAACTCAATATTTATTGCCCTGATTCTGTAGTATACTGAAACACCCCATATGTGGTCGTAAACTGCTGTATTGGCACACGGCAGGGTCAGGATGAAAGGAAGGCCATATGGTTTTTGAAAGGCAGATTTTACTGGACTGGTTTTTTGACACCATGTCCCATTTGAAGCCCCCCTGATGCACCCCTAGAGTAGAAACTCCCAAAAAGTTACCCCATTTTGGAAACTACGGGGTAAGGCGGCAGTTTTGTTGGTACTATTTGAGGGTACGTATAATTTTTGGTTGCTCTATATTACACTTTTTGTTAGGCAAGGTAACAAAAAATAGCTGTTTTGGCACAGTTTATTTTTTGTTTTTTACAATGTTCATCTGACAGGTTAAATCATGTGGTATTTTTATAGAGCAGGTTGTTACGGACGCGACAATACCAAATATGACTACCTTTTTGGTTGTTTGTTTGTTTTACATAGTAAAGCTTTTTTTTTAATGATTTTTTAGTGTCTCCATATTCTGAAAGTCATATTTATTTATTTTTTTATTTTTTTATTTAGGGCAACTGTCTAATGTAGGGGCTCATTTTTTCCGTTATGGGATGACTGTTTGATTGTTACTATTTTAGGGTGCATATGACTCTTTGATCACTTGGTATTACACTTTTTGTGATGTAAGGTGACAAGTATGTCTACTTTTATTTTAGTTTTACACAATAATAATTTTGAAACAAAAAAAAATCATTTTAGTGTCTCCATATTCTGAGAGCCATAGTTTTTTTTTTTATGTTTTGGGAGATTTTCTATTTTCTTTGATAGGGTATCGTTTTTACTGGATGTGATGACGGTTTGATTCACTATTTTGGGTTTGATATGACTTTTTGATCGCTTACTATTAGACTTTTTGTGATGTAAGGTGACCAAAAATATCTTTTGACACCTTTTTTTTTTTTACTGTGTTCACTTGAGGGGTTAGGTTATATTTTTATATAGTAGGTTATGGACGTGGCAATACCGAATATCTATATATATAAATTTTTTAAGTTTTACACACTAATATTTTTGAAACAAAAAAAAAATCATGTTTTAGTGTCTCCATATTCTGAAAGCCATTTTTTTTTATGTTTTGGGCGAGTGTCTAGGTAGGAGCTCAGTTTTTGCGAGATGAGGTGACTGTTAGATTGGTACTATTTTGAGGGGCATACGACTTTTTGATCGCTTGGTGTTGCACTTTCAGTGATGTAAGGTGACAAAAAATTTTTTTTTTTACCACAGTTTTTATTTTAGTTTTTTGACTGTGTTCATCTGAGGGGTTAGTTCAAGTGATATTTTTATAGAGTCGATCGATACGGACATGGCGATACCTAATATGTCTACTTTTCTTTTTTTACCTATTTAAAAAAAAAAAAAAATTTTTACTTTATTTTGGGAAAGGGCCGCTTTTTTTTTTTACTTTAATCTTTTAATTATTTTTTTTTTACTTTAATCTTTTAATTTTTTTTTAACTTTTTTTTTTACTTTTTTTTTGTCCCACTGTGGGTCTTCAACTTTTGGGGGTCTGATCCCCTTTACAATGTATCACAATACTTCTGTATTGTAAAGCATTGGCTGTAAGTGTATTACTGAATGTAATACATTTACAGCTTCCTGCCCATGAGATCCAGGGGGCTGGATCTCACAGGCTGTCACGAAAGGCAGCCACGATGCCTAAGGAAGTTATCGGGCTGCCTTCCCTGCCATTGGGTCTCCGTCACAGCAGCGCGGGGACCCGGTGGCTGCTTCCTCCCTGCACGGACATCTCAGGTGCCGCGGTCAGCGCTGATCACTGCACATCAAGGGTTAATGCAGCAGGGATCCGGCTTTCAGTGACTGCCGGACCCCTGCCGCGGATCGGGCGGGTGCGTCTCCTGTACCCACCCAATCACCGTGCCGTACATGTACAGTGCAGATCCTTAAGGGGTTAAAAACAATAAGTTCTGATATATCAAAACCCTAGAATCACCACTATGTTCTATTTTCACATGTTCTATTAATTGTGGGCAACCTTTTCCTGAAACAATCGAGGTTACATGTTCCATAGAGACACTGGAGACCTTTTACTGGCACAGAGTTCGTTTCAGTGGCAGGAGGGGTTTTAACTAGTGTCTCTAGACGTAGAAAGTTTTTATACCCGTATCCCACAAGATGAAGGCATTTAAGCAGTAGTTGAAGTGCTGGAAGGCACAGAGAAAAGTGAGGCTTTTCTAGACTTCATAAAAGAAGTGTTAGGTTGAAATTGAAAAAACAATGCTTTTAAATTTGTGGACAAGTGGTACAAACAAAAGTTTGGAACGGCCATGGGCATGCCGGTATCATGTACTTTTGCAAATATTTTTCTTGCGAGGTTTGAAGATAAATATGTTTATTCGAAAGAGAATCCTTTTGTGTCCTATATACAACTCTATTTGAGGTTCATAGATGACATACCGTACTGATTGTTTGGTCAGGCACAGAATTGCTCAGAGAGTTTGTTGAATATCTTAACACATTAGTATTTTTGGATGTGTTGTTGGTAGAAAAGGATGGTGAGCTAGTCACAGAGGGCTATCGTAAGCCAACGGCGACCATTTCACTACTGCATTTTTCTAGGTATCCCCCAAATTATCAAGAATGCTGTCCCATATGGACATTTTATTGGGTTAAGAAGGATTAATGGAACGGAAGAGGGCTTCAGGTAGAGCTGCAGCTAACGATTTTTTTTTTAGCAATCGAGTATTCCAATGATTATTTTTAGAAATAATCGAGTACTCTAATAAGAAAAAATTAATTGACTGTTTTCCTTTTATAAAAACTCATCAGACCCCTTGCCATCAGTCCCCAACACCATTTTCCCCTGTGCGTTCAGCCCAAGTGCATCAGCTCCGTTCCCCTCAGTGCCATCAGCTTCCCCCCTTGCATCAGCTCTCTCCTACCCCAGTGCCTTCAGCTCTCTCCCACCCCAGTGCCTTCAGCTCACCTCCACCCCAGTGCCTTCAGCTCACCTCCACCCCAGTGCCTTTAGCTCACCTCCACCCCGGTGCCATCAGCTCACCTCCACCCCGGATCACAACCTGAAAGGCAAAGATCCCACATGGGTACGTTACCACTCCTGTCCAGGATCTTCCTGTATCTTTCTGCGGCCGTCGGGGTGGTAGGTGCGCGCGTGATTTCCACGAGTTCAGCCGCCGCGATCCTCCTTCCAGTGACGTCACTTCCGGGTAGTGGTGTGATTTCTCGCGGTCGGCGTGTCACGTGTTCGGATCACCGCAGTTGGCGTGCCACGTGTTCGAATGAGCGGGTACTTTGTGTGTTCCGTAATCCTTTAGTATATTGACCATTAAACACTGCTCAAAAAAATAAAGGGAACACAAAAATAACACATCCTAGATCTGAATTAATTTAATATTCTTCTGAAATACTTTGTTCTTTACATAGTTGAATGTGCTGACAACAAAATCACACAAAAATAACAAAATGGAAATCAAATTTTTCAACCCATGGAGGTCTGGATTTGGAGTCACACTCAAAATTAAAGTGGAAAAACACACTACAGGCTGATCCAACTTTGATGTAATGTCCTAAAAACAAGTCAAAATAAGGCTCAGTAGTGTGTGTGGCCTCCACGTGCCTGTATGACCTCCCTATAACGCCTGTGCATGCTCCTGATGAGGTGGCGGACGGTCTCCTGAGGGATCCCCTCCCAGACCTGGACTAACATAATAGAAACCACCCAAAAATGACACCATTCTAGAAACTACACCCCTCAAGGTATTCAAAACTGATTTTATAAATGTCGTTAACCCTTTAGGTGTTCCACAAGAGTTAATGGCAAATGGTGCTAAAATTTCAGAATTTAGATTTTTGGGCAAATTTTCCATTTTAATCCATTTTTTCCAGTAACAAAGCAAGGGTTAACATCCAAACAAAATGCTATATTTATTGCCCCGATTCTGTAGTTTGCAGAAACACCCATATGTGGCCGTAAACTACTGTATGGGCACACAGTAGGGGGCAGAAGGAAAGGAATGCCATACGGTTTTTGGAAGACAGATTGAACTGCGGTTTGCGACGATCGCCGATACGGGGGGGGGGGGGGGGTACATGACCCCCCCCGGCGTTGTGACAGGATGCCCGCTGAATGATTTCAGCGGGCATCCTGTTCCGATTAACCCCCGCCGCGCCGCAATCGCGGTTTAAGCCCATGACGTACCGGTACATCATGGGTCCTTAAGGACTCGGGAAACATGCCTTACCGGTACGTCATGCGTCCCTAAGGGGTTAAAGAATAAATATATAACCACATGTTAACTACCATCTGGTATTTTTAATAACCCTATTATTACAATCTATCTAATAAATAGTATCCATAGACCCTATTTGCTATGAGTGCCGTCCATTTATTCTATTTTACTCCACTACCTCCGAAGCTTTGGGTTAGCTTTATCGAACTGAGCACCGCTGCCATTTTACTACTAGAAGTGAGCCACCATAACCGTTTATCCTAACAATAAATAAAAACTGCCAAAACAACCAATTTTTTTGGTTACCTTGCCCCCTAAAGTATAATAATGAATGATCAAAAAATCATATGTACCCAAAAATGGTACCAGTAAAAAGTCAACTCTTCCTGCAAAAACGAGTCCTTGCACAAAACGATAAAAAAAATAAGGCGTTCAGAAAATGGAGACACAAGAACATAATTTTTTTTTCAACAATGCTTTATTTTTTAATTTATATTATGTAAAACTGAAACAAACAAAGAAAGTAGACATATTTGATATTACGTCCGTAACAACCTGCTCTATAAAAATAGCACATGATCTACCCTGTCAGATAAATATTTTAAAAAATAAAAATGTGCCAAAACAGCAATTTTTTTTGTTACCTTGCCTCACAAAAAACTTTATATAGAGCAATTAAACTGGCACATTATCCCCTAGTTTCCAAAATTGAGTCACTTTTTGGGAGTTTCTACTGCAAGGGTGCATCAGGGGGGCATCTAAAAACCAGTCCAGCAAAATCTGCCTTCCAAAAACCATATGGTGCTTCTTTTCATCTGCACCCTGCCTTGTGCCAGTTTACGACCTCATGTGGGGTTTTTATGTAAATCGCAGAATCAGGGTAATAAATATTTGATTTATCAATAGCTCAAGTCAGAATAATGGAGTGAAAAAGTCACAGATTTTTGCGCAATCGCTAAAACTGCACAAAAATTTGTGACTTTTTTCTGCTGTACACTATGCTCGCCAGTTTTCTGAAAGTGGGCGTGTTTTCTTATGTAAATCAATCTCTAGACAGATTTACTATTGTGACTATTTAAAAAATGCGCAATTTCACTCCAGTGTGGACCATGCTTATCTTATGAGACTTTTTAATAGCGACTTTTTTGTAAAGACGTGCGACTTTTGTAAAGGTGCTTACTGATTGATAAACTGCTACCGTCAAACCACATTTATTACAGTCTAAAAGGGCCGATCATAAATCTGACTTGGCTAAAACTGACTTTAGTCATAAGTGAAAGTGGAGTGAGCTGTCAGAGTAATGATAAATCTGTCCCATTGAGTTTTGTTTGGCTGTTAACCCCCCGATGTGTAAAGAAAAAATGGATTAAAATGAAAAATCTGCCAAAAAAGTGAAATTTTGAAATGTCATCTCCATTTTCCTTTAATTATTGTGGAACACCTAAAGGGTTAACAAAGTTTGTAAAATCCGTTTTGAGTAACTTTGGGGGTTTAGTTTCTACAATGAGTTCATTTATGGAGGGTTTCCTCTATGTAAGCCCCACAAAGTGACTACAGACCGGAACTGGTCCTTAAAAAGTGGGTTTTCGAAATTTTATTTTTTAAGGATTTTTTCTAAAATTCTAAACTTTCTAACGTCCTAAAAAAATTCTATTACATTTACAAAATGATGCCAACATAATGTAGACATATAGGGAATGTTAAGTAATATATTATGAGGTATCACTTTCTGTTTTTAAATAGAAATTTTGAAAATTATGAATTTTTCAAAAGTTTTGGTAAATTTTGGATTTTTTCATAATTAAAGGTAAAATATATTGACTCAAATTTATGACTATCATGAAGTACAATGTGTCACGAGAAAACAATCTCAGAATAGCTTGGATAAAAAAGAGTTCCAAAGTTATTACCACATAAAGTGACCCGTCATATTTGCAAAAAGTGGCTTGGGCAGAAGGGTGAAAACTGGCCTGTGGTAGAAGGAGTTAATATTATGTGAATGTGGAAGATTCTATATAGGAAAAATTATTAGGAGTCTCTGTGATAGATTTAGGGAACATGTGAACTCTGTTGTTTCAGGAAAAGGTTGCCCACGATAAATAGAACATAGTGGTGATTCTAGGGTTTTGAGGTTTGCTGGGATTGAAATAGTACGTAGTCTGCCACAAGGGGGCTCCGTAAACGTTAGTAGCCTCATTTACATATCTATAAAATCGTTAGTTTGACACAATAAAACCACAGAGAGCTATGGGGACTGAATATTGCGGATGTGCTCGCGGCGATCTAGCATCCCATTTCCTCAGCTTTATACCCTATATCCAGGTGACAGGTTCACTTTAAAGGGAACACTATTCCCACCTTACCATCGAGAGGGATTGCAGATGTGTTTACTGATTTGATAAACATTTGCGTTCTCATTCGCATTATGTTGACCATTGCCCTGAGAACTCCGGCAACCATCTTCTCTTTGCAGCATTTATTTTGCTGTAGAATTCTGGAATAATATATTTTGTTCAACCAAAAATGTTCTATTGAAGGTTACATGATGTAGCAATATTTTTCTGTTTATCAACATTCATTATGCATTCAATTAACCCCTTAAGCACCCTTTCTATAGTCCTAACTTTTTTATTTTTCTATTCACACAGCCTTATGAAGGCTTATTTTTTGCGGGTCAAGTTTTACTTTCTAATGGCACCATTTACGGTTGCATGTCATGTAGTAGGAAGCCGGAAAAAATTCCCAAATAGAGTAGAATTGGGAAAAAATGAAATTCTGATAAAGGACTTTAGTTTTACACTGTACACTATACGGTAAAATTTACCTGTTAGCTTCATTCTCCAGGTCAGTACAGTTCCAACGATACCACACTTGTATCATTTTTCTTGCGTTTTTATACTGAAATTTTTATTTTTTTTTACTTTTGAGGATTTTTTTTTTTTTTATCATAACCATATTCTGACCCCTATAACTTTTTTGTAACTATGTTTACGGGGCTGTGTGAGGGCTCATCTTTTGCGGGACGATGTGTTCTTTTCAGTGATACCAATTTTAAGTGTGTGTTGGGTAGTTGAAGTGACAAAAAATGGCAAATTGGCCGTTTAAATTTTTTTTCCCGCTACGCCATTTGCAATATTGTTCTATTTTAATAGTTTGGGTATTTTCGCACGCGGCGATGCCCATGTTTATTTTTTTATTGGATAAGTATTTTTATTTTAAGGAAAGGGTGGTGATTTGAACTTTTTTTTAAATTTTACTTGTAAAAACAATTTTTTTACTTTTTTATTTTGACAGTAATTGGCAATCATTCGATTGCCCATAGTATTCAGTGATGGCTAAATAGCCATCATTGAAGACTTCATTTGCACTATATCAATATAAGGCTGCCACCTAGTGGCCTATATTGGTATATACATCTAATTAACTCTGAAGCCTGCTTGAGTCGTCGGCCAATTAGTGCAAGGTAACAGGTCCCTATCTCAGCCGGGGAACGTTGTTGCCGGACCAGAAGCGCACGACTTCTGGTTCCGGTCTGCGCAGATGCCGTGGTCACATTTGACCACGGCATCTGAAGGGTAAGATGTATGCGATCAGCCTTATGGCTGATCGCATACATGTGCCGCGGGTCTCTGCTATTTAAAATAGCAGAAACCCCGCGGCTAAGGCGCCCGCTGCACTTGCGAGCTGGCGCCATGTTTAGGGATCGGACCCATGAAGTACAGCTACGTTTTGGGTCCTTAAAGGGTTAACCCCGATGTACCCCGTGCCAGTGTTGGGCTTCCTGCCCAGGCAATTTTTGGCAAATCTGTCATGTCGCTATATGTGGTAATAACTTTGGTACACTTTTACTTATCCAAGCCATTCTGAGATTTTCTCATAACACATTGTACTTCATGACAGTCATACATTTAAGTCAATATATTTTACCTTTATTTATGGAAAAAATCTAAAATTTACCAAAAATTTTGAAAAATTCGTAATTGTCAAAATTACAATTTCTCTGCTTTTAAAACAGAAATTGATACCTCATAAAATATTTATTACTTAACCTGTTGGGGACACATGACGTACCGGTACGTTATGATGTCCCGGTACTTAAGGACACATGACGTAACGGTACGTCATGTGTAGTTCCGATCACCGCCGCCTGTCGGGCGGTGATCAGAACAAGTTGCCTACTCAAATCATTGAGCAGGCACCCTGGGACAATGCGTGGGGGGGTCCCATGACAGCCCCGTGTCGGCAATCCGGTGACGAGCCTGTGAGATCCAGCCTCCTGGATCTCACAGGCAGAAAGCTGTATGAGTAATGCACACTGTATTACTCATACAGCCAATGCATTGCAATACAGAAGTATTGGAATGCATTGTAAAGGGGATTAGACCCCCAAAAGTTAAAGTCCCAAAGTGGGACAAATAAGAAAGTGAAAAAATAAAGTTGAAAAAATAAAGTTTTCCCCCAAAAAATTTGTCATCTCATCCCGCAAAAATCATACCCTACCCAAGATAATCGCCCAAAAAGTGAAAAAACTATGGCTCTCAGACTATAAAGACACTAAAACATGATTTTTTTATTTTTTTTTAAAAATGAAATCATTGTGTAAAACTTACATAAATAAAAAAAATAGTATACATATTAGGTATCGCCGCGTCCGTGACAACCTGGTCTATAAAAATACCACATGATCTTACCTGTCAGATGAATGTTGTAAATAACAAAAAATAAAAACGTCTATTTCTTGTTACCTTGCCTCACAAAAAGTGTAATATAGAGCAACCAAAAATCATATGTACCCTAAACTAGTACCAACAAAACTGCTACCCTATCCTGTAGTTTCTAAAATGGGGTCACTTTTTTGGAATTTCTACTCTAGGGGTGCATCAGGGGGTCATGGTGTCAAAAAACCAGTCCAGCAAAATCTGCCTTCCAAAAACCGTATGGCATTCCTTTCCTTCTGCGCCCTGCCGTGTGCCCGTACAGCAGTCTACGACCACATATGGGGTGTTTCTGTAAACTACAGAATCATACCCATAAATATTTAGTTTGGTTTGGCTGTTAACTCCTTGCTTTGTAACTGGAAAAAAATTATTAAAATGGAAAATCTGCCAAAGAAGTGAAATTTTGAAATTGTATCTCTATTTTCCATTAATTCTTGTGGAACACCTAAAGGGTTAACAAAGTTTGTAAAATCAGTTTTAAATACCTTGAGGGGTGTAGTTTATAGAATGGGGTTATTTTTGGGTGGTTTCTATTATGTAAGCCTCGCAAAGTGACTTCAGGCCTGAACTGATCCCTAAAAATTGGGTTTTTGAAAATTTCAGAAAAATTTCAAGATTTGCTTCTAAACTTTTAAGCCTTGTAACATCCCCAAAAAATAAAATTACATTCCCCATATGTCTACTTCATGTTCGGATCATTTTGGGAATGATAAGTAATAACTATTTTTGCAGGTATTACTATGTATTATAGAAGTAGAGAAATTGAAACGTTTTGGTAAATTTGGTATTTTTTTTATAAATAAAAAAGATTTTTTTTTACTTCATTTTACCAGTGTCATGAAGTACAATATGTGACGAAAAAACAATTCAGAATGGCCTGGATAAGTCAAAGCGTTTTAAAGTTATCAGCACTTAAAGTGACACTGGTCAGATTTGCAAAAAATGGGCAAATCCGTAAGGTGAATTTGGGCCGAATCCTTAAGGCGTTAAGGTGAAACTGAGCCCGTACCTAAGGGGTTAACATTCCCATATGTCTATTTTATCATCATTTTGTAAATGTAATTTTATTTTTTTAGGACGTTAGAAGGCTTAGAATTTTAGAAGCAATTTAGAAGCAAATTTTTAAGACTTTTTAAGGACCAGTTCAGGTCTGAAGTTTTTGTGGGGCCTACATAGTAGAAACCACCCATAAATGACCCCATTTTAGAAACTACACCTCTCAAGTAATTCAAAACAGATTTTTACAAACTTTGTTAACCCTTTTTAGTGTTCCACAATAATTAAAGGGAACCTGTCCTCTCCCAAATCCATCCCAAACTGCCAGCAGTACCTGCGTGTAGCCAGCAGTACCTGCGTGTAGCCAGCAGTGTGTTTCTGATGATGCCTTTCTTCCTGAAAACAGATGCAGCAAAAGTACTGAAAACGTTGTTTTATCCCTGGAAACTATTGGATAAAGTGACAGTTTTATTGATATTTGTTTGGGGTACATATGATTTTTTATTGCTCTATATTACTTTTTTTTTTTCAGGCAAGGTAACCAAAAAATGGCTGTTCGGTCACAGTATTCATTTTTTTGTTTTTTTACAAAGTTCATCTGACAGATTAGATCATGTGCTATTTTTATAAAGCAGGTTGTTACGGATGTAGTGATATCAAATATGTCTACTTTCTTTGTTTTTGTTTTACATAATAAAGCATTTTTGAAAAAGAATTATGTTTATGTGTCTCAATTTTCTAATCGCCATATTTTTTAATTTTCCGACGATTGCCTTGTGCAGGGGCTCGTGTTTTGCAGGAAGAGTTGACGTTTTTATTGATAACATTTTTGAGTTCACATCATTTTTTGTTCATTCAATATCGCACTTTGTGGGGCAAGGTGACAAAAAAAATTGGTTGTTTTGGCACAGTTTTTATTTATTTCATTTATTTATTTTTACAGCGTACACCTGTGGGGGTAGGTCATGTGATATTTTTATAGAGCAGGTCGTTACGGACGTGCTCTTTTTTTTTTGCATTGTGGGTGGTGCCAACTAACTCTGTATGACTGAGCATACAGCGAAGACTGTCAATCACCAAGTGGCACCACCCACATGACTCCGATGCATAAAAAGAGCAGAGGTTTAAATGAATAGATTACAAGCTTTACTGACTCTTTTCCCATGAAATTACATAGAAGCCAGAAAGGAAAGCTTGATACCACGTAATCCAGGGATATTTATTTATAAATGGAATGTTATTAGGCTAGAATCAGACCTGGAATCTCTGCTGCAGATGTGAAGCAGTACTGTAGCAGAAGTAACAGTTGCCCAGAAACTTCAAGTTAGGCCTCATGCACACAACAGTATTTTTTCACGTTCCGCAAAACGGGGTTCCGTTGTTCCGTGATCCGTTTCCGTTTCTTTTTCCGTGCGTCTTCCTTGATTTTTGGAGGATCACCAGGCATGAAAAGTGAAAAAAAAATCTAAGTCAAGTTTGCCTTGAAAATGATAAAAAAAAAAAAATGGACACGGATAACGGACGCGGATGACAATCTTGTGTGCCTCCGTGTTTTTTCACGGACCCATTGACTTGAATGGGTCCGCGAACCGTTGTCCGTAAAAAAAAATAGGACAGGTCATATTTTTTTCACGGACTGGAAACACGGATCACGGACGCGGATGACAAACGGTGCATTTTCCGAGTTTTCAACGGACCCATTGAAAGTCAATAGGTCCGCAGAAAATCACGGAGAACGGAACAAAGGACACGGAACCCAACAACGGTCGTGTGCATGAGGCCTTACCCCTATGTATGTAATACTGTAATAGTTAAGTAATGTATCTCGATTGGTTAAATGTTTAAGGAGGGAGAGCATGTGGAGGATTGCAATATTGCAATTGCATGGGTGAATAAAGGACACATTTTCTTCACCATATGGAGGTGCCGTGGAATTTATTTTTCATTTTATCTGGTGATTTGTTCAGATCCACAGCTGCAGCCACTTTTTTTTGTTTTGTTTTTTCACGATGGTGCATATATTTATATATCACAAAAGAAAATTGTGATATACCCCAAATAAATATATATATATATATATATATATATATATATATATATATATGAAAAAAGTTGAAGAGCAGCACACAAATAAAGACTGGTGCAATACCTTGAAGCAGACCAAGGACTTAGGTCTTGTTAGATATGTGCAAAAAAAAGGCCAAGGCAGCACTCAAATATGCTACCACATGGGTTAATAAATCACCCTCTGTTTAACACAGATATTTGAGTACTGCCTTGGCCTTTTTTTGCACATATATATATATATATATATATACACTGCTCAAAAAAATAAAGGGAACACAAAAATAACACATCCTAGATCTGAATTAATTAAATATTCTTCTGAAATACTTTGTTCTTTACATAGTTGAATGTGCTGACAACAAAATCACACAAAAATTAAAAAATGGAAATCAAATTTTTCAACCCATGGAGGTCTGGATTTGGAGTCACACTCAAGTGGAAAAACACACTACAGGCTGATCCAACTTTGATGTAATGTCCTTAAAACAAGTCAAAATGAGGCTCAGTAGTGTGTGTGGCCTCCACGTGTCTGTATGACCTCCCTACAACGCCTGTGCATGCTCCTGATGAGGTGGCGGATGGTCTCCTGAGGGATCTCCTCCCAGACCTGGACTAAAGCATCTGCCAACTCCTGGACAGTCTGTGGTGCAACGTGACGTTGGTGGATAGAGCGAGACATGATGTCCCAGATGTGCTCAATTGGATTCAGGTCTGGGGAACGGGCAGGCCAGTCCATAGCATCAATACCTTCGTCTTGCAGGAACTGCTGACACACTCCAGCCACATGAGGTCTAGCATTGTCTTGCATTAGGAGGTACCCAGGGCCAACCGCACCAGCATATGGTCTCACAAGGGGTCTGAGGATCTCATCTCGGTACCTAATGGCAGTCAGGCTACCTCTGGCGAGTACATGGAGGGCTGTGCGGCCCTCCAAAGAAATGCCACCCCACACCATTACTGACCCAATGCCAAACCGGTCATGCTGGAGGATGTTGAAGGCAGCAGAACGTTCTCCGTTCTCAAGACTCTGTCCCGTCTGTCACATGTGCTCAGTGTGAACCTGCTTTCAGCTGTGAAGAGCACAGGGCGCCAGTGGCGAATTTGCCAATCTTGGTGTTCTCTGTCAAATGCCAAACGTCCTGCACGGTGTTGGGCTGTAAGCACAACCCCCACCTGTGGACGTCTGGCCCTCATATCACCCTCATGGAGTCTGTTTCTGACCGTTTGAGCAGACACATGCACATTTGTGGCCTGCTGGAGGTCATTTTGCAGGGCTCTGGCAGTGCTCCTCCTGTTCCTCCTTGCACAAAGGCGGAGGTTGCGGTCCTGCTGCTGGGTTGTTGCCCTCCTACGGCCTCCTCCACGTCTCCTGATGTACTGGCCTGTCTCCTGGTAGCGCCTCCATGCTCTGGACACTACGCTGACAGACACAGCAAAACTTCTTGCCACAGCTCACATTGATGTGCCATCCTGGATAAGCTGCACTACCTGAGCCACTTGTGTGGGTTGTAGACTCCGTCTCATGCTACCACTAGAGTGAAAGCACCGCCAGCATTAAAAAGTGACCAAAACATCAGCCAGGAAGCATAGGAACTGAGAAGTGGTCTGTGGTAACCACCTGCAGAACCACTCCTTTATTGGGGGTGTCTTGTTAATTGCCTATAATTTCCACCTGTATAGGCACCACCACTTCCACAACAGCATGTGAAATTGATTGTCACTCAGTGTTGCTTCCTAAGTGGACAGTTTGATTTCACAGAAGTGTGATTGACTTGGAGTTACATTGTGTTGTTTAAGTGTTCCCTTTATTTTTTTGAGCAGTGTATATGTATATATATATATATATATATATATATATATATATAAAGGTGGGACGAATCAATTTTTTTTCCAATCTGAATCCAAAAAGGTTCTCGAATCCTACGAATCCTGTACATAAGAATTGTGTGAACGGTGTAAGAAACAAAGTGATCCAAACACTTGGGGGGGATCTGTGGATGACACTGCTATGGGGGGGATCTGTGGATGACACTGCTATGGGGGGGATCTGTGGATGACACTGCTATGGGGGGGATCTGTGGATGACACTGCTATGGGGGGGATCTGTGGATGACACTGCTATGGGGGGATCTGTGGATGACACTGCTATGGGGGGATCTGTGGATGGCACTGTTATGGGGGGGATCTGTGGGTGTCACTGTTATGGGGGGATCTGTGGGTGGCACTGTTATGGGGGGATCTGTGGATGGCACTGTTATGGGGGGATCTGTGGGTGGCACTGTGATGGGGGATCTGTGGGTGGCACTGTGATGGGGGATCTGTGGGTGGCACTATGATGGGAGATCTGTGGATGGCACTGTGATGGGAGATCTGTGGATGGCACTGTGATGGGGGATCTCTGGATGGCACTGTGATGGGGGGGAGAATCTGTGGATGACACATATATAGCATCTTATGCTATGTGCCATCCACAGATCCCCCCCCATAAGTGTCCCTGCAGTGTGAATGACCCCCAATACAGGGGCTGGGGGCCGGCATCTGGATTAGGAATGACAGCGGGGATCGGTGCAGTCCCTGTATTCAAATGCATCGGCCCCACTCACTGTAGTATAAACTTATGATCTAACCTGCATTGTTAAGATATAATAATTAGAGTTGAGCGCACACCTGGATGTTCGGGTTCGACAAGTTCGGCCGAACTTCACAACAAAGTTCGAGTTCGGGACCCGAACTTGTCCCCGAACCCCATTGAAGTCAATGGGGACCCGAACTTTTGAGCACTAAAATGGCTGTAAAAATGTCATGGAAAGGGCTAGAGGGCTGCAATGGCATCAAAATGTGGTTAAGAGCATGGCAAGTGCTCTGCAAACAAATGTGGATATGGAAATGACTTTAAATAACATAAAATACGTAAAAATAAAAAATTATAATCTTGATCTAGGAGGACGAGGTCCATATGGAGTAGGAGGTTGAGGAGGCTGTGGAAGTGGAGGAGGAGGAGGTAGCCTACACTGCCTTTTGGTTTAAAATGTATTTTTATTTTTTTAAATTGGGGTACACCCCATTGGGAAATATAACCCTCCAGTCGTGCTAAACACACGTTCAGATAATACACTGGCTGCAGGGCAGCCCAGCACCTCCAAGGTGTAAAAGGCAAGCTCAGGCCATGTGCCCAATTTGGAGACCCAAAATCCCCTTGATACTTCACACCCAAAAATTGTTGAATTTCACCAGAAAATGTAACTGACAATTTTTTTTTATTTTTTTTTAACCGGTCTACTAAGTATAGCAGTGGTACTTCACACCCAATAATTGTTGAATTTCACCATAAAATGTAACTGACAATTTTTTTTTATTTTTTTTTAACCGGTCTACTAGGTATAGCAGTGGTACTTCACACCCAAAAATTGTTGAATTTCACCATAAAATGTAACAAACAATTTTTTTTTATTGTTTAACCTGTCTACTAGGTATAGCAGTGGTACTTCACACCCAAAAATTGTTGAATTTCAACTGAAAATGTAACTGACAAATTTTATTTTTTTATTTTTTTAACCAGCCTACTAGGTATAGCAGTGGTACATCACACTCAAAAATTGGTGAATTTCACCCGAAAATGTAAATGACAATTTATTTTTTATTTTTTTTAACCTGTCTACTAGGTATAGCAGTGGTTCTATACACACAAAAATTGGTGAATTTCACCAGAAAATGTATCTGACAAAGTAGTGAAATGATATAAAATAATGGTACAAATAAAAATAAAATATTTGATTTATGAGGTGGAGTTCCATATGGAGAAGGAGTTTGAGAAGGCGGTGGACGTAGCGGTGTAGGTGGAAGCGGCGGTGGAGGAGGACGAGGTAGCCAACACAGGCTTTTTGTTTTAATTACATTTTTTAAAATTTGGGTACACTCTAAAAGAGTGTGGAATATCCAAAATACAAGAATGAGCAATTGCAACAATAACGGTATACATGTCTATTCTGCACAAGGTACGGACAAGTCCTGAGGGATCCTTGCCTGGTTCATTTTAATGAACGTGAGCTTGTCCACATTTGCTGTGGACAGGCGGCTACGCTTGTCTGTGATGACGCCCCCTGCCGTGCTAAACACACGATCAGATAATACACTGGCTGCATGGCAGGCCAGCACCTCCAAAGCGTAAAGGGCAAGCTCAGGCCATGTGCCCAATTTGGAGACCCAGAAGTTGAAGGGGGCAGACCCGTCATTCAGTACGTGTAGGCGTGTGCACACATACCGCTCCACCATGTTGGTGAAATGCTGCCTCCTGCTAAGACGTTCCATATCAGCTAGTGGTGGTGGTTGTTGTGTCGTGCTGACAAAGCTTTTCCACATTTCGGTCATGCTAACCCTGCCTTCTGAGGTGCTGGCGGTGCCCCAGCTGCGTTGGCGACCTCTTCCTCGTCCTCTGCTTTCGCCTTGTGCTTCCACTGTGCCCCCGCTGTCAGGTGGAAATGCCACTAGCAGCGCGTCTACCAGCAAGCACTTGTAGTCGCGCATCTTACGATCACGCTCCAGTGAGGGAATTAAGGACGGTACGTTGTCCTTGTAACGGGGATCCAGCAGCGTGGCCACCCAGTAATCAGCACAAGTTAGAATGTGGGCAACTCGGCGGTCGTTGCGGAGACACTGCAGCATGTAATCGCTCATGTGTTCCAGGCTGCCCAGAGGCAACGATAAGCTGTCCTCTGTGGGAGGTGTATCGTCTGTGTCCTCTGTATCCCCCCAGCCACGCACCAGTCATGGCTATGAGCTGGTCTGGGCGCCATCCTGCTGTGAACATGGTTCCTCCTCCTCCATCTCCTCATCCTCCACCTCGTCATCCTCCAGTACTGTGCCCTAGCTGGACAATTGTGTACCTTGGGTTTGTGGGTGCAGGAACCCACCCTCGGAGCCACTTGGGAATGACTGTCCCTCTTCCGCCTCCTGTGCCACATCCTCTTCCATCATCGCCAGGAGCGTTTTTTCAAGGAGGAATAAAAGTGGGATAGTAACGCTGAGAACAGCGTTATCGGCACTGGCCATGTTGGTGGAGTACTCGAAACAGCGCAACAAGGAACACAGGTCTCGCATGGAGGCCCAGTCATTGGTGGTGAAGTGGTGCTGTTCCGCCGAGCGACTCACCTGTGCGTGCTGCAGCTGAAACTCCACTATCGCCTGCTGCTGGTCGCACAGTCTGGCCAGCATGTGCAAGGTGGAGTTCCACCTTGTGGGCACGTCGCATATGAGGCGGTAAGCGGGAAGGCCGAAGTTACGCTGCAGCGCTGACAGGCAAGCAGCAGCAGGGTGAGAACTCCGAAAGCGCGCACAGATGGCCCGCACTTTATGCAGCAGCTCTGACATATCGGGGTAATTTTTAAGGAATCTCTGAACCACCAAATGCAGCACATGCACCAGGCAATGGATGTGCGTCAAACCGGCTAGTCCCAGAGCTGCTACGAGATTTCGCCCATTATCACACACCACCAGGCCGGGCTTGAGGCTGACTGGCACAAACCACTCATCGGTCTGTTGTTCAAGGCCCGTTCATAGCTCCTGCATGGTGTGGGGTTTGTCCCCCAAACAGATAAGTTTTAAAACTGCCTGCTGTTGTTTACCCCTGGCTGTGCTGAAGTTGGTGTTGAAGGTGTTACGCTGACCGGATGAGGAAGCAGAGTAGGAGGAGGAAGCAACAGGAGGCAAACTGAAGCGCCCTGCAATCCTTGGTGGTGGAAGGACATGCGCCAAAATGCTCTCCGCCTCGGGCCCAGCCGCCACTGCATTTACCCAGTGTGCTGTTATTGAGATATCATGTCCCTGACCGTGCTTACTGGTCCACGTATCTGTAGTCAGGTGCACCTTGCCACAGATGGCGTTGCGCAGTGCACACCTGATTTTGTCCCCTACTTAGTTGTGCAGGGAAGGGATGGCTCTCCTGGAAAAGTAGTGGCGTCTGAGAGAGCTGAAGGCTTCCGTGGGACATTGTAGAGATACTTGGGGACCCAGGTGTTGGTGTTGCTGGCAGATCCTCTGTTTGCGGGGTGGCCGGTGGCAATGTCACTCCAGAGGTGGATGAAGAGGCAGAGACTGCAGCACAAGAGGAAGCAGGAGAAGCCAGAGACATTTCTTGGTTTTTGAGGTGTTTACTCCACTGCAGCTTGTGCTTTGCACTTAAATGCCTGGTCATGCAGGTTGTGCTCAGGTTGAGAACTTTTATGCCTCACTTCAGGCTCTGATTGCACAACGTGCAAACCACTCGTCACTTGTCGTCAGCACATTGTATGAAGATCTGTCACGCCAGGGAACTGGCTTTGGTGTGCTCAGTCCCTTGCTGCGGTGGGCAGTAGCAGGCGTACTGTCTAGAGGACGGCCGCTCCGCTTTTGCACCCTGCTCCCTCTTCTGCTGTGCTGGTGGCTCTGTGCGACCACCGCCTCTTCCTCCGAACTACATAGGTCACTCGCATGACCTTGATTCCATGTGGGGTCGAGGACCTCATCGTCCTCCACATCATCTTTAACCCAGTCTTCACCACTGCCTTCCTTGTCGGTCTGCACACTTTCGAATGTCCCAGCAGTTGGCACCTGTGTTTCGTCATCATCCGAGACGTGCTGCGATGGTCCTCCCATGTACTCATCTTGAAAGATAAGTGGTTGGGCATCGGTGCACTCAATCTCTTCCACTTCTGGGGCAGGGCTAGGTGGATGGCCCTGGGAAACCCTGCTAACAGAGTCATCAAAAAGCAGAAAAGACTGCTGCATGACTTGGGGCTCAGACTGCTTGGCTGATTTGCAAGAGGGTGAGGTAAAAGACTGATGAACATCGGCTGCAGGTGCCAACTGTGGTCTTTTAGCAGGAGACTGGGTTGGAGACAATGTGAAGGAACTGGATCCACTGTCAGCAACCGAATCTACTATCGCCTGTACTTGTTCAGGCCTCACCATTCGTAGGGCTGCATTAGGCCCATCCAATTACCACTGTAGGTTCTGTCGCCTACTCGCACCTGAGGAAGGGTTTTCACTTGTGCATGTAGCTGGCACAGATCGACCACGTCCTCTCCCTGCAACAAGAGCGCCACCGGCAGCACCACGACCTGTGCCACGTCCCTTATTTGACGCTCTCCTCATATTTCTCGAATTTAGGATCTTGCCCTAAATGGGTGTTTAATAGTAGAATATAACGACAGTATGTAAAGGGTGTATCTCACACGGCCTGACCCACAGTAGGCCTCAATTAAAGATTTGTTTGCCCAAAATGGCTATATTTCAAATACCTGAATTAAACCCATGTATGTAAAGGGTGTATCTCACACGGCCTGACCCACAGTAGGCCTCAATTAAACATTTGTTTGCCCAAAATGGCTGTATTTCAAATACCATGAATCAAACTCCTGTATTTAAAGGGTGTATCTCACAAGGCCTGACCCACAGTAGGCCTCAATTAAAGATTTGTGCACCAAATGGCGGTATTTCAAATATCTGAATATAACCCAAATGTATAAAGGGTGTATCTCACAATGACATCTGCAGTAAAGGCTGCCAACTAAGGGCTCTTTCACACTTGCGTTGTTCTGTTCCGGCATAGAGTTCCATCGTCTATGCCGGAAGAATCCTGATCAGGATTATCCCCATGCATTCCGAATGGAGAGAAATCCATTCAGGATGCATCAGGATGTCTTCAGTTCCGGACCGGAACGTTTTTTGGCCGGAGAAAATACTGCAGCATGCTGCGCTTTTTGCTCCAGCCAAAAATCCTGAACACTTGCCGCAAGGCCGGATCCGGAATTAACCACTTCAGCCCCCAGTGCTTAAACACCCTGAAAGACCAGGCCACTTTTTACACTTCTGACCTACACTTCTGACCTACACTACTTTCACCATTTATTGCTCGGTCATGCAACTTACCACCCAAATGAATTTTACCTCCTTTTCTTCTCACTAATAGAGCTTTCATTTGGTGGTATTTCTTTGCTGCTGACATTTTTACTTTTTTTGTTATTAATCGAAATTTAACGATTTTTTTGCAAAAAAATGACATTTTTCACTTTCAGTTGTAAAATTTTGCAAAAAAAACGACATCCATATATAAATTTTGCTCTAAATTTATTGTTCTACATGTCTTTGATAAAAAAAAAATGTTTGGGTAAAAAAAAAATGGTTTGGGTAAAAGTTATAGCGTTTACAAACTATGGTACAAAAATGTGAATTTCCGCTTTTTGAAGCAGCTCTGACTTTCTGAGCACCTGTCATGTTTCCTGAGGTTCTACAATGCCCAGACAGTACAAACACCCCACAAATGACCCCATTTCGGAAAGTACACACCCTAAGGTATTCGCTGATGGGCATAGTGAGTTCAAAGAACTTTTTATTTTTTGTCACAAGTTAGCGGAAAATGATGATTTTTTTTTTTTTTTTCTTACAAAGTCTCATATTCCACTAACTTGTGACAAAAAATAAAAACTTCCATGAACTCACTATGCCCATCAGCGAATACCTTGGGGTCTCTTCTTTCCAAAATTGGGTCACTTGTGGGGTAGTTATACTGCCCTGGCATTCTAGGGGCCCAAATGTGTGGTAAGGAGTTTGAAATCAAATTCAGTAAAAAATGACCTGTGAAATCCGAAAGGTGCTCTTTGGAATGTGGGCCCCTTTGCCCACCTAGGCTGCAAAAAAGTGTCACACATCTGGTATCTCCGTACTCAGGAGAAGTTGAGGAATGTGTTTTGGGGTGTCTTTTTACATATACCCATGCTGGGTGAGATAAATATCTTGGTCAAATGCCAACTTTGTATAAAAAAATGGGAAAAGTTGTCTTTTGCCAGATATTTCTCTCACCCAGCATGGGTATATGTAAAATGACACCCCAAAACACATTCCCCACCTTCTCCTGAGTACGGAGATACCAGATGTGTGACACTTTTTTGCAGCCTAGGTGGGCAAAGGGGCCCATATTCCAAAGAGCACCTTTCGGATTTCACAGGTCATTTTTTACAGAATTTGATTTCAAACTCCTTACCACACATTTGGGCCCCTAGAATGCCAGGGCAGTATAACTACCCCACAAGTGACCCCATTTTGGAAAGAAGAGACCCCAAGGTATTCGCTGATGGGCATAGTGAGTTCATGGAAGTTTTTATTTTTTTTCACAAGTTAGTGGAATATGAGACTTTGTATGAAAAAAAAAAAATAAATAAATCATCATTTTCCACTAACTTGTGACAAAAAATAAAAAATTCTAGGAACTTGCCATGCCCCTCACGGAATACCTTGGGGTGTCTTCTTTCCAAAATGGGGTCACTTGTGGGGTAGTTATACTGCCCTGGCATTTTCCAGGGGCCCTAATGTGTGGTAAGTAGGTAAATGACCTGTGAAATCCGAAAGGTGCTCTTTGGAATGTGGGCCCCTTTGCCCACCTAGGCTGCAAAAAAGTGTCACACATCTGGTATCTCCGTACTCAGGAGAAGGTGGGGAATGTGTTTTGTGGTGTCATTTTACATATACTCATGCTGGGTGAGAGAAATATCTTGGCAAAAGACAACTTTTCCCATTTTTTTATACAAAGTTGGCATTTGACCAAGATATTTATCTCACCCAGCATGGGTATATGTAAAAAGACACCCCAAAACACATTCCTCAACTTCTCCTGAGTACGGAGATACCAGATGTGTGACACTTTTTTGCAGCCTAGGTGGGCAAAGGTGCCCAAATTCCTTTTAGGAGGGCATTTTTAGACATTTGGATACCAGACTTCTTCTCACGCTTTGGGGCCCCTAAAATGCCAGGGCAGTATAAATACCCCACATGTGACCCCATTTTGGAAAGAAGACACCCCAAGGTATTCAATGAGGGGCATGGCGAGTTCATTGAAAAAAAAAAATTTTGGCACAAGTTAGCGGAAATTGATTTTTTTGATTTTGTTCTCACAAAGTCTCCTATTCCGCTAACTTGGGACAAAAATTTCAATCTTTCATGGACTCAATATGCCCCTCAGCGAATACCTTGGGGTGTCTTCTTTCCAAAATGGTGTTATTTGTGGGGTGTTTGTACTGCCCTGGCATTTGAGGGTCTCCGCAATCATTACATGTATGCCCAGCATTAGGAGTTTCTGCTATTCTCCTTATATTGAGCATACGGGTAATGAGATTTTTTTTTTTCCGTTCAGCCTCTGGGCTGAAAGAAAAAATGAACGGCACAGATTTCTTCATTCGCATCGATCAATGTGGATGAAAAAATCTCTGCCAAAAAAAGAAAAAGGAGGGGAAAGGCGTCTGCCAGGACATAGGAGCTCCGCCCAACATCCATACCCACTTCAGCTCGTATGCCCTGGCAAACCAGATTTCTCCATTCACATCAATCGATGTGGATGAATAAATCATTGCCGGGATTTTTTTTTTTATATATACAAAGTGTTTGCCAAAGTATATGAACACCGCCACCTCCTCAGCTCATATGCCTCGGCAAACGTATCTTTTACTGCAGAGGAGAAATCTCGTCTTGCAGCGCCGCATACACCGACTTTTGTGTAATCTGACAGCAGCGCAATGCTTCTGTCCGAATGCACATCAGTGCTGCAGCTAGTCGATCGGTTGGTCCACCTGAAAGGTAAAAAAAACAAAACAAAAAAGAAAAAACCAGGCCGCAAAGCAATAACTTTATTAACTGTTGAACAGAACATAGAAACTTTTTTTAAACTTTTTTAACTGAACGTTTAACTTTTTTACTTACCGGTATTTTTTTTTTTGTTTAGTTTTTTTTACCTTTATAGAACAAACCTCTCCTTCCCCATGGGACAATGTGCAAAGCGCAAATCGCCCAAAGATGTGGCGAAGTACGTTATGCACTTTATCCCAGGTGAAAGGAGAGGTTTGCAGCAGCTGTGAGTGAATGGGCCCTAATAGCCCTGTATGCCTGTCCTGGTGAGATGTGATCCCTATGCTAGGTGTACCTGTGTGTGGTACTTCCGGAAACACTCTCCATAGCATAGGGCAGGGTGGTCAGCACAGTCAGGACAGAAATAGCGGGTGTCACGCCTTATTCCACTCCTGCTACAGACACGACATCTTTTTCGGGATGACGGTTGGGTTGAGGTACCAGGAACGACACTGGGGAAATGTCGCTCGTGTAGACGGCTAACTACACTGGTGGATGGGGCCACGGAACCTCCTGGGTAAAGGAGGTTCTCGATGATCTCTTCCTGGAATTTGAGGAAGGATCCTGTTCTCCCAGCCTTACTGTAGAGAACAAAACTATTGTACAGCGCCAATTAAATCAAATATACAGACACCTTCTTATACCAGCGTCTGGTTCTGCGGGAAACTAAATACGGAGACAACATCTGGTCATTGAAGTCCACCCCTCCCATGAGCGCATTATAGTCGTGGACACAGAGGGGCTTTTCAATGACACGGGTTGCTCGCTCAATTTGGATTGTCGTGTCTGCGTGAATGGAGGAGAGCATGTAAACGTCACGCTTGTCTCTCCATTTCACCGCGAGCAGTTCTTCGTTACACAAGGCAGCCCTCTGCCCCCTTGCAAGACGGGTGGTTACAAGCCGTTGGGGAAGCCCACGCGACTAGTTCGCACGGTGCCACAGGCGCAAATCCGTTCTAGAAACAAATGCCTAAAGAGGGCCACACTTGTGTAGAAATTGTCCACATAAAGATGGTACCCCTTGCCGAATAAGGGTGACACCAAGTCCCAGACTGTCTTCCCACTGCTCCCCAGGTAGTCAGGGCAACCGACCGGCTCCAGGGTCTGATCTTTTCCCTCATAGATCCGAAATTTGTGGGTATAGCCTGTGGCCCTTTCACAGAGCTTATACAATTTGACCCCATACCGGGCACGCTTGCTTGGGATGTATTGTTTGAAGCCAAGGCGCCCGGTAAAATGTATTAGGGACTCGTCTACGCAGATGTTTTGCTCAGGGGTATACAAATCTGCAAATTTCTGGTTGAAATGGTCTATGAGGGGCCGAATTTTGTGGAGCCGGTCAAAAGCAGGGTGGCCTCTGGGACGGGAGGTGGTGGTGTCGCTAAAATGCAGAAAACGGAGGATGGTCTCAAATCGTGTCCTGGACATAGCAGCAGAGAACATGGGCATGTGATGAATTGGGTGCGTTGACAAATATGACCGCAATTCATGCTTTTTTGTCAGGCCCATGTTGAGGAGAAGGCCCCAAAAAATTTTAAGTTCGGAAACTTGGACTGGTTTCCACCGGAAAGGCTGGGCATAATAGCTTCCCGGGTTTGCGGTTATAAATTGTGTGGCATACTGGTTGGTCTCTGCCACGACTAAGTCCAAGAGCTCCGCAGTCAAGAACAGCTCAAAAAATCCCAGGGCCGAACCGATTTGAGCCGTCTCAACCCGAACTCCAGACTGGGCGGTGAAAGGGGGAACTACTGGTGCGGCTGAAGTTGGTGACTGCCAATCAGGATTTGCCAGCACCTCAGGGACTCTAGGGGCTCTACGGGCCTGTCTGTGTGGTGGCTGCGACGGGGTAACTAGTGCACGTGCCACCGTACCAGCTTCAACTGCCCTTCTGGTGCTCGCTACTTCACCAGGTTGTACGGCAGTGCTGGTACTAGGTCCAGGAAGGGCTGCGCTGCTGGTGTATGCCTCACCACGTGATCCGGCAGCGACAGCCCCACTCTGCTGCTCTTGAAGCGGATCCTGCGTAACCTGTGGTCTAGCGACATGAGGCCGGGTACGCCAGGTGCTGCCAGGGACCTCCACCTCCTCGTCCGAACTTTGGGTCAGAGAGCCACTGCTTTCCACAGGTTCATATTCTGACCCGCTAGATTCGTCAGATGAGGGTTCCCACTCCTCATCCGACTGGGTCAGAATCCTGTAGGCCTCTTCAGAAGAATACCCCCTGTTTGACATTTTGGACTACTAAATTTAGGGGTATTCCCTGAGACTACCCAAGAAAAAAAGCAAACCTGTCTTACAAAGGGGAGGCTAGCGAAGTACCGGAGGCTGCTGCGGTTGATAAAAAATATCAAAACTGATTTTTTTATCGCCGCAGTGCGTGTAAAATGAATGTGCAGTGATCAAAAAATATATATTTTTTGTCACTGCGGTGGGGCGGGCGTGGGTGAACGCACGTGTGGGCGACCGATCAGGCCTGATCGGGCAAACACTGCGTTTTGGGTGGAGGGCGAGCTAAGGTGACACTAATACTATTATAGATCTGACCGTGATCAGTTTTGATCACTTACAGATACTATAAAAGTACAAATGCTGATTAGCGATACGCTAAACAGCGAATAAAAGTGACTGCGGTGCGGTGGGGTGGGCGCTAACTGACGCTAACTACCTAACCAAGGGGCCTAAACTATCCCTAAAACCTAACAGCCAATACCAGTGAAAAAAAAAAAGTGACAGTTTACACTGATCACTTTTTTTCCTTTCACTAGTGATTGACAGGGGCGATCAAAGGGGTGATCAAAGGGTTAATTGGGGTGCAGGTGGGTGATCTGGGGCTAAGGTGTAGTGTTGGTGTACTCACAGTTCAGTCTGCTCCTGTGCTGGATCCAACCGACGAAAAGGACCAGCACAGGAGCAGACAAGCCATATAACAGATCATATTTACTAATATGATCTGTTATATGACTTTGGATTGGATTTTTTGAAAATCGCCAGCCTGCCAGCCAATGATCGTTGCTGGCAGGCTGGTGACGAAATACTTCTTTTAATTTTGCCGGCCCGCGATGCGCATGCGCGGGCCGGCTTTGAGCGAAATCTCGCGTCTCGCGAGATGACGCGTATATGCGTGACTCTGCGCAGCGCTGCCACCTCCGGAACGCAATCCTGCGTTAGGCGGTCCGGAGGTGGTTAAAGCCCATTGAAAGGCATTAATCCGGCCTTAAGCTAAACGTCGTTTCGGCGCATTACCGGATCCGACGTTCAGCTTTTTCTGAATGGTTACCATGGCTGCCAGGACGCTAAAGTCCTGTTTGCCATGGTAAAGTGTAGTGGGGAGCGGGGGAGCAGGGGAGCAGGGGAGCAGTATACTTACCGTCCGTGTGGCTCCCGGGGCGCTTCAGAGTGACGTCAGGGCGCCCCACGCGCATAGATGACGTGATCGCATGGATCACGTCATCCATGCGCATGGGGCGCTCTGACGTCATTCTGGAGCGCCCCGGGAGCCGCACGGACTGTAAGTATACTGCTCCCCCGCTGCCCACTACTACTATGGCAACCAGGACTTTAATAGCGTCCTGGGTGCCATAGTAACACTGAACGCATTTTGAAGACAGATCAGTCTTCAAATGCTTTCAGTTCACTTGCGGTGTTACGGATCCGGCGGGCACCTCTGGCAAGTGAAGTACACGACGGATCCGGACAACGCAAGTGTGAAAGAGCCCTAAATTTTTTTTTGCCTAAACGGGTGTTTGTTTAATAACTGAATTTGACTGCAGTATACACTCACCTAAAGAATTATTAGGAACACCTGTTCTATTTCTCATTAATGCTATTATCTAGTCAACAATCACATGGCAGTTGCTTCAATGCATTTAGGGGGGTGGTCCTGGTCAAGACAATCTCCTGAACTCCAAACTGAATGTCAGAATGGGAAAGAAAGGTGATTTAAGCAATTTTGAGTGTGGCATGGTTGTTGGTGCCAGACAGGCCGGTCTGAGTATTTCACAATCTGCTCAGTTACTGGGATTTTCACGCACAACCATTTCTAGGGTTTACAAAGAATGGTGTGAAAAGGGAAAAACATCCAGTATGCGGCAGTCCTGTGGGCAAAAATGCCTTGTGGATGCTAGAGGTCAGAGGAGAATGGGCCGACTGATTCAAGCTGATAGAAGAGCAACGTTGACTGAAATAACCACTCATTACAACCGAGGTATGCAGCAAAGCATTTGTGAAGCCACAACACGCACAACCTTGAGGCGGATGGGCTACAACAGCAGAAGACCCCACCGGGTACCACTCATCTCTACTACAAATAGGAAAAAGAGGCTACAATTTGCACGAGCTCACCAAAATTGGACTGTTGAAGACTGGAAAAATGTTGCCTGGTCTGATGAGTCTCGATTTCTGTTGAGACATTCAAATGGTAGAGTCCGAATTTGGCGTAAACAGAATGAGAACATGTATCCATCCTCTGATGGCTACTTCCAGCAGGATGATGCACCATGTCACAAAGCTTGAATCATTTCAAATTGGTTTCTTGAACATGACAATGAGTTCACTGTACTAAAATGGCCCCCACAGTCACCAGATCTCAACCCAATAGAGCATCTTTGGGATGTGGTGGAACGGGATGTGCATCCCTCAAATCTCCATCAACTGCAAGATGCTATCCTATCAATATGGGCCAACATTTCTAAAGAATGCTATCAGCACCTTGTTGAATCAATGCCACGTAGAATTAAGGCAGTTCTGAAGGCAAAAGGGGGTCCAACACCGTATTAATATGGTGTTCCTAATAATTCTTTAGGTGAGTGTATAACCCTGTAATTTCACACGTGCTGATGCTGCAAGGCCTGAAAATAGTGGTTTTTGGGGGGAAAAAATGTGTTTTTAAAACCCCAGAAAATGATGGCTGTATTTATAGCTTAAATTGCACACTGACTAATCCAGATGTTGTATATTGCCAAAAAAGTGTTTTTTTTTTTATAACAGAATATGAAAGCTGTATATATTAAACTTGAATTTAACACTTGCAGATCAGGAAAATACTGTTTTTTGGCAAAAAAGTGTGTTTTTAAAACCCCAGAAAATGATGGCTGTATTTCTAGCTTAAATTGCACACTGACTAAGCCTGCAAATGCACCAGATGTTGTAAATTGCCCAAAAAATTGGGATTTTCAATGTCCCAAAAGCTCAGATGCAGTGCTAGTGCACTGAGCTTGCATAAAATGGACACAGCCGCCGCCCACCTAACTGACTTATTAAAGTTATTTTTTTTTCGGTCACTGGGCTCAGGGCAGGATAAAAAAAATTGTGCCCTGCACCCATAAAACACAATGTATGTAGATCGCTGAGTTAGATTCAGATTTTGAGCAAAGACTCTCTCCTATTCTCTCCCTGAAATCACCAGCAGCATCCTCTCCCTACTCTAAGCACAGCAGAGTGAATTGCAGCGCTACGTGACTCCAGCTTATATAGAGGCTGGGTCACATGCTACACTGGCCAATAACAGCCATGCCATTAGTAGGCATGGCTGTGATGGCTTCTAAGGTCAGACAGTTAACCGCTTGTTGATTGGCTGCTCTGCATCCTTTCAAAAAGCGCCAAGAAAGCGTCGAACCCCGAACACAAACTTTTACTGAAATGTTCGGGTCCGGGGTCCAACAAGATTCGAGGGATTTGTGGATTTGACAGATTCGTCGTCCCACCTCTAATATATATATATATATATATATATATATATATATATATATATATATATATATATATATAATGGATTGGATAGAGGCGTCTTCCAAAATAGAGACTCAAGTGAAGAAATGTTTTGCATGCTGGGAGAGTTTTATAGATATCTTGCCCCCCAGATTAGGAGATGCATCCAGAAATGTTTTCAGCTCACTTCATGGTACCAGACACGTATTCTATCAAATAACCCGCCTATATCAGGGATGTGATCTAACCAGGGTGCATGATGGGGGTCCCTGCGTGCCACGTGCTTGTTTAGATTTCATATAAACTAATTAAGGAGATGAGTTAAATGGGCTACTGTTATGTTCTGTTCGCTCCGCGGTTCGCTGAGAATTTAGAGTTCCCCACCACTTCTTCCCATACCCCTCCCCCCCCCCCTCCCCCATACGTCGGAAGGTTGACAAAATAACTTTGATGTTTTGTCATATTTGAGCATATTGAAAACATCAAAGCTGGGTCATGAATAATAATGCCTAATACTATTGTTTATAAAAAAAAGTGTTATTTTCTTTTATGTCAGCCTTAAATAAAAACATTTGAAATATATATATATATATATATATATATATATATATATACGGCACAGGTAAACGTAACCTTGGCGGCAACACAATGCATCAATGCGTATAACTACAAGTAGCAGCACACTGCTTAATGCCCAATATTTTATCTTTATTTCACCAGAATGTCATTTTCTTCTAATCTCAACCATTATGGGATGGTGCATGTTGCTAGCGTCAGTGATGTCCTACTTGATACTTCATTTACTCCTCCGTGTCAGAGAATGGGTGGCATGGTTGCATTTCGGACTTTTGATGATTTTGTCAGGTATGTTCTGTTTATATGATCTTTTTGCAAACCTCTTACCTCTATATTATTAAGCTAAATTTGTTTTAAAACTAACAAATAAGAACCATACCTGTTGGTATTTTTTTTCTTTGCATTTTTCTAGTATGAGATTAGTGTGCTTATGATGTTTTTTTTTGTTTTTTTTGGGGGGGGGTCTGAGTGGACTATCAGTGGCTTAGTGAAGAGGATTTTCATGTGCATTCTTCTATATGCTGCAGTGCATTACAAAATAAGTACAATTAATGATATTATTTTTCAAGGTCTCTCAAAGCACATGTATTGCTTCAAATTAGGGCTGTAACATTAACTATCAATTCACAGTATAAGGTTGATATGGCGGTGCACGTTCAATGGAAATATTCCATTATTCCATCTCAGCCTAATAGAACGTTAAATGTGAAAATAATAAAGTATTTAATAGATAAAATCAGGCATACAGGGAATCAGAAGTGCGGAGAGGGATCAGGTAATACACCATCCGACACTCTGAAAGCCTGACTAGTAACCTGTGTATCGGGCTAACACTTAGTGTTGGAACACACTGATGGAAGTGTAGCCTGTAACAACAGGATAAAAATAACACTACACTAGATACAGGAACTGACAATGCTGATCTAGTCCATTTGGCAATTTCTGATGCTCTGTGTATTTAGCTAAACAGTGGATGGTCAGCACAGTTAAAGCAGCTATAATGGGTCCTGCTACACCCTAATAGCGCTACCCTGATAAGTGAGCGGTATGTAAGACTTCAATACGCTCAAAGCCAGGCAGCCAGTGTGAATGGAATATCACTTATTTAAGCTGCCCTATCTATTGAGCGATGAATGACACAACAAATCGCTCTATGCGTTTCTACATGACTCTTATGTGTCATCAGGAGCAAACATAATTCATCACTGTGTCAGATATGAGTGATGCTGCCGCACTGTAGCGTGCATACATAGGTGCTGTGATGGCTGTATGCGGACAAACACACGCCGAATATAAATAATCTTACACCCGCCCCCCGAAGGTGTGTGCCGGCGTCAGTCTACTCAACATCAAAAATAAGCGTGACACATCTGTGGCACCCCATGTCTGTGATCATCATGGCGGTAATCCAGATGTGCTTAAGGTCCAGGGGATTGAACACATTGTGACATCCATTTGCGGAGGGGACATTGATGTGCCGTTGCTCCGTAAAGAAACCGAATGGATCTTTAAGTTAGATACTGTACACCCTAAGGGTTTAAATGAGGCAGTTTCATTTTCCTGCTTTATTTAGGAGATTATGGGATGGCAGATATGGTCCTGTTGTGTATCATTCCATCACTTTGTCACTAATGGAGATTCTGGTTGTGACATATGCAGAGTGTGTCTGTTATATGATATCATCCCGCAATATGTATGGGGTGGTACACTTCACTCTAGGTGTCTTTTCCATTATATATGTCTGTCTGTGGTTTTATTTGATTTATTACATTGTGTCACTTCTTTTACATAGGCTTCCTTTATACATCCTGATTAACTCATTACAGCGATGTCACTCGATAATACATACCGCATGTGATTGTTCCCCCATATCATTTGAGCACATTTGAGCTCCTCCCCGAGAGTGTATTACGCTCTATTGTGCGACGGCCACGTCAGGGAGCGTGTCAGAGGACGCGCTTCCTTCCCTGATTGGTGACTGAATCCGGCACACTCCTTCGTGGGGCGGGTGTTAGATTATTTATATTCGGCGTTTGTTTGGCCGCATACGGCCATCACAGCGCCGATGTATGCACGCTACAGTGCGGCAGCTTCACTCATATCTGACACAGTGATAAATTATGTTCGCTCCTGATGACACATGACACATAGGAGTCATGTAGAAATGCGTAGAGCGATTTGTTGTGTCATTCATCGCTCAATAGATAGGGCAGCTTAAATAAGTGATATTCCATTTACACTGGCTGCCTGGCTTTGAGCGTATTGAAGTCTTACATACCGCTCACTTATCAGGGTAGCGCTATTAGGGTGTAGCAGGACCCATTGCTTTAACTGTGCTGACCATCCACTGTTTAGCAGCATTGTCAGTTCCTGTATCTAGTGTAGTGTTATTTTTATCCTGTTGTTACAGGCTACACTTCCATCAGTGTGTTCCAACACTAAGTGTTAGCCCGATACACAGGTTACTAGTCAGGCTTTCAGAGTGTCGGAAAGTGTATTACCTGATCCCTCTCCGCACTTCTGATTCCCTGTATGCCTGATTTTATCTATTACCCTATTGATTGAGTCTAATAAATACTTTATTATTTTTCACATTTAACGTTCTATCAGGCTGAGATTGACTGTAACAATAACTACACAAACAGTGCCATAGAGGAGAGTGTATTTAAAAAAAAATATTGATTGTTGGCTTAGTTTGTCTTACCTTCCTTTTTATTCACTTTTTTTTTTTTTTTTAACTCCTTTTATTAAAGATTAACATTCCAGGTGTGAATCAAGTAAGGCTACTTTCACACTGGCGTTTCTGGGTCCGCTTGTGAGATCCGTTTCAGGGCTCTCACAAGCGGCCCAAAATGGATCAGTTTAGCCCCAGTGCATTCTGAATGGATAAAGATCTGTTCAGAATGCATCAGTTTGCCTCCGTTCAGCCTCCAGCGTTTTGATGTCTGCCTGACGATGCGAAGCCAAACGGATCCGTCCTGACTTACAATGTAAGTCAATGGGGACGGATCCGTTTTCACTGACACAATATGGTGCAATTGAAAACGGATCCGCCTCCCATTGACTTTCAGTGTAAGTCGAAACGGATCCGTTTGCATTATCATGAACAAAATATATATATATATATATATATATATATATATATTATTTTTTTTTGGGTTTATGGTAATGCAAACGGATCCGTTCTAAACGGATACAAGCGTTTGCATTATAGGTGCGGATCCGTCTGTGCAGATACCAGACGGATCCGCACCTAATGCAGGTGTGAAAGTAGCCTAATAAATGCACAGGGGAATAGCATCACATGATTTAAACATAAGATAAAATAAAATACAGGGCATACAGATTGGCTTACAATAGACCATGTAGAATAGGACTAGAAGGAAGTACAGTAAGTTTTCAACGGTGACTGGCCTCAGCACACTTAAACCAAGCTTAGGTTATCAGCCACTGAATACATGTAGGAGTTTTGCAAGGTTAACGCAGAAGAACACCACTCTCCCCAAACCTTTTGAAATTTTTGCGGACATTTCCTGTGCTTAAAGACAATATTTTCCATGGTCACTGCGTGGTTAACTAAGGTCTTCCACTGACCTAGTGATGGTGGTCTGTCCCCCATCCACCGAAGCGCTATAGCCTTCCTAGCTAGAAATAAAGTTTCCCCTAGAATTATTCTATTATAATGGGTCCACGACTCTTCATCCAGGACACCCAGTAGGCACAGTTTGGGACATAAAGGAACCATAGCTGGGACCATAGTAGACAACACCCCAAGGACCAGTGTCCAGAAACGACGGATATAGCTGCAGTCCCAAAACATATGCCAAAAGTCGGCATTATCTGTTCAGCACCTGTAACACCTGTTATGAGGACTTCTTCCTATCTTGTGTAACCTGGTTGCAGTGGGTTAACTTGTGTGCAGTACAAACAACTGAATCAATCTATTATTTATAGAGGGTGAAACCCTGGTCGGAGTCAAAAGCGCCTCATTCCAATCATCTTCTGTCCGAGTAGGTATGAACATCTTCCACCTATTCTCACTGGCTAGCAGGTTCATTGTCATGCGATTGCAAAGCAAGTGTGTATACAGCACAGAAATTATCCCTCTCGGGCCCTGAGATCTCAACACGCCTATCAAGGGATATTTTGAGATACCCCTCCTCTCTGAACTGGGCCTGTAGGGCATGCCTCAATTGTAAGTATCTGTAAAACATCTTACGGGGTACTCCAAATTTATCCTGGATCTGCAAAAAGGAGCGCAAATGCCCACCCTCGTACAAGACTTCTAGTGTGCCAACCCCATGAAGCCTCCACATATCCGCCCCTTCTATCGATTTTAGATGGGAAAACACAACGGGATGACATCAGGTAGATCCTTATACAAATGCAATTTAGAAGCCTGCCAAAGTTGATTCGCTAGCCTATGCAGAGGCAGGAGGCGACTACGAGGGCAGTGTGAATTCTCCTGGACTGGCCAGAGAGTGCTCAGATGTAAGTATACTTGTAGGAAATATTCAGCATTAGATAATTCAACTGGAAACGCCCAAGGCTTCAGGAATTTCAGTTGACCAGCCAAGAAATAAAGGAAAAAGTCTGGTAGGGATGCACCCCCCTGCATTTTAGGCCTTTGGAGTACAGCTAAGGAAAGTTTCCTTCTAGCCTTTCCCCATACAAATGAGGCAATCATAGCGTGGACACGGTTAAAGAACCCTCTAGATAAAGGTGCGCAAGCGTGGGCTAGGAGATACAGGCCCTTAGGGAGCAGGATCATTTTAACTAAATTCAGTCTACCCATGATGGAAAGGGGGAGGGATTTCCATGTTTTGAATTTGTCTGCAAAGAGGGCTTTTAGAGGTTCTATGTTCAAGGTGTATTACATTTGTACATATCTAGTAATTATTATTCCTAGATACTTAAAACGATCCACTACTGGCAGATTGTGGTAGTGAGACGGCCATGTGTGATTCCAAAGGGGCATAATGGCGGACTTGGTCCAATTTATGTGCAACCCGGAGAATCTGCCAAACTGCTCAATAATCTCGATCGCTCTAGGGAGCACAACCTCAGGGTTGGTCATAAATGAAAGCAAATCGTCCGTATAAAGCCCAATTTTATTCTCCCTGCATTCCATGGTGATTCCCGTGTATATCTGATCCTGCCTGATTCTAAGGGCTAGGTATACTACCGCGACCGCAAATAGCAGAGGGGATAAATGGCACCCCTGCCTCGTGCCTCTGTTCAGTGGGAATGAAACAGATTGATGGCCATTTATTAATATGTTGGCTTTTGGTCGTTTGTATAATATCTTAACCCATCTGATGAATTTTGGGCCAAAGCCAAAGTTCTTCAACACAGTAAGCAGAAAAGTTCATTCTATCGAATCAAAGGCTTTAGCAGTGTCCAGGGAGGCCAGAGCCCAATGGTAACCCTCAGCCGCACCTATCTGTGCAATCACCTGCGCCCTCCTGATATTATCAGAGGTTTATCTGCCCGGCATGAAACCTGACTGATCCCTATGCACCACCGAAGTGACCACTCTATTAAGGCGAGTAGCCAGAACTCTATTAAGTATTTTATAATCAAGATTCAAAAGAGAGATAGGATGGTATGATCCGCACTCCAACAGCTTTTTATCGGGCTTTAGGATGACCACAATTGGCGTCATACAGAGAGTCCGGCAAGCACCCAGGGGTATGAGCAGTCATATATAATTTGTGAAGTTGCGGGCCTAGTATGTCAACATATCTGGAGTAGACTTCTATGCCATCTGGGCCTGGCGCCTTCCCAGCAGGGAGGTCCGTGATTGCCAGTTTAATCTCCTCCAGTGTAATATCATCTTCCAAGACACCTCTATCCAGATCACTCAGCTAAGGATGAGGCACCTCAAGAAGGTATCCATCCAGCTCATGTGCTGTGTAGTTTACAGCAGAGTCATACAGATCTGTGTAGAAGCTCCTGAAGCACACTAGGATACCATCCACCGATTCCAGTACCAGCCCAACAGCACCCCAAATTCTGATAACTGGGGGGACATATTACTGCCCTGCGCGAGGTTTGCAAGAAGCTTGCCAGCCTGGTTGCCCATCTCAAATGCCTGCTGTTTGAGAAAGAATGATTTGCGGTTGCTTTTTTCTGACAAATGTATCATATATAATCTGCCTCTATTAAGCCATTCTAGCCCGTTCTCCTCAGTTGGGGAGGTTGTAAAAGCCTTTTCTGCTTCTTTGCATTTAGTGTGTAGTTCCATCTCTTTGCACTGCCTATCTTTCTTGATGAAAGATATTGACGATTTGAGGCAACCTCTCAGGTCTGTCCATCCGTCTCCACATCCTGCACCTCCAGAAACATCATCAGTTGATCTGGAACCCTGTCAGTAATGGTGAAAAGAGATAACCAGAAAGGATGTATGCGCATCTTTCTTCCCTGTCTAACAACATCGGGGAGTTTTAGCTCTACCATTCCGAGGGACCCTAAGGCCCATATCTCACAGCAAGATCAGTGTATACCAATGCATTCCCTAAAATGTAATCAATCCTGGAAAGAGCTCCCCTGGAAGGAGTGAAGCATGAGTATTCCTGTAAAAGTGGATGTCTGATCCACAATAAATCCAGCCACCCCATCTCTGCAGCTATTCTGGACAGAACAGTGTCAGAAGGAGAGCCACGATTCCTACCAGAATCCCCACGGAATCTGTCCAACTCATCGTGCATTACCAGATTAAAGTCTCCCATGCAGAGCAATCTAACATTGGGATATTGTGCTGCAAATCCTATCACAGTCCGCAGAAGAGAAGTAGTGGCAGGCGGCGGATTATACACATTAATCACAACGTAAGGGACACAGTTAATGTACACATATAAGAAAATATATTGCCCCTCCGGAACCATTACCGAGTGATGCACCTCCCACCTAAGGCTCCTATGGACCAGTATAGCGACCCCTCTGGAGTGTGAGCTGCCATATGCATTAGCTACGTATTGAACCCAGGGTTTTTGAACCCTACTCCCGGTCTCCGGCGTAAGGTGGGTTTCTTGCAAGCAAATAATGAGTGGGTTAAAGGAGCGAATGTGTGAAAATACTGCTATCCTTTTCTTGGGGTCCCCTAACATTCCACGATAAAACCTTCATGGAGGCTATTTTCGATTTATCCCTATTCTTATAGGATACCCTCCTGCTCTTTCCGCAGGAAAGCTGCAATCTCTCCTGTGACACCAATGCCCTAGTACCCCTCCATCTAGTTTTACTAGGAAAGAAGCCCACACCTGGATGGAACAAAACCAAAAAGTACATAACTTAGTACACATAAGTAACAAAGTGAATAACTGATCGTTGGAATCTAGTCCAACTAGTATAGGGGTCAAGGTCTCGGGGACCTGCATAGTACAATTAGATGGAATACCTATGCAGGTGTTGCTCCCACCCCACATCATCATAAGCAACATATAACTTATAATCACAAATAGTGACCTAGTGTGCAGAAGAAAAATAAGAAAAATTATATCATAACTCCCGAATGAATAAAATCAGCAAGCAAGGAAGCTAACAGAGAATAACACAGCTCATCGAGTCCCACCACTGAAGGCACAATGACAGCAGTGGCGGATTACAATAGGGACGTTCGGGTCGGCAGCCCCGGGCCCAGCACCGCTGGGGGGCCCAACGCCGCCCCGAACGCCCACATACTGCGGCGGGGCACGGGAGTGCATAGCTCCCTGTCCCGTCGCAGATCACCGCCATAGGTTTCAGGCCTAGTAGGCCTGAGGCCTATGCGGTAGTGAAATCCCGGCGCAGGCGTGCGTGATTACATCATCGCGCGCCTGTGTCGGGACGCAGCACTGTGACGTGTGCACGCCTGCCTCATCCCGCCTTCCTCTGCGAGCAAGCGCCTGGCCCTGGACATAGGTGAGTATTTAGCTTTTCATTTTTTTATTTTTTTTATTTCATGTGCCTACTTTGGGGGACATGTAGGGGGGAAGACACAGGAGGACATATTAGGGAAGATACATCGAGTACATGGGGGGGGAATGTGGGGGCTGTATGGGGCCAAATTATTATGGGAGGGAATACTATGTGGGGACAAATTACTATGTGGGGGCAAATTATTATGGGAGGGACTACTATGTGGGACAAATTACTATATGGGACAGTGTGAGGGCAAATTATTATGCGAGGGACTACTATATGGGGGCAAATTACTATTCGGGGCAGTGTGGGGGCAAATAACTATGTGGGGGCAATGTGGGGACAGTGTGGGGTAATTGCTATGTGGGGACAGTGTGGGGAAATTGCTATGTGGGGAAACTGCTATGTGGGGACAAATTACTATGTGGGGGTAAATTACTATGTGGGGGAGACTATTGTGTGGGGGCAGTGTGGGGGAAATTGATATGTGGGGACAGTGTGGGGGTAATTGCTTTGTGGGGACAGTGTGGGGAAATTGCTATGTGGGGACAGTGTGGGGAAATTGCTATGTGGGGGCAAATTACTATGTGGGGGCAGTGTGGGGAAATTGCTATGTGGGGGCAAATTACTATGTGGGGCAGTGTGGGGACAAATTACTATGTAGGGGCAGTGTGGGGCAAATTACTATGTAGGGGAAATTACTGTGTGGGGGCAAACTACTATATGGGGGCAGTTTGGGGGAAATTACTGTGTGAGGGAAAATTACTATGGGGGATTACTATATGGAGCAGTGTGGTGGAAATTACTATATGGGGGTGTTGCTATTGGGGAGGCACTGTAGGGGCAATTCTATTATTTTTGGGGACACTATACAGGGATTATTGCCTGGAGCACAATAGAGGGTGGTATTATTACTTGGGGCACTCTAGGGGACATTATAGCTGCTGTGGACACTATAGGAACATTTCGGGTACTTTATCAAACTGGTGTAAAGCAGAACTGGCTTAGTTGCCCATAGCAACCAATCAGATTCCACCTTTCATATTTGACAGCTCTTTTGGAAATCCAGTTCTACTTTGCACCAGTTTGATAAATGACTCCAATTATGTCTATTAGGGTCACTATTTTTTCAGAAGTATAGTACCTTGGACATTGGGGAGCAAAACGAGCACAATATTGGGGGTGGCAGCAGGATGACACTGTGGGGACACCAGGATGAGGAGGTTGATGGAAAAATTGAGAAATCTAACGTGTCTGTGTTACAAACTGTAGAGTCGAGATGTGGCTGAAAGAATTTGCCATGGTGGTCTGGGTCAAATGGAGGAGAAGAGGAAAGAGAAGGTCTAAATGACAGGAGATGTCACTGGATGTAAGAGGTATGTGGTGCTGTATTCTCCTCCATGTCTTTTTTATTATAATTATATGTATTTTAAATTTGGCGATCAAATTTTTTAGTTTAGGACCCAATTTAGGGTATTTTTCTTAGTCTGAAGATGTCATATGGCCTAGGATAAGACTGTGGCGCTCATGAAGCACTGCAGCCTCTTCATACAAAAAAAACCCTAAACTAAAATGGAGGGAGGGGCCCAGGTTGGGTAGACAGCCCCGGGCCTATCATGCACTTAATCCGCCCCTGAATGACAGGTGAGTGATATGTAGATCGAAAGATCACTGAACAACAGGAATACTTGCGCGATATACGCTTCCAAATTATCAGTGTGGTCCTGAACGTCCCGATTTACTGGAGACCCAATCTTCCGCTTCTTTGGGGTCAGCGAAGAAGATGGTTTTCTCGCCGTCCACTATTCGTAGGCGCGCTGGATACGCCATGGAATATTGTAGGTTTAGGTCCCGGAGGCGTCGTTTAACCGAGACAAAGGTGGCTCTCTTCTTTTGAAGGTGAGCTGAGAAATCCGGGAATAAGGAAATGGTCGCATTTTCATGCTTGATTACTTGTGTATTCCTCGCTTGACTGAGGATGAGATCCCTTTCTTTCCAGTTTAATAATCTCACAAGAAGAGGCCTCGGTGGAGCTCCAGGAGGAGGGAATTTGGCGGGAACCCTGTGCACTTTCTATGGCATATGCAGTGGAGAATGGCGCTTCTGGGAACTGTGCTTTGAACTACAGCTCAAGAAAAGTGGCAGGGTCCCGTCTGGCTCTGTTCTCCAAATCATCACATTTCTGCTGCCACTGATTTACAGAGCGCTCCAGGTCTTGCACTTTACCCACCATGGGCCTTGTCAGGTCTTCTAGGGCATAGTCCCTGTCTTCAATATTCTTAACACGATCTCTTAGCTGCTGAACATCGTGCCGAAGCAGGGCCAGGGTCCACCCTCACCTCCTTTGTCTTTCCAGTGAGCGATGTCTGGCAGGAGGAGATCGCTGACATTAGCTGGACGTAGGCTGTCTTTAGGGTGAACTCTGGTTCCTCTGAGCCCTCAGCTTCCAATTGCTGCGCTGCCTGACTGCGGGTGACCGCCGCACGCGATGGAGAAGGCGCGACGGCGCCATGTTGGGCCTCTTGCCTCGCATATTCTTTAAGCTTTTCAGCCGCAGTTTGCGCTTTATTTGGACCCATATTTGGTGTACGGGGTTTCCTCTTGTGCTTGTACACCGTCCACTTAATGGTAGGAGTCTGCAGGTTGCTAGGATTAAGCAGGATTATGAAGGGGAATCGGAGCAGGTCTCAGATGCGTGCTCACATGTTGGCAGCTGGCCACGCCCCCTTATGTACTCTTTTTTTAAAGAGCGTCTGTGAGCATGATCAACCATATTAAACCAGGTATATTGCCTGGTAGTGTTGCTCATGCTGAGTAAAACAATATATTTATTTTTTCTATTGGGTTAATAGTCCCTCTTCGCTCTTTCACACACAGTCAGTTCTTTTCAAGCACTATGTATTTCTTTCAGGACATGCGATTCTATTCCTCATATTCTTTATAGTGCTTGAAAAGGCACTATGTCGTTGTTCCTCATCAACTTATGTTTTATTCTTCATCCTCTTCAGTTTTCTACATTTAAGGGTACTTACACTTGCGGCAGAGGATTCTGGCAGGCAGTAACTTCACCGGAAATGCCTGCTGGATCTGTCAAAACGTATGCAAACTGATGGCATTTGTCAGACGGATCAGGATCCTGTTCTGTCTGACAAATGCATTGGAATATCTGGTCCGTCTCTCCGGTGTCATCTGGAAAAATGGATCCGGCATTCATTTTTTGCAATTTTTTTGCGGTCTGAGCATTAATGCATTTCAATGGGAAAGTGTTCTGGAATTTTGGACGAAGATAAAACCGCAGCATGCTGTGGTATTATCGCCTTCCTGAAAAGGCAAAAAGACTGAACTGAAGACATCCTGAGGCATCCTGAACGAATTGCTCTTCATTCAGAATGCATAGGGATAAAACTGATCAGTTCTTTTCCCCTAGGACGGAACTCAATGCCGGAAAATAATAACGCTAGTGTGAAAGTACCCTAATACAGCCTGAACCACTTATCATAAAGACCCCCCTTTAAACCATTGAACTGTCGGCACTGAGTGGTGTGCTATGCATTTCTGGAGTCGATCGCATTTAGATTTAAATTTAGAATAAATTTAGATTTAAAGATAAATCATCCGATGGAAATAAATGGCTTAGTTCTGCGATAACACAGCCCAAACCACTTAACCTATAGACTCAGTTCAAACTGTTTTTTAAAGGCGCTCATTGTTGAGAGGTGTGGTACTGTATGCATTTCTGGAGTCGATTGAATTTATTATTAATACATTTTTTTATAAAAATAAAAAAATACCCCATAGAAATAAATGGCAGAATACTGAGATAAAACAGCCCAAACCGCTTAACACATAGTATAGACTTCATTCAAACTGCAGTTGGATGCATTCAATGATGAGAAGTACCATATTTTTTCGCCCTATAAGACACACCTGCCCAAAAAATACTTTGAACCAAAAGGTGTGCTTTTGGTGGATTTTGAACTATTAGTGGTCTGTGAATGACACTATTATGGGGGATCTGTGGAGGACACACTGTTATGAGGGGGATCTGTGGTTGGCACTGTTATAGGGATTTGTGGATGGCAGTGTTATGGGGGCATCTGTGGATGACACATATGTAGCATCTTATGCTATATATGTGTGATATCCCCCATAACTGTGTCCCTGTGTACAGTAAATAGTGACCCTAATACAAGTGGGTGCAGGCAACTGGTGTTAAAATCGCTGCGGGGCCAGGTGCAGTCACTGAACTCTTACACCAGGCCCCACACACACACCAGTATTCAGATGTAAACTGTAGGCAATCAATATTTAAACTACAAGGTAGCGCAATCCGCGTATCTTAGTACTCACTATTGAACGCCCGTACTTGCAGGCAGGCAGGCCGGTCACCCACTTCCTCACGGCGCAAGCTCCGCCTGCTTCATTAATAAAGTGGGCCGAGCATGCGCCGTGAGGAAGTGAGTGACTGGCCAGCCTGCCTGCAAGTATGGGCGTTCAATAGTGAGTTCTAAGGTACGCGGATTGCTCTAGCTTGTAGTTTAAATATGGATTGCCTACAGTTAACATCTGAATACTTGTGTGTGCGGGTCCTGGTGTAAGAGTACAGTGACTGCTTCGGGCCCCGCCGCGAGTTGCCTCCAGCCCCTCCTCCCTCCCTGCTGATACATCGCAGGCTGCGCTGTGCAGCATCGCAGCCTACGATGTAAAAATGGCAGAATTCGCCCCATAAGACGCACTGCCCCCCCCCCCCCCCCACACTTTTTTTGGGGGGGGTGCATCTTATGGGGCAAATGATACGGCATGTATTTTTGTAGTCGATCGGTTTTATTTTTTTAGTAAATAAAAAAAAACAAAAAAAAAACAGAGAAATGAATGGCAGAATTCTGCAATTATCCCCTTCTAACCCCGGGCCAGTTTTCATCCTCCTGCCCAGGCCATTTTTTGCAAATTTGCCGAGTCACTTTATGTGGTAATGACTTTGGAACACTTTTACTTATCCAAGCCATTCTGAGATTGTTTTCTCATGACACATTGTACATCATAAATTTAACTCAATGTAATTCACCTTTATTTATGAAAAAAATCCCAAATTTACCAAAAATTTTGAAAAATTTGCATTTTTCTAAATTTCAGTTTCTGTGCTTTTAAAACAGAAAGTGATACTACATAAAATATTTACCGTATTTTTCGCTTTATAAGACGCACTTTTTTACCCCCAAAAGTGGGGGGGAAATGGCCGTGCGTCGTATAAAGCGAATACTTCGCTGGCCGCTATGCTGCACAGCGCGGCCAGCGAAGAATCAGTGACAGTGTGGAGGGAGGAGGCGGGGCCCGGTGCAGTGACTCTACTCTAATACACCGGGCCCCGCAACTGTTAAACATTCAATCTGATCTATATCTAATAGTACAGGGAGTGCAGAATTATTAGGCAAATGAGTATTTTGACCACATCATCCTCTTTATGCATGTTGTCTTACTCCAAGCTGTATAGGCTCGAAAGCCTACTACCAATTAAGCATATTAGGTGATGTGCATCTCTGCAATGAGAAGGGGTGTGGTCTAATGACATCAACACCCTATATTAGGTGTGCATAATTATTAGGCAACTTCCTTTCCTTTGGCAAAATGGGTCAAAAGAAGGACTTGACAGGCTCAGAAAAGTCAAAAATGGTGAGATATCTTGCAGAGGGATGCAGCACTCTTAAAATTGCAAAGCTTCTGAAGCGTGATCATCGAACAATCAAGCGTTTCATTCAAAATAGTCAACAGGGTCGCAAGAAGCGTGTGGAAAAACCAAGGCGCAAAATAACTGCCCATGAACTGAGAAAAGTCAAGCGTGCAGCTGCCAAGATGCCACTTGCCACCAGTTTGTCCATATTTCAGAGCTGCAACATCACTGGAGTGCCCAAAAGCACAAGGTGTGCAATACTCAGAGACATGGCTAGGTAAGAAAGGCTGAAAGACGACCACCACTGAACAAGACACACAAGCTGAAACGTCAAGACTGGGCCAAGAAATATCTCAAGACTGATTTTTCTAAGGTTTTATGGACTGATGAAATGAGAGTGAGTCTTGATGGGCCAGATGGATGGGACCGTGGCTGGATTGGTAAAGGGCAGAGAGCTCCAGTCCGACTCAGACGCCAGCAAGGTGGAGTTGGAGTACTGGTTTGGGCTGGTATCATCAAAGATGAGCTTGTGGGGCCTTTTCAGGTTGAGGATGGAGTCAAGCTCAACTCCCAGTCCTACTGCCAGTTTCTGGAAGACACCTTCTTCAAGCAGTGGTACAGGAAGAAGTCTGCATCCTTCAAGAAAAACATGATTTTCATGCAGGACAATGCTCCATCACACGCGTCCAAGTACTCCACAGCGTGGCTGGCAAGAAAGGGTATAAAAGAAGAAAATCTAATGACATGGCCTCCTTGTTCACCTGATCTGAACCCCATTGAGAACCTGTGGTCCATCATCAAATGTGAGATTTACAAGGAGGGAAAACAGTACACCTCTCTGAACAGTGTCTGCGAGGCTGTGGTTGCTGCTGCACGCAATGTTGATAGTGAACAGATCAAAACACTGACAGAATCCATGGATGGCAGGCTTTTGAGTGTCCTTGCAAAGAAAGGTGGCTATATTGGTCACTGATTTGTTTTTGTTTTGTTTTTGAATGTCAGAAATGTATATTTGTGAATGTTGAGATGTTATATTGATTTCACTGGTAAAAATAAATAATTGAAATGGGTATATATTTGTTTTTTGTTAAGTTGCCTAATAATTATGCACAGTAATAGTCACCTGCACACACAGATATCCCCCTAAAATAGCTAAAACTAAAAACTACTTCCAAAAATATTCAGCTTTGATATTAATGAGTTTTTTGGGTTCATTGGGAACATGGTTGTTGTTCAATAATAAAATTAATCCTCAAAAATACAACTTGCCTAATAATTCTGCACTCCCTGTATATGCTCTGTACGGCTCTTACTGTAGTACCGTAAGTATAGCGCAGACCGGCATTTCCCTCGGTCATGCGCCGCTTGCCGCACCTCCTTCCTCATGCGCCGTCTGCCCTAGCTCCCTCTGTCATGCGCCGCCTGCCCCAACTCCCTCTGTCATGCGCCGCCTGCCTGTTCATTCATAAAGTGAGATAAGCAGGCAGGCGGCGCATGAGGAGGGAGCTGGGGCAGGCGGCGCATGACAGAGGGAGCTGGAGCAGACGGCGCATGAGGAGGGAGGTGCGGCAAGTGGCGCATGACCGATGGAGATGCCGGTCTGCGCTATACTTACGGTACTACAGTAAGAGCCGTACAGAGCATATACTATTAGATATAGATCAGATTGAATGTTTAACAGTTGCGGGGCCCGGTGTATTAGAGTAGAGTCATTGCACCGGGCCCCGCCATGAGTGTCTCCGCCTCCTCCCTCCACACTGATGCATCTGATGGGGGATCTGTAGATGACACTTATGGGGATCTGTGACAGATCCCCCATCAGTGTCATCCACAGATCCCCCCTCAGTGTCATCCACAGATCCCCCATCAGTGTCATGCACAGATCCCCCCCTCAGTGTAATGCACAGATCCCCCCTCAGTGTCATTCACAGATCCCCCCTCAGTGTCATTCACAGATCCCCCCTCAGTGTCATTCACAGATCCCCCCCTCAGTGTCATCCACAGATCCCCCCCTCAGTGTCATCCACAGATCCCCCCCTCAGTGTCATCCACAGATCCCCGATCAGTGTCATCCACAGATCCCCCCATAACAGTGCGTCATCCACAGATCCCCCCCATAACAGTGCGTCATCCACAGATCCCCCCCATAACAGTGCGTCATCCACAGATCCCCCCATAACAGTGCGTCATCCACAGATCCCCCCCAAAACAGTGCGTCATCCACTGATCCCCCCATAACAGTGCGTCATCCACTGATCCCCCCATAACAGTGCGTCATCCACTGATCCCCCCATAACAGTGCGTCATCCACAGATCCCCCCATAACAGTGCGTCATCCACAGATCCCCCCATAACAGTGCGTCATCCACAGATCCCCCCATAACAGTGCGTCATCCACAGATCCCCCCATAACAGTGCGTCATCCACAGATCCCCCCATAACAGTGCGTCATCCACAGATCCCCCCATAACAGTGCGTCATCCACAGATCCCCATAACAGTGCGTCATCCCCAGATCCCCATAACAGTACATCATCCACAGACCACCATTAGTTCAAAAGCTACCAAAAGCACACCTTTTGGTTCAAAATATTTTTTTCTTATTTTCCTCCTCAAAAACCTAGGTGCGTCTTATCATCAGGTGCGTCTTATAAAGCGAAAAATACGGTATTACTTAACATTCCCCATATGTCTACTTTATGTTGGCATCATGTTGAAAATGTCATTTTATTTAGTTAGAAGGCTTAGAATTTTAGAAGCAATTCTTTAAAATTGTTAAGAAAATTTCCAAACCCCACTTTCTAAAGGAAACCTGTCATCAATTTTATGCTGACCGTACTGAGGGCAGTATAAAGTAGTGACAGAAATGCTGATTTAAGATTTAAGTGATGTGTCACACATCAGCTAAAAGTAAGTGGTTGCGAGAACCAGCATTATAATCATTCCAGCCCAGGCCTTGAAAAGAGACAAATCTACCCGAGAAGAGTCATGGTTATTCAGAATCTCCTGCCCTCCCTGCCCATCTGCTGATGGTTGGCAGTTCTCTACTAGAGAGAAAGGGAGAAAACTAGGTAGAAGACTGTCAGTCATCAGCAGGTGGGCAGGGAGAGCAGGAGATTATGAATAACCATGACTCTTCTCAGGAAGATTTGACTCTCTTTTTCAAGGCCTGTGCTGCAATGATTATGATTCTGGTTCTTGGCAACCACTTACTTTTAGCTGATGAGTGACACACCACTGAAATCAGCATTTCTGTCACTACTTTATACTGCCCTCAGTATGGTCAGCATAAAGTTCAGTTATGAAGTCATTTTGTGCGGCTTACATAGTAGAAACCACCCATAAATGACCCTATTTTTGCGAGGCAGATTTTGCTGGACTGATTTTCAGACACCATGTCCCATTTGAAGCCCCCCTGATGCACCCCTACAGTATAAACTCCCCAAAAGTGACCCCATTTTGGAAACTATGGGATAAGTTGACAGTTTTATTGATACTATTTTGGGGTTCATATAATTTTTGATTGCTCTATATTATGCTTTTTGTGAGGCAATGTAACCATAAAATGGCTGTTCTGGCACCATTTTTTCTTCTTGTTTTTTTGTGTGTTCATCTGACAGATTAGATCATGTGCTATTTTTATAGAGCAGGTTGTTACGGACGTTATAGTATCAAATATGTCTACTTTGTTTTGTTTCAGTTTTACATAATAAAGCATTTTTGAAAAAAAAAAAGATGTTCTTGTGTCTCCATTTTTGAATTGCCATATTTTTTACATTTTTGGGCCAATTGTCTTTTTACAGGAATAGTTTTTATTGGTACCATATTTGGTCACGTATGATTCTTTTTTATTAAATCAATATTAGACTTTATAAAGAGAGCCCTAGGAAAGAGTTGGTTCGGAATGATTTCTGTGGGAACAGATCCGTTACTCGAGGAGGAGCATTGGGGGGAGGGAAGGAGGAGGGGGTATTCACTCTGGAATGACTATAGGGACGACTTCATACTATATGTTAGTGCAGCATCTACCCTTAAAGGGGTTATTCGACTTAAATAAATTTATTCTAATTACTCTTATTGTAGTCCATTGAAAGTTTTTTCAAATCACTTTCAGAACCTATCTGTGACAGATCCATCTGTATAGACCTATATTGCTGGTTCGTCTGTTTGCCTTCATTTCGCAGGATTTCCTGTCCGTATGCCCCTGTTCGTGTGTTTCCCCAAATACCGATTGGAACTATTGAACGGACGGCCACCCAGGAGAAGAGTGTGCTGCTAGTTAACCTAAATGGCCTCATTGTTCACAAAGGACTTGAACTAACTTGAACTCCTGGTCTAATGCCTGCCATTTTGGGATGTTAAATGTCTGTGTATTGAAAAGGGTTGTGACATTGTATGTTTAAATGGTGATGTCTGTTCTGTTGTCCCCACATGTGTATTGTGGTTTCCCTCTGTCTTGAGAGATAATTGGATTACTCCTCTGGTGTCTCCAGGGCAGAGAGGAGGAGACCATGATGCATTGTGGGGATGTATTGTCTCAGTAGTGCTGCATGTCTGTACTGTGTCGGTCTCCATTCTGGTCCCCTAGGGGCGTGTCCACCAGATGGAGACCTGCATAAATACGGGCGGGTAGCCCTCAATAAAACATTCCTGTTTGACTTTCAAGACGGAGCTTGGTCTCGTTTGTGGAGGGATTTATTATTGGGACAGCGCTTTCGTATATTGCTAGCTGTGGAAGGAGTTCGACTGAATTGCTGATCGGGAGTTGCCACTTCGTATGCTCCATTCGGGATACGATCGGCTGGATTAAAAACTGCATTTCTGGAGAAAGGGGCTTATTCACTAAACGGCGGCTTCATCTACCTGGCGGTGAGTGTCGTAACAATTGGTGGCAAGCAACGGGATGAATCCCACCGCCCAGAAGGCCAGCTACAAATCCCAGGGTGAAAATGCAGTATGAGGAATTAAGGCGTGCTACCCTTAAAGATATATTGGAACGCAGAGGACGATCAGCGAGTAATCTCAAGAAGAGAGAGATTATTTCTATATTATTGGAGATGGATGCAGCACAGGGAACGGAGAGAGCTAATGTGCCTGGCATACTGGATTTAACACCCGAGGAGGTACAATTTAACCGGGCAGTCCAGATAAGGCTGGCACACTTTGGCCCCAACCCTGCAGCAGATATTGTGGTCCAGGTGCAAGCAGCAGTAGCAGCACAACAGGCGCTCCAGGGAAGAGGAGCTGCAGCAGCAGAGGTACCCCATAATAATAATGGAAGGAGAAAGGTACCTTTTGCTGCATTTAGACATTTTGTGGAAACGGAGGGAGAGATTGACGGGTTCCTGGCCGATTTTGAAAGGCAGTGTGCCTTACACCAGGTACCCGCAGAGGAATGGGTCACTATCCTCTCTGGGAAATTATCCGGCCGGGCCAGTGAGGCTTTTCGGGCCATCCCAGAGGAGGAAATTACAAGTTACCGGGCAGTAAAATATGCCCTTTTGGCCAGATACGCTGTCACCCCTGAGGCGTACCGGCGGCGATTCCGGGACACTAACAAGCAGGCTGGCGATTCTTATGTGGAGTGGGCATGCAGGGTACACCGCACCGCAGCCCACTGGATGGCAGGGTGTCAAGCGGTAACTGGGGAAGAGGTGCTGCAAGTATTTTTGTTGGAGCACTGCTTTGATCGGTTACCTGCAGGAGTCAGAGAGTGGGTTAGGGACCGCAAACCCGCTACCTTACCTGAAGCTGCTCGTCTGGCCGATGAATACACAGATGCACGAAGGCTAGACCAGACAGCAGCCAAGGTTCCTACCCGAGTGGAGTACAAACCGGCAGCACCTCCAACCACTACTGTGTATCACCCCCCAGCGCAACGCACCCCCACAATACCACCAGCGAACAATAATGTTCAGCCAGCTCGGTTCAACGCCCGGGATTACTCTCAGCCTATCCGGTGCTATGGGTGCAAACAGTTGGGGCACAAGACCGGAGTGCCCATTGAACAATACCAACCAAGCGCAGTCGTGGAGATAACCAGCCGGCGGACATCAGCAGCCACCCCAGCCTTCCGCTCACTGTCTTGAGCAGGAGGAATTTTGGGGTATACTACATGAGGCAGATCCAGTACAAGCAGCCCTGCAGGATAACCGGCAGCAGCACAGGCAGACCGTTAGACTAAATGGCAAAGTGGTCACTGGTCTGAGAGACACCGGAGCCACTATGACCCTGCTCCAAAAGAACCTTGTTTCGGAACACCAACACACTGGAAATACTGTGGCAGTGAGGGTAGCAGGAGGCGCCGTGTTCAGTCTACCTGTTGCCCGGGTTCATTTGGATTGGGGAGTGGGCTCTGGACATGTGAATGTGGGGGTTATGAAAGACTTGCCTGCTGATGTCTTGCTCGGCAATGACCTGGCCCCTTTGGTTTCTGCTTATGCTCCAATGGGACCTGCTGATGTCAACCTAGTGACTACCCGGGCCCAGACCCGTGCTGCTGGAACCAGCCCACCTTCTGCTGAGACCCAGGTAAGACCCGATTCCCCGACTGATACCCTAGGACAGACCTTTGCTAGCTGGGATTCCCCAGAGGAGTTTGGGAGGGAAACTCAGGCAGATCCGACTCTCCAGAAGTATAGAGACAGAGCAGATACTAGAGAGGTAGGAGTAGATGGGGAGCGGTATGAATGGGTGGGGGACAGGTTATATAGGATCCCTAAACTGTCCCAGAAAAGGGTTGCCCATCCGCCGAATCGACAGCTGGTGGTGCCCGCAAAATACCGGCAGGAGATTCTGCGGATAGGGCATGATGTTCCCTTAGCCGGACATCTAGGGTCCCGCCTCACAGCCTATAGGATCATGCAGAACTTCTTTTGGCCAAATTTTAATCAGGCTGTGCGGATATATTGTAGTACGTGTGACACTTGTCAACGGGTAGGAAAGCAGGGGGACCACCCAAGAGCTAGGCTTATGTCTATGCCTATCATTGGGGAGCCCTTTGCCCGCATAGCCGTTGACATTGTGGGTCCACTGGCCAGGGCTAGTCCATCCGGTAAGAAGTATATTCTCACCGTGGTGGACTATGCCACTCGCTATCCAGAGGCAGTAGCGCTGTCTAATATAGAGGCAGAGACAGTTGCTGATGCCCTGGTTAGAATTTTTACTAGGGTCGGGTTCCCTAAGGAGATTCTCTCTGACCAGGGAACCCAATTTACCGCTGTGCTCACCCAGCAACTGTGGAGGGTGTGCGGCATTAAACCGATACTTGGTTCCCCGTACCATCCACAGACTAACGGCCTCTGCGACCAATTTAATGGCACCCTCAAACAGATGTTGAGAACCTTTTCTGACACTTGCAGAGACTGGGAGCGATTCCTGCCTCATCTGTTGTTTTCTTACAGAGAGGTGCCCCAGGAATCTACTGGGTTATCCCCCTTTGAGTTGCTCTATGGGAGGAGGGTCCGCGGACCCCTAGATCTCATTAGAGGCCACTGGGAGGGGGAGACAGAGCAGGAAGGGACCCCCATAGTACCGTATGTCCTGGAACTCCGGGACCGCATGGAGAAACTGTCCCTGATGGTAAGAGAGAATCTCTAGTTGGCCCAGGGGAGACAGAAGAGGTGGTACGATCGGGGTGCCCGGCAGCGAGTCTTCCAGGTTGGGCAGAAAGTGCTAGTGCTCAAACCTGTGAAGGCGAACAAGATGCAAGCATCTTGGCAGGGCCCGTATAAGGTGGTAGCTCAGGTGTGTGATACTACCTACCTCATAGCCAGCTGTTCAGATGAAGGGATCCAGCGATCCTTTCATGTGAACATGCTAAAGGAGTATCAGGAGAGACCAGAGGATGTCGCTGCAGTATGTGCCCCTGCTGCAGACGATACAGAGTTTACCCTTACCCGATTTGTTAGAGAGGGACTCCCAGACTGACCATACTAGTCTTGTACAGCTAGGGGATAGATTAAGCCCCACAGAGAAGGGACAGGCAAGACAGCTTCTGTGGGAGAAGCAGGCGACGTTCTCCCAAGAGCCTGGCTACACTACCCTAACTGTACATAAGGTAGAGACCCCTGGACAGAACCCCCTGCGACAGCCCCCTTACCGTATCCCTGAAGCAGTCCGAGAAGGAATGCGGAAGGAGATACAGGAGATGACCCAGCTTGGGGTCATCGAACACTCCGATAGCCCTTGGGCTTCGCCTGCAGTCCTGGTGCCTAAGAAAGATGGGACCACGCGGTTCTGTGTAGACTACAGGCGGCTCAACGAGCGGACCACCACTGACGTCTACCCGATGCCCCGGGTAGACGAATTATTAGATCGTATTGCCAGGGGACGCTATCTGACCACCATAGACCTGTGTAAAGGCTATTGGCAGATTCCCCTGGCCGAGGATGCTATCCCCAAGTCGGCCTTCGTCACCCCATTCGGCTTGTACCAATTTAAGGTCATGCCATTTGGGATGAAGAATGCCCCGGCTACCTTTCAGCGTATGGTGGATAGACTTCTCGATGGATTCCAGGAATTTGCTTGTGCATACCTGGATGACATTGCGATCTACAGTGGGTCCTGGGAGGAACACCTAGTACATGTAGGGGTAGTTTTGGACAAAATTCGGGCTGCTGGCCTGACATTGAAGCCAGAGAAGTGCCATCTAGGCATGGCTGAAGTGCAATACCTGGGTCACAGAGTGGGGTGTGGGAGCCAGAGACCGGAGCCGGCTAAGATAGAGGCAGTAGCTAACTGGTCCACACCTATCACTAAGACCCAGGTGTTAGCCTTCCTAGGGACAGCAGGGTATTACAGATGCTTTGTCCCAGACTACAGCACTATTGCTAAGCCCCTGACTGACCTGACTAAGAAAAATCTCCCTAAGCAGGTCCTGTGGTCTCCGGCTTGTGAAGCGGCGTTTCAAGCACTCAAACAGGCTCTTGTAAATGCCCCTGTCCTGGCTGCCCCAGTCCCTAACAAACGTTTTCTCGTCCATACAGATGCTTCCATGTATGGACTGGGGGCTGTGCCGAGTCAGGTCGGGGAAGATGGAGGAGAGCACCTTGTCGCATATCTCAGTAGAAAGCTGTTACCCCGAGAAGTGAGTTATGCGGCAGTGGAGAAGGAATGCTTGGCCCTGGTCTGGGCATTGAAAAAGTTAAGCCCTTATTTGTATGGACAGGAATTTTCCCTTGTGACGGACCACAATCCCCTTGTCTGGCTTAACCGGGTCTCAGGAGACAATGGTAGACTGCTGCGGTGAAGTTGAGCTTTACAACCGTATAACTTCACCATCAGCTACCGACCCGGTAAGCAGAATGGGAATGCAGATGGATTGTCCCGGCAAACCGACGTTCTTGCTACCTCCTAGTCCGGTCATCCCCAAGTTGACCCGCTAAAGGGTCAAGCCGGGTCTGCCGCAGTGTCCCACAAGGGGGGAGCCGTGTGACAGATCCATCTGTATAGACCTATATTGCTGGTTCGTCTGTTTGCCTTCATTTCGCTGGATTTCCTGTCCGTATGCCCCTGTTCATGTGTTTCCCCAAATACCGTTTGGAACTACTGAACGGACGGCCACCCAGGAGAAGAGTGTGCTGCTAGTTAACCTAAATGGCCTCATTGTTCACAAAGGACTTGAACTAACTTGAACTCCTGGTCTAATGCGTGCCATTTTGGGATGTTAAATGTCTGTGTATTGAAAAGGGTTGTGACATTGTATGTTTAAATGGTGATGTCTGTTCTGTTGTCCCCACATGTGTATTGTGGTTTCCCTCTGTCTTGAGAGATAATTGGATTACTCCTCGGGTGTCTCCAGGGCAGAGAGGAGGAGACCATGATGCATTGTGGGGATGTATTGTCTCTGTAGTGCTGCATGTCTGTACTGTGTCTCCATTCTGGTCCCCTAGGGGCGTGTCCACCAGATGGAGACCTGCATAAATACGGGTGGGTAGCCCTCAATAAAACATTCCTGTTTGACTTTCAAGACGGAGCTTGGTCTCGTTTGTGGAGGGATTTATTATTGGGACAGCGCTTTCGTATATTGCTAGCTGTAGAAGGAGTTCGACTGAATTGCTGATCGGGAGTTGCCACTTCGTATGCTCCATTCGGGAGTTTGACGATCGGCTGGATTAAAAACTGCATTTCTGGAGAAAGGGGCTTATTCACTAAACCGCAGCTTCATCTACCTGGCAGGGAGTGTCGTAACACTATCTTTCACTGTTTGGCCAGTTCAATTCTGGGTCATGTGACCCCCGACGTCAGCAAGCCGGCTCTGGTGATGACGTCTCGTTTGCAAGCTTCTCCCTGCTTGAGGGAGTGGCCAGGCTCTGTAAGTGAGACGTCAGAGCCTCTGGTTCCCTCCCCTCTCCAGCTCTTCTAACACTGCCTCAGCGATAGTATGCGATCGCTCATGCGCGGTACATACCAGAGCCGAGGCGATCTCTTCTCCGGCAGCAGGGTATGTTTATAGTTCCTGCACTCACTGGGGCTAGAGGTGCCAGTTTGTACACGTTCCCCTCTGCATCTGGGGATCGTTCTTACAGCCCTGTTCCCCCCCCACTAGTACACATTGCACATTGAACACCCCATGTGAAAAATAAATAAATAATTGTCTATCATTTTATTTGATTCAGCTATATATAATCCATATCTACCACCAATATATGTATTTATCTAAGCAATATCCATATTGAATATCTATTTGAATAATATAGATATTGCTTAGATACAGATACTGCTTATGGTACTTTCACACTAGCTTAAGTGTATTTTCACACTAGCGGCAGGACGTATTCGACAGGCTGTTCACCCTGTCGGATCCGTCCTGCCGCTATTTGGCCGTGCCGCTGGACTGCCGCTCTGTCCTCATTAACTATAATGGATACGGGGGCGGAGCTCCAGCACAGCATGGCGAGGTGTCGCAGGACTAAGTCTACTTTCACACTTGCAGCATAGTGATCCGGCGAGCAGTTCCGACGACGGAACTGCCTGCCGGATCCGGCATTGCAAAACAACTGAAGGACGGATCCGTCCTTCCGGTCATCGCATGCACAAGCCGGGAAAACTGTGAAAAAGACTGCCAGAGGGATCCGTCCATCTGCATGACAAGCGGATAGACGGATCCGTTCTTGCAATGCATTTCTAGACGGATCCGCACCTGGATCAGTCTACAAATGCTGTCAGTTGTCACACTGATCGGCGGATCCGGCATGCACAAACCGGGAAAACGAGATGATCATGTGTGTTTGTTTTTTTTTGCAAAGTGCAGAGCAGGGTGAGGGAAAGGTCAGGTTGTTCCCGCCCAGAAATATTCATGAGGCAGAGCTCAGGCTTTGTTGTTATACGCCCCCTCAGCATGTACTTCAGCATGTAAACAAAGCAATGGCAGAACCATGAAAAGGTGGACATATGGATTTTAACTTGATGAAATCTAGCTTAACCAAATTATATGTATATCCTGATTGATTTTATGAGTTTTTTTTTATTATTAACTCTGATAACCCCTTTAATGCTGGGAAAACATGTTAAGGTTCTCCCCATGACTATACAATATGGTTTAGATTTTAAAAAAATCTAGTTTTATATCAAAAGTATGATGCACATGACTAGGATACTTAGCTGGAATGTGATGGGCATGGCTGATACACGAAAGCATCATGGCATCTTCAATTACCTATCACGCTTTCAGCCAGCTATTTGCTGTCTACAAGAAACACACTTAACCAAAGATACATTGCATTGCTGAGAAAGTCTTGTGTGGGCTATGGTGCTCATGTGGTGCTATCCTCACATTCCAGGGGAGTAAGCATACTGGTACAAAAAAATATCAGATTTGAATGCATTAAAGAACATTTAGATGAGGACGGAAGATTCGTTTGTGTACTTTGCACTAATGAGGGCATTCAAATGTTACTGCTAGCATTATACAGGGAGTGCAGAATTATTAGGCAATTTGTATTTTTGAGGATTAATTTTATTATTGAACAACAACCATGTTCCCAATGAACCCAAAAAACTCATTAATATCAAAGCTGAATATTTTTGGAAGTAGTTTTTAGTTTGTTTTTAGTTTTAGCTATTTTAGGGGGATATCTGTGTGTGCAGGTGACTATTACTGTGCATAATTATTAGGCAACTTAACAAAAAACAAATATATACCCATTTCAATTTTTTATTTTTACCAGTGAAACCAATATAACATCTCAACATTCACAAATATACATTTCTGACATTCAAAAACAAAACAAAAACAAATCAGTGACCAATATAGCCACCTTTCTTTGCAAGGACACTCAAAAGCCTGCCATCCATGGATTCTGTCAGTGTTTTGATCTGTTCACCATCAACATTGCGTGCAGCAGCAACCACAGCCTCGCAGACACTGTTCAGAGAGGTGTACTGTTTTCCCTCCTTGTAAATCTCACATTTGATGATGGACCACAGGTTCTCAATGGGGTTCAGATCAGGTGAACAAGGAGGCCATGTCATTAGATTTTCTTCTTTTATACCCTTTCTTGCCAGCCACGCTGTGGAGTACTTGGACGCGTGTGATGGAGCATTGTCCTGCATGAAAATCATGTTTTTCTTGAAGGATGCAGACTTCTTCCTGTACCACTGCTTGAAGAAGGTGTCTTCCAGAAACTGGCTGTCACGAGTTGGAGGTCCCAGGAGAGACCACCGCGTCGTCATGCAATAAACAAACGGAAATCAGGTACAGACACACAAGAGTTTATTGCACAAACAAAACAGGGAAAGCAACACAGATAAAACATGAGCTCTATGTACCGTCAGCACAGTGGGAGAAAACCCCCACTGCGCCACTGTCTAGTAATACTCCAGAGGGGCGTAACTAAGCAACTCCTGGTTTTCACTAGAGCCCTAGATGGTAGGGTTAGACTTAGCCGCAGAAAGTTGCCAGGGTCCACTCTGGAGCGTGACCTAGACAGTGACAGCAGGAGCGAATGGACAACAGGTACCAGAAGGTACCGACGGCACATAGGCAAACATAACAGACAGGTAAATACAAAACAGAGCAAATAATAACACAAGCAGGAGTTCATGCAAGGGAGCAGGAGTGGCAATGAGCAGAGAAGGACTTGCTCCACCAGAAGTAAACTGCATGGCCTTGTCATGCCACTCTGCTGCAAAGGCTTGCAGAACACAGACATATGAATACTAAACAGGGGAACTAATAACACAAGCAGGAGTTCATGCAAGGGAGCAGGAGTGGCAATGAGCAGAGAAGGACTTGCTCCACCAGTAGTAAACTGCATGGCCTTGTCATGCCACTCTGCTGCAAAGGCTTGCAGAACACAGACATATGAATACTAAACAGGGGAACTAATAATACGAGCAGGAGTTCACGCAAGGGAGCAGGAGTGGCAATGAGCAGAGAAGGACTTGCTCCACCAGAAGTAAACTGCATGGCCTTGTCATGCCACTCTGCTGCAAAGGCTTGCAGAACACAGACATCAGAATAAACACAAAGTAACAAAAACATAACTGACAGAACAGAGAACAGAAAGACAGGAAGGAAGACATCAATGAACAAGTAGGGAAACTCACAGAGCACAGACAGACAGACACAGATCCCATGGGTCAGCAGCATGGGAGAGAAAGTACAACCCAGGAGCAGGACAAGACAACACACACCAGGAGAGCTGACACAGAACTGAGGAAAGCTCAGCCTTATATACAGGTTCCATGGGTGCAGCAGAGAGACCACACCCATGGAGCAGACAGAGGATTAACTCCTAATAGGAACACAGGGGAGTTAACCCATACAGAACCACAAATAATACACAGGAACAGAACTTCAGCGAGGAGCGCCGAACAAGCAAGAACTGAAGGTCACAGCCAGAGATAATGGCTGTGACACTGGCAGTAGGACTGGGAGTTGAGCTTGACTCCATCCTCAACCCGAAAAGGCCCCACAAGCTCATCTTTGATGATACCAGCCCAAACCAGTACTCCAACTCCACCTTGCTGGCGTCTGAGTCGGACTGGAGCTCTCTGCCCTTTACCAATCCAGCCACGGGCCCATCCATCTGGCCCATCAAGACTCACTCTCATTTCATCAGTCCATAAAACCTTAGAAAAATCAGTCTTGAGATATTTCTTGGCCCAGTCTTGACGTTTCAGCTTGTGTGTCTTGTTCAGTGGTGGTCGTCTTTCAGCCTTTCTTACCTTGGCCATGTCTCTGAGTATTGCACACCTTGTGCTTTTGGGCACTCCAGTGATGTTGCAGCTCTGAAATATGGCCAAACTGGTGGCAAGTGGCATCTTGGCAGCTGCTCGCTTGACTTTTCTCAGTTCATGGGCAGTTATTTTGCGCCTTGGTTTTTCCACACGCTTCTTGCGACCCTGTTGACTATTTTGAATGAAACGCTTGATTGTTCGATGATCACGCTTCAGAAGCTTTGCAATTTTAAGAGTGCTGCATCCCTCTGCAAGATATCTCACTATTTTTGACTTTTCTGAGCCTGTCAAGTCCTTCTTTTGACCCATTTTGCCAAAGGAAAGGAAGTTGCCTAATAATTATGCACACCTAATATAGGGTGTTGATGTCATTAGACCACACCCCTTCTCATTACAGAGATGCACATCACCTAATATGCTTAATTGGTAGTAGGCTTTCGAGCCTATACAGCTTGGAGTAAGACAACATGCATAAAGAGGATGATGTGGTCAAAATACTCATTTGCCTAATAATTCTGCACGCAGTGTATATTCCTCCGCCATTTGCGTTGACCCTGCTAAGAGTGATCCTTGAGATTGTGGCAGAATACCCCTGAATTCCGTAGATGCTGGTAGGAGACTACAACTGCACACTGGATGGATAGATGTAGGGTGGAGGGAATTTGAAGATCCCGGGGAAGTTCGGCATTATGTAACATCATGACAGAGGTGGGATTAAAGGATATATGGAGACTGAGACACCCAACAGAACGTAAATATTCTTGTAGCTCGTCCACATATGGTTCTTTATCCCGGATAGATTTAGCATGGGTAAACGATGGAATGATTCAGTTAGTTTTTTCCTCCAATTAGCTTCCCAGATCGTTATCGGATCATTCTGTACTAAAGGTGCAGCTGGACCTTGGGAGGGGTAGAGTGGGGCCAAAATTATGGAAGTGTAATGCGAATTGGTTTAAAATTTTTGGGATACTTGACACATATAACTGAATTCCTTTAAACAATATTTTACTTTTAATACAGGTACAACGTCCCTCATGCTGTCTAGGATGCTGTGAAAGCATATTTGAGGGGGTTACTAATTAAATCTATTAGTGCACATAAAACTAGATCTAAAGTAGCGGATGACAGGGTCCACAAGGAAGTTGAGGAGGCGGACAAGGCATATGGGATAGTACTCTCCCAGGACACCAGTAGGATAGAAGCACTGGAACAGCTGAGATGTCACCTATTTAAGGTAGCAGATAGAAAATGCGCCTTTTATAAACAACTCACATTTGCAGAAGGTGAGAGCGTAGGACATACACTATCGTTTGTTTCCAGGGCCCAGCAAGGACCAATATGTATTCTGCACAAGTACAGAGGATATACTAGGTGTATTACAGAGATTCTACTCCTCGGTGTATAGTCAAAAGCTGAGAACTTTGCCAATATCCTCCAGTCAGGAACATATCGGAGCCCCTCATGCACCACTTCACGGTGTCTCAGCAAACATGAGGAATTAGCTAGTATTGTCAGTTGCGTATCATTTTGGTGTATTTTTTGCAGTGATTTTTGTATTTATGTATTTTTTCATCTGCACATTGTATTATTTTGTGTGAGATGTCCTTGTGGTGCATGTGGTCCGCCCCGACATCCTCCATTGTACGCATTCTTTGCTGGGGATTGCCGTTCTGCGGACCGCATGCAGAGGAATTGCTTCCCCGGTTATAGACACTCTAGAATGTCTGGGTTTGGAGCTTTTCCACCCATTTAGGCCAATTTTTTTTAGTGAGTTTTTTTCCTCAGTGTGTACCTCCAAGAATGCAAATTCTGAGGCGGAGGTATTACAATTCCTAAGGGGGGGTGGAATTACCCACACTTTCGGAAGAGAAAAGGGACCAATTAGGGGTGCCCATTGTCATGGATGAATTGGTCGATTCCTTGAAAGACATGGCTAGTGACAAAGCCCCGGGTACAGATGGCATCCCGGTGGAGACAAAGATATTTCAGGATATACTGTTACCAGAATTACTGAAGGTCTTTAATTATTTATGTCAGGTGGGCTGTCTTCCAACATATGCAGGAGGCACTTATTGTATTGATAGCAAAACCAGGGAAAGATCCAAGATTACTCGACTCGTATAGGCCCATATACCTACTCATGTCAGATGTTAAGTTGCTAGCAAAAGTTCTGGCAAAAAGATTGTCCAAGGTTATACTGAGCATAATTTATCCGGACCAAACAGGCTTTATGCACCATAAATCTACAGCTATTAACATCCACAGAGTATATACTAGTTTACAAATCCCAGCAGACAACTGTGGAGATAGGGTCACTTGTCACCGCTAAGGCCTTCGACAGTGTGGAGTGGGGGCACCTCTGGGAGGAGTTGAGATGTATGGGATTTGATCAGCAGTTCATTAAGTGGGTGCAGGTCCTCTACTCTAACCCAAGGGCATGTATTAGGGCGAATGGGACCGTGTCTAGCTACATCCAACTGGCAAGGGGAACTAGGCAGGGGTGCCCACTATCCCCACTCTTCTTTGTCATAGCAATTGAGCCCTTGGCGGCAGTGCGTAAGTCCCCAGACATTAAAGGTTTCCAGTATGGACAGATAAATAACAAAATTGCGTTATACGCTGATGACACTCTCTTATTCCTGGGGGATACAACGTCTTCCCTCTCAGCAGCTATGTCACTGTTGGTTGTCTGTCAGGCCTAACTATTAACTGGCAAAAATCAGTATGCTCTGCTTGTGCAGTTTAGAAAAAAAGCCAAAGCATGGAGTAAGCTTTTTTTCTGTCTATAGTGGGCAAAGTCAATCTTCTGAAGATGTTAATGATGCCACAACTTTTATACGTGCTCCACAACTCGCCGATCTGGCTACCTATAACTGTATGACTTATATCTCCCTGCGGCCGTTTGTGCTAAATAATGACTTTCATAATATGCAAATGAGCCTCTAGGTGCTAGTGGAGCGTTGCTGCAGCACCTATAGGCTCCGTCCTCTCACCGTTTGGCACACCCTTGTAAAGGTGATTGACATCCTCGGTCTCCTCCGTGCCCCACAAATCCCACGCCTTGCGCTGTCCATTTTAGTATTAGGCGCAGGCTCAGTGAGTGAAGGACTGCAGCAGTCGAGCATCCTTCACTCACTGCGACTGCGCCTAATATTAAAATGGACAGCGCAGGAGAGGGATTTGCGGGGCATGGAGTAACTGAGGATGTCAATCACCTTTACAAGGGCGTGCCAAACTGTGAGAGGACGGAGCCTCTAGGTGCTGCAGCAACGCCCCACTAGCACCTAGAGGCTCATTTGCATATTATAAAAGTCATTCGCGTGAACGGCGGCAGGCAGGGAGATATAAGTCATACAGTTATGTTCTGCTGACATTAGCACATCGCTAATGTCAGCCAGCTACATAACTATTTTTCTGATGACAGAAACCCTTTAACGCTATCTTTAGGGAACTTATATGGAGAGAAGGTTGGCCAAGGATCAAACTTGAAACATTAAAAAATTCTAAAATGACGGGGGCTTTGGCATTACCCAATTTATGGATTTATTACCTAGCAGCACACGGTCAGCATTTTAAGGGATGGAAAGATTATTTACTGACAGACATGACTAGCCGGATTTTACAGCAGACAATGGGGAAGAAGGACTTAAAGGGAACCTGTCATGTGGATATTTGATTATAATCTAACTAATTATATACAATCATTAACTACTAAAAAGTGCCTTAGATGTATTCACTTACTGGTGTGACAGATGGTTACCTCATAATATACACACAAAGATGCCACATGCCGCATGCTAATGAGCTGATTTGAGTCCAGCGTGATGTCAGTGAGTCCAGTGTATTTTTAATTCAGAGCTATAGCCACTCCCCTGCCCACCTGCTGCTGATTCATATGGAAAATAACTGTCAATCAGCAGCAGGTAGGCGGGAAGAGTCAGGAGCTCATGAATATTCAGGACTCATCATTATCAGCTGGAGCTTTTCAATACAAGATGTTGGCAGATTGACGGGGTCAATTAAAGAAAGTGACCCAGCATTTTGCTAAGAGAATCAGTCACTTATTTATGTTGCCCTTAGTTAGGACATTATAAAACTGGTGACAGGTTCCCTTTAATGTGTATACTGGAAGGAGAGGGAAAACATACGCTGGCAGTTAATATCCCTCTAGGCCTTATGGAGAGAGTTTGGATGAAGGTCAGGCAGCTGAGAGGGGTTACGGGCATCAGTGAGTTGTCCCCAGTTTGGAATAACTCACGGCTTCCGGAATTTATTTGATATCTATGCTCTATACATTGTTACTGTAGAAGTTTTTGATCTCTCATCAGTTTACTCAAATGAAAAAGTGGGAGAGAGAGAGCAGGGAGGGACAATGGAAGGATATTTTAGAGGCGGTACTGTTGACTTCATTGAGTGAACAGAGAAAGCTGTCCCAACTTTTCATCATTCATAGAGTATATAAAACGCAAATATTTCTAAAACACATTGGGGTCAGAACTGATGCGTGTTGCCCGAGGTGTTCTATGGAACCAGCAGATTTTATTGACATGATATGGAAGTGTCAATGTCTGGATAGGTTCTGGTCGGGTGTAATTAAGACCATAAACCAAAACATGGCAGTTAGGGTAGACAGAGACCCCAAAATATGTATTCTGGGCTATGTTTCTGAAATAGGGACAGATGAGTATAATAAGATTGCAGTAGGTAGATTGCTGTCTGTAGCCAGGAAACTGATTGCGTTACATTGGATACAGACTAACCCCCCGACCTTGGTAGAATTTATGGTCAATAATATGCTGACCTTTGAGAAAGCTATATTCCTGAAAAGAGGGTGCCCGCAAAAGTTTGATAAACTATGGACTAGTCACATTAGATCAGGGCTGGCCAACCTGCAGCTCCAGTTGTTGCAAAACTACAACTCCCAGCATGCCCAGACAGCTTACAACTATCAGCCTACAGGCGGGCATAGTGGGAATTGTAGTTTTACAACAGCTGGAGAGCCGCAGGTTGGCCAGCCCTGCATTAGATTCTAGGAGAGGGAGAGAGCAGAATGCGTGTTGGAGTGAGTACAAAAGGTGGGAGGGGGAGTTTGGGGTGGGGGGGTATTTTATTTATGTTATATGCTGTAATATATACAAAATGACAATACGCAATATACACTCGCCTAAAGAATTATTAGGAACACCAAATTGGTTTCTTGAACATGACAATGAGTTCACTGTACTAAAATGGCCCCCACAGTCACCAGATCTCAACCCAATAGAGCATCTTTGGGATGTGGTGGAACGGGAGCTTCGTGCCCTGGATGTGCATCCCTCAAATCTCCCTCAACTGCAAGATGCTATCCTATCATAATGGGCCAACATTTCTAAAGAATGCTATCGGCACCTTGTTGAATCAATGCCACGTAGAATTGAGGCAGTTCTGAAGGCAAAAGGGGTCCAACACCGTATTAGTATGGTGTTCCTAATAATTCTTTAGGTGAGTGTATATCTCGTACAGGTTTATTACTCTGTATTAAGACATAACAATATAGTTACTGTACACAGTTTTGTAATCTTGTCAAATAAAATAGATTTGATTTTTAAAAAAAAATGATTTTGTCAGGGCCCCCTAAATAGTATTTTACAATAACTTTATATGTAGTGGGACTGTATGAAAACGGATGGATCAGCTGCCATACCTCGTCTAAGAGCGAAATCTTGCCTAGCCTCAGGAGTGGGGGTTGCGAAGAGGGTGCTGGGGGCTGTTCAAAAATTTGCAGTGGGGCCCAATCAGTTGTAGTTCCGCCACTAGATGTAAGGTAGGTAGTGTATTATACACAACGCTCACTAGATTCAACCGTTTCAACTGCTTAAAGGGTTTCTGTCACCCCACAAAACTCATTTTTTTTTTTTTTGGATACTTATATTCCTTATAGCGCGATATAGGAGAATATAATAGTCTTACTTACTTTCATGCGGCCGATTCTTTCGAAAACGAAGTTTTATAATATGCAAATCAGGGCTCTACCAGCAAGTAGGGCGTCTACTTGCTGGTAGCCGCAGCAGAAATCCGCCCCCTCCTCTTGTTGATTGACAGGGCCAGCCGTGATCTCCTCCTCCGGCCGGCCCTGTCAGTATTTCAAAAATCGCGCGCCTCTGGTCATTCGGTGCAGGCGCTCTGAGATGAGGAGGTTCGTCTCCTCAGCACTCCCTCAGTGCGCCTGCGTCGATGACGTCTTCTCTTTCGGTGATGTCATCGGCGCAGGCGCACTGAGGGAGTTCTGAGGAGACGAGCCTCCTCCTCTCAGAGCGCCTGCGCCGAATGACTAGAGGCGCGCGATTTTTGAAATACTGACAGGGCCGGCCAGAGGAGGAGATCACGGCTGGCCCTGTCAATCAACAAGAGGAGGGGGCGGATTTCTGCTGCGGCTACCAGCAAGTAGACGCCCTACTTGCTGGTAGAGCCCTGATTTGCATATTATAAAACTTTGTTTTCTAAAGAATCGGCCGCATGAAAGTAAGTAAGACTATTATATTCTCCTATATCGCGCTATAAGGAATATAACTATCCAAAAAAAAAAAAAAAGAGTTTTGTGGGGTGACAGAAACCCTTTAAGGGAAGGTAAGCCCACGATTGTGGGTCACCAGTATTCACTCTAACACATATCCTGTGAATACCATCAACATTGATTATTCGATTTGTCAATGCGATTGTTTCATGTGATTTTTTTCAAACGATAATTCATTTGAAAGTTTGTGCGAAATTTTGTGAATATTCCTTTAAGAATCAACTATAAAGTGTTTGAGAAAAACACAGGGACTGTATTAACAAGTGGAGGAATACACCTATGTGTCGCCTGCTGAGACACACCAGTGACTATTCATATCTTGTGATACTGGGTGGATTTTTTATTCCAACGCAAACAATTGCAATATGTGTGAATCAGATACAGGAGTAATATAGCATTTATCAAGACAGGAGCCACAACTGATGCGCAATAGTAGTTTCCTGCATATCAGTAGAGCAGGCTTTATACCAAAGAAATACTTAGGGCATCTGTAACCTTCTGTGAACACTCACCAGTGGTAGTATTCACATTAACTAAACCTAAACAAGGTGATTGGGTATGACCAATTGAATCTATTGCATAGCATATTGTATTTTATTTGTTATTTTATTACATGTGCATTTTTATTGGATTATATTTTAATTATACACAGTTATAATAAATTGTAAAGATTCCGTGTGGCTCTGTATGTAATAGTGTGCCAATCTTCCATTGATAAGGGTACTTTCACACTGGCGGTTTTTCATTCCGACAGGCAGTGTACAAACGGTACTGCCTGCCTGATCCGGCAAGCAGTGTATAGATCAAAATATAATGCAGCTCTCACCTGTGATTACTTAAACACCCTCTGGGTACGGATGCCGCACCTGGATGCGGGAAGGTAAAGTCCAACGAAAAAAGGAGATAATCCAGCTCAGCTCGGGTGAAGTTATAATAACTTTATTCCAGCGATTTAAAATTTCCATATAACAAGAAGTGTAAAGTAACGCGTTTCAGACCTCTAAGACATACGGGTCCTTCCTCATGACAAACACAAAGGTGAAATGGGAGCACCCTCAGATATATACCCCGCTAACCCCAGGTTAATGAATATCACTTGGGAGAGGGAGACATCAGAGGGCGGTCCTGCAATAGCTTTAATTAAAATACCTACAAGCCAAAAAATGAAAAAAGAAAGCCAGGGTATAAATTCTAACATTAAAATAATATGTAGAACCAAGTGTTCACTAGTCATCAGGGTAGAAGTATATACAAATAGAGAACAACAACATATCATATTCAATATTGCAAGATGAGATCGTGCCGTTTATTTAATCCCTCTGGTTGGCGAGATCCAAGTTGGAAGATCCAGAAGGCTTCTCTATTGGGAAGTTTTCTTCTGTGATTCCCCCCCCCCCAGGTGGTAAGAAAACTCTTTCTATGCCCTGCACTATTAAACCGGAGACATCTCCCGCATGTAAAACCGCAAAATGTAGACTGGCTGCAGAGATGTTGCTGTCTCCACAATGCGGTATGTCAGAAATATGCTTTCGTACCCTATTTTTTTGTGGGTTTACAGTACAGCCTACTTATTGCAGAGAGCATGTTTCACAGGTAATGAGATACACTACATATCTAGTGTTGCAATTGATATATGAGTATATTTTATATTCTTTTTTATTTGCAGTGGATCAAAAGGTTTTATCAATGGTTGTGTGTTCACAGCAAATGCATTTTTTATGTCCACATTTGAAACTACCTTTGTAGTGGCGCCATGTTGGTTGTGAGATTTTTTTTATCTGAAAAAAAGTTTGGACTAATTAAGTTGCCAAGGGTGGGTGCTCTCTTAGCCACACATCTCATTCTATCAGATATAATTCTGGACCACTGTCCATCAAAATTCAGGACATGAAGGTACTTTTTCATGATTTTTCAAATAGCAAAACATTCTTGACTGTACTGTGTGACAAAATATGTGGCACGTGTTTTACAAACAGTACTATCAGAATGTCCATGCTCCATAGAGGACTTAGGGAAAACTAGGGAGTGTCTATCTATGTCAGAGACTACTTTTTTGGCCCGCTCAATGTCGTTACATGGGTATGCCATGCGTAGTAATCTGTTTTTTATATTGGAAGCTTCCTTCTCATAAGCATCATAGTCAGAACAATTACGACGGGCCCGAATAAGTTCTCCCTTGGGGATATTACGAATAGTATGGGGAGGATGGCATGAATGAGCAAACAGTGTGGTATTGCCAGCCAGTTCTTTACGATAGGTGGATGTGTTAACCCTGTGGGTGGAGATATTCCCTCTCAAGCACAAATCTAAAAACTGTATTTCAGTGGCATCAGAATGAAAAACAAATTGTATAGAATCCACACAGGAATTGAAATATGTAGTAAGCTCTGGTATGGACGTCACCCCATCAGACCACACCATCAGTAAGTCATCGATATAACGTCCATACCAGAGCAAGCGATCTAAAAATGGAGAGGTGTCGATGAGGAGAAAATGACTCTCCCACCATACTTTCAGTTTATACACAAACCGTGTATAAACTGAAAGCTTTTTTTTCCAGTATTTAAATTTTTCACAGATCAAAAGCCTGGTGCCTACGCAGACCGGAAAACCGGATTCGGTGATGTGGCAATTTCCGGAACACTTGGTACTGGATCCAGCATTAATACATCTCTATGGAAAGTAATGCCAGATCCAGCAAGTACGGTATTGTTCCGGGATTTTGTCTGGAAAAAATACAGCAGCATGCTGCAGTTTTTTGTCCGGACAAATACCTAAAAGGGATGGAACGGAACACATCCTGATGCATTCTGAACGGATTACTTTCCATTCCGAATGCATTAGGACAAAACTGATGCATTCTTTTCCGGTAATGAGACCTCTTACCGTACTCTAAAAGAATAACGCTAGTGTGAAAGTACCCTTAAATGTCTGTAGGGTGCTTATTAAAGTTTTTCACAATAGTTATTTATTTTAAATGTGAAAATAAACATATACAAATTAGCAATACTCACTTCCTTCCTCTATCCGTTCCTGATGTGGCTCATTTGTACCTGGGGTGAACATTTAATCCATAAGTCTTTTAGTTGTTACAATTGTGTACCATTGCTTTACAGTTTGTCATTTCTGACCAGAGGAAAACATGTACAAGGAGGTGTAGATTTTGCTCCATCTGTAAGATTTCCAAACCCTGCAGTATATTTTAAACTTGAATGGAATTAAATGGATAATGCTAATGTTTCTTCTTCTCATCTGTTTCTGCATGATTCAACTCACCCATTTTGGTTGTGGGAGCTGGTATCTGTTTTGGGAGCAGGGAATATAGGAATCTGCTTGCACAGTAAGGAATGAAATGTCAGGAAGAATTAGGCATAACTGTCGACTATGGCCCAGCAGGGACTTTATTCTCTTGAATCAATGAGTGTGGCATCTGTCTTTCCATGTGTGCAGATGCACGACCCCTGGGAAGAGAGGCGATTACACAGCTCTTGTTGCTCACGTCATAAGCTTTTCTGTTATTTGCCTAATAAAGACTGATTAGATTACAATCTTTCTGCATGTTAGCCTTCAAAGCTTTAAAATTTTAACTTTCCTAAACATTTCACATGAAGTTGAGTAGGCTTTGTAAAGTTTGAATATTGAATGTGGAAATCGAATGCGTGTTACACACCATTTATGCTGATTTCACCCAGATCACAGACCATTAGAATGTACAGGGTATACTTTACTGGTTCTTCTATACATAATTTATTCTTTGCAACTTTTTTTACAGAATGTTTGATGATATCATGAGTTGCTTCTCTGACTCTCCTCCCCAAAGTCCTATATTCCCTGAGGCAGGTCACCCTTCATTGTATGATGAAGATGACAATAAGGTATGTATGTGGAAAATAATCTTTCTTTACAATGCTCTTTGACAGTTACTTTTGAGAGGGTCAATAAGAACTCATAATAAAAGTGTCATTTTTTGTATTTAAAGGGAGTCTGTCACCACTATATGACCATATACAGCACTTACATGGCGTTTATTTCATATGCAAATGAGCACTCGCAAGTGCCCAGGGGCGGTGTTCCGTGTGTAGTTTGTCCAGGCTGCCCTGCCTTTTTAACCGTTACTCCTCCCCCAGCCTCTTCCTTTGCCCGCCCTCCTGTTCCCTTGCATCATCGCTAGGTCCGGCCGAGATCCCGCGCCTGCGCATGGCTTCGCCGGGCCGGGGCATGCGCACTTCAATGACCATTTTGGGTACGGCATCCATTCAACTAGTGCGCATGCGCCAGCGGGATCTCGGCCGGACCTAGGGATGATAGAAGGGAATAGGAGGGTGGGCAAAGAAAGAGGCTGGGGGAGGAGTAATGGTTAAAAAGGCAGAGCAGCCTGGGCACCTACACATGGAACACCGCCCCTGGGCACTTGCGAGTGCTCATTTGCATATGAAATAAACGTTGTTTTTCCTGCTTCTGGATGTCTAAAGAAAATAACAAAGGTACCATTAGAATCATGTATAGGTGTGCTTCAGCGGCATGTAAGTGCTGTATATGGTCATATAGTGGTCATATAGTGGTTACAGACTCCCTATAAGCTTACGGTCAATCCTTTTAGTCTTAATGGGATTGTGCCATGAATGGAGAGGCAGGATAAGCATGTTCACTGCTGCTCCATTGATTCTCTGGTGACTTCTGAAGATAGCAGAGTACAGGATTGGCTGTCTTTGGCAGTTCCATAGCACACATGATTGAACTGCCGCTCCATTCATACTGGAGCATGGGACTGCTTTTCCGATGATGTGTGAGGATCCCAGTGGTATGACTTCCACCAATCCAATGCTTATCCACAACCCTGTGAATTAGGGGATCAGTTGATTTTGTGGCACAGCCAGGCAGATAACTCATTGCCAGAGGTGGCTGCCAGTGGCTTCAGGCCTTTTATATTGGCCAATGCATGAACTGCTTATTACCTATCATTGCCTCATCTTTCAGCTGCACTAAAGCTACATTTATACGCATGAACCATCCACTCTATTTAGGGACTGGAGGCGCCTTTACACCCCGTAGTTATTGGGAACAAGTATTCATGCAAGCTCTTGTCCCTTTTCTTTATTGATAACACGCTGTCAGAATATGGCAACACATTTTTTTTAAGAAAAAGGTTTTTAATTTATTAAAAATAGTCATAATAGCAAAAGCTATACAGTCAGGTCCATAAATATTTGGACATCGACACAATTCTAAAATGTTTTGGCTCTGTACACCACCACAATGGATTTGAAATGAAACGGACAAGATGTGCTTTAACTGCAGACTGTCAGCTTTAATTTGAGGGTATTTACATCCAAATCAGGTGAATGGTGTAGGAATTACAACAGCTTGCATATGTGCCTCCCCCTTGTTAAGGGACCAAAAGTAATGGGACAATTGGCTTTTCAGCTCATGGCCAGGTATGTGTTATTCTCTCATTATCCCAATTACAATGAGCAGATAAAAGGTCGAGTAAATTTCAAGTGTGCCATTTGCATTTGGAATCTGTTGCTGTCAACTCTCAAGATGAGATGCAAAGAGCTGTCACTATCAGTGAAGCAAGCCATCATTAGGCTGAAAAAACAAAACAAACCCATCAGAGGGATAACAAAAACATTAGCTGTGGCCGAAATAACTGTTTGGAATATTCTTAAAAATAAGAAATTCACCGGTGAGCTCAGCAACACCAAAAGACCCGAAAGACCATGGAAAACAACTGTGGTTGATGACCGAAGAATTCTTTCCCTGGTGAAGAAAACACCCTTGACAACAGTTGGCCAGAACAAGAACACTCTCCAGGAGGTAGGTGTATGCGTGTCAACAATCAAGAGAAGACTTCACCAGAGTGAATACAGAGGTTTCACCACAAGATGTAAACCATTGGTGAGCCTCAAAAACAGGAAGGCCAGAATAGAGTTTGCCAAATGACATTAAAAAAGCCTTCACAGTTCTGGAACAACATCCTATGGACAGATGAGACAATCAAATTGTACCAGAGTGATGGGAAGAGAAGAGTATAGAGAAGGAAAGGAACTGCTCATGATCCTAAGCATACCACCTAATCAGTGAAGCATGGTGGTGGTAGTGTTATGGCGTGGGCATGTATGGCTGCCAATGGAACTGGTTCTGTTGTATTTATTGATGATGTGACTGCTGACAAAAGCAGCAGGATGAATTCTGAAGTGTTTCGGGCAATATTATCTGCTCATATTCGGCCAAATGCTTCAGAACTCATTGGACGGCGCTTCACAGTGCAGATGGACAATGACCCAAAGCATACTGCAAAAGCAACCAAAGAGTTTTTTAAGGGAAAGAAGTTGAATGTTATGCAATGGCCAAGTCAATCACCTGACCTAAATCCGATTGAGCATGCATTTCACTTGCTGAAGACAAAAATGAAGTGAAAATGCCCCATAGAGCAAGCAGGAACTGAAGACAGTTGCAGTAGAGGCCTGGCAGAGCATCACCAGGGATGAAACCCAGCGTCTGGTGATGTTTATGTGTTCCAGACTTCAGGCTGTAATTGACTGCAAAGGATTTGCAACCAAGTACTAAAAAGTGAAAGTTTGATTTATGATTATTATTCTGTCCCATTACTTTTGGTCCCTTAACAAGTGGAAGGCACATATGCAAACTGTTGTAATTCCTACACCGTTCACCTGATTTGGATGTAAATACCCTAAAATTAAAGCTGACAGTCTGCAGTTAAAGCACATCTTGTTAGTTTCATTTCAAATCCATTGTGGTGGTGTATAGAGCCAAAAATGTTAGAATTATGTTGATGTTCCAATATTTATGGACCTGACTGTATATTTGTTATCACTGTAATCATACAGGCCAAGAGGATATGGTTATTTTATTTTTAGTATCATAGTTAATGCCATAAAAAAAGGTAGAATTGCATTTTCCACTATTCCACTAAGTATCTCAGTAATCAGAACTGACATCTGGAAATTAGTAAAGTTATTCATAACAAAATAAATTTGTATTATTTTTTTTCTCAGATTTTGCTATTTTTATATAGTGTAAGAGTGGCAATCAGACTGCTGTATATATGCAGTATGCCTCATTTCATCAACAGTGTTGTATACAGAGACTGCAGAAATCCTATTTTTTATAGGTTAAATTTGACCTTGAATAATAAGCTAAGCCAATTTAATCATGCTTTGACAACTCTGGTCCTGTGTATTTAGCCCTTCAGAAGTGGACATTTTTTTCTTCTTCTAGTAGATGCTTCAGGAATGGTGTGTGGATGTACTATTTCACTATTAGATTTGGCTATGCTAAATGGGGAGGGGGGGGGGGGGGGGAACACCCCTTCATGACTTTACTTGGAGTAGTCTCCAACCACTGACTACTTGAAGCTAGTATATACAATAAACTTTAGCATAATCAAACCAATCCAAGATCAGGGTTGTCAGAGTTAATGTAACATGAAGGTCATGCAATAATCCAAAGCCAGAGGGAGAAAACTATCACGGTTAAAACTTCATAAATGAAGAGGATTCAAAGAACCTTTTTGATAAGACAAGTTGTGGTAGTTCTGAGTAGGTTTATGTAATAAAAGATATTCAGCCACAGACATAGGCCTGTACTGTACTGCATGCATTTTTACTGTGATTGCTGCGAGATGTTAAATGTGTTTCACCTTTGCAATTCAGCATTTTTTTTTATGTCTGCAATTTGTCTACAGTGTATAACCCTGCCATGAACTCACACCATGGTATGTTTTTAATGAGACAACAGGTGGTTGAAAGGCTTATGGACACCTTAGTTCTCAATTTCTTTAATATTTGCTTCCTAAATGCAAAGTTAGACAACTTACTTAAGTGTCCTTTTTGTAAAGTCCCTGCCATTTTTCTATTGCAGTGTGTAAGACTGGATTTACACAGCCCAATATTCTGGCCGATTATCGGGAACAATCATTCCTACGAATGCCCGTTCCTGAAGATCTGCCCGTCTAAAGCTGCTGCAGATCACCCGATGAATGAGCAAAATGCCCATTCATCGAGTGAAACGATCAGAGGTGCAGACACCTCAATCATCATTCCCGGGCAGCAGATTGTGCTAATAATTTTGTATTGGGGCTAGCGATATCAGCGACGGTTTGGAGGGAAGATTTCCTTCCCTAAACCTTAGATAGTGTAAATGCGCCCTCACCCTCAACTAGCTGTTGGTTCTGCTGAATCTGACATAAACCTAGCAGAACACTTCTGTTTACGCTGGCTTTCTACTTCCCTTCTATAAGTGTTAGAAATTTCAGCAGGTGGTTGTACATGACAGTTGTGTCTGCGGAAAGAAAGGAGAAGGGCAGCTCCGGCTGTATTTAGGGAAGAGGGTGGACACAAGGCAGTTTGTAGGGGGATGGCAAAATACAATAAAAAATTTTTAAAAAGTGTGTCCCCCAGATGTATTTTAATGACCTTTTGGGAGACATATTATGTTAGTGTTACAGAAACTACATTATATATCAAAACTGACACAAACTAAGGAATCTTTTTTAATTATTTATTTTTCTGTCAGTTAGCATATTTAAAGAAAAGAGCTATAAAGCTATAGTTTGGAAAAAAAATACTTAAAAAATAATTGCATTTTTCGTTAAAACTAAAAAAAGAGAAAAAAAAAGGTTGAGGCCACCACGTGCTAAATCACAAAAATGTGTCTGGTTATTAAAGGGATTCTCTCAGCATATTGACCATGATAAACTGTGGACAACATTATGTGTGGGCTGGGAAGAGCAGAACAAACCTTTTGTGGAGTTTTTATTATTAGGAGTGCTGAGAATATGAACTTTTATTCTTATAGAATAGATTCTGCTCCTTAAGTGCACAGGAGGTGGAGCTTCACTGTCAAGTGCTCTCTTCTCTCTGCGCTAAGTTGCTTTACAGCCCTTCTCCTCTTTAAATGGCAGCTGCAGTAGTCGTCTTGTTGTTTAGTACAGGTGTCACTCAGAGCAAGGGCTTTAAAATTCAAACCTTATGCTGCATTTGCACGCAACAAGCGAGCAGACAATTTTCAGGAAAGAAGCGTTCCTTCCTAATTATTGCCTGCTTTTCATTGGATGTGAAGAGCTGCATTTGCATGCAGCAATCACCTACACTGTATGAGGACAAGCAATGGCTACTGCACCTCCAGTACACTTGAGCGGAATAAAAGTACATATTCACAATAAAAGTTGCCCAAAATATATGTTATTTCTGTTCTCCTCAGCCACTATCTAGTGCTGTCAACAGTTTAGTATAGCGAAAACCGCTGGCATTTTCCTTTTAAACCACCCCTACGTTTTCACCAAAAACTGCAAGTTATGCTGGGTCCTCATTGCTCAACAGTTCTGTGCCAGAAGAGCCCAATCATTCAACTGTCAGATAGATGTTTGCTGTCCTCTTCCCCACATTTCTGCTGTACTGCTGTTTTCTGATGTCTCCATAGCATTGGGCTTGTCCCTTAGATGTCAGTGTTTCAGTATTTCACTGCTCTGCCCACACTGGCCGTCATGCATTGCATAGCAAGTAGCCTGATTCTGGATGCTTAGTTCTGTGTCATGTATGGATTGTGTAGCAGTAAGAGACATGACACAGAACTAAGTAGCTGGAAGAGCTCAGTTTACTTACATGAGCCAGTACAGTGCTGCATATATGTCTAATAGGAGAGTCAGGCTGCCTTTGACCAAATAGGAGCACATCTTAGCAGATAGACACCCCCTCCTCTTCACATCCTGTGGTCTGTCTGTTACTGGGGATGGAAAACTGAGGTGGACATGAAAAACATGAGAAGCATGAAAAGGGTGGACAGTAGATTTTGTGGGACATACCCAGTGCAGAAAGTTTACTTTTAAGTGGAATACACTGAAATGTGCAATATAAATGCATTGAACAGTTGCTAGATAACACATGCACTGTGATATTAGCACAATTTGTGTGAAAAGTCAGTGTCCATGTAAGTCCTTTAAGTCCTGGTTTTTGAGGAGTTAAATGGGTTTTCCAGGACATAAATATTGATCAACTTCCACAGGCCAGATGAAGATGCTGCAGCTCTTGCCTGGGGCTGGTGCCTCTTCAAACAGCTGATTGGGATGCCAGGAGTCTGAGCCGGACAGATCCGACCTTGATGACCTAAAGTGCCTTGAAAAAAATATTCATACCCCTTTAACTTTACAACATATTTTCTCCTTACACCCACTGTATTTTATTGGGATTGTATGTGATAGACCAGCACAATTTAGCAATTATGTGTGAAGCAAAAAGAAGCTGATACATGGTTTTTAACATTTTTGAATTAATAAAATAATGGAAAATGCTTAATAAAAAACAAGGAACACACCAGACAGGTCAAGGATAAAGTTGTGGAGAAGTGTTATGTGGGGTTAGGTTACAAAAAAAAAAAGATATCCCAAACTCTGAACATCTCACAGAGCACTGTTAAGTCCATCATCTGAAAATGGAAGGAGTATGGCACAACTGCAAACCTACCAAGACATTGCTGTTTACCTAAACTGACAGCACTAATTAGAAAAGCAGCTAAGAGACTCATGGTTATTCTGGACTAGCTGAAAAGATCCACAGCTCAAGTGGGAGAATCAGTCCACAGCACAACTATTAGTTGTGTACGCCACACATCTGGCCTTTAAGGAAGAGTGGCAAGAAGAAAAACACTTTGAAAGCAAGCAATTTGCAGTTTGCCACACACTATGTAGGAGACACGGCAAACATGTGGAAGAAGGTGCTCCGGTCAGATGAGACCAAAGTTTAACTTTTTGGCCTAAATGCAAAACATTGTGTGTGGCGGAAAATGAACACTGCAAATCATCCACACCTCCTCCCCACTGTGAAACATGGTGGTTGTGGCATCATGCTGTGGGGATGCTTCTTTAGCAGCGACAGGGAAGCTGGTCAGAGCTCATGGGAAGATGGATGAAGCTAAATACAGGGCAATCCTGGAGGAAAACTGGTTAGAGATTGCAAAAGACTTGAGACTGGGGCGGAGGTTCACATTCCAGCAGGACAACTACCCTAAAATACAACCAGAACTACAATGGAATGGTTTAGTTCAAAGCATTTTCATGTGTTAAAATGGCCCAGAGTCCAGACCTAAATCCCATTGAGATTCTCTGGCAAGACTTAGAAATTGGTCTTCAGACGCTCTTCATCCAATCTGACTGAGCTTGAGTTATTTTGCAAAGAAAAATTGGCATGCAATTCAGCCTCTATATCTATATTTGCAAAGCTGGTAGAGACATACCCCAAAAGACTTGCAGCTGTAATTGCAGAAAAAGGTGATCCTATGAATACTTTTTCAAGGCACTGTAAGTTCTTGAAAACCCCAATAGGGGCTATTCACACGAGTATAGCAGATTATTCATCCATATTACTTGCAAGTTTCATGGACAGAACATGGGTTTAACTGACCTGAACTTGAAGTATCAGAAATTCCTATGGTGCCGTGAATTCAGGTATTTTAAACCCACAGTTAGGGCATCACACATGCAAGTAAAGCATATGGATAAGTCCAGAATGTGCGGTTGTAAAATTCTTCATTTGCATATCGGTGACCAGAAAGAGCAGAGAATTCTTGCTCCTCTTGCATGGTTACACAAATGTCATTCATTTTTGTATTCAGAAGTATCTTTTATTTGAGTGATGTCATAAACTGCCTGAGATTTTGAAATCTGCTTTGCATATTCCTTTTGTTTCAAAATGAGCACTTTGCTTTATCATTTATATGTAATATTGTATTTTTCTACTGTTACAAGAAATTCGAACTTTGCAAATTAAATGGTGTTAAACTATCTCTTGTAGAGCGTCAGAGATGAGCCTATCCACATCCTAAACATTGCCATCAAAACCGACTGTGATATTGATGATGATAGTTTGGCTGCCATGTTCCGAGACTTTACGCAAAACAAAGTAAGCAATTTCCAAACTTAATGCATTTAACTATAAATTTACTGCTTCTGTATACAATGGTGCTTGCTCGCATGCATATTGTAGAACACAGAATCCATACACTCCTGTATTGCTACAGTGTACAGATTCTGTATGAACTGCAGTGAGAAGCGCTATAGAAAGATTGGGGTGCTGTTTTGCTTCAAAAATAAACTTCATATGTAAACTATATTACAGTAATTATCTTTACGTTATTTAAAAGTAAAAAAAAAAAAAAAGTGTAAACCTTTGTATACAGTACACGTTAAAGGGCATGTCAGCAGATTTGTTTCTATGAAACTGGCTGACGTGTTGCATGTGCGCTTGGTGGGGGTGTTGCCGTTAGACCTAGAGTCTGTGCTCTCTGCAACTACCGCGCACTCTGTACTTTAACAGGGCCAGGTGTGATGACATTTTCACTACCTGACCCTGTCAATCATAGTGAAGAAGGCACAGCATTTGCGTATAGAGCTGAGCTCTAGGTGTAACGGCAACACCCCCGTTGCTCCTAGAGGTTCATTTGCATATATGAAAACATCCTTTTTATCAGCTATGCGGGCACATGTGAACATGGGACTAACACAGTTGCCTTCAGCTTCCAAGAGCACATGCAACAGATCAGCCAGTTTCATAGGTACAAATCTGCTGACACATGCCCTTTAATGGCAAATCATTTTAGATGGTACCTTGCTATTAAAGTTGTGGCTTTAATTCTTTTAGCATTACAGGGAAATAACAACCTCTGTTACCATACAATTGTTACATGCAATGTAACCCTCGTTTAACAGTTTTTTGTTTTTTTTTTAACCCTTTTTCCACCATTATGTACCTGTACATCATGGACGAGGTGCATTAAAGGGGTTGCCACCTGCTGACTACTTGTGACCAATGTGTATGTAAGACAACTATGTGGCACTTACTAATATAGCCTTTGTCAATATTATTTGCTGTTTTCTATATTTCATATGCTATGTCCACTTCTTAGGCAAATCTTTTGTGCTGTCCACATAAAGGTCCTGTCCATAAGATGGCCAAACACACAATTCAACCTCCTCCATTCAAACACAGTGCACCTACACTAAACTCTCAATAGTGCAAGGGCAAATGCAGTGTATTTAAAAGGTTTCTGTTATGAGAAAAATCGTTATGTAGCTGACTGACATTAGCGATGTGCTAATGTCAGCAGTACATAACTGTATGACTTATATCTCCCTATAACTCCTTGCCTGCCATCGTTCCCTCAAAATGAAGACTTTTTTAATGTCTGACAATAAGAAGAATCGTAGCATGTGGACCAGTCTGGAAAAATCTGAGGCCTGTCAAAGACCCTTGAAGGCCAAAGGCTGCAAATTAGTAAGAGCAGGCAATGGGCAGTGAGGGGGATGCTCCTCTTTAAGTATAAGGACATAAAAGATGTCCATATGCTAACATGACAAAGCCTCCATTCAGGCATACAAGGCCATCACCTTACATCAGAGGTGCCTCCAACAGAAAAAAAGATGCAGGCCTAAAAAAGATTGTTTCAAAAGAGGGATTCCTAAGGATAAACGCTATCAAACCTGGCCTTTATATGTAGTATTGTTTTAAAACCTATCACTTCTCTTTAGATTGTTAATTTTGTTAGTTTAGAATAACTTCAGTTATTCATTCAGAATTGTGCCCCATTATAACCGGCATACACCATACATACAGTAGCTGCTGGAGGCAATAATAGTGATCGTCAATAATGCCAATCAGGTACATTTAACCTCCTTAATTGCAACCACGGCATCCAAGAAGGCTTTACCTGGGAGTGCTTTGCTCCCGGTGCCAAATGGCTCTGCTTTGGCAACCTTGTGCCCTCTAAAGGAGGCCTGCCACACAATGTTCCTATAGGAACACAATGAAACTCCTATAGGCTGCAGTGGTAATTCATTGCAGTCTATGGGAGAAACGATCAGACAATCGCATGGTCTAGTCCCCTAGGTGGACTTAAAGGGAGTCTGTCACCACATTTGAGCATATTAGACTGATCAAATAGCGTTATATGTGCCACCCAGAACTTAAAAACAGTACCTTTGTTGTATCTAATGAAGTTTTCTTTCAGCCAAAAATGAACTTTTAAGATTCTGTAAATGCGCCCTCTCAAGTGCCCAGGGCGGCGTCTCAATCGTCCGAGCCCCAGGCAGCACCTCCTCAATGGCTCATAACCCTGCCCTCCGTGTGCCTCTGCCCGCCCGTTTACTCTCCTCCTCTCTCCTTTTCCACTGCGCTACGAATTTGACCGTGCAGCCTCAGTGGAAAAGGAGAGAGGAGGAGAGTAAACGGGCGGGCAGAGGCACACGGAGGGCGGGGTTATGAGCTGTTGAGGAGGTGCTGCCTGGGGCTCGGACGATTGAGACGCCGCCCTGGGCACTTGAGAGTGCGCATTTGCAGAATCTTAAAAGTTCATTTTTGGCTGAAAGAAAACTCCATTAGATACAACAAAGGTACCGTTTTTAAGTTCTGGGTGGCACATATAACGCTATTTGATCAGTCTAATATGCTCAAATGTGGTGACAGACTCCCTTTAAAATAACGTAACGCAAAAAAAAAAAAAATGGCTGATTCACAGTTTTTTGTCACTTTACCTCCTATAAAATTTGAATAAAGAGTGGTCAAAAAGTTGGCCAGACTCCAAAATGGTATTGTGAAAAACTGCAGATTGGCCCACAAAAAAAAAAGAGCCCTCACACAGCTCCATTAGACATAACTAATAATCATAAAGATGCAATATTAAATGGTACTATTAGAAAGTACAACTTGTCCTGCAAACAAACCCTCATACAGCTATGTTAGGGCTCATGCACACAAACTTTTTTTTGCGTTCCGTATATGGAACCATTCATTTCAATGGGTCCGCAAAAGATGCGGATAGCATTCTGTGTGTTGTCCGCATAAATTATGAGGTATGTCCTATTCTTTTCCATTTTGCGGACAAGAATAGGCATTTCTATAATGGGCCTCCTGTTCCCTTCCGCATATTGCGGAAGGCACACGGGCGGCATCAGTTTTTTGCGGATCAGCAATTTGTGGACCATAAAAAACGGCACGTTCGTTTGCATGAGGCGTTAACGGAAAAAAAATATATGGCTGCCGAAAGGCAGGGAGCAAAAGGCGAAAATGCAAAAGCGAAACATGGCCCAGTCTGGGGTTAAATTACTCTTACACCACTTACTCTATTGCCCTATTAGAAATTGGAACACAGAATAACTAAGGCTGTGTTCACATCTCTGTTTCGGAGATCCGGCTGCCTAATCTGACGCAAATGCCGGCTGCCGGCCTGTACAAAAAATATCATTGCATGCAATGTTTTTTGGTTTTTTTTTGGCCAAAACCTGGCATTTATGCTGGAAGTTGGCTGGATCACCGCCGGACCTTATTGCATTCAATGGCGATTTGGCGGTGAAGTAGAAGATCCAACAGGCTGATCTGTGTTGGAAAAGTCAGTCGGATCTCAGAGCGGAGATCTAAACGAAGCCTAAACTAAACTAAATATTCATATTTGTCCTGGATGAATTGAACACAAAATAATTAAACCAAACAAAAAAATCCCATCACACCTCTAGATGAATTGAACACAAAAGGGGCCATTTATTAAGTCTGCTACACCAGTTTTGTGGTGTAAAAATTTGGCTAGATTTAATGATCCTCACCAAGTTGAGTCCAAAATATTTCAGGTTTTCAGATTAGAACACCTTTAAGGGCCATTTCACATCAATGTTGGATGTTCCAGTTAGAGCCTCTATTGCAAATTCCGTTAAAAAGATCAGACGAAAAAGTTATGGCTTCAGGACTTTTTTGTACGGTAAAAAAAAAAAAACGGATTCCGAATGGAAACTGAACGGACTCAATTGTAGTCAATGGCATCTGTTCAGATCTGTTTGGGTCAGTTATGTGCCCTATCCCGCACTGATGTGATCTGAATCCGGCCTGAGTCTCATTTATGATGTAAGACTTTTAAAAAATATTTTTAATCGGACCTCAGACCAGACCTCCCAATCCTCATCAGACCCCCATTCTTCATCAGACCTCAGATCATTAGACCCTCATGCTCCATCAGCCTCATATCAGACCCACATCAGAGTCTGATCAGACCCCATCAGACCTCAGATCAGATGTTAAAATAAATAAACTTACTTTGCTTACTCTGGACAGTGCTGCCACTCACTATATGCTTGCTTGTCTTCTTCTGGCCCGCGTTGCACTGTGACCTGATGTCTTACAGTGCCAGGTCATAGTGCACGCCAAGGTGCGCTTCATCCTGATGCTGTACGCAGTCAGGACACAGTGCAGAGCGGAGCTCAGAAGATCAGGGAGGGAGAGCAGACTCAGCACAGCGCTTCCTTCACTGCTCTCCCTACCTCCTGCAAAATCTTCCCCCACAAAATCTATATAGCGTTCTTTCCCTTCTAAACCCCACCGTGTTGCCCCTTCAGCATTTTATCACCACATATTTGGTATTTTTTTATATATTAAGGAGACATTGCGTAACAAATTTTGAGATATGTTTTATCCAATTGTCCCTTGTGCAAATGAAAAATTTTAAGCCAATGCAACATTTTGTTGGAAAAAACGTGTTTTTATTTGAACTGCCCAGTGTTAATAATTTGTATGTAATACCTGTGGGGTCTTCTATAAATTTGAGGAGTGTGCTAATTGTGGTTTCCAAAATGGGGGTCACTTTTTGAGGGTTTCCATTATTAGGGTTACCTCAGGTTCTCTTCAAATTACATTGTGCCCGAAAAACCATTTCAGCAAAATCTGGCCTTCAAAAGCCATATCGCACTCCCTCCCTTGTGAACCCTGCAGTGTGCCAACACAGTAGTTCACGACCACAAATGGGGTTTTGCCATATTTAGAAGAAAATGAGTAACAACTTGTGTTTTTTTTTCACCCTTTGCGAAAATTTGGGACTAAAGCAACATTTTATTTTTAGTAATATAATTTTTCATGTTCACAACCAAGTGTTTTTAAATTCTATGAAATACCTGTAGGGTCGAAATGCCCCCTATACCCCTTGAAAACTTCCTTGAAAGTGACACAACAACCCAAAAACCATTCAAGCAAAATCTCTCCTCCAAAAACCATAAGGCTGCCCTTCCATTCTGAGCACTGCAGTGTGCCCATGCAGCAATTTATAACCACATAAGGCAGTGGTGGCAAACCTATGGCACGGGTGCCAGAGGCGGCACTCAGAGCCCTCTCTGTGGGCACCCGCACTAAGGCATATGGTGTACCGATATGCCTTAGACTTTTCCTCCCATTCATCAGCGCAGGGCGCACTATGAACGGCACAGGCAGCACATTGAATCTAGGCAGGCTATTATAGCTAAATGATAAAGTACATGGAAGATATACTGTATTGGTATTCAGGGTAAATTGCCGTGTTGGCACTTTGCGATAAATAAGTGGGTGTTGGGTTGCAGTTTGGGCACTCTGTCTCTAAAAGGTTCGCCATCACTGACATAAGGGGTGTTTTTGTGAGCTGCAGACTCAAGTTAATAAATATTAAGGTTTGTTTTGCTGTTACTGTAAGTGTTAGCCCTTGCTGTGTTAAAGGACAAAATTGATTAAAATGGAAAACTTGCTTTAAAAAATAAATTTTAAAATTTCACCTTCATTTTGCTTTTATTTCTGTGGAACACTTAAAGGATAAGCAAAGTTTTTAAGACCAATTTTGAATAATTTGTGTAGTTATTAAAATGGGGTCATTTATGGGTAGTTTCTAGTATGTAAGCCCCTCAAAGTATTTTCATACTTGAATTGGTACTTAATTTAAAATTAGAAAAAATGAGAACTTTTCTAAATTTTCTAAACATTTCAGGATTTTTTTTTAATATGTAAAGTTAAAGCATATCGACACACATTTACCACTAACATGAAGTAAGATGTGGCATGAAAAAAGTCTCAAAATCGCTTGACTAGGTAAAAACTTTCTAAACTTATTACCACAAGTGACACATCAGCTCTGCAAAATTAGGCTGTGTTTTGAAGGCGGAAACTGGATGTGTCCTGAAGGGGTTAAATTTGTAGGGACAATCATATATTCAGGAAATATTACACTTTTACTAGAAAACTACTTAAAGGTTTTTTTCCAAGTGTTTTATAGTGATGACCTATTCTCAGGTCTCGATATCTGATCGTTAGAGGTCTGACTCCTGACACACTCGCTGATCATCTTTTTGAATATGCCCTGGCACTCCAGTGAGCGTCACGGCTCACTTGCAGCTTTCTAAGCATAGTGCTGTCCATTGGATGGAGACTGTGCTTGGTATTTCAGCTCTGCCCCATTCACTTGAATGGGAAAAAGCTGCACCTAGAATGGAGTCTGTTCAGCTTCTGTACGGACGCTGCATGCAGAACTTTTTTTGTCTGGTCTTTTTTTTTTTTTTACTGAATCTGCGATTTATTTTTATTTGTCCCATTAATTGCATAATGTGGCTACTCATGATTGCATATAGAAAAGACTAGATTGTTGCTCATTGATTTTAAAATCTGTGAACAGACTCATTTCCATTTCCCACTGGGAGGAAAAAAAAGCTATTTCTTTTTCTGCTTCTATTTGTTAAAAAAAAAAAAAGAAAAAAAAAAGCTAGTTTTGATTTTCATGTATATCAAGCCTCAGGCAGTAGGAGGGAAGAAAACATTTAAACATCTACTAGAATAATCCCAATTGTCCAAATAATATCTCATCCCCAGCATGTTTATAGAAATTAGGATCATATACTTGTAAATGACTTGCAGAGGAGATGGAAGCAGTCAGCGTTAATGGAGTTTCTCCAGGTGCTGCTGCCTAATCGCCTGCTTATAACTGTAGACTGACTGAGAAACCCACATTATCACAATGTAATCAGAATCCTGTTGCTATGCTGTCATTATATGCCACTTGTGGAATTTTAAAAGCAATAACAATTTTGATGTTAAAACTCCTAGTATTAGAGTTATTTTCTCTCCCGGACAGTAATATTATTGCAAATGCTTTCAGTATTATTTTTTTTTTTAATTGCAATCCTCCTTTTCTGAATGCTGAGTGAATTGAGCAGTTAGTTCTTGTGATTTTCCGAGCCACGAAATACAATGAGTGGAGAGATGATGGTGATTTTTTTGTACAGCTCTCTTCGGTGTGCTTTATGGACAGACCCTAGAGATATTGCTGTCCGGTTTTAGAAGATGTACATCTAGTTTGAGATTATGGAGAGATTTATAAAACTGTCTAAATGAAAGATCACCTTTGTTGCCTATATCAAACAATTAAAATGTTGCTTTCATTTGAGTTCACTTAAGAAATAGATTGGTGCAGATTTGTGAAAACTTGCCCATAGCAACCAATGTGTACATGTGAAACACCAAGCGTCACCTGGGACCCCCACCTGTCAGCTGTTTAAGAAACCACTGGCGCTCACAGTAGTGCCACAGCCTTCTTGCAGCTTACCAAGCACAGAGAGGTATATTGTACAGTGGCTGTGTGCTTTGTATTGCTGCTTAGCCCCATTCACTTCTATGGGGCCGGAGCGCTCATAGGAGTGCTGGTGCCTTCTCAATGAGCTGATTGGCAGGGGTCCTGGGTATTGGACCCCCACCATTCAGTATTAGAATCTCAGAAAACCTCTTTAATGCTCAGTTTCTCAAAGTACCTAAGCTAAGTATCCCTAAGGCCCAGAGATTTTAATAAAGTACCCCAAATACTACACTCAAAACTATTAGCATAATTGCTCCACCAACAGTGTATTTCATTAGGCTTTTATTTTATTGATACCATTTTGGAATGCATATTCCTTTTCAATCACATTTTATTCTTTTTTGGGGGGGGGACAAAAAAATGGTGAGTCCGCAATTTTTATTTTTGTTTTCAATTACGTCATTCGCCGTACAGAATAAATATGCTTTTATTTTAACAGTATGGGCATTCTGTGCGCAACACTGACTGATATGTATTTTTATAGTTTTTTTTGTTATTAATATAGGGAAAGGGGCTGACTTTTTATACACTTTTTTAATTCTTTTTTTATAGTTTTAAAAAATGATATTCAATCTTTTTTCGTTCAAGTCCCCTTAGGGGACTTTATCTTGTGATTGTCTGATCACATATCCCATATACTGCAATGATTTACCATTGCAGTCTATAGGAGATTTACTGTGTTCCTATAGAGTCCTGCCACAGGCAGGCCTCCATTGGATATCACTGTGGCAGGCCACAGAATCTTCCAAAGACCCAACCTGCTATAGCAATCTCGGCACGAGGATCCTTTTAGGCCCCCTGAAGCACAGAGCTCCAGGGGAAATATGCCTCAGATGTTGTGGTCGCAATTGATGACAACATGTGAGGGGTTAAATGTCTGTGATCAGCGTTGTTGTAGATAGCTACTGGATGCCTACTGATTTATACAGCAGACACCCAGAGGCATTGTCTGCTATTTCCCCCGATTAGCTTCTGAGCGAGCGCCATGTTTAAAGTCCTGACTTCCACTGTACATTGTTGTTTTAATAATAAACTTTGTTTATAAGGGAGCAACAATAAGTCCACCCTTTTTACAGTGGCCAGGTAAAAATCCAGGACAAGCCCCCCTCGTTTTTTTCCAGAGATGAAGCTTTATTTAGATAATCAGGCCCAGAAAGACCAAGTATTATAGCTCTCGACTCAATTATCAGTCCCAGAGACAGCAAGCATCCGTCTTGTAACCGCTCCAGCCTTTCTTTTTGTCTTTTCTTTTCACTTACTCTTCTCTCTCCTTTTACAGTCATTCTTTACTTAAAGCATATTTACCCATTGACTAACATGTAGAGGACATCTGTAATTGAATAGTACAGAATTTTAAAACTAAATATAGTTACATAGTTTTTAAGGTTGGAAAAAGACAAAAGTGTATAAAGTCCAACCTGTAATCCTGCTATTTTGAACCACGGAACAAATTCCTGGATCAATGTCCATCTTCCTTTTAAAAAGGGGTTGGACCAAAGGGAAAGAAGATTTATATATATTGCCATAAGCGCCCCCCACAACTTTTTTTGGGGGCGCAAGCATTTCTTTTTTTTAGCGTACGCTGACTGTGGCCAGCACTCTTAGCGTCCGGCCACTGTTAGCGCATCGCACACCCCACCACTGATCAACTTCGGACGGTTGATTTATAGATTTTTTAAACATTTTTTGCCCTTTTTTTTTTGTTATTTATTTTTATTTTTGTCTGTTTAGGGTAAGTTCGCGAACACCCGTGCCCCCACACACACGCACACCAAATAAAGTTTATCACGCACACACACACACACTCCCCTATGGCCCGCCGGATGTTCTCGGCCGAGGAGGCATACCCCCAGCTTGCCTCCGAGTCCGAGAGTCCCAGTGAGGACGAGGATGACCTCACTTTCCTCTTGTCATCCGTGTCCTCCTCATCATCTAGCGATGATGATGAGCCCCCAAGGCGGCAGAGACACCGCCAGGCGGAGCATGGGGACCGCCATGCTAGGGACCCTGTGGCCCACACTAGTATTAGCAGCTCTGGGGCTCGTACTAGTTTTCCGGCCCACCAGTTAAGTCCACCAGAGCCCCCTGCCGGTGAACTTGTCTGGTGTAGCGTTTTGAGCCCGTGATTCCTGATTTTGTAGGCCAACCAGGAATCCAGATTTCCACAGTGAGCTTCATTGAATACGACTACTTTAGTCTTTTTTTTCAGTGACCACTTTGTAAATCTAATGGTGCAGCAAACAAACCTGTATGCCCAACAGTTTGTTGCTCAACACCCGGACTCCTTATTGACTAGGCCCGGTGGCTGGACTCCGGTCAGTGCAGCCAACATGAGGACGTTTTGGGGCCTCGTGCTGCACATGGTCCTAGTCAAGAAACCTAGTGTCAGGCATTACTGGAGGGGGGACGTCCTCTACCAGACCCCACTTTACAGTACAGCCATGACACGCTCCCGGTTTGAGGCCATCCGGAAATGCCTGCATTATTCAGATAATGCAGCATGTCCCCCCCAAGGTGATCCTGCCTATGACCGCCTGTACAAAATCAGGCTGGTCATCGATCACTTTGGGGCCAAATTTGTACAGGCCTATGTACCTGGAAGGGAGGTCGCGGTTGATGAGTCTCTCATTGCTTTCAAGGAGAGACCCCTTTTCCGCCAGTATGTTCCCTCTAAGCGGGCGAGTTATGGCGTGAAGCTGTACAAACTTTGAGAGTACCTCAGGGCACACTTACAAGTTTCGTGTGTGTACGAGGGGTGAGATTCCCGTATTCAACCCCCAGAATGTCCCCCTACTCTAGGTGTTAGCGGGAAACTTGTGTGGGACCTTATGCACCCACTGCTAGATAAGGGTTACCACCTGTACGTGGATAACTTTTATACTAGTATCCCCTTGTTTCAATCCCTCGCCGCCAGATCCACGTCCACTTCCCACTCCCTCCAGGCACCTTTCTCAGGGGTGAGACCCATGCCCTTACCAGTAGAAACCTGTTGCTGGTCAAATATAACGACAAGAGGGATGTCCTTGTACTGTCCAAAATTCACGGTAACGGCATCACCCCTGTCCCTGTGCAAGGTACCGCGGCAATGGTCCTCGAGCCCGATTGTATCGTCGACTACAATCGGTATATGGGAGGAGTTGATCTCTCTGATCAAGTCTTCAAGCCATATAATGCCAAGCGCAAACCCCGGGCATGGTACAAAAAAGTTGCGGTCTACTTGGTAAAGGTTGCCTTGTACAACTCTTTTGTGCTGTCCTGAAGCGCTGGCAACAAAGGGACATTCCTTCAGTTCTATGAGGCAGTCCTCAAGGACCTGATCTTTTCTGACCTTGAAAGAGCAGGCCGTAGTACCTCGGGAACTGGAGGCGCCCGGATTGTCCCTGGCCAACACTTTCCAGGTGTGGTCCCCCATACTGGAAAGAAGGGACGGACCCAAAAAAAGTGCAGTGTGTGTCACAGGAGGGGGATACGGAAGGACAACACTACTCAATGTGACACGTGCCCCGATTATCCGGGCCTCTGCATTATTGGTTGCTTCAGGTAGTACCACACTTCCATGAAGTACTAAATTTATATCCCAATTTAGCCACTGACAATCGGATAAAAAAAACTATGGTTCTCAGACTTGAGACACTAAAACTAAAAAAATAATTTCAAAAATATTATTTAGTAAAACTAAAATAATTAAAATAAAGTAGACTTATTAGGTATTGCCGCGTCCGTAAGATTCTGCTCTATAAAAATACCCCCCCAACCCCTCAGATGAACACGTTTAAAAAAATAAAATAAAAACAGTGCAATTTGTTTGTCACCTTACATCGCAAAAATTGTAATAGCAAGCGATCAAAAAGGCATATGCCCCCCAAAATAGTGCCAATAAAACCATCCTCTCATCCCGCAAAAAATTAGCCCCTACCTAAGATAATCGGCTAAAAACAAAAAAAAAAAAGACTCGTAGACTATGGAGATACTAAAATGTTTTGTTTTTTTTTGTTTATAAAAAGATAATATAGTGTAAAAAGTAAATAAATAAATAAAAAGTATACATATTATGTATCACCACGTCCGTAAGAATCTGCTCTATAAAAATACCCCATAACCTAACACCTCAAATGAACACGGTCAAAAAAAATAATAAAAACTGTGCCAAAACAAAAGAATTTGGGCAAATTTTCCATTTTAATCAGTTTTTTTCCCAGTAACAATGCAAGGGTTAACAGCCAAACAAAACTTAATATTTATTACCCTGATTCTGCAGTTTATAGAAACACCCATATGTGGTCGTAAACTGCTGTATCACCAAACGGCAGGGCGCAGAAGGAAAGGAACGCCGTATGGTTTCTGGAAGGCAGATTTTTTTTTTTTGGCACCATGTCTCATTTGAAGCCCCCCTGATGCACCTCTAGAGTAGAAACTCCATAAAAGCGACCCCATCTAAGAAACTACACCCCTCAAGGTACTCAAAACTGATTTTACAAACTTTATTAACCCTTTAGGTGTTCCTCAACGTTTACGGCAAATGGAAATCAAATTTCTGAATTTTTATTTTTGGTAACCTTGCCTCACAAAAATGTAATATAGAGCAACCAAAAATAATTTTTACCCTAAAAATAGTCCCAACAAAACTGCCACCTTATCCCGTAGTTTACAAAATGGGGTCACTTTTATGGAGTTTCTTCTCTATGGGTGCATCAGGGGGGCTTCAAATGGGACATGGTGTAAATAAACCAGTCCAGCAAAATCTGCCTTCCAAAAACCACATGGCGCACCTTTCCCTTTACGCCCTACTGTGTGCCCGTACAGTAGTTTAAGGCCACATATGGGGTGTTTCTGTAAACTACAGAATCGGGCAATAAATATAGCATTTTGTTTGGCTGTTAACTCTTGCTTTGTTACTGCAAAAAATGGATTAAAATGGAAAATTTGCCCAAAAATTTAAATTCTCAAATTTATCTCTATTTGCCAATAACTCTTGTTGTTAACCCTTTAGGTGTTGCACGTTTGTAAAATCAGTTTTGAATACCTTGAAGGGTGTAGTTTTTGGGTGGTTTCTATTATGTAAGCCTCACAAAGTGACTTGAGACCTGAACTGGTCCCTAAAAATAAGGTTTTTGAAAATTTCTGAAAGATTTCAATATTTGCTTCTAAACTTCTAAGCCATGTAACGTCCCCAAAAACTAAAATGTCATTCTCCAAATGATGTAAACATGAAGTAGACATATGGGGAATGTAAAGTAATAACTATTTTTGTATGTATTACTATGTATTATAGAAGTAGAGAAATTGAAACTTGGAAATTTGCAAATTTTTCACAATTTTTGGCAAATTTTGTATTTTTTTTATAAATAAAAATGATTTTTTTTTACTTCATTTTACCAGTGTCCGGAAGTACAATATGTGATGAAAGAACAATCTCAGAATGGCCTGGATAAGTCAAAGCGTTTTAAAGTTATCACCACTTAAAGTGACACTTGTCAGATTTGTAAAAAATGGCCTGGTCCTTATGTTGAAATATGGCTGTGTCCTTAAAGTGTTAAAAAGTCATAAAAAATTTTTTTTAAGCCATCTACTGTATTTGCTGTGACCAGCTACTGTAGCAGGCTATTCAGAGAGTCACAGCCCTTACAGTAAAGAATGCTTGTCGCCTCTTATGACAATATTTTTTTCTTCAGGTGTAGGGAGTGGTGCCTTGTTTTTGGAGGGAGTATTATACAGATTAGCTTCTTGATATTTTTTGTATGGTCCGTTTTATATATTTGTACATGTTAATCATGTCCCCACTTAGCCTTCTTCAAGGCTAAACAAATTCAGTTAATTTAATCTTTGCTCATAACTAAGATCTTTCAGGTCCTTTATGAGTTTATATATATATATAGGCGGGTGGCTCACACCTAGTAGCTATGGTGGGTGCTGCTAACTCAGAATTGGGTGCCCGATCCCAAAAGTAGTAAAAAGCTTGAAACAAAAGAGAGAGTGAGCACTCACAACATCTGTGTCATATGGAAATCATTTTACTTAGACCTGGTTGGTCAGATAGGGTTATAACAATACTCCATTCACATTAAAATACAATGAGCATAAAACTTATCTAAAAATGCTATAATATAGTACCATTTGATTAACACCACTATTGTCGGGGTAAAGATTCCTAGCCACACTCCGTGACAATTTATGTCACTATCTGTAAGTACAATGGATGGAAGCGTCCTAAAAGTTCCTCATATGGGGCACTTTAACGGCTTATCTCCAATGCAAGCGGACGCCGTGTAAAGTAATTCCTCCAGGAAAGTTCACTCCAACCAGAACGGTAATGACAAAGTCCCAGACTTATAATTTTTCAGTTACTACCTGGTTCCTAGTAATGTATCTCGCTATGTGGCGTCTCCTCGAGGCGAGCGGTGCCTGCTGTCCGAGCGTCTTGCGCCGCACGTCTCAGGCGGGTGACGTCACAATATCGCGGGATCCGGCAGGTAGGATTCTGATCAGCAATCTTCGCTGAAGGCTGTGTCTGTTGTAATTCGCTGAAGATTTATTCATGCATGGCCATGCAATCCATAGGAGGGTCCGGTATATTAGGTGGGCGCTTGTCCTTTCTCTTTCACCACGAAATGAGTTTTATGCTCATTGTATTTTAATGTGAATGGAGTATTGTTATAACCCTATCTGACCAACCAGGTCTAAGTAAAATCATTTCCATATGACACAGATGTTGTGAGTGCTCACTCTCTCTTTTGTTTCAACCTTTATGAGTTTAGTTGCTCTCCTCTGTACATTTTCTAACTCCAGGGCATCCTTTTTATGGACTGGTGCCAAGAACTTCAACTGCATATTCCAGTTCAGGCCGCACCAACACTTTGTATAGTGACACAATTACATCCCTGTCCCCTAAGTCTATACCTCTTTTAATAAACGACAAAATTCTGTTGGCCTTAGAGGCAGCTGACTGTCATTGCATGCTGTTATTTAGTCTATGATCTACTAATACAACTAGATCCTTCTCAAGTTACTCTTCCAGTTTTATTCCCCCTAGGACATATGCTGCTGCAGATTATTAGGCCCCAAGTGCATAACTTTACATTTATCTATATTGAACGTCATTTGCCAAGTGGAGGCCCAAACAGAAAGTTTGTCAAAGTCAGCTTTTAACTTATAAACATCTTCCATAGATTGGACTGTATCACAAAGTTTGGTGTCATCTGTAAAAATAGAAACAGCACTATTAATCCCATCCTCTGTCATTAATCAATATGTTAAATAATAGTGGACCCAGCACAGAACCTTGGGGTACACCTCTTATAACTGGGGACCATTCAGAGTAGGAATCATTGACTACAACTCTTTAGATCATGAAGCCAATTTTCTATCCAGTTACAAATTATATTTTCTAAACCAATAGACCTCAATTTACCCATTAGTCATCCATGTGAGACAGTATCAAACGCCTTTGCAAAGTCTAAAAACACAATATCGACAGCCTTCCCTCTGTCCAAGTTTCTATTCACCTCCTCATAAAAACAAAGTTACTTGCCACCTGGATTTAACTAAGCAAATAGTTATGAGCCTCCTATTGGATAATTACTGCATGGGTGATTATCTTTCACCTGGCAATAGGTAATTAACCCCAATTGGTGCAATGAGTTGCTTCTCATTTCTTGAACAACCATCTCAAAAGACACATCTCGTGGTCGGGGAAAAGAGGTTAGTCTGTTTGAGAAGGGTCAAATCATTGGCATGCATCAAGCAGAATAAACATCTAAGGAGATTGCAGAAACTACTAAAATTGGGTTAAAAACTGTCCAACGCATTATTAAAAACTGGAAGGATAGTGGGGACCCATCGTATTCGAGGAAGAAATGTGGCTGGAAAAAAAATCCTGAATGATCGTGATCAGCGATCACTTAAACATTTGGTGAAATCAAATCGAAGAAAAACAACAGTAGAACTCAGGGCTATGTTTAATAGTGAAAGTAAGAGCATTTGGACTGAACAGCTGTGTAGCCGTAAGAACACCACTAATCAGTGAGGCAAACCAGAAGGAAAGGCTTCAATTTGCTAGGGAGCATAAAGATTGGACTCTGGGGCAAAAGAAGAAGTCATGTGGGCTGATGAGTCAAGATTTACCCTGTTACAGAGTAATGGGTGCATCAGGGTAAGAAGAGAGGCAGATGAAGTGATGCACCCATCATGCCTAGTGCCTACTGTACAAGCCTGTGGGGGCAGTGCTATGATCTGGGGTTGCTGCGGTTGGTCAGGTCTAGGTTCAGCAACAGTATGTGCTCCAAGAATGAGGTCAGCTGACTACCTGAACATACTGAATGACCAGGTTATTCCATCAATGGATTTTTTTCTTCCCTAATGGCACGGGCATATTCCAAGATGACAATGCCAGGATTCATTGGGCTCAAATTGTGAAAGAGTGGTTCAGGGAGCATGAGACATCATTTTCACACATGGATTGGCCACTACAGAGTCCAGACATTAACCCCATTGAGAATCTTTGGGATGTGCTGGAGAAGGCTTTGCGCAGCAGTCAGACTCTACCATCAAAAATTAATGCAACACTGGATAGAAATAAATCTTGTGACATTGCAGAAGCTTATCGAAACAATGCCACAGCTTAATGGATAATTTTTTTTTAGATGTTTACTCTCCGGGACAGAGAGCCTGGTCTTCTCTCCTTTCAGAGGCAGGCCCTCCTAACTGGGAGAATATAGGGGAAAGTTTAAAATTGGTTTCACATAATTTTAACCACACTGTTGTACAATTTAATATTTTGCACAAAATTTATGTAACACCCATATGGTTATATAGAAGAGGACTCAGGGCTTCCTCTGACTGCCCCCGTTGTGGCGAGCCCGAGGCAGATCATTTACATCTGTTCTGGGACTGCCCAATGGTGAGTAGTTATTGGAGCCTGGTCCAAAAGAATCTGGCGCGTAAACTTAGAATTGTGGTTCCCTTGTCTCCCAGGATATGGGTCCTGGGAGATTTATCTGAGGTTAATTATCAACCCATAAAAAGCCATTTGTTGACTAAGGTGATGTTCTTAGCTAGGCTCCTGATTTCTAGATCCTGGTTTTGTTCTTCCGCCCCAGACTGTAATAACTGGCTGGGCTTGGTAGAGAAAGTGAAAAGCTACGAGAAGATCCTGTATAAAAAAAGAGGATCCTATTTAAAGTGGAATAGCTTATGGAAAGATTGGGATACGACTAATTAATTATGATCCCTTTTTCCTTTTTTTTTTTTTTTTTTTCTCTTTTTTTTTTTTTTTTTTTTTTTTTTTTCCTGCAAGGTGGGGGGGGGGGGTGGGTTTATGGGGTGAGCTGGGGAAAATTCTAGCTGTCCGGCCTTTCTGTATGTATTATATTGATTAAGAATGTGGAGGTATATTGGAAGCATGGGAGGGTCTCCAGGACTGAAGGAGGGGGGACTTCCCGGTAGTAAATAATGGTGGAAATTTTTTATCCAGGTATAATATCGAGCGGTACATGGGTAGGGGACCGTGGCTCGGGGTCTGGAGGTGCCCAGGTATCGGGCGCAGCTCGGGATACGGCTCTTCCCGTAAGACATGGGGCTCGATTGCGGGCAGGGAGGTGACACACGCGGTGGGCGCGCTACTATGTGCTCATTTAAAGAGACAGAGCAGGTATCTGGCTCTGCTTTTTGCTTATATCCTTTTGAATTGCTGAGTGACACTCGGTTCGAGTTCTCTGCCGCATGAAATATCAATGCGAATAAACGCAAAGTATGGTGAACCATGCAACTGATAGCTGACTTAATCATATGGGGATGAGGCAGTAAAATATACGAGTGGGTTTCTACCACTGTGGTAAAAGACTGCTGGACCCCCCTCTCTGGTTTTTGCTTTATCAAATGCCTGCGATTAAAGATCGCTGCAAGCTCGCCTTTAGGCAGCATGTGAGCATAAAGCGATCGGCCACATGAGTGCCAGTCCTTCCGCTCGTACTTGCCCGTGTCTGGGGGAGGGCGTGCGCGAGCGGCGCTCGCTGCCGGGCGGCTGTCTGGATTTCGGGCCCCTATCCCTGTAGCGAATGGAGAACCTGGGCTAAGTGGGTTGCTTTTTCCATTTGCATTATCAAGCCTAGGATGTCGGGTGAGCCCTGTCACCCTCCCCAGTAGGAGACCTCCCTTTGATTTTCAAATACTGACATTATTATGGATATCTGCATGAAATTATTGTCAATTATGTTTACAGATCAGAATTGGCGGATCTATGGAATTTATAATATCAAGTATGTAATATGGATTTAAATTTTTGTATTATAACAATAAAATATTTATAAAAGAGAAACAATGCCACAGCGAATGCGTGCCGTAATCAAAGCTAACGGCTTTTTTTTTTGGTTGCGGCTTTTTTTTTGGACAGGCAGTGTATAATTTAAGCCATTAATAAAATCCACATTTATTCAAATATATAAGTTAAAAAAGTCAGCTGAAAAACCAAAACAAAAATAATTTCAGGAAATGTATATAAGGATAATTAAAAATGAAAAAAATTAAGACAAGTCCCAATTGGAGCTTTTTGTAATATAGTTTAAGATGAATATGTTCAATTCCAAAAATTATTGCTTTCAAACACTAATATTTAAACAAGCATATGATGAATTGTATTGAACTTTGTTCACATTGCTCCAGGTATTTAAAACAGATAAAAAGTAGTATATAATTGTGGAAATATTTAAGTGTCTCATTATGTGTTTATCGCACTGTTAATTCATCTATATATACACCACTCTGATTTATATATGTATACCACCTTCGTTTGGGTGGTTTATCTCCAACATAAGTAAATAGTTAAAATATTAGTCGTTCATCCACACAGGTAGCCGGTAAACATTTGAATTGTTAATATCTCATCCATGTGAAAGCTTCCATGTAAAAACTTGATACAGTAATTAATATTTCATAGTGTTCATCATGGAGAGCTTGTTTACTTTTGAAATAACATTAATGTAGCCAACGGGTTATGAGGTATAGATGGTGAGTTTCTTAGTATGTTGCTCACTGTTCGGTGATCTGTTGTTGGCTGATACTGGTGGCGTCCCACCCCGGTAATCAGCTTCACTCACTCTGCTTGCTGGTAGCTTTAAATTTCTGACGCTTTGACCTCGTAGTCAATGCGCTGAAGTTGTTTCTCCCTGTGGTGTGCTACGCAGTTTTGGCCGTATAAGTCGTGCTGGGTGTTCTCTGTATCGCCAGACATGCTTCGAGGTGCTCTGACCTCTTCCTCAGTGGCCATGTTTTTGAATACAGGACTTCCCTCTTATATACCCACTTGAGCCAAACCCAACCGAAGACCCGACATGGAATTAGTTCACTTACATTCCTATACCATTTTTGCTATAAGATAGTTAAAAATACAATCAATCTAATATTTGATCTGGTATCTCTATTCTTCTTGTCCTATCTTTTGACTATATATAGTTTCGTGTTGTATACAATTGAAAAACACATATGCGTTTTATGTACGTCTTTCATGCGTTTTTTCCGCGTGGATGTGTTTTTTCATCCATGCTTGCTATTATTTTATGTTATATTGGTATTCCACCTTAAAACAAAAATACGTTGAAAATATAAGATTTTTTGGTCAAACTGAAAATGTGAGTTGGAGACCTACATATCAAATAATGGTGTTGATTTCCCATCTTTCTCTGTATAATTCACATGCGTTTTTGGGGGATTTCTTACGCTGGTGTATCAGCTTAACAGTTTTTTTTCTTTCTATGTGTAGATTCCTGTTTCTATATATTCTCACTTGGGGATTAAAATAGAATGATATAGGTTGATTGTGGCCAGGATGGGGGCCTCCCACCGAGAGGAGATCGGAATGCTGGTAAACAGCCTGACTCTCATTTCCCGTCAACGGGGGGCACCCAACCGTGATCTATAAAAAGCCGAAAGGTTCAAAATCGGCATTTAAACCATCAGGTAACAATGTATCAAAATCATAAATTCCTTTAGGATTCCTGTCTTGACATGCGTGAAATATGGTCTCCCCCTCTCCAATGTATCAATACTTTTTCAAAAGCTGTATATATTAGTTGACTTGGATCTTTATTATGGCACTGTTTAAAATGTTTTGATACGGAGTGTTTTTCATATCCGTTTCTGATGTTATTTATATGTTCAGATATTCTTCTTTTTTTTACAATCTTTTGGTTCTCCCTATATACAGTTTTTTGCAGGGGCATTCGATCATATATAGTACGTTAGATGAATTTGCATGATAGAAAGTCCTTGATCTCGTAGGTAAAATAATTAGTTGTCCAAACATTTTTTTATTTTTTTATTTCGTGTTTTTTCAGTTAATGCATTGTCCAGATCTAAGGAATCCTTTCAAATTGAACCAATTATGGGGAGTCTCAATGCTCTGTGATTTTCTTTTCTTTTTTACTGTGGGCGCTACTTTGAGTGCCAAGTGAGGTGCCTTAGTGTATGTAATCTGAGGTGTACTTAAGAGTGGGCCGACTAATTTGTCTTTTTAATATGTGATGCCAGTGCTTTTTAATAATTGTTTCCACTTGTTTATGCTGAACATTATATGGTAGAATGATATTTATAGGTTCTTTTTCCTCTTGGTGTGTGTTTATTATTCTCTTCTGACTTGAAAAAGAGGTCCCTGTTCATATTCCTAACCTTTGACAGGGATGTGTCTAAAATGTGGGGCGGATAATTTTAGGCTAGAAATTGTTCCTTCATCTGAAGCGCCTCTTTTTCGAAGTCTTCTTCAATGGTGCAATTTCTTTTTAGACGTCTAAACTGACCAGAAGGGATATTTAGATGCCACCTTGGTAGGTGGCAGCTGGAATAAAGAATATGGCTGTTTTTTTAATACGGATTTTTGGTATGTACTACATATTAAACTACTACCTTGTGTTTTTATAATTAGGTCAAGAAATTCTATTTGATTTGTGCTGATGTTTGAGGTAAATCTCAAAATGTTTGAATTCCGATTAATCTCATCCAGGAATATTTTGTATTCATTTTTGGAGTTTTTCCATATAAATAGTATGTCATCTATATATCTATGCCATAGCACCAGGTCCTCGTCCCCCCCAGTCCCTCTTATCTGAAGTTAATAATCGGATTCATATGCAAAGTAATTGTTCATTAGGATATATTGGACCCCCTCAGCTATGTATTGTATTTGTTCTTTCTGTAGATGGCCATTTATCTCTAATTGTTTTCTTAAGGCATTTATTCCTTGTTCATGGTCTATTACGGTATACAAAGCATTTACATCAAGGGTACCAAGAATCCAATGAGGTACATATTGTACATTTTCAATTATTTGAGTAGTATCCTTGATGTATGAAAAGGTCTGTTTAACTATTGGTTGCAATATTCGATCTATGTACTGAAATGATCAGTCTGCCCGGGAGGTTTGATAAATCCTTATGTATTTTTGGGATGCAGTAAAAAATCGGTAACCGTTGTTGTCTACCTAATATAAACTTATACTCCTGCTCAAGTAGGAGACCTCTATCCAATCCTCCTTCTGCATATTCCTTAAAAGTATTTCTGAATTCCTTAATGGGATCTTTTAGCAGTCGTTTATATGTAGTTTTATGTAGGCCCCTTTGACGGCCAGTCGGTTAAGGTTGTTTACCTTCTTATGTTTTCCTCTTAAAGGGGTATTCCCATCTGCAAGATCATATCTCAAAAGTTTGCACTAGTGCCATATATCATTTTTGTAATTTGCTTCTATTGTTTAAAGGGAACCTGTCACCGGGATATGATGTATAGAGCTGAGGACATGGGTTGCTAGATGGTCGCTAGCACATCCGCAATACCCAGTCCCCATAGCTCTGTGTGCTTTTATTGTGGAAAAAAAACGATTTGATCCATATGCAAATTACCCTGAGATGTGTCCTGTATGTGAGATGAGTCCACAGTGGAGGAGCGCAGCACCGCCCTGCATCCTCAGAATCTTCTCCTAGCTCCCCGACGTCAGACAGCCAGAGCGCCGTAATCTCGCGATGCGCGAGCTAGCGCATGCGCTGTTTCTTCCCTGAGGCTGATGCCAGCACAGGGAAGGAACACTATGAGGACACTGCGCATGCGCTAGCTCGCGCATCGCGAGATTACTGTGCTCTGGCTGTCAAACGTCGGGGAGCAAGGAGGAGATTCTGAGGATGCGGGGCGGTGCTGCGCTCCTTCACGCTGGACTCATCTCGTGTACAGGACACATCTCAGGGTAATTTGCATATGGATCAAATCGTTTTTTTTCCACATTAAAAGCACACAGAGTTATGGGGACTGGGTATTGCGAATGTGCTAGCGGCCATCTAGCAACCTATGTCCTCAGCTCTATACATCAAATCCCGGTGACAGGTTCCCTTTAAAATACAGACATTTTGATATATTTCCTTCCCTCTTAATCCAATGTTTACATCTGGTAACACATGGATACGGCCGCTCTCCCTGATCACCCAGATGGCCGGCAATTCAGACGAGTACGCACACGCTGCCGCGCATGCACATACCGTATTTCCTCACTGCCACAGAGCCGCGTTGTCCCTTCCCTGCCTGCAGTCCTCTATGTGACGGTTTATTTTATAGATGGCCCACCTGAGAGAGCGATCCCACCCTCCCTTTTCCCCCTCCCTCCTCCTCTCTTTCATTTTCAGGATGGCCGAGCAGTTTTAGCAGAGTGTCAGCACACACCTGACACTCTGCTTGAAATGGCGGACATCTGTGCTGGCACATATGTCATCCGTTTAACCCCTTCCATGCCAAGGTCCATAGGGACCGCTGTATGGAAGGGGTTAACAGGGAGGGAGCTCCCTCCCCCATCAGCCACTACTCTGTTGTGGCAGCGGCTGATGGTTACCATGGCAACCGGACGCCTTCACAGGTTTCTGGCTTGCCATGGTAAAGCTGAGTCGGATCAGGCTTTTGCTAAAGGCAGAAGTCTGATCAGGCTAAATGTCACAGTACACTACAGTACACTATATAGTCTCCTGTAGTGTATGATATAGGCATCAGACCCACTGGATCTTAAAGAACAAAGTGGGTCTGGGTATAAAAAAAGAAAATTTCTTCTTATAGCAGCACATTTATCACTGATTAAAAAAAATATATACACTACATATGTTTGATATTACCGCATCCGTAACGACCTGATCTATGAAATGGTCATGTTGCTTTCCCCGTACAGTGAATGCCATAAAAAAAATGAACTAAGATGAAATTGAAATTTTGCCCAACTCACTTCCCAGAAAAGGTAATAAAAGTGAGAATAAAAGTCGTATGTACGCCAAAATGGTACCAATAAACAGTCACCTCATCCCGCCATAAATGAGCCCCTACATGAGACAATCTCCCAAAAAATGTAAAAAAATTACTCTGACTATGGAGAATTTTTTTTTTCTAAAATGCTTTTATTGTGTTTAAAGTAAAAAAAATAAAAATAACAAAAAGTATACATATTAGGTATCACCGCGTCCGTAAGAACCTGCTCTATAAAAATATCACGTGACCTAACCCCTCAGATGAACACCATAAAAATAAAAAAAAATGTATGCAGCGCTGGCTCTGGATCGAGCTGCGCATAAAGTGGGTGTGCATTGGAGCGATTGGAGGAGTGTGGAGGGACAATGGAGGACAATTTTATTTAGTGGCAGATGTAGCAGAGCTGTATTGAAAGCTGTTCAGCCACAGTGCTTGTGGGGGAGGGGAAGACAGTGCTTGAGGGAGAGATAAATAGACAGATGTAGTAGAGCTGTATATGTGGCGGTTCAGCCACAGTGCTTGGGGGGGAGAGAGACAGATGTAGCAGAGCTGTATATAAAGCTGTTCAACCACAGTGCTAGTGGGGGAAGGGAATAGAAAGATGTAGCAGAGCTGTATATGCAGCATTTCGGCCTCAGTGCTGTTGCGATAGAGAGATAGACAGATGAAGCAGAGCTGTATATGAAGTTTTTCAGACACAGTGCTAGTGGGGGAGTGGAATAAAGATGTAGCAGAGCTGTATAGGAAGCCATTCAGCCAAACTGATGTTAGGGGACTTGGGAAGACACAAGATCCTGTAGCTGATCTGTATATGCATCTATACAGACTATACAAAACAGTATTACAGCTGTAATGGAAACAAATCTGCATCAGTGCTGGTGGCTGGAATTATAGTTTTTGCTGCCCAGAATGGGTTTGTAAAAGATAAGACAGAGATTTTGTGTGTAAAACTGTGCATGACAGCCACATGTTACTGTACACTGAGCTCACTTATCACAGCTCTCTGAGTGATGATTCCCCAGCAGGGGGAGGGGCCTCACAGACACTGCAGGCTGCCAGACTGATGACTCCTCCTATCCACATGAACTAGCACGCAAGGACTGAGTTCTCAGTGTGATGTCATAAGGAGGCGTGGCTGGCCTTCACTCAAACTGCTTAAGCCCGCCCAGCCTTAGCAGCAGGAAACCAGGAAGTGAACAGCAGAGCTGGCAGCAGGTAAGGATGAAATAGCAAAATGGGAATACCCCTTTAAGAAGGTAAACAACCTTAACCTGCAGGATATTCAAGCAATTAAACAACTCCAAAAAAAGAGAATATCATTATCCGACCAGCCGACAAAGGAGGGGGGGCATTGTCATTTTAGACGCACAACAATATGATACAGAATGTAGGAGACAATTAGCGGACACAACTATATATAAACGACTGCTAAAAGATCCCATTAAGGAATTCGGCATCACATTTGGGCTCCTTTCACACGTCCGCAATTTCGTTCCGTATTTTGCGGAACGGAATTGCGGACCCATTCATTCCTATGGGGCAGCACGATGTGCTGCCCGGACACGGAATTGCGTATCCGCACTTCCGGGTCCGCACTTCCGTTCCGCAAAAAAATAGAACATGTTTTATTCTTGTCCGCAATTGCGGCCAAGAACAGGCATATTCTATTAGTGCCGGCAATGTGTGGTCCGCAAAATGCGGAACGCACATTGCTGCTTTCTCGTGTTTTGCGGATTCGCGGCTCCGTGGATCTGCAAAAAACGTTGCGCACGTGTGAATGGAGCCTAAAGGAATATGCAGAAAAAGGATTGGATAGAGGTCTCCTACTTGAGCAGAAGTATAAGTTTATATTATGTACACAACAACGTTGTTATATATATATTTTTTTTTACTGCATCCCAAAAATACATAAGAATTTATCAAATCCCCTGGGCAGACCAATCATTTCAGGTATAGGTTCCCTTATGTCCAATTTGTCCCAATACATAGATCGAATATTGCAACAAAATAGTTAAACAGACCTTTTCGTACATCAAGGATACTACTCAAATAATTGAAATAATTGAAAATGTATAATATGAACCTCATTGGATTCTTGGTACCCTTGATGTAAATGCTTTGTATATGGTAATAGACCATGAACAAGGAATAAATGCCTTAAAGGGATTCAGTCATTACATTTTAGGCCTATAATCTAAACATATGGCCAGGTCCGTTCAAATAGCATGAATCCGAAACTGTACTTATTAAATGTGCCTGTGGCTCTATTAGCACATTCACCTACCTAAGGTGCCCAAGGGGACGTCGCTTCATACAGGGTGTCGGGCTGCAGCCATCTCCGTCTGGTGCCCAGCGCCGCCTTCCCACTAGAAATCGCCGCCCTCCCTGTCTATAGTGCCGCCTTCCTCACCTCAGCCCCGCCTCTGCAATCGTCCGGTCCCTCAGGTTATGCCTAGTGCGCACGCGCAGGATCTGGCAGAGGGACCGGATGATTGCGGAGGCGGCGCTGAGGTGAGGAAGGCGGCACTATAGACAAGGAGGGCGGAGATTTCTAGTGGGAAGGCGGCGCTGGGCACCCTGTATGAAGCGACGTCCCCTTGGGCACCTTAGGTAGGTGAATGACAGGTTATAAAAACCTGTTTTATGTGCTAATAGAGCCACAGGCACATTTAATAAGTACAGTTTTGGATTCATGCTATTTGGACGGACCTGGCCATATGTTTAGGTTATAGGCCTAAAATATCCTGATAGAATCCCTTTAAGAAAACAATTAGAGATAAATGGCCATCTACAGGAAGAATAAATGCAATAGCTGAGGGGGTCCAATATATTGCACAAATACTTTGCATATGAATTTGATTATTACCTTCAGATAAGAGGGACTGCCATGGACACCAGATTCGCCCCCAGTTATGCCAATCTCTTTATGGCACAGTGAGAGCACATAAACTGGGGGGGGGGGGGGGGGGGAATCCATGTGCTATGGCATAGATATATAGATGACATACTATTTATATGGTAATACTCCGAAAATGAATAAAAAATATTCCTGGATGAGATTAATTGGGATTCTAACATTTTGAGATTTACCTCAAAAATTAGCACAATTCAAATAGAATTTCTTGACCTAATTATAAAAACACGAGGTAGTAGCTTAATATGTAGTACGTACCGAAAATCTGTGTAAAAAAACTGCCATATTCTTTATTCCAGCTGCCACCTACCAAGGTGGCTTCTTGATATCCCTACTGGTCAGTTTAGACGTCTAAAAAAAATTGCACCATTGAAGAAGACTTCGAAAAAAGAGGCGCTTCAGATAAAGGAACAATTTTGAGCCAAAAATTATCCGCCCCACCTTTTAGACATCCCTGTCAAAGGTTAGGGACATGCACAGGGACCTCTTTTTCAAGTCAGAAGAGAATAACAAACACACACCAAGAGGAAAAAGAACCTATAAATATCATTCTACCATATAATGTTCAGCATAAACAAGTGGAAACAATTATTAAAAAGCACTGGCATCACATATTAAAGACAAATTAGTCGGCCCTCACTTAACCTCTTAAGGACACAGGGCGTACAGGTAAGGTGATCGGAACCCGGTGCCTGCTCAAATCATTGAGCAGGCACCCGGGGCCAATGCGCTGAGCCATCCTGTGACCCCCCCCCACCACCCCCGTGTAGGCGATCGCAGCAAACCGCAGGTCAACATCACCTCTCAGGATCGACTCTGATTGGTCGGCTGCAGGGGAGGGAGGTTCAAATTAGAGCAGCGCTCCTCTTCTCCTCCTTTTCAGTCCGGGAGCCCGAGGAGAGAGGAGCGCTGTACATCAATCTCCAGCCAGCACCCCCATCTGTCCAGGGATCACCCCATTTGTGCCCCAGCACCCCCCATCTGTGCAATCAGGTACTTAGGGAAAGGTTGGGTTAGGCAGGGATATAAAGGGAAAGTTAGTGGAAGTAAAAAAAAAAAAAAAAAAAAAAAAAACAGTTTGTGATTGCATCACCCTAAATAGGGTTTCTGGGATCCACAGCACAGCTGTGTGACCCTAAACCTCCCAGGGGTGCTGCAGCTTGCCCCCCCCTTCCTCCCCCCACAACTTTTTTGGGGTGCAGGCAGTATTTTTATTTATTTATTTTTTGTGCGTATGCTGACTATGGCCGGCACTTTTAGCTTCTGGCCACTGTTAGCGCATCGCACACCCCACTGCTGATCAACTTCGGACGGTTGATCAGCGGTTTTAGGACCGCCATGCTAGGAACCCTGTGGCCCACCCTAGTACGAGCAGCTCTGCGGCTCGTACTAGTTTTCCGGCCCACCAGTTAAATTCACCAGAGCCCCCTGCCGGTGAACTTGTCTGGTGTACCCCAGAGCGTCTTGAGCTCGTGATTCCTGATTTTGTAGGCCAACCAGGAATCCAGATTTCCACAGTGGGCTTCACTGAATACTTCACTGAGTAATTTTAGTCTTTTTTTTGCGTTTTTTTCAGTGACCACTTTGTAAATCTAATGGTGGAGCAAACAAACCTGTACGCCCAACAGTTTGTTGCTCAACTCCCGGGCTCCTTTTTGGCTAGGCCCGGTGGCTGGACGCCGATCAGTGCAGCCGAGATGAGCACATTTTGGGGCCTTGTGCTGCTCATGGGCCTAGTCAAGAAACCTAGTGTCAGGCATTACTGGAGTGGGGACGTCCTCTACCAGACCCCATTTTATGTCCATGACACGCTCCCGGTTTAAGGCCATCCGGAAATGCCTGCATTATTCAGATAATGCAGCATGTTCCCCCCCGAGGTGATCCTGCCTATGACCGCCTGTACAAAATCAGGCCGGCATTCGATCACTTTGGGGCCAAATTTGTACAGGCCTATGTACCTAGAAGGGAGGTCGCGATTGATGAGTCTCTCATTGTGTTCAAGGGGAGACTCATTTTCCGCCAGTATGTTCCCTCAAAGCGGGCGAGGTATGGTGTGAAGCTGTACAAACTTTGTAAGAGTACCTCAGGGTACACTTATAAGTTTCGTGTGTGCGAGGGGTGAGATTCCCGTATTCAACCCCCTGAATGTCCCCCCATTCTGGGTGTTAACGGGAAACTTGTGTGGGACCTTATGCACCCACTGCTAGATAAAGGTTACCACCTGTACGTGGATAACTTTTATACTAGTATCCCCTTGTTCCAGTCCCTCGCCGCCAGATCCACGTCCGCTTGTGGGACCATGTGGAAAAATAAACGCGGCTTCCCTGCCCACCCCCTCCAGGTATTCCCAGGGGTGAGACCCGTGCCCTTACCAGTGAAAACCTGTTGCTCAGATATAAGGACAAGAGGGATGTCCTTGTACTGTCCACAATTCATGGTAACGGCATCTCCCCTGTCCCTGTGCGAGGTACCGCGGCAATGGTCCTTAAGCCCGATTGTATCGTTGACTACAATCGGTATATGGGCGGAGTTGATCTATCTGATCAAGTCGTCAAGCCATATAACGCCATGCGCAAAACCCAGGCATGGTACAAAAAAGTTGCTGTCTACTTGGTGCAGGTTGCCTTGTACAACTCTTTTGTGCTGTCCCAGAGTGCTGGCAACACAGGGAAATTCCTTCAGTTTTATGAGGCAGTCCTCAAGGACCTGATCTTTTCTGACCGGGAAAGAGCAGGCCGGAGTACCTCGGGAACTGGAGGCGCCCAGATCGTCCCTGGCCAACACTTTTTAGGTGTGGTCCCCCATACTGGAAAGAAGGGACGGACCCAAAAAAAGTGCAGATTGTGTCGCAGGAGGGCGATACGGAAGGACACCACTACTCAGTGTGACACGTGCCCCGTTCATCCGGGCCTCTGCATTGACGGTTGCTTGAGAGAATACCACACTTACATGGAGTACTAAATTTATATCCCAATTTAACTGGTTCTCAGACTTGAGACACTAAAACGAAAAAAATAATAATATATATATATATATATATATTATTTAGTAATATAGGTATTGCCGAGTCTGTAGTAATCTCCTCTATAAAAATACCGTTCCCCCCCCACCCCTCAGATGACCACGGTCAAAAAAATAAAAACGGTGCAAAAAAAAGTTTTTTCTTTGTCACCTTATATTACAAAAATTGTAATACCAAGCGATCAAAAAGTCATATGCCCCCCAAAATAGTGCCAATAAAACCGTCCTCTTATCACGCAAAAAATGAGCCCCTACCTAAGATAATCGGCTAAAAACATTTTAAAAAATGGACTCTTAGACTATGTAGATACAAAAATTATTATTTCTTGAACACGGTATAAAAAAAAACGATGCCAAAAAAGCAATTTTTTGGCAAATTTTCCATTTTAATTCGTTTTTTTCCAATAACAAAGTAAGGGTTAACAGCCAAACAAAACTTTATATTTATTACCCTCATATCGCAGTTTACAGAAACACCCCATATGTGATCGTAAACTGCTGTATGACCAAACGGCAGGGCGCAGAAGGAAAGGAACGCCATATAGTTTCTGGAAGGCAGATTTTGAAGGCCTTTTATTTATTTTTTGGGCAATATGTCCCATTTGAAGCCCCCCTGATGCACCCCTAGAGTAGAAACTCCATAAAAGCGACCCCATCTAAGAAACTACACCCCTCAAGGTATCCAAAACTTATTTTACAAACGTAGTTAACCCTTTAGGTGTTCCACAAGAGTTATTGGCAAATGGAGATGAAATTTCAGAATTTCTATTTCTGGTAACCTTGCCTCACAAAAATGTAATATAGATAAACCAAAAATCATATGTACCCTAAAAATAGTCCCAACAAAACTGCCACCTTATCCCGTAGTTTCTAAAATGGGGTTACTTTTATGGAGTTTCTATTCTAGGGGTGCATCAGCGGGGATTCAAATGGGACATGGTGTAAATAAACCAGTCCAGCAAAATCTGCCTTCCAAAAATCACACGGCGCACCTTTCCCTCTACACCCTATTGTGTGCCCGTACAGTAGTTTACGGCCACATATGGGGTGTTTCTGCAAACTACAGAATCGGGGCAATAAATATAGCATTTTTTGTTACTGGAAGAAATTGTTTAAAAGGTAAAATTTGACAAAAAATTTAAATTCTCAAATTTCATTCCTATTTGCCAATAACTCTTGTGCAACAACTAAAGGGTTAACAACGTTTCTAAAATCAGTTTTAAATACCTTGAGGGGTGTTGTTTTTAGAACGGGGTCATTTTTGGGTGGTTTCTATTATGTAAGCCTGACAAATTGGTCCCTAAAAATTGGGTTTTTGAAAATTTCTGAAAAATTTCAAGATTTGATCCAACCATGAAGTAGACATATGGGGAATGTAAAGTAATAACTATTTTTGGAGGTATTACTATGTATTATAGAAATAAAGAATTTTTTTTGTAAATTTGGTATTTTTTTATAAATAAAAATGATTTTTTTTTTACTTCATTTTACCACTATCATGAAGTAGAATATGTGACGAAAAAACGATCTCAGAATGGCCTGGATAAGTAAAAGCGTTTTAAAGTTATCACTACCTAAAGTGACACTGGTCAGATTTGCAAAAGGTGAAATAAGTCTGTGTCCTTAAAGGGCTTCTGTCACTCCACTAAACTCATTTATTTATTTTTTTGTCTCCTTAAAATCCTTATGCTGCGATTTCTCAATATATAGGGCTATTACTCAGTTTGGTTCAGTAGTTATATAAAAAAACTGACTTTTATAATATGCAAATTACCTCTCTAGCAGCAGGTAGGGCGGCTACCTGCTGCTAGCAGCCGCATCCTCTGTTCATAATGACGCCCCCTCCTCATGTTGATTGACAGGACCAGCCAATGCGCTCTTCCTTTGACTGGCCCTGTCTGCGTTTTAAATCTCGCGCCGGTCTTCAGTTGGCGCAGGCACACTGAGTGGAGGACGCTCTCTCAGCCGCTCCATCCTCAGTGTGCCTGCGCCGATGATGTCACATGTACACCCGGCGCAGGCGCACTGAGGATGGAGCGGCCGAGCGAGCGTCCTCCACTCAGTGCGCCTGCGCCAACTGAAGACCGGCGCGAGATTTATACCGCAGACAGGGCCAGTCAGAGGACGAGTGACAAAAAATAAATAATGAGTTTAGTGGAGTGACAGAAGCCCTTTAAGGAGTTAACTAGTACACCTCAGATTACATAAACTAAGGCACTTAACTTGGCACTCAAAGTAGCACCCACAGTAAAAAAAAAGAAAAGAAAATCACAGAGCATTGAGACTCCCCATAATTGGTTCAATTTGAAAGGATTCTATAGCTGTGGACAATGTATTAACTGTAAAAACACGAAATTTCCCCCAGAAAACAGACAAAATGTTTGGACAACTAATTCCTTTACCTACGAGATCAAGGACTTTCTATTGTGCAATTCATCTCAAGTGCTATGTGATCGAATGCCCCTGCAAAAAACAGTATATAGGGAGAACCAAAAGATTTAAAAAAAAAAGAATATCTGAACATATAAATAACATCAGAAACGGATATGAAAAGCACTCCGTATCAAAACATTTTAAGCAGTACCATAATAAAGATCCAAGTCAACTAATAAATACAGCTTTTGAAAAAGTAGAGATACATTGGAGAGGGGGAGGCCATATTTCACGCATCTCAAGACATTAATCCAGATGCATTTACGATTTTTATACATTGTTACCGGATGGTTTAAATGCCGATTTTGAACTTTTTGACTTTTTATAGATCACTGGTGGGTGCCCCGCGTTTACGGCCAATAAGAGTCAGGCTGTTTTGCCATCACTCCGGTCTCCTCTCGGTGGGAGACTCCTATCCTGGCCAAAATCGATCTATATTATCCTATTTCAATCCCCAAGTGAGAATATATAGAAACAGGAATCTACACATATCCCTGAAGAGTTATAGTGAAAATGAGTAGAAAGGAGAAAAACTATTAAGCTGATACACCAGTGTAACCCCCCCTCCCCCCCAAAAAAACCAAAAAACATGTGAATTATACAGCAAGAAATATGGGAAATCAACACCATTATTTGATATGTAGGTCTCTGTCATGAATATGATGTGGGCTTGCATACTTCAGAATGATCACTTAACTGGAATGATGACCAGTCAAACAAATAATATTTTTTATGGCACCCGTAATTATTGAAAGTGTAATTTAAAAGTGGATTGCTTTAACCCTTTCAGGACCAAGCCATTTTTCACCTTAAGGACCAGGCTATTTTTTGCAAATCTGACCAGTGTCAGTTTATGTGTGAATAACTTTAAAACGCTTTTGCTTATCCAGGCCGTTCTGAGATTGTTTTTTTCGTCATATATTGTACTTCATGACACTGGTAAAATGGAGTCAAAAAAATTTATAAAAAAATACCAAATTTACCAAAAATTTGGAAAAATTTGAAAATTTCCAAGTTTCAATTTCTCTACTTCTATAATACATAGTAATACCTCCAAAAATAGTTATTACTTTACATTCCCCATATGTCTACTTCATGTTTGGATAATTTTGGGAATGATATTTTATTTTTTGGGGACGTTACAAGGCTTAGAAGTTTAGAAGCATTTTTCAGAGAATTTCCAAAACCCATTTTTTAAGGACCAGTTCAGGTCTGAAGTCACTTTGTGAGGCTTACATAATTGAAACCACCCAAAAAAGACCCCATTTTGGAAACTACCCCCCTCAAGGTATTCAAAACTGATTTTACAAACTTTGTTAACCATTTATGTGTTCCACAAGAGTTATTTGCAAATGGAGATGAAATTTCAGAATTTCAATTTTTTTGCAAATTTACAATTTTAATCCATTTTTTCCAGTAACAAAGCAAGGGTTAACAGCCAAACAAAACTCATTATTTATGGCCCTGATTCTGTAGTTTACAGAAACACCCCATATGTGGTCGTAAACTGCTGTACGGGCACACGGCAGGGCGCAGAAGGAAAGGAATGCCATACGGTTTTTGGAAGGCAGATTTTGCAGGACTGTTTTTTTTGACACCATGTCCCATTTGAAGCCCCCCTGATGCACCTCTAGAGTAGAAACTCCATAAAAGTGACCCAATCTAAGAAACTACACCCCTCAAGGTATTCAAAACTGATTTTACAAACGTTGTTAACCCTTTAGGTGTTCCACAAGAATTAATGGAAAATAGAGATTCAATTTCAAAATTTCACTTTTTCGGCAGATTTTCCATTTTAATATTTTTTTTCCAGTAACAAAGCAAGGGTTAACAGCCAAACAAAACTCTTTATTTATGGCCCTGATTCTGTAGTTTACAGAAACACCCCATATGTGGTCGTAAACTGCTGTACGGGCACACGGCAGGGCGCAGAAGGAAAGGAACACCATATGGTTTCTGGAAGGCAGATTTTGCTGGATTGTTTTTAGACACCATGTCCCATTTAAAGCCCCCCTGATGCACCCCTAGGTTAGAAACTCCAAAAAAGTGGCCCCATTTTGGAAACTACGATATAAGGTGGCAGTTTTGTTGGTACTATTTTAGGGTACATATGATTTTTGGTTGCTCTATATTACACTTTTTGTGAGGCAAAGTAACAAAAAATTGAAATTCAGAAATTTCATCTCCATTTGCCATTAACTCTTGTGGAACACTTAAAGGGTTAACAAAGTTTGTAAAATCAGTTTTGAATACCTTGAGGGGTGTAGTTTCCAAAATGGGGTCATTTTTTGGAGTTTATACTCTAGGGGTGCATCGGGGGGGCTTCAAATGGGACATGGTGTCAAAAAACCAGTCCAGCAAAAACTGCCTTCCAAAAACCATATGGCGCTCCTTTCCTTCTGCGCCCTGCCGTGTGGCCATACAGCAGTTTACGACCACATATGGGGCATTTCTATAAACTAAAGAATCAGGGCAATAAATATTGAGTTTTGTTTGGCTGTTAACCCTTGCTTTGTTATGGGAAAAAATGAATTAAAATGGAAAATTTGCAAAAAAATAGCTGTTTTGGCACTGTTTTTATTTTTTATTATTTACAACGTTCATCTGACAGGTTAGATCATGTGCTATTTTTATAGAGCAGGTTCTTACGGACGTGACGATACCTAATATGTATACTTTTTTATTTATTTCGGTTTTACACAATAATATCAGATGAACGTTGTATGGAAAGGGTTAAACGGCTGACATCGCATTGCAGATGTCAGCCGTTTATACCAGGGTGCCAGCAATGTGCTGACACCCTGGTATACCCACTAGACGGCAACTATCATTCAAGGGGAGGCGGGCGGGGGATCGCGATCCCGCCTGCCGCACCGCCCGCCTCCCGCACCTTACCGCACCTCCCGCACCGCCTGTGACACCCCCCCTGCACCACCCGCCCACATAATATCATTCAGGAGTGCAGGGGGGGTGAAAAATCTTTATTTTGGACATACTAAAGTTTCTGATCCCCGTGGTCAGGGACCGCGGGGATCAGAAACTGCAGAAAGCGCTACAAACCGCAGGTCTGAATTGACCTGCGGTTTGCAGCGATCGCCGATAGGACCCCCCTCGGCATTGACCCAAGGTGCCTGGCTGTGTGTAACAGCCGGGATCTCAGCGTTGTCACCATGTCTGCAGACATGGTGACAGTTAAATGCCATGACGTGTATACTCATCATGGCGCGCTAAGTAGCAGTGCTCCATGACGAGTATACTCGTCATAGGTCGGGAAGATATTCACACTATCTCCTTCTCTGATCGCTTCCCTGACAGGAATTGGGGCGATCAGAGAAGGAGAAGCACATAGTCCCTCTCTAACCCCCCCTTACCTGCCCCGATGCGCTGCGATTGGTCCCTCTGCAGTAATGGACCAATCACAGCGATCGCGGGCGGGTCAGAGCTCCTATACAGTTCCTGCCGACTTCTCTGGTTGCCTAGCAACCCCAGCACGCCGGCTTCACTGAAGCTTCAGCGCTTCGCTCCCTGCGCTGACACAGAAAGCCGATCACGTACATGCACGTGGGGATGCGGTGAGGCACCACATTCTCCCACGTACATGTACGTGATGTTGCGTGAAGGGGTTAAATGATAACTTTTAATAGTCAATGGTTAAAATAGCAGGCCCAATAGTTTGTTTGGAGACTACATACATACTGTACGTAGTCACACACCACCAAATGAAAAAAGGTAGAGAAAAATGTCAGGTGTGAAATGTAAACATCTGCTATGAGGGTGAGTTACGAAACATAGGGATACCAATAAAGAGGGAGACAGATGCCGGGTCTCTTCCCCTAATGTATCCCTTGCAGCCAATAGTAGTGACTGCCCAGCTTCGTACGAAGTGCAAAGGTATCATTCATCCCAGGACATACACACATCATAGGTATTAGACATACACATGGTCCCGACGTGTTTCACTGGCAGTCAGCCAGGTCATCAGGGGACATATGTACAAAACAAGACAAAGTATACGCCTGTACACAACAGAGAAGTATCCAATCCACGGTGCTTCCAAGTTTGTTGGAGCCAGCCCGGAAAGCAACAGTATTGTGAGAAAAGAACTGATACTTAGCTTCTCTTTGTGCAGCGATTCAAGGTCCACTCCTCCTGCGTATGGCAGAGATGGCAGAGTGCGCCTGTACTGGCGTTCTTTTAAACCAACGCGGGCCTTGGATAGATCCGCCCCCAAGATCACCTGCTCCGATCACGCGGTCAGTGACGTCAGTGGTCACAAGTGCATCGCGTCACGGAGAGGAGTCACATGATCGGGACATAGACTAAAGGTATATCAGTATAGCCCAATGTCCGTCCCCTGCATGTAAGGGGCGGTGTCTCAGAGAGCATTAGGGGGCGGAAATATTGGAGATAAAGGGGTGAAGGGGATGGGCTAACTCCGTCACCCCCAATCAACAAATTATAGTGTCTTAAATAGCCTAGTGCGGTGCGTCACTCCTATAGAGTCATAGAGAGGCGCTACCTAGGTATTTAAACAGCAGGTTCACTGGACAGGTTAGACTAAAAAAGGATAGACAAATAAATTATCAAATGGTATCTGATCGGCAGAACGGGCGTGCTGGCAATCAATTACACTGTACCCACATTGCTCGGAGCTGGACAAGCAATGTACCGACATTGCAGGGAGCTGGACAAGCAAATATGTACCATAGGTATGTCGGGCATTCAGCCCCCAACAGATGTAAAGTGGGGGTCGACTGCCAGACTTCATATAGGAGCATCCAATGAGGGTCACTCTTGGTACACAAAGGGGGTGCCCCAGTTAAAGATAGGTCATCCATTGAACTCAAGTTTTTCGATCCTCATAGAGGAGGCAATTGGACTACTATCACATGTCAACGGGATGACCTGGTCTCCTCTATGTAGCACCCAAAGGAGAGATGCTCATTGAGGCCTGATGGTTGTGAGGTCTTCAATTCAAAGATCCACCAGGTCTCCCTTTGCAGTATTTTCCTGTCCCAGTTGCCTCCTCTTTTCAAAGGAGGAACGAGTTCAATGGCCATAAATGTCATGCCCTCTGTTTTACCATTGTGACTGGTTTCTACATGTTTAGCTAATGGGGTGTCCCTACCGTTTCTAATGTCACCTAGGTGTTCATACTTGTAGTAGCTATTATAGAAATGTATGTGCTGTGTGTCTGTTGTATAAGGTGTAATTTCTGCTGGATAGAAGGGTCCTTCACCAAATGGCTGAGTGCTTTGAAGCCTAGATTCTATCCCAGCAGGCTGGGACTCTGCCAGCTACAGGAGATGCAGATGGACAGTTCTCCTCATGTTCCTGTCATATCTAACGCCTCTGGCTGCCAGGTACTAGCTTCAAAGAAGCATCTGCTCCCCCCTGATAAACCAGATACTGGAGGAAGGGGGCTCATTTTGGAGGGAGATTTGAAAACTTAAAAACAAAGAGATTTCAATATTCAATGCCCTCATTAATTGTCCCCCAATGGTAGAACTAGGATTTGATTAGTCAATGACTGGGCCGACCGGAAACTGGAAACCAATCCTAGTTCTATAAAATTGTTGCATGGACATATTTTCAGTGTTACACCGTGTGGGAGTCACAGCCGAGCTGACGGTTAGCCATTTTCCTCCCCTTCTCCCGGGGCAGTAAGTTCTTATTTGCTGTTTTTACCCATTTATATTACTCTTACTGTTTTGTATGTTATTTTTACTTTGTCTCATCTTACATCTGTTTTTGTAAGCACTGCACTATTTTTTGTGTATAAAATATTCCCTTTATATGTCCGCCTTGTTGCTCTAAAGAATCCATAGCCTGAACGTGTCACTGTGTGATTGCTTGTGAGCAGAACATATTTACGTGGAGTCTGCAACGTTTCCGGCTTATGTCAAAGTCAGTGGTGGCAGCTGGTGTTTGGGGTGTTGAGTCTGTGCGTGTTCGGAGGTGAACTACACTCGCTTAGCGGCCTGAGTGTGTGGTGTGCGCGGAGTAAGAGCTTGGAGGTAGTCTGGGGCTCCTGGCAGACCCATCACTGGTTGCGAGACGCGCACTTAGGAAGGGACAGATAGTGTAGGGAGTTTGTGATTGCAATTTATTCAATTTTAAAACGTTTCGAAGACCCAAAAGTCCTTTTAAGGACTATTGTGTGTGGTGGCAGCAATTAAATTGTTAAAAATTGTACAAAAATATTTTTTTTATACTTTTCGAAATAGCGATTATTTTGCTATATAGAAGGTGTCTGCAGTGACTTGAGACATCTGTGTAGCAATACCTTCTGTGTGTCAGGGGCAGAGATAGGAAGAATATTAGTGAAATTTTTTTATTTTTTTCCCATAATCCACATTTTTGCTGTCAACGGTGTAATCCGTGAATTCTGTGATCTGCGCTTCAATACATTGTGTGGTTGTCAGGCCCAGATATAAGGAAAAAAATTATAATACAGAAAACTGTTTTTCTTTCATAATCTATCCACATTTTTGCTGTCAACGGTGTAAACTGTGAATTGTGTGATCTGCGCTTCAATACATTGTGTGGTTGTCAGGCCCAGATATAGTGAAAAATATACTGTAAATATAAACTACATCATAAAACCGTGTCTGTACCGCAAAAAAATCCAATAATCTGGGCCTAAAATAGTGTCCATATTCTGTATGTTTCTGTGACATATATTGTCCTGCATCCGAAAACTGAGTTTGTTTTGCGAATTCCAAAAATCTGGGCCTAATCTAGTGTCCATATTCTGTGTGTTTCTGTGACATATACTGTACTGCATCAGAATACTGTGTCTTTAGCTGATTGTAAAACAATCTGTGCCACATCTAGTGACAAAACCATTAATATGAAGAAGGCGAGCACTAAGATACAGGAAAGTGGGCATGATGCTGATGGTAAACGCATAGGCCGTGGCCCTGGGCGCAATGAAACTGTGCCTGCTGCCACCGCACCCAGCTTTATGTCCAACTTAGCTGGGCGGCGCAGGACAACACTGTCCAAGTCGGACCAGTGCGAACAGTTGGTCGATTGGATTGCTGAAGATAATGCTTCCAGTCGGTTAAGCACCACCCTCTCTTCCACCAAGTCCAGACTTTGTAGCCAAGAGTCTGGTCAACCGAATCCTCTCTGATCATCCTTCCTCCCACCATCGAGAGCCTTGCCAAACGAGTGATCCCACATTCTGATATTCCGAGGAGCTCTATCCAGCGCCACTATTACATTTGGCCCTCGCGCCCAGAACGCTTGAAGAGGGACCTGAGATATTGTGCCCTGATTCCCAACCTCTTGAGCCTTCACAGTCTCAAGAAGATGACGATGGTGAACGGCAATCATTTGTTCACGAGGTGGATGATATGACACAGTTACCAATCACTGAGGTTGTGGTTAGGTAAAGTCATGAGGATGAGGAGGATGAGCAGAGTGAGGAAGTGGAAGAGGAGGTGGTTGATGATGAGGTCACTGATCCAACATGGGAAGGTGAAAAGCTGAGCGAGGACAGCAGTATAGAGGGGGAGGGATCCGCAGCACCGCAACAGGCTGGAAAAGGCAGTTGGGTTGCCAAAGGGAGAAGTCGGCCCACACCAAACAGGCTCGCAACAGTTAAACAGAGCACCCCATGTGTAAATCTACCTTGCCAAGGGGTAGGTGTTCCGCAGTATGGTGCTCTTTTGAGGAAAGTTCAGACGACAAAAGAGTGGTTGCAACCTGTGCCGTACCAAAATGAGCCGGGGAATGAACGCTAGCAACCTCCCCACCAGCATGATCTGCCACAAGGCATCCAAGCACCCTAACAAGTGGGCCGAACGCCTGGGTCCACAATCTGTGTCTGCGGGTCACACTACTGCCTCCTCTTCCCATGTGTTACGCACTGCTTCCCATCAGCAACAATATCCACTTCCCAGTCCCACTGCAGCGTCCAAATGTCCATAACACATACGGAAATATCCACCCACCCACCCACAGGCCATAGCACTAAATGCGCAACTTTCGAAATTACTGTCCCTTGAAATGTTGCCATTTAGGCTTGTGGACACTGAGGCCTTCCGCAGCCTGATGTCAGCGGCTGTCCCTCGGTACGCATTCCCCAGCCGATACTATTTTTTACGGTGTGCCGTGCCCGCCTTTCACCAGCATGTGTCCCAGAACATCACCCATGCCCTGACCAACGCAGTTACTGGGAAGGTCCACTTAACCACAGATACATGGACAAGTGCTGGTGGCCAGGAACGCTAAATTTCCCTGACACACCCTTGAAAAATTCCCTTGGTGAATGTTGTGGAGGCCGGGAGTGAGTCGTTACCTGGGATGGCACAGGTGCAACCCACGCCCAGGATCGCGGGCCCTACGTCCATCAGTCTCTCCGCCAGCATCTATATTACTGGCTCCAACTTCCCAGTTCTCCTCCTCCGCCGCCTCCTCCTCCACTTCCACTTCCAGCAGCAGTCAGCCATTAGTCGCTATCTGGAAGTAGTGTAGCACTGCTGTGGGTAAGCGTCAACAGGTCGTGCTTAAGTGGATCTGTTTAGGGGACAAACAGCACACCGCCGCAGAGCTGTGACTGGGTATAAGGGACCAAACCGAGCTGTGGCTCTCGCCTCTCAACCTACAACCAGGCATAGTTGTGTCTGACAATGGCTTGGGAGCTCGGCAACCTGACACACATCCCTTGCCTAGCCCACTTTATAAACTTAGTAGTTCAGCGGTTTATCAAAACCTACCCCAGTTTGCCAAAGCTACTGGTGAAGGAGCGTCGCGTGTGTGCCCATTTCCGCAAGTCTTTCACAGCTTCAGCCGATCTGTCAATGCTGCACCAGCGCTTGCAGATTCCAGCTCACCGACTGTTGTGCAACCTGAGCACGAGCTGAAACTCTACGTTCCACATGTTGTCCAGGCTTTGTGAGCAGCAGAGAACAATTGTGGAATACCAGCTGCAGCATGGCTGTCGCCTTTTGAATCAACTGCCACTAATCATAAGCGAGGAGTGGGCATTGATGTTAGACCTCTGTGAGGTTTTAAAAAACTTTGATGAATCCACACAGATAACCATCCCACTGCTGTGTATACTCAAATGATCGCTGCTCACAATTAAGGACGACGCTCTGAATGTGGCATACGAGGAAATGGGGGAGGACATTACATCGGGTGATAGCCAGACCACCTTCAGTTCGTCTTCACAGCGCAAATTGGACCATGAAGAGGAGGAGCTGGAGACAGTTGCCTCTGCTACAGAGGGTAGTACCCATAGAACTTTAATTCCATCTGTTCAGCGTGGATGGGAAGAAGAGAAGGATGAGGAGATGGAGTCATCCTGATGTCGACATCAATGTCTTGCCTGTTGGTACTCTGACACACATGGCTGAATAAATGTTAGGCTGCCTTTCCAGCGACCCTCGTGTTATACGCATTTTAGATAACATGGATTACTGGGTGTTCACCCTTCTCGACCCCCGCTACAAAGAGAACTTCTCATCTCTCATTCCTGTGGTGGAGAGGACGAACGAAATGGTGCAATACCAGAAGATCCTTGTTGGAAAATTGCTCCAAAATTTTACATCTGACAACGCTGGCGGCAGAGTCCGTACTTCCTTAGGCAACTGAGGAAGGGAGACAAGGGGAACACACAGCAGTTCCAACAAAGGCAGGGCAACACTCTCCAATGCATGGGACACTTTCATGACACTCCGCTAGCAACCTCACCCTGAAGCGCGGCCTAGTGGTCTAAGGAGGGAAACGTTTTGGAAAATGGCGAAGGAATACATAGCAGACCGTGTCGGCGTCCTAAATGATCCCTTAGTGCCTTACAACTACTGGTTGTCCAAGCTGGACACGTGGCACGAACTTGCGCTCTACGCCTTGGAGGCGCTGGCCTGCCTTGCCGCCAGCGTTTTGTGTGAGCGTGTATTTAGTGCTGCTGGTGGCATTATAACAGATAAGCGTATCTGCTTGTCCACTGGCAATGTTGACAGGTTGACTCAAATAAAAATGAACAAGGCCTGGATTGCCCCTGACTTCTCAACTCCACCAGAGGAGAGCTGAGCTGATGATGAACATAAAGGCAATTTCAATCTATCATTTATAGTGCACTCAGTCTACTGTAGTGTATTCCAATGCACCTTTTCCACCACAAAAAAAGAGTATATGTTTGAATCTTGTTTTCTCCTCCTCCTCCTCATCCAGATTGTCTTTATTCCTTCCACTCAAATTTTTTTAATAGGGTCAGCTCAACTGCAGGCCATCAACTCACATTTTTATTTTTTAAATGGTTAGCTCACCAGCAGGCCCTCACCCCCTAATGTTTTAGAGGGTCAGCTCAGCAGCAGGCCATCACATATAATGTTTAACAGGGTCAGCTCACCAGCAGGCCTGCACCTAAAATCTTTTACTTGGTCAGCTCACCTGCAGGTCCGCAACTCAAATCTTTTACAGGGTCATCTCACCTGCAGGCCAGTACCTAAAATCTTTTACTTTGTCATCACACCTGCAGGCCCGCAACTCAATGTGAATGAGGCCCTCCTTTGTGATATACAGATTGTATCGGAATGCCTCTTCATTGTAATTTTTGGCAGGACTTGCACTTTATATACAACTAAATATACAGGAAAGAATGTTTTCAATCCATTTTTCCTATAAAATCGATTTTCTTACTTTGGTTTTGTGCGTAAAACCTTAATTAGATTGTGGGCCTGGTGATTACTTTAAGCCCTTTCAAGCTGCATCAGCAGCAGCATGGTGATAAAAATGAGTGGCAAGGTGACATGGTGTGGAGATGGCAGCATGAGGAGGCCACATAGTGGCACAATGACTGAGTGTGGATAAAAGACTAAGGCCACAGATTGCTTAGAAAGATGCAGATGGAAACAATCACGGAGCTGTATCACGGTCACCTGCAGATTAATGCAGACCAGGGCCTTAGCTATAGGGCAGGCATCCTCAAACTGCGGCCCTCCAGTTGTTGTAAAACTACAATTTCCACAATGCCTTGCTGTCAGGGGCGGACTGAGAACCCTCAGGGCCCCCAGGCAAAATAAATCAAGGGCCCCCTTACAGGCCCCACCCATGTTCTGCTGCAAGCCGCACCCTTGTCCCGCCTCCATGCCCCGCCCTACACAGTCTTTAATAAGATTTCAAAGTTAAAGCGACACAAAAGGCACCCAGACCACTTCAGCTCATTGATGTGGTCTGGGTACAGTGTCCCTTTTGCAAATCGAACTGCAATGTTATAGAGAAACTGCATTGTTTACGTTCCAGCAATAAGTCAGCCTCTAGAGGCTGGCAGCCACCTGAGGGCTTCCTGGAGTAAAACAGACCTATGGTCTGGTATCTGACGCTGGACGTCCTCACACCCTGCATGATGACCTCCAGGGTCAAATTTTTCACCATAGGAAAGCATTGATTCAATGCTCTCATATGGGGTGATCTAATCTCAGCGTCCATTAGTGAGCCTCTGTTAGAAGCAGTGTGGGCATAACTTCTGTGAAGGGGGCACATATCTGGGCATAACTACTGTGAAGGGGGCACATATCTGGGCATAACTACTGTGAAAGGGGGGGAGGCCCTTCACAGTAGTTATTAATCCCTTTCAGCAGTCTCCCCTTCAGTGAATGGGGGACTGCTGAAAGGGGTTAATAACTACTGTGAAGGGCCTAGCAACCCCACAGATCATCCCCCCACCCACCTTGTACTTGTTCCACTGATCCGCTACTTGCGGGCTACATGGGCATGAGTTCAGTCACTTCGGTGCGCAATCCCATCCTGAGGCGCGTGATCCCGCGAGACCCGTGACCTACAGCGGCAGGTCTTGCGGGATCACGCGCTGCAGGACGGGATTGGCCACCGAAGTGACTCAACTCATTCCCGCGCAGCCCACAAGTAGCAGAACAATTACAAGAGGGGTGGGGAATAGCCAAATAAAAAAATATTTTGAACCAAAAGGTGTTATGGGGGATCTGTGGATGGTACTGTTGTGGGGGGATCTGTGTATAGCACTGTTATGGGGGGATCTGTGGATGGCACTGTTGTGGGGAGATCTGTGGATGGCACTGTTGTGGGGGGATCTGTGGATGGCACTGTTATGGGAGGGATCTGTGGATGACACACTGTTATGGGGGCTCTGTGGATGACACACTGTTATGGGGGCTCTGTGGATGACACACTGTTATGGGGGCTCTGTGGATGACACACTGTTATGGGGGCTCTGTGGATGACACACTGTTATGGGGGCTCTGTGGATGACACACTGTTATGGGGGCTCTGTGGATGACACACTGTTATGGGGGCTCTGTGGATGACACACTGTTATGGGGGCTCTGTGGATGACACACTGTTATGGGGGGGCTCTGTGGATGACACACTTGTGGGGGGGGGCTCTGTGGATGACACACTGTTGTGGGGGGGGGCTCTGTGGATGACACACTGTTGTGGGGGGGCTCTGTGGATGACACACTGTTGTGGGGGGGGCTCTGTGGATGACACACTGTTGTGGGGGGGGCTGTGTGGATGACACACTGTTGTGGGGGGGGCTCTGTGGATGACACACTGTTGTGGGGGGGGGGGCTCTGTGGATGACACACTGTTGTGGGGGGGGCTCTGTGGATGACAAAATGCAAACAAAAATAAAGGTTAACAAAATGCAAATATCTAGACCTCCTCAGCACCTCTGTGACGTTTAATTGACAGTAATATGTCTATATCGTGGAAAATAGTTTAAAGGAAATGAAATAAAGATTTAAAATTTTATATTAGTCAGCAGTTCAAGCTAGACGTAATGCAAAACTATCTCCCACGATTTAGACATAATACTGTCAAGTAAACAGAACACCGGCATCTGGGTTGTAATGACAGCGGGGCCCGGTGCAGTCACTGTATTCTATTACACCGGGCCCCGCTCACTGTAATACTAATATTCCGATGTGAACAACTTGAAATCCTCTGCGATCCTCTCCCTCTCTGTACTCACAAACTCAGTAGCAGGCCGGGCGGCAGCGCAACTCACTGACGTCACGCTCCTGCTCCTCCCACTTTATGAATGAAGTAGGAGGAGCAGGCGCGTGACGTCAGTGAGTTGCGCTGCCGCCCGGCCTGCTACCGTACTGAGTTTTAGAGATGGGAAGTTTGGATGTTTTTCATGAATCGGATCTTCGGTTCACTTCCTGAGCCGGCAGAAGCAAGTGAACTGAAGATCAGTGCGCATGCCCAGCTCATCGAATCTTCGGTTCACTTGCTGAGTCGGCTCTCAAGTGAACCGAAGGTCTGGAGGGACTCGCTCCTGGCAAACACAGCTCTGCTGCAGTGGAGCAGACTGATGTAATTACACTGTATAGTTATTGAAGGGATTTAGATAATGGTCTAAGAGTTTATTAGTTAAAAGAATCAAATGAGTCAGAGACTGTGTCACCGAGTCCCTGCCAGGCTTCCTGCTCTGCTACATTGCTGCAAGCACCCTGTACACACACAGCTCTGCTACATTGCTGCAAGCACCCTGTACACACACAGCTCTGCTACATTGCTGCAAGCACCCTGTACACACACAGCTCTGCTACATTGCTGCAAGCACCCTGTACACACACAGCTCTGCTACATTGCTGCAAGCACCCTGTACACACACAGCTCTGCTACATTGCTGCAAGCACCCTGTACACACACAGCTCTGCTACATTGCTGCAAGCACCCTGTACACACACAGCTCTGCTACATTGCTGCAACCACCCTGTACACACACAGCTCTGCTACATTGCTGCAAGCACCCTGTACACACACAGCTCTGCTACATTGCTGCAAGCACCCTGTACACACACAGTTCTGCTACATTGCTGCAAGCACCCTGTACACACACAGCTCTGCTACATTGCTGCAAGCACCCTGTACACACACAGCTCTGCTACATTGCTGCAAGCACCCTGTACACACACAGCTCTGCTACATTGCTGCAAGCACCCTGTACACACACAGCTCTGCTACATTGCTGCAAGCACCCTGTACACACACAGTTCTGCTACATTGCTGCAAGCACCCTGTACACACACAGCTCTGCTACATTGCTGCAAGCACCCTGTACACACACAGCTCTGCTACATTGCTGCAAGCACCCTGTACACACACAGCACTGCTACATTGCTGCAACCACCCTGTACACACACAGCTCTGCTACATTGCTGCAAGCACCCTGTACACACACAGCTCTGCTACATTGCTGCAAGCACCCTGTACACACACAGTTCTGCTACATTGCTGCAACCACCCTGTACACACACAGCTCTGCTACATTGCTGCAAGCACCCTGTACACACACAGCTCTGCTACATTGCTGCAAGCACCCTGTACACACACAGCTCTGCTACATTGCTGCAACCACCCTGTACACACACAGCTCTGCTACATTGCTGCAACCATCCTGTACACACACAGCTCTGCTACATTGCTGCAAGCACCCTGTACACACACAGCTCTGCTACATGCAATAGTATACCACCCCCCCGGACAAACTTGTCGGGAGACAGGGAGCCGCAGAGCAGGAAGTCTGGCAGGGATTCGGTGACACGTCTCTGACTCATTCGATTCTTTTAACTAATAAATTCTCAGATGATTCTCTGAGTCCCTGCGACTCCCCCTGTGCTGTGAGTCAGTGCTGGCTGCCTCTGATTGGTTGGAGGGCGGGAGGGGCGGGGCTAGCTTCCACTGTCGGCTCCAATTACACTGCCTGCTGCTGCCTCTATGCTACTGAGGTTGTGAGTACAGAGAGGGAGAGGATCGCAGGGGATTTCAAGTTGTTCACATAGGAATATTACTATTACAGTGAGCAGGGGCCGGTGTTATGTTATTCTGGGGCGGGCCCCCATCCCGGCCGGGCCCTCGGACCATGTCCGAAGTGCCCGACCGGTCAGTCCGCCCCTGCTTGCTGTAGGCTGTTTGGGCATGTTGGGAGTTTTAGTTTTGCAACAGCTGGAGCGCCGCAGTTTGAGGATGCTTGCTATAGTGGAAGCTGCAGCTTTGGGGCCCTGACCTAGAAGGGGCCCATCCAGTTGGAGGAGGACTAAAGGATTTGGTCAGGGCCCCCTCAACAGTATTACACAATTAAATTAGATACAGTGACAGTATAGACAGTGTATAAAACTGATGGAACAGCTGCCGGCCCTGGTCTGAGAGAGTGATTTTTACTAGCTGCAGTAATGGGGGTGGTATGAAAGGAAGGGGTCGCTAAAAAATTACTGTGGGATGGAGCCCCATTCAAAAATTTGCTGTGGGGTCCAGTCAATTCTAGCTACGCCACTGATGCAGCCCACAAAAGCAAGTTGGGTTTATGGATTCCAAAACCTGAATTAATTTGTGGGCCTGGTGATCAGTTTAAGGCCTTTTTAAGCAGCAGTAGCATGGTGATAAAAATGAGTGGCAAGGTGACATGGTGTGGAGATGGCAGCATGAGGAGGCCACATAGTGGCACAATGACTGAGTGTGGATAAAAGACTAAAGCCACAGATTGCTTAGGAAGATGCAGATGGAAACAATCTGTGGAGCTATATCGCCGTCACCTGCAGATTAATGCAGCCGTCAAATTCAAGTTGGGTTTGTCGGTTCCAGCTCAGCTCAGCAGCAGGCCCGCTACTCAAATGTTTTACAGGGTCAGCTCACAGTCAGGCCCGCGACTCATGGTGCCTTTCTTTGAAGTAGTAGCCGTAGCCGTTTATCAGGCTCCCTCTCCGAAATCGAACAATGATTCCCCGTTACCGATGGTCACCATGTTAGGCGCATAAAAGAACATCGAAAGTTGATAGGGAAGATATCCAAATGGATTGTGGACGTCACGGGGACGTGTGATCAGGCTGAAGTTATCTAGATTCAACAAAGTGGCAGCAGGGCCTCTCCTGTATAACGTTTCCTCATCCAAAATATCGCAGTGACATTCCCTGTAATTTTTTATTACTCATTCCCATAACAAGGCATCCTAAGAGTTCTGTATTGTTATTTATCGTCACTACCTCCCTGAGACAGGAGTGGGTAATTGCCGCACGCTTGCTGCCTTGCTTGGATGTTACTGCTTTAATAACTTGACCCACCCTCTCCACCCAATCAGATTTCAGGCATTGACCTCCCTTGGATGTGGTATCCCTTTCTCAAGCTCCCTCGCCGGCATCAAACCCTGATTTCCCGTGATCACCATGGTAGGCGCAGAAAAGAACATCGAAAGTTGATAGGGAAGACATCCAAATGTATTGTTGCCGTCACGGGGACGTGCAGTCGCCCAGAGGTTATCTAGAGTCACCAATGCGGCAGCAGGCCCTCGCCCCTAAGGTTTTATATGGTCAGATCAGCAGACCCTTGCTCGAAATGTTTTTGAGGGTCACCAGCAGGCCATTAATCATAATTTTACAAGGGTGTGTATGATGCCCTCCTTTATGTGTAACAAAGGGTGTTTTGGAGTGCCGGTTCCTTTCACAACAGTTGGCCAGATCAAGAACACTCTCCAGGAGGTAGGTGTATGTGTGTCAAAAGTCAACAATCACTTCACCAGAGTGAATAAAGAGGGTTCACCACAAGATGTAAACCATTGGTGAGCCTCAAAAACAGGGAGGGCAGATTAGAGTTTGCCAAACGACATCTAAAAAAGCCTTCACAGTTCTGGAACAACATCCTATGGACAAATGAGACCAAGATCAACTTGTACCAGAGTGATGGGAAGAGAAGAATATGGAGAAGGAAAGGAACTGCTCATAATCCTAAGCATACCACCTCATCAGTGAAGCATGTTGGTGGTAGTGTTATGGCATGGGCATGTATGGCTGCCAATGGAACTGGTTCTCTTGTATTTATTGATGATGTGACTGCTGACAAAAGCAGCAGGATGAATTCTGAAGTGTTTCGGGCAATGTTATCTGCTCATATTCAGCCAAATGCTTCAGAACTCATTGGACGGCGCTTCACAGTGCAGATGGACAATGACCCAAAGCATACTGCAAAAGCAACCAAAGAGTTTTTAAGGGAAAGAAGTGGAATGTTATGCAATGGCCAAGTCAATCACCTGACCTGAATCCGATTGAGCATGCATTCCACTTGCTGAAGACAAAACTGAAGGGAAAATTCCCCAAGAACAAGCAGGAACTGAAGACAGTTGTAATAGAGGCCTGGCAGAGCATCACCATGGATGAAACCCAGCATCTAGTGATGTCTATGCGTTCCAGACTTCAGGCTGTAATTGACTGCAAAGGATTTGCAACCAAGTATTAAAAAGTGAAAGTTTGATTTATGATTATTATTATGTCCCATTACTTTTGGTCCCTTAACAAGTGGGAGGCACATATGCAAACTGTTGTAATTCCTACACCGTTCACCTGATTTGGATGTATATACCCTCAAATTAAAGCTGACAGTTTGCAGTTAAAGCACATCTTGTCCGTTTCATTTCAAATCCATTGTGGTGTTGTGTAAAGCCAATAATGTTCGAATTGTGTTGATGTCCCAATATTTATGGACCTGACTAAGTTTTTAATCACAGCATTTACTACTATTATAATCAACACTACTTTCATTATTATTTCTCTTGCCACCAGGGAGCCTCCACCCACCCACCCTGCTATGGGGAGAGGGACTGCAGTGGTGTTATACTTTTTGATCATCTATCCCTGGTCGTCTTTGTGAGACAAACTGCCAACAAGACATATGAATCAGTTCTTTAACCACCTCCCGTCCGCCCATAGACTAAAAACGTCAGTGAGGTGGTTCTATATTTCTGAATGGATGTTCCAGAACGTCCATTCAGAATCTGCAGCTGCACGCTAATCGTGCAGCTGCAGATTGGGTTGACCGATGTCAGTGACAGTAGGGCAACCCTTAGAGAAGGCAGGGACAGTGCCCAGGTGTGCGCTTCCTGTTCTGGCCCGGCTGTCATGTGATCGCCTGGGCCGAAGAGTGTAGGAGCTGTGAGGTCTTTCAGAGACCTCTATCAGTCCTGCACTGAGGCTGTACAGCGCTGTACAGCCACTCTGGGGGGTGTATTTCTCCTGTAACTGGGGCTACTATGTCAGCCCCAGTTACAGGAGAAATCAACAGTGAAAAAAAAAAAAAAAAAGTGAAGTTAAATGTCCCCCAGAGGTCTAGTATGACCTTATGGCGGACGAAAAGTGTAAAGTGTAAAAAAAAAAATCCCCAAGTAAGGAATTAACCGCTTCACGTCCGCCCATAGGATATAAACGTCCTATGGGTGGACGTCTATTTCTGAAAGCACGTTTTAGAACGTCCTTTCAGAAATAGCAGCTGCACGCTAATCGTGCAGCTGCTGATCGGGTTGCCCGCTGTCAGTGACAGCAGGGCAACCCTGAGAGGAGGCAGGGACAGTGCCCAGGTGTCCCTGCCTTCTAGATCGCTGCAGACACAGCGCTCACCGAGCGCTGTGTCTGCAGAGAAGGAAGCGCTATGCGCTTCCTGTTCCAGCCCGGCGGTCATGTGACCGCCGTGACCGGAGTGTGCAGGAGCTGTGTGAGGTCTCTCAGAGACCTCGATCAGCCCTGCTGTGAGGCTGTACAGCGCTGGATTGCTGCTTTACAGCCTCTATAGGGGTGCATTTGTCCTGTAACTGGGGCTACTATGTCAGCCCCAGTTACAGGAGAAATCAACAGTGAAAAAAAAAAGAAAAAGTGAAGTAAATGTCCCCCAGAGGTCTTGTATGACCTTATGGGGGACGAAAAGTGTAAAATAAAATAAAAAAAATAAAGGGTTGAAAAAATTAAATAAAATAAAGTTTCACATGTAAAAAAAAAAAGTTCCCAAGTAAGGAATAAAAAAAAATTGAAAAATTGAAAAAATAAAATAAAATAGACATATTAGGTATTGCCGCGTCCGTAAAAACCAGCTCTATAAAAATATCACATGACCTAATCCCTCGGGTGAACACCGTAAAAAAAAAAAAAAAAAAAACTGTGTCAAAACAAGCAATTTTTGTCACCTTGCATCACAAAAGGTGCAACACCAAGTGATCAAAAACGCGTATGTCCCACAAAATAGTACAGTCACCTCTTCCCGCAAAAAATGAGCCCCTACATAAGAAAATCTCTCAAAAAATAAAAAAACTATAGCTCTCAGAACATGGACACATTAAAACATAATTTTTTTGTTTCAAAAATGCTATTATTGTGTAAAACTTTAATAAATGAGAAAGTATACATATTAGGTATCGCCACGTCCGTAACGATCTGCTCTATAAAAATGTCACTTGACTGAACCCCTCAGGTGAACGCTGTAAAAATAAATAAATAGAAACTGTGCTAAAACAACCAATTTTTTGGTCACCTTGCCCCATAAAGTGTTATAATGAATGATCAAAAAATCATATGTACCCAAAAATAGTACTAATAAAACTGGCACCTTATCCCCTAGTTTCCAAAATGGGGTAACTTCTTGGGAGTTTCTACTGTAAGGGTGCATCAGGGGGCTTCAAATGGGACATGGCATCTAAAAACCATGTGGAGTTCCTTTTCTTCTGCGCCCTGCCGTGTGCCCATACAGCAGTTTATGAGCACATGTGGGGTGTTTCTGTAAACCGCAGAATCTGGGTAATAAATTTTGAGTTTTGTTTGGCTGTTAACCATCGATGTGTTAAAGAAAAAAATTGATTAAAATGGAAAATCTGCCAAAAAAGTGAAATTTAAAAATTTGATCTCCATTTTCCTTTAATTCTTGTGGAACGCCTAAAGGGTTAACAAAGTTTGTAAAATCGGTTTTGAATACCTTGAGGGGTGTAGTTTCTACAATGGGGTCATTTATGGGGGTATCCACTATGTAGGCCCCACAAAGTGACTTCAGACCTGAACTGGTCCTTATAAAGTGGGTTTTGGCAATTTTCTTATAAATTTGAAGAATTGCTTCTAAACTTCTAAGCCTTCTAACGTCCTAAAAAAATAAAATGACATTTCCAAAATGATGCCAACATAAAGTAGACATATGGGGAATGTTAAATAATAAATATTTTATGAGGTATCACTTTCTGTTTTAAAAGCAGAGAAATAGATATTTAGAAAATTGTGAATTTTACAAATTTTTGGGTAAATTTGGGATTTTTTCATAAATAAAGGTGAAATATTTTGACTCAAATTTATGATTATCATGAAGTACAATGTGTCACGAGAAAACAATCTCTGAATGACTTGGATAAATAAAGGCGTTCCAAAGTTATTACCACATAAAGGGAGATATGTCAGTTTTGCTAAATTTGGCCTGGTCAGGAAGGGGGCAAATGGCCCAGATGGCAAGTGGTTAACCACCTCTGGACCGCTGTACGCACAGACGCGTCCTGGAGGTGGTTGATTGATTCCGAGTGGACGCGCCGGCGCGTCCTCTCGCGATGGCCGAGATTTCCTGTGAACGCGCGCACACAGGCGCGCGTGCTCACAGGAACGGAAGGTAAGAAAGTGGATCTCCAGCCTGCCAGCGGCGATCGTTCGCTGGCAGGCTGGAGATGTGATTTTTTTAACCCCTAACAGGTATATTAGATGCTGTTTTGATAACAGCGTCTAATATACCTGCTACCTGGTCCTCTGGTGGTCCCCTTTGTTTGGATCGACCAACAGAGGACACAGGTAGCTCAGTAATATGTTGCACCAAGCACCACACTACACTACACCCCCCCCCCCGTCACTTATTAACCCCTTATTCACCCTTGATCACCCCTGATCACCCCATATAGACTCCCTGATCACCCCCCTGTCATTGATTACCCCCCTGTCATTGATCACACCCCTGTAAAGCTCCATTCCGCATGATTTTTACGGATCCACTGATAGATGGATCGGATCCGCAAAACGCACACGGACGTCTGAATGGAGCCTTACAGGGGCATGATCAATGACTGTGGTGATCACCCCATATAGACTCCCTGATCACCCCCCTGTCATTGATTACCCCCCTGTCATTGATCACCCCCCTGTAAAGCTCCATTCAGACGTCCGCATGATTTTTACGGATCCACTGATAGATGGATCGGATCCGCAAAACGCACACGGACGTCTGAATGGAGCCTTACAGGGGCATGATCAATGACTGTGGTGATCACCCCATATAGACTCCCTGATCACCCCCCTGTCATTGATTACCCCCCTGTCATTGATCACACCCCTGTAAAGCTCCATTCAGACGTCCGCATGATTTTTACGGATCCACTGATAGATGGATCGGATCCGCAAAACGCACACGGACGTCTGAATGGAACCTTACAGGGGCATGATCAATGACAGTGGTGATCACCCCATATAGACTCCCTGATCACCCGCCTGTCATTGATTACCCCCCTGTCATTGATCAACCCCCTGTAAAGCTCCATTCAGACGTCCGCATGATTTTTACGGATCCACTGATAGATGGATCGGATCCGCAAAACGCACACGGACGTCTGAATGGAGCCTTACAGGGGCATGATCAATGACTGTGGTGATCACCCCATATAGACTCCCTGATCACCCCCCTGTCATTGATTACCCCCCTGTCATTGATCACACCCCTGTAAAGCTCCATTCAGACGTCCGCATGATTTTTACGGATCCACTGATAGATGGATCGGATCCGCAAAACGCACACGGACGTCTGAATGGAGCCTTACAGGGGCATGATCAATGACTGTGGTGATCACCCCATATAGACTCCCTGATCACCCCCCTGTCATTGATTACCCCCCTGTCATTGATCACCCCCCTGTAAAGCTCCATTCAGATGGCCGCATGATTTTTACGGATCCACTGATAGATGGATCGGATCCGCAAAACGCACACGGACGTCTGAATGGAGCCTTACAGGGGCATGATCAATGACTGTGGTGATCACCCCATATAGACTCCCTGATCACCCCCCTGTCATTGATTACCCCCCTGTCATTGATCACCCCCCTGTAAAGCTCCATTCAGATGTCCGCATGATTTTTACGGATCCACTGATAGATGGATCGGATCCGCAAAACGCACATGGACGTCTGAATGGAGCCTTACAGGGGCGTGATCAATGACTGGTGATCACCCCATATAGACCCCCCTGTCATTGATCACCCCCCTGTCATTGATCACCCCCCTGTCATTGATCACACCCCTGTCATTGATCACCCCCCCTGTCATTGATCACCCCTCTGTAAGGCTCCATTCAGACATTTTTTTGGCCCAAGTTAGCGGATTTTTATTTTTTTTTCTTACAAAGTCTCATATTCCACTAACTTGCGTCAAAAAATTAAATCTCACATGAACTCACCATACCCCTCACGGAATCCAAATGCGTAAAAAATTTTAGACATTTATATTCCAGACTTCTTCTCACGCTTTAGGGCCCCTAGAATGCCAGGGCAGTATAAATACCCCACATGTGACCCCATTTCGGAAAGAAGACACCCCCAGGTATTCCGTGAGGGGCATATTGAGTCCATGAAAGATTGAAATTTTTGTCCCAAGTTAGCGGAAAGGGAGACTTTGTGAGAAAAAAATAAAATCAATTTCCGCTAACTTGTGCCAAAAAAAAATAATTTCTATGAACTCGCCATGCCCCTCATTGAATACCTTGGGGTGTCTTCTTTCCAAAATGGGGTCACATGTGGGGTATTTATACTGCCCTGGCATTCTAGGGGCCCTAAAGCGTGAGAAGAAGTCTGGGATCCAAATGTCTAAAAATGCCCTCATAAAAGGAATGTGGGCCCCTTTGCGCATTTAGGCTGCAAAAAAGTGTCACACATCTGATATCGCCATACTCAGGAGAAGGTGGGGAATGTGTTTTGGGGTGTCATTTTACATATACCCATGCTGGGTGAGAGAAATATCTTGGCAAAAGACAACTTTTCCCATTTTTTTTTATACAAAGTTGGCATTTGACCAAGATATTTATCTCACCCAGCATGGGTATATGTAAAATGACACCCCAAAACACATTCCCCAACTTCTCCCGAGTACGGAGATACCACATGTGTGGCACTTTTTTGCAGCCTAGGTGGGCAAAGGGGCCCACATTCCAAAGAGCACCTTTCAGATTTCACAGGTCATTTACCTACTTACCACACATTAGGGCCCCTGGAAAATGCCAGGGCAGTCTAACTACCCCACAAGTGACCCCATTTTGGAAAGAAGACACCCCAAGGTATTCCGTGAGGGGCATGGCGAGTTCCTAGAATTTTTTATTTTTTGTCACAAGTTAGTGGAAAATGATGATTTTTTTAAAAAAAAATTTTTTTCTTACAAAGTCTCATATTCCACTAACTTGTGACAAAAAATAAAAACTTCCATGAACTCACTATGCCCATCAGCGAATACATTGGGGTGTCTTCTTTCCAAAATGGGGCCAAGTGTGGGGTAGTTATACTGCCCTGGCATATTAGGGGCCCAAATGTGTGGTAAGGAGTTTGAAATCAAATTCTGTAAAAAAATGACCAGTGAAATCCGAAAGGTGCTCTTTGGAATATGGGCCTCTTTGCCCACCTAGGCTGCAAAAAAGTGTCACACATCTGGTATCTCTGTACTCAGGAGAAGTTGGGGAATGTGTTTTGGGGTGTCATTTTACATATACCCATGCTGGGTGAGAGAAATATCTTGGCAAAAGACAATTTTTCCCATTTTTTTATACAAAGTTGGCATTTGACCAAGATATTTATCTCACCCAGCATGGGTATATGTAAAAAGACACCCCAAAACACATTCCTCAACTTCTCCTGAATACAGAGATACCAGATGTGTGACACTTTTTTGCAGCCTAGGTGGGCAAAGGGGCCCATATTCCAAAGAGCACCTTTCGGATTTCACTGGTCATTTTTTACAGAATTTGATTTCAAACTCCTTACCACACATTTGGGCCCCTAGAATGCCAGGGCAGTATAACTACCCCACAAGTGACCCCATTTTGGAAAGAAGAGACCCCAAGGTATTTCGTGATGGGCATAGTGAGTTCATAGAACTTTTTATTTTTTGTCACAAGTTAGTGGAATATGAGACTTTGTAAGAAAAAAAATAATAAAATAAAAAATCATCATTTTCCGCTAACTTGTGACAAAAAATAAAAAGTTCTATGAACTCACTATGCCCATCAGCGAATACCTTAGGGTGTGTACTTTCCGAAATGGGGTCATTTGTGGGGTGTTTGTACTGTCTGGGCATTGTAGAACCTCAGGAAACATGACAGGTGCTCAGAAAGTCAGAGCTGCTTCAAAAAGCGGAAATTCACATTTTTGTACCATAGTTTGTAAACGCTATAACTTTTACCCAAACCATTTTTTTTTTTACCCAAACATTTTTTTTTTTATCAAAGACATGTAGAACAATAAATTTAGAGCAAAATTTATATATGGATCTCGTTTTTTTTGCAAAATTTTACAACTGAAATTGAAAAATGTCATTTTTTTGCAAAAAAATCGTTAAATTTCGATTAATAACAAAAAAAGTAAAAATGTCAGCAGCAATGAAATACCACCAAATGAAAGCTCTATTAGTGAGAAGAAAAGGAGGTAAAATTCATTTGGGTGGTAAGTTGCATGACGGAGCAATAAACGGTGAAAGTAGTGTAGGTCAGAAGTGTAAAAAGTGGCCTGGTCTTTCAGGGTGTTTAAGCCCTGGGGGCTGAGGTGGTTAAACAAGAAATTTTAAAAATCGGAAAATAAAAATTAAATAGACCTATTTGGTATTGCCGCATCCGTGATGGTCAGCTCTATAAATATATCACATGATCAACCCAGTTTGATAAACACCATAAAAAAAAAAAATGTGGCAAAAAGCCATTTTTGGCACCTTACATCACAAAAAGTGCAACACCAAGTGATCAAAAAGGCGTATGTATTACAGAATAGTACCAATAAAACCATCACCTCATCCGGGAAAAAATTAGTCCCTCCATAAGAAAATCGCTCAAAAAAAATATATATATATAGTTCTCAGAGCATGGACACATTAAAAAATATTTTTTTTTGTTTCAAAAATGCTATTATTGTGTAAAACTTACCTAATATGTATACTTTTTCTTATTTATTTATCACCACATCCATAACGATCTGCTCTATAAAAATGTCTGATTCCCTCAGGTGAACGCTGTAAAAATAAATAAATAAAAACTGTGCTAAAAAAACAATTTTTTTGGTCACCTTGCCCCATAAAGTGTTATAATAAATGATCAAAAAATAATATGTACCCAAAAATAGTACCAAAAAAACTGGCACCTTATCCCCTAGTTTCCAAAATGGGGTCACTTCTTGGGAGTTTCTACTGTATGGGTGCATCAGGGGGGTTCAAATGGGACATGGCATCTAAAAACCATGTGGCGCTCCTTTTCTTCTGCGCCCTGCCGTGTGCCCATACAGCAGTTTATGACCACATGTAAACTGCAGAATCTGGGTAATAAATATTGGGTTTTGTTTGGCTGTTAACCATCGATGTGTTAAAGAAAAAATTTGATTAAAATGGAAAATCTGCCAAAAAAAGGTGAAATTTTAAAATTTGACCTCCATTTTCCTTTAATTCTTGTAAAACGCCTAAATGGTTAACAAAGTTTGTAAAATCGGTTTTAAGTATCTTGAGGGGTGTAGTTTCTACAATGGGGTCTTTTATGGGGGTATCCACTATGTAGGCCCCACAAAGTGACTTCAGACCTGAACTTGTCCTTATAAAGTGGGCTTTGGCAATTTTCTTAAAAATTTTAAGAATTGCTTCTAAACTTCTAAGCCTTCTAACGTCCTAAAAAAAATAACTATTACATTTCCAAAATGATGCCAACATAGAGTAGACATATGGGGTATGTTAAGTAATAAATATTTTATAAGATTTTACTTTCTGTTTTAAAAGCAGAGAAATAGAAATTTTGTAAATTGCTAATTTTCCAAACTTTTTGGTAAATTTTTGATATTTTAAAATAAATAAAGGTGAAATATATTGACTCAAATTTATGACTAGCATGAATTACAATGTGTCACGAGAAAAAAATCTCTGAATGGCTTGGATAAGTAAAAGCGTTCCAAAGTTATTACCACATAAAGTGATACATGTCAGATTTGCAAAATTAGGCCTGGTCAGGAAGGGGACATATGACCCATATGTGAAGTGGTTAAAAGTCAAAGGGATTCCCAGATAAGGCAGAGTTCTTAAACTCATGGGACTGTCAGTACAGATCCAACAGTCTTTAATTTTACTGTAAGTGTCATTGAGTCCTCCAAACTGCACCTGGTGGTGTTTGATAAGTGCATTGTCCCAATTATCCTTCAGTTTCTGGTACAGTGCTGTTGTTCCTAGGATTAGGGCAGCCATCAGCAGGAGGATCCTCATCCTTGGGTGTTGGAACTTTCTTACAGTGAGAAGTGTGTATTCAGTTAGGCTTTTCTTCAACCTTTACTGCTGTATGAGTAGTCAACAGCACTTGGAAAGGACCATCAAATCTGGGATCTAGTCCTTTCCTCACATGTATCTTTATCACAACCCAGTCTCCTGGTTGCAGATAGTGTGTTCCTTTTACTTGATCTGGAAGGGAAGCAAACACTTTATGGGTGTGCTCAAGCCTCTTTGTGAGGGCCCGCATGTAGCTTGTTGTGCTATCATAGTTCCTTTGCAACTGTTGTGGAAAATATAATCCTAATCTGGGGGCGCTTCCAAATATAATCTCAAATGGGGATAATCCTGTCTCTGTTTGGAGTGGTCCTGACTGAGTATAAGGCTAAGGGCTAACACTGTGGCTAAGGCCGCTGAGTTTCCTGTATGGCTTTCTGAATTTTTAATTTGAGCATGCCATTTAGGCACTCGACGCAGCCGCTGCTTTGGGGATGGTATGCTGTATGGAAAGCTTGGGTGACCCGTAAAGTCTGCATCAATACCCTCATTAATTCTCCTGTGAAGTGTGAACCCCTATCTGATTCAATAACTTCAGGGACACCATACCTGCACACCATTTCACTGACCAGCTTCTTTGCTGTGTTCTTTGCTTTTGCCTTTGCTACTGGGATGGCTTCCGCCCACCCTGAAAAAGAGATAAACACACACAAGGACAAATTTATATTCTCCTACCCAGGGCTGCGGAGTCGGAGTCCAGGAGTCGGAGGCAATTATAGGTACCTGGAGTCGGAGTCGGCAAAAATGAACCAACTCTGACTCAGACTCCTATTAAATTTAAATTGGAATAAAAATTTAAAAAAGCAAGTTTAACCTCTTCAGGACACATGACGTACCGTTACAGCATGTTGTCCCGGTACTTAAGGACACATGACGTACCGGTACGTCATGTGTATTTCCGATCACCGGCGGGCGGTGATCAGTACAAGGTGCCTGCTCAAATCATTGAGCAGGCACCTTGGCTCAATGCCCAGGGGGCTCCTGTGACCCCCTCGTGTTGGCGATCGCCGCAAACCGCAGTTAAATTCAGACCTGCGGTTTGCGGTGGCGGGCAGCGGTGCCATCAGGTCCCCGTGGGGCTGTAGGGAGGGACCTGATGGCATGGTAGGCAGCGCGATGCCTAAGGAAGGCATCGCGCTGCCTTCCGGTGACGAGCCTGTGAGATCCAGCCCCCTGGATCTCGCAGGCCGGAAGCTGTATCAGTAATACTCACTGTATTACTCATACAGCAAATGCATTCCAATACAGAAGTATTGGAATGCATTGTAAAGGATTAGACCCCCAAAATTGGGACAAAAAATAAAGTGAAAAAAATAAAGTTTTCCCCTAAAAAATGAAAAAGTTTCAAGTAAAAATAAACAAAAACGTCATTTTCCCCAAATAAAGATTAAAAAAATTGATAAAAAATAGGTGGGAAAAAAAGTTGACATATTAGGTATCGCTGTGTCCGTATCGACCAGCTCTATAAACATATCACATGACCTAACCCCTCAGATGAACACCGTAAAAAATAAAAACTGTGCTAAATAAAAAAAAAATTGTCACCTTACATCACAAAAAGTACAACAGCAAGCGATCAAAAAGGCGTATGCCCACCAAAAAAGTACCAATCTAACCGTCACCTCATCCCGCAAAAAATTAGCCCCTACCTGAAACAATCGCCCAAAAAAGTAAAAAAAACTATGGCTCAGAATATGGAGACACTAAAACATAATTTTTTTTTGTTTTAAAAAAGCTGTTATTGTGTAAAACTTACATAAATAAAAAAAGTATACATATTAGGTATCGCCGTGTCCGTTTTGACCGGCTCTATAAAAATATCACATGACCTAACCCCTCAGATGAACAGCGTAAAAAATAAAAACTGTGCTAAATAAACCATTTTTGTCACCTTACATCACAAAAAGTGTAATAGCAAGCGATCAAAAAGTCATATGCACCCCAAAATAGTGCCAATCAAACCGTCATCTCATCCCGCAAAAAATGAGACCCTACCTGAGATAATTGCCCAAAAACTGAAAAAACTATGGCTCTCAGACTATGGAAACACTAAAACATTATTATTTTTTGTTTAAAAAATGAAATCATTGTGTAAAACTTACATAAATAAAAAAAAGTATTCATATTAGGTATCACCGCGTCCATATCGACGGGCTCTATGAAAATTTCACATGACCTAACCCCTCAGGTGAATACCGTAAAAAAATATAAATATAAACGGTGTAATAAAAGCCATTTTTTGTCACCTTACATCACAAAAAGTGTAATAGCAAGCGATCAAAAAGTCACACGCACCCCAAAATAGTGCCAATCAAACCGTCATCTCATCCCGCAAAAATCATACCCTACCCAAGATAATCGCCCAAAAACTGAAAAAACTATGGCTCTCAGACTATGGAAACACTAAAACATGATTTTTTTTGTTTCAAAAATGAAATCATTGTATAAAACTTACATAAATAAAATAAAGTATACATATTAGGTATTTCTGCGTCTGTAACAACCTGGTCTATAAAAATATCACATGATCTAACCTGTCAGATGAATGTTGTAAATAACAAAAAATAAAAACGGTGCCAAAACAGCTATTTCTTGTTACCTTGCCTCACAAAAAGTGTAATATAGAGCAACCAAAAATCATATGTACCCTAAAATAGTACCAACAAAACTGCCACCCTATCCCGTAGTTTCTAAAATGGGGTCACTTTTTTGGAGTTTCTACTCTAGGGGTGCATCAGGGGGGCTTCAAATGGGACATGGTGTCAAAAAACCAGTCCAACAAAATCTGCCTTCCAAAAATCGTATGGCATTCCTTTCCTTCTGCGCCCTGCCGTGTGCCCGTACAGCAGTTTACGACCACATATGGGATGTTTCTGTAATCTACAGAATCAGGGCCATAAATAATGGGTTTTGTTTGGCTGTTAACCCTTGCTTTGTAACTGGAAAAAAAATATTAAAATGGAAAATCTGCCAAAAAAGTGAAATTTTGAAATTGTATCTCTATTTTCCATTAAATCTTGTGCAACACCTAAAGGGTTAACAAAGTTTGTAAAATCAGTTTTGAATACCTTGAGGGGTGTAGTTTCTTAGATGGGGTCACTTTTATGGAGTTTCTACTCTAGGGGTGCATCAGGGGGGCTTCAAATGGGACATGGTGTCAAAAAACTAGTCCAGCAAAATCAGCCCTCCAAAAACCAAACGGCGAACCTTTCACTCTACGCCCCGCTGTGTGGCCGTACAGTAGTTTACGGCCACATATGGGGTGTTTCTGTAAACAGCAGAGTCAGGGCAATAAAGATACAGTCTTGTTTGGCTGTTAACCCTTGCTTTGTTAGTGGAAAAAATGAATTAAAATGGAAAATTAGGCAAAAAAACGAAATTCTCAAATTTCATCCCCATTTGCCAATAACTCTTGTGCAACACCTAAAGGGTTAACGAAGTTTGTAAAATCAGTTTTGAATACCTTGAGGGGTGTAGTTTATAGAATGATGTCATTTTTGGGCGGTTTCTATTATGTAAGCCTCGCAAAGTGACTTCAGACCTGTAGTGGTCCCTAAAAATTGTTTTTTTGTAAATTTCAGAAAAATTTCAAGATTTGCTTCTAAACTTTTAAACCTTATAACATCCCCAAAAAATAAAATATCATTCCCAAAATAATTCAAACATGAAGTAGACATATGGGGAATGTAAAGTCATCACAATTTTTGGGGGTATTAATATGTATTACAGAAGTAGAGAAACTGAAACTTTGAAATTTGCTATTTTTTTTAAATTTTTGTTAAATTAGGTATTTTTTGTGCAAAAAAATAATATTTTTTTTACTTCATTTACTGTCATGAAGTACAATATGTGATGAAAAAACTATCTTTGAATAGCCTGGATAAGTCAAAGCGTTTTAAAGTTATCAGCACTTAAAGTGACACTGGTCAGATTTGCAAAAAATGGCCTGGTCCTAAGGTGAAATAAATAAAAATGATGGCTGGCACTCTACTAAGTATGGTGTCTTCGGTGCTCAATGATGGAGATTTCCTCCGAAATAATAGTATCGAATAATTCACGGCACTCTAAATTTTGATATGAAGGAAAAAGTAAATGTTATTTTGAAATGCCACCAGGAAATATCAGTTATAAGGGCCAACGTTTCGGTCCTCCCGGACCTTGTTCACGGCCTCCAAGTAAACCTGATTTGGGAAGGGTGGCGTCAATTATTCGATACTAAGGTGAAATAAGGCTGTGTCCTTAAGGAGTTAATAATGCTCCCATTTAAGCCCCAGCTTAAATAATGTCCCCCATAGTGTAGGATTTTTTTTTTTGTGCCCCCAGCTTTGATAATGACCCCAGCTTAAAGGGAACCTGTTATGTGGATATTTGATTATAATCTAACTAATTATATACAATCATTAACTACTAAAAAGTACCTTAGATGTATTCACTTACTGGTGTGACAGATGGTTATCTCATAATATACACACAAAGATGCCGCATGCTAATGAGATGATTTGAGTCCAGCGTGATGTCATTGAGTCCAGCGTATATTTAATTTAGAGCTATAGCCACTCCCTTGCCCACCTGCTGCTGATTCATATGGAAAATAACTGTCAATCAGCAGCAGGTGGGCGGGGAGTGTCAGGAGCTCATAAATATTCAGGACTCATCATTATCAGCTGGAGCTTTTCAATACAAGATGTTGGCAGATTGACTGGGTCAATTAAATAAAGTGAGCCAGCATTTTGCTAAGAGAATCAGTCGCTTATTTATGTTGCCCTTAGTTAGGGCACCATAAAGCTGGTGACAGGTTCCCTTTAAATCATTTCCCCATTGTGTATCTAATGCCCCCATAATGGCCCCCAGCTGTTCTTTAAGTTGAATTGATAAAAAAAAAAAACTCTCCTCATCCACTTGATAACGCTGCAGCAGTCTCTTCTCTCTTAATTGAACAGGACCTGCAATGTGCGCAATGATGTCACCAAGCTCTCCCACGTGGCTACATCATCACGCATATCGCAGGTACCTAAATGGCCATATTGTTAGGGTACTTTCACACTTGCGGCAGGACGGATCCGACATGCTGTTCACCATGTCGGATCCGTCCTGCCGCTATTTCGCCGTGCTGCCGGACTGCCGCTCCGTCCCCATTGACTATAATGGGGACGTGGGCGGAGCTCCGGTGCAGCACGACGGTGCACGGCGAAAGCCGCCGGACTAAAAAGTCCTGCATGTCCGACCAATGGCCATATTGTTAATGGCCGTCAGATGTGTGCACTCCAGTCTAAGCTGCCGTTAAAAACTGTCACATTGATTTTAAATGGTGTCCGTCTGGCCGTGGAAAGGCCAAGAATAGGACATGTTCTATTTTTGGACAGACTCTATTCTCTGACCGTTAAAAGAACTGCCATGGGAATAGCCCCATAGACTTTCATTGATGTTAAAAATGGCTGTGTGACGGCCGTTACTGAAACCTGAGGCCTTATATATCAGTCTTGGATATCAACTGAGACTCTGGCTATAATTGTCTCTGCCTGCTGTCTTTATTTTGGTCTCTCTCTCCATCTTTCCTCTTTCTCTCTCGCTCTGTCTGTCCCCCTCTCGCTTATTTCTTTTTGTTTTGTTTTTGTTTTCAGTGCCAGAGTACAGCACCTCGGTTATTTTAGGCAGTCCCATAGAGAATAAATGGAGTGGCAAGGTGCATACTCGTCCTTAAACTCCATCAGGGCAGGAGGAATATGGGACCCCATTCTTTAGATCAGTGGGGGTCCCATCCGTCACACCCCTATCAATCGGGTAGTTATCCCCCTATGCTATGTACATGCGATAACTTTATAGTGGTTTACTAAGTGCTTTATACTGATGACTTATCGTCGGGATAGCTCATCAGTTTACGGTCAGTGGTGGGATGACTCTGCCACCTCGCCAATCAGCCTCTACCTAAACTAGTGACTTCACATTCATCAGTCAAATTGCATATCATGAGAAAGGGGCTGAGCTGCTATGGCAAGAATAGTGACTATCCTATGGATGGTGCAGTGCTTGGTAAGTTGTGAGGAGGCCACTCTTCAAACAGCTGATCCTAAAGACAGGTCATCAGTATAAAACATTTGGAAAACCCCTTAAATACTTGACCCAATCCCTAAAAAAAATGTAAATGAATTATAACAGCAGCAGTGATCGTTTTGAGTGGAATTTAGGGGATGTGTTTATTTATATTATTGGACTCTCGCTACTGGAACTGAGTGACAGGAAGCCGGTGAGTGACTTTATTATTTTTGAATTAGCACTCTATTCACCAAACTAAAAACTGACATAAATGCTGGAAGGTTTTGTTTACACTGTGTGGTGGATTGTTCTTTAAAAATAATTTGAAAGATTTAGCTCTGTCTTTTTGTTTGTATAGAAAGCTGTGCTGATGGATCATGGAATTCGTCGACTAACATTTTTAGTAGCACAAAAGGTAATATATTGTTTTGTTCTCTGTATTGTGAGATATGTGCCTCCTCAGTCTCCACACAAGTGCACATACACACGCATACAGGCTTTTTAAAAAGTTAAATATTTGTCCTAAAATTTTACAACTGTATTTCAGAAAAGACAGGATAGATGATACATGTATGATCTTTGTGGCCCCAGTACTAGAATCGCTACAACAAGGATTGCAAGTCAGCACATTCCTACTTATTGCATGACCTCAGCTGTGATTGACATTCTAGAGTATATGCAGTATTAATTAGTTCTATTAGCCAAATGGCACAATATTTTTGGTTTTGTGCCTTTTTGGGGAATAGGAATATGCATGGCTCTGAAATGTGTTGCCCTTTCATAAGGTACCATATTTAAGTCACAGATCTGCTTTTAGTCCCACCCTACTTGGTGACACCGCTGATTTTATATTAGTACCGGTAATATGGAGAAATTAAATAGGTGGCGTCCTATAAATGCTATTAACCCCTTAGCTACCACCAATATGCCTTTTTACAGTGGTCATTTGAGGGGCCTTATGTGGTCTGCCACCTTTTTACGGAGGCCCAGTCTAAGCTCTGCATGTGTCTCCTGTGCAGTGGAGAGTGGTGGCTTGGCTATCCCATGAGAGCTGTGATTAAGCTGTAGTGGTCTGGATTGGCAGAAACGCAGATCTGGGCCTTTGACCCCTTTGATGCTGCAGGCAATAGCGCCCACAGAATGTAATGGAGCGGACTCCCTCTGTCTCCCATCAGCACCACATGAATGAGATTGTGGGGTGCCAGTGTCGGTGCACGCATGCCAGGGCCTAGAGAAGCATGTCCCAGGATGTCAGTATAACACTTACAGTAAAATACATTGGACTGCATCCATAATGACCCATGCCAGATTCTCCTTATCCGTCAAGAAAATGGAATACAAAAAGTTATACATCTTAGAAGGCGAAGATGTAAAAAATGTCTAAAATCCCTTGGTCTTTAACCACTTCCCGACCGCCTAACGCACGGATGCGTCCTGGCGGTGGTCGATTCATTCCTCCTGGACGCATCCGTGCGTCATCTCGCGAGACGCGAGATTTCCTGTGAACACGTGCGCACAGGCGCGCGCGTTCACAGGAACTGCAGGTAAGCGAGTGGATCTACAGCCTGCCAGCGGCGATCGTTCGCTGGCAGGCTGTAGATGCGATTTTTTTAACCCCTAACAGGTATATTAGACGCTGTTTTGATAACAGCGTCTAATATACCTGGTCCTCTGGTGGTCCCTTTTGCTTGGATCGACCACCAGAGGACACAGGCTGCTCTGTAATAAGTAGCACCAAGCACCACACTACACTGCACCCCCCCTGTCACTTATTAACCCCTTATTAACCCCTGATCACCCCATATAGACTTCCTGATCACCCCCCTGTCATTGATCACCCCCCTGTCATTGATCACCCCCCTCTAAGGCTCCATTCAGATGTCCGTATGTGTTTTACGGATCCACGGATCCATGGATCGGATCCGCAAAACACATACGGACATCTGAATGGAGCCTTACAGGGGGGTGATCAATGACAGGGGGGTGATCACCCCATATAGACTCCCTGATCACCCCCCTGTCATTGATCACCCCCTTGTAAGGCTGGCTCCATTCAGAGGTCCGTATGTGTTTTGCGGATCCACTGATCCATGAAACACATACGGACGTCTGAATGGAGCTTTACAGGGGGGTGATCAATGACAGGGGGGTGATCACCCCATATAGACTCCCTGATCACCCCCCTGTCATTGATCACCCCCTTGTAAGGCTGGCTCCATTCAGAGGTCCGTATGTGTTTTGCGGATCCACTGATCCATGGATCGGGTCCGCAAAACACATACGGACGTCTGAATGGAGCCTTACAGGGGTGTGATCACCCCATCTAGACTCCCTGATCACCCCCCTGTCATTGATCACCCCCGTGTCATTGATCACCCCCCTGTAAGGCTCCATACAGACGTCCGTATGTGTTTTGCGGATCCGTGGATCGCCAAAACACGGACACCGCAGATCCGCAATACACATACGGACGTCTGAATGGAGCCTTACAGGGGTGTGATCAATGACGGGGGGGTGATCACCCCATATAGACTCCCTGATCACCCCCCTGTCATTGATCACCCCCCTGTAAGGCTCCATTCAGACATTTTTTTTGGCACAAGTTAGCGGAAATAGTTATTTTGTTTTTGTTTTTTCTTACAAAGTCTCATATTCCACTAACTTGTGACAAAAAATTAAATCTCACATGAACTCACCATACCCCTCACGGAATCCAAATGCGTAAAATTTTTTAGACATTTATATTCCAGACTTCTTCTCACGCTTTAGGGCCCCTAAAATGCCAGGGCAGTATAAATACCCCACATGTGACCCCATTTCGGAAAGGAGACACCCCAAGGTATTCGCTGAGGGTCATATTGAGTCCATGAAAGATTGAACTTTTTGTCCCAAGTTAGCGGAAAGGGAGACTTTGTGAAAAAAAATAATTTTTTTTTTTTTCGCTAACTTGTGCCAAAAATAAATAAATTTCTATGAACTCGCCATGCCCCTCATTAAATACCTTGGGGTGTCTTCTTTCCAAAATGGGGTCACATGTGGGGTATTTATACTGCCCTGGCATTTTAGGGGCCCTAAAGCGTGAGAAGAAGTCTGGAATATAAATGTCTAAAAAATTTTACGCATTTGGATTCCGTGAGGGGTATGGTGAGTTCATGTGAGATCTAATTTTTTGTCACAAGTTAGTGGAATATGAGACTTTGTAAGAAAAAACAAAACAAAACAAAAACAAAAACAAAATAACTATTTCCGCTAACTTGTGCCAAAAAAAATGTCTGAATGGAGCCTTACAGGGGGGTGATCAATGACAGGGGGGTGATCAGGGAGTCTATATGGGGTGATCACCCCCCCATCATTGATCACACCCCTGTAAGGCTCAATTCAGACGTCCGTATGTGTATTGCGGATCTGCGGTGTCCGTGTTTTGCGGATCCACGGCGCGTGAGAAGAAGTCTGGGATCCAAATGTCTAAAAATGCCCTCCTAAAAGGAATTTGGGCCCCTTTGCGCATCTAGGCTGCAAAAAAGTGTCACACGTGGTATCGCCGTACTCAGGAGAAGTTGGGGAATGTGTTTTGGGGTGTCATTTTACATATACCCATGCTGGGTGAGATAAATATCTTGGTCAAATGCCAACTTTGTATAAAAAAATGGGAAAAGTTGTCTTTTGCCGAGATATTTCTCTCACCCAGCATGGGTATATGTAAAAAGACACCCCAAAACACATTGCCCAACTTCTTCTGAGTACGGCGATACCAGATGTGTGACACTTTTTTGCAGCCTAGGTGGGCAAATGGGCCCACATTCCAAAGAGCACCTTTCGGATTTCACAGGGCATTTTTTACACATTTTGATTTCAAACTACTTCTCACGCATTAGGGCCCCTAAAATGCCAGGGCAGTATAACTACCCCACAAGTGACCCCATTTTGGAAAGAAGACACCCCAAGGTATTCCGTGAGGGGCATGGCGAGTTCCTAGAATTTTTAATTTTTTGTCATAAGTTAGCGGAAAATTATGATTTTATTTTATTTTATTTTTTTATTACAAAGTCTCATATTCCACTAACTTGTGACAAAAAATAAAAAGTTCTATGAACTCATTATGCCCATCACGAAATACCTTGGGGTGTCTTCTTTCCAAAATGGGGTCACTTGTGGGGTAATTATACTGCCCTGGCATTTTAGGGGCCCTAATGTGTGAGAAGTAGTTTGAAATCAAAATGTGTAAAAAATGCCCTGTGAAATCCGAAAGGTGCTCTTTGGAATAGGGGCCCCTTTGCCGACCTAGGCTGCAAAAAAGTGTCACACATGTGGTATCGCCGTACTCAGGAGAAGTTGGGCAATGTGTTTTGGGGTGTCATTTTAAATATACCCATGCTGGGTGAGAGAAATATCTCGGCAAAAGACAACTTTTCCCATTTTTTTTATACAAAGTTGGCATTTGACCGAGATATTTATCTCACCCAGCATGGGTATATGTAAAATGACACCCCAAAACACATTGCCCAACCTCTCCTGAGTACGGCGATACCACATGTGTGACACTTTTTTGCAGCCTAGGTCGGCAAAGGGGCCCACATTCCAAAGAGCACCTTTAGGATTTCACAGGGCATTTTTAACACATTTTGATTTCAAACTACTTCCCACACATTAGGGCCCCTAAAATGCCAGGGCAGTATAACTACCCCACAAGTGACCCCATTTTGGAAAGAAGATATCCCAAGGTATTTCGTGATGGGCATAGTGAGTTCATGGAAGTTTTTATTTTTTGTCACAAGTTAGTGGAATATGAGACTTTGTAAGGAAAAAAAAAATCATCATTTTCCGCTAACTTGTGACAAAAAATAAAAAGTTCTATGAACTCACTAAGCCCATCAGCGAATACCTTAGGGTGTCTACTTTCCGAAATGGGGTTATTTGTGGGGTTTTTCTACTGTCTGGGCATTGTAGAACCTCAGGAAACATGACAGGTGCTCAGAAAGTCAGAGCTGCTTCAAAAAGCGGAAATTCACATTTTTGTACCATAGTTTGTAAACGCTATAACTTTTACCCAAACCATTTTTTTTTTTTACCCAAACATTTTTTTTTTTTATCAAAGACATGTAGAACAATAAATTTAGAGAAAAATTTATATATAGATGTCGTTTTTTTAGAAAAATGTTACAACTGAAAGTGAAAAATGACATTTTTTTGCAAAAATTTCATTAAATTTCGATTAATAACAAAAAAAGTAAAAATGTCAGCAGCAATGAAATACCACCAAATGAAAGCTCTATTAGTGAGAAGAAAAGGAGGTAAAATTAATTTGGGTGGTAAGTTGCATGAAGGGTGTTTAAGCTAGGGGAGCTGAGGTGGTTAAAGGGCATCTGTCAACAGATTTGTACCTATGAAACTGGCTGAGCTATTGCGTGAGTGCTTGGCATTTGAAGATATCTGTGTTGGTCCCATGTTCATATGCATTGCTGAGAAAAATGAAGTTTTAATATATGCATATGAGCCTCTAGGAGCAGTAGGGGGGTTGCCATTACACCTAGAGGCTCCACTTTATCTGCATCTGATGCTCCCTCTCCACTTTCATTTGACTATATATCAATCTACTCAGCTCGTCCTGCTTCAGTTCAGACATTTTGTTCAACATGACAGGTTTCCTTTAATGAAAAACTGACCTGCTTTATTTTAAATTGCATCTTGCATAGAGGAACAGTAAAAATTTAGAATTATATTAAGGAATGTCTAAATGAGCATTACCCTTTTATTTTTAAAAGAGCAACAAAATTTGGAAATACAAGATTGTGCAACATCTGTTTTGTTTTCCTGAAATGGTTTTGAAACTTACTTTATCATAATTTTGGTTAAAATATTGCGTAATTTTAGGGTCCGCAAAATGGGTCCGCATCCGTTCTGCAATTTTGCAGAACAGCTGCGGACCCATTTATTTTCAATGGGGCCGGAATGTGCTATCCGCATTTGCGGATCCGGACTTCCGTTCCGCAAAAAAATAGAATAGGTCCTATTCTTGTCCGCAATTGCGGACAAGAAAAATTATTTTCTATGAGAGTGCTGGCGATGTGCGTTCCGCAAAACACATACGGACGTGTGAATGGACCCTTACTTGTAATTGCTGCACTAACCTGCTTTTCCTTCTTACCATTTTTTCCCCCTCAGGATTTCAGAAAGCAGATAAACTGTGAGGTAGACCAAAGGTTTCATGTGAGTATGCATAAGTAGCAGAAATGAAAGGGAATGTGTCATGAGAAAATGACTTATTGTTTAAATCGTGTTATGTTAAACATATTTTAATCAAGTCAAAGGGTTTTGGAACCGCGCTGCTAGAGACTATGTCTCCCGGTCATCAGTGAATGGCAAAAGGGTGTCAGCCCCTCTCCTCAATGCCCGCAGGATCCAGTCCTCCCCAGACCTCTTTCTCTGCAGGGTTGAAAGGGAATAGGCAGAATAGTGAAGCACCCTTAGCACTCTTTTTATAAAAGGTTTTATTCTTCTCACAAGGGTTCGTGAACAAAAGGCATAAAATACAAATCAGTCATCACGTTCCTGCCCGACCCGGGTTTCGCTACCTCGTTTCTTCAGGGGCGATAACTGCGTATGCTTGCAGTCAAGCCTCTTAAATAGCCCAGCTGATTTCATTACACAGGCCGGTATAGTTCCGGATCATAGCATAATTCCAAAACAACATTTACAAATCATACATAGTAAAATACCATCAATGGTCCTTTAGTACCATCACATCTAAGACATATAAATAAAAATAAAATACAATTACAAATAGAATTAAAACTGCGAGAGGATTTTCTCTCTCTCTTACCAGTTCATATGTATATATATATTTCCCTTTCGGGTTACCGCTATTGCATATGTTCAGTACATATCTCCAACCTCCTTATAGAAATTCCTATCCCATATCATAATCATACCGCCTAGTATCCCCAATGGTATAGACTTCGACCACAGTCTCGATAATACCGTATCCTAGTCTCCGCCTATTCCTAGGACGTAATACCTGTATTCTCCACCCACTTCAGGGACGTTTGTTCAAGTGTGTTCCACCTACTCCTGTTGCGTCACTCAGGTGTTCCCGACCCCTCCTCCATCCTGACGTCCGCATCACGCGGCACCACCGTTCAATCGAACAGTCAAGCCAGCATGACGTCACTCGAAGGTCCTTAAGAGGCCAGGTAGGGAACAGCCGACGGCGCCACCGGTGAAATCACTGTTTATTGTACATGGTTAAGACACAAGGTTCATCCCAATATTGATAACGCTGTTCCTTCGTTCCCCTCCCACTCCTGGGGTGCCACTCTGGTGTTCCTCCCCCACTATTGTAGCGTCACTCAGGTGTTCTCGACCCCGCCTCCACCCCGACGTCCACATCACGAGGCTCTACCGTCCAATAGAGCGGTCAAGCCAGCATGACGCCGCTCAAGGTCCTTAAGAGGCCAGGTACAGAACAGCCGATCACTCCACTGTTGGGAACAATTTATATTAAACATGGTTTGAGGTCAAATTCGATGTTCAGCCCACTGGGTTGTAGGGTCCCTAGCTTAAAAATCCACTCTACCTCTTTTCTGTTAATTTGTGCCAGTGAGTCCCCTCCGCGCCAGTGCGGCTTAACTGTTTCCACACCAGCAAATTTTAAACCTTGCAGATTTTTTCCATGCAACAGTTTAAAATGTGCTGATACGCTGTGGGTCATAAGGCCTTTCTTGATGTTCCGTAGGTGTTCTTGTATCCTAACCTTCAGCTTCCTGATTGTCCTTCCCACGTACTGGAGCCCACAAGGGCACTCCAGTACGTATATGATGCCCTCATTTTCGCACGAACAGTTATTTCTTATGCGAAATTCAGCCCCATTCTTTTTGGATACTATACAGTTAATATTCCTCTGTCGCTCTTTTGAATTCCGGTTTTTACAACCTGCACAAAATCCGCACCAGGTAAATTTTCCTACTTCCTTTTTCACCTTTATATTTACTGGGGGAATGGCACTATGTACGAGTTTTTCCTTGATGCTGGCCGCTTTTTTGAAAATAAAGGAGGGGTTCGCCGGTATTATTTTTCCTATTGTTGGGTCGTTTTTTAATACTCCCCAATTCTTTTTTACCATTTTCTTGATGTTATCAGACATGGAGCAAAACTTGGTCACAAATGAAAACCTATAGTCCCTATCCATCTTTTCCACTTTTTCTTTCATGTGTTCCTTTCTTCCCTCTTTTTCTATTTCCACATTTTGTATACACACATCTAGGTTGGCCTCATCATACCCTCTTTCCACAAACCTATTTTTGAGTACCCCACATTGTATTCCGTAATCACTCACTTATGTACAATTACGGGCCATTCTCTTGAACTGACCTTTCGGTATGTTCTTGAGCCATGGACCGTAATGACAGCTCTTCATATCAATGTAAGAATTTACATCTGTTTCCTTAAAATAGGAACTTGTTAGAAAGCGACCACTTTCCATCCGAATACACAGATCCAAAAAATTGACACTGATGTTACTGATCTCTCCCACAAATCGTAGGTTCCAGTCGTTATTATTCAACTGGGAAATAAAGGACTCAAGTCCCTCTCTCCCTCCTTCCCACACTAGGAGACAGTCATCAATATACTTCCTCCAGAAGGTCAATTTGCCCCCTGGGGTGTCCACTCCTAGTGTGGGAAGGATTGAGCTCTCCTCCCAAGCCCCCATAAAAATATTAGCAAAGGAATAGGCGGAGACTAGGATACGGTATTATCGAGACTGTGGTCGAAGTCTATACCATTGGGGATACTAGGCGGTATGATTATGATATGGGATAGGAATTTCTATAAGGAGGTTGGAGATATGTACTGAACATATGCAATAGCGGTAACCCGAAAGGGAAATATATATATATATACATATACATATGAACTGGTAAGAGAGAGAGAAAATCCTCTCGCAGTTTTAATTCTATTTGTAATTGTATTTTATTTTTATTTATATGTCTTAGATGTGATGGTACTAAAGGACCATTGATGGTATTTTACTATGTATGATTTGTAAATGTTGTTTTGGAATTATGCTATGATCCGGAACTATACCGGCCTGTGTAATGAAATCAGCTGGGCTATTTAAGAGGCTTGACTGCAAGCATGCGCAGTTATCGCCCCTGAAGAAGCGAGGTAGCGAAACCCGGGTCGGGCAGGAACGTGACGACTGATTTGTATTTTATGCCTTTTGTTCACGAACCCTTGTGAGTAGAATAAAACCTTTTATAAAAAGAGTGCTAAGGGTGCTTCACTATTCTGCCTATTCCCTTTCAACCCTGCAGAGAAAGAGGTCTGGGGAGGACTGGATCCTGCGGGCATTGAGGAGAGGGGCTGACACCCTTTTGCCATTCACTGATGACCGGGAGACATAGTCTCTAGCAGCGCGGTTCCAAAACCCTTTGACTTGTCTATATCAGTGTGAACGACCTACCACACTATTCCGGGACCAGCAGCAGCGCAAGTAACTTGTCCGTGTTGGGACACAGGACTGACTTTTTGTTCTTTGTATTTAAACATATTTTAATGCATAATTATCCATGTCACTATCTGTATTGTAAAAAAATTCTACCATTCTACAGTTTTCGCATTGGCTGCTAAGCCTAATAGGTCTGTTCAGATCACTTTTCACCATTCATCTCACTATCATAGGTAGGATTAGAATAAAAGATATATATACACTACACGCTAAAATTTAGGGATATTTGACTTGTGGGTTAAGTTTCAGGATGAACCTAAACTGCACTCAAACCTTTACACTTGAACTTAAAGAGGACTGTTCACTGCTCCTGACAGGCCTATTTTAATAGCTACATGCATTCCCTGTGTAATAACAATTCTGGAGCATCTATTCTTATGACTTTGTGATGTGCCATTCCTTTATTATTCCTACTAGAAGTTATGAATTTGTTGCTAGCAATCTGCAGTAAGGGTACAGAGGGGTGTTAACCAGTTGGGGGGGTGGGTGTACCTGCAAAGTCTCACTTTATCCATTCAGTGCTGCCATTCTGACTGTGCAAGGACACCCCCCCAACTGGTTAACACCCCTCTGTACCTTTACTGCCGACAGCTAACAATTAATTTATAAGTAGAAATTATAAAGGAATGCCACAACATATAGTCCTAAGAATAGATGCTCCAGAATTGTTATTACATAGGGGATGCATGAAGCTATTAACTTGTAGAGGACCTGTGCCGTACATGTATGGCGCTGGTCGAAGTGACTTAAGGACCAGAGGCACAGATATGCCGGCGTATTAACCCCTTGTATGCCTCAGTCAATGCTGACCGCGGCATGCAGAGTTTTTGCGGAGGGTACGCGTTCCCTCCGCATCTCTATCGGGGCTTGCCCTCTACGGAAGCCTGTGAGATCCAGCCCCTTAGACTGTGTTTCACAGGCAGGCTTTCAGCATACAAGCTGACAGTCAATGCATTACAATACAGGATGTATTGTAATGTATTGTAGAGGGGATCAGACCCCAGAAGTTGAAGTCCCAGAGTAGGACAAAAAAAAGTAAAAAATAAAAAAGTGTTTTTCATAATAAAAAAAGAAAGTTTCAAGTAAAAAAAAAACACCCCAAAATAAAACACATAAAATTGTAAAAAAAAAATAAAAATAGAAAAAAAAGAAAACCAGACAAATTGAGTATTTCCGTGTCCGTAACGACCGGCTGTATAAAAATTTCACATGATCCCCCCAAACGCTGTAGAAAAAATAAAATAAAAACTGTTCTAAAACAACCATTTTTTTGTCACCTTACATAACAAAAAGTGCAACACCTAGCGATCAAAAAGGTGTATGCCCCCAAAATAGTACCAATCACACAGTCACCTGATCAAAATGAGCCCCTGCATTAAACAATAGGGCAAAAAACTTTGAGCGAACTTCAAGTTTTGAAGTTTGGGTATATGCTGAATTGCGTTATGGATTAGTTTACCACGTAACCTAACGCAATTCCATGACGGAATGAAAGAGGACCTTTCACCTCTCCTGACATGCCTATTTTAATAGCTATATGAATTATGTAATAACAGTTCTGTAGCATCTATTCTTATGTCTGTATGTTGTGCCATTCCTTTTATTATTTGCACTAGAAGTTATGAATGAATTGCTGTTATTCTGCAGTAAGGGTACAGAGGGGTGGTAACCAGTTGGGGGAATAGATACTCCAGAATTGTTGTTACATGGGAAATGCATGGTTATTAAAACAGGCATGTCTGGAGTGGTGAAAGGTCGTCCTTAAAGGGCTTCTGTCACCCCCACAACACATTTTTCATTTTTGGGCTTGTTAAAATCCTTATTGAACGACTATTCCCTATATAGAGCTCTTACCTTGGTCTGTGGCTTCGTTTCATTAAAAATCGATCTTTTAAAATATGCAAATGACTTCACTACCAGCAAGTAGACACCCTACTTGCTGATAGTGAAGTCATTTGCATATTTTAAAAGATCGATTTTTAATGAAACGAAGCCACAGACCAAGGTAAGAGCCCTATATTGGGAATAGTCGTTCAATAAGGATTTTAACAAGCCCAAAAATGAAAAATGTGTTTTGGGGGTGACAGAAGCCCTTTAAGTCCAAGACTAGAGCATAAAGTGTCTTGAAAAAAGTATTCTTACTCCTTTAACTTTTCCCACAAACTTGAATGTATTTTATTGAGATTTTATTTGCTAGACCAACACAAAGTAGCAAGTGTGTGAAAAGTGAAAAGAAAATTACACCTAGTTTTCAAAAATTTTCATAACTAAAAATCTAAGTGTGCTGTGCATTTGTATTCAGTCCCCTGTATTCTGATGCACCTATATAAAATCCAGTGTGACCAACTGCCTTCAGAAGTCACCTAATTAGTAATGATTTCACTTGTGTGAAATTTATTCTGAATGTAACTACATCTCTTCTGTGAAGGCATCAGAAGTTCGTTAAAGAACATTAGTAATCAAACTGCATCATGACCAGACAGGTCAGGGATAAAGTTGTGGAGAAGTGTAAAGTGGAGTAAGGTCATAAAAATATTCCCACTTCAGAACATCTCACTGAGCACTGTTCAGCCATTCATCTGAAAATGGAAGGAGTTTGGCACAACTGCAAACCTACCAAGACATGGCTGTCCACCTAAACTGACAGTCCAGGCAAGGAGAGCACTAAGTAGCCAAGAGGTCCATGGTCACTCTGGAGTAGCTGTAGAGATCCACAGCCCAGGTGGGAGAATCTGTCCACAGTACAGTCATGTACTCTACAAATCTGGCTTTTATGGAAGAGTGACAAGAAGAAAGACACTTTTGAAAGCAAGCCATAAGAAGTGCCATTTGCCACAAGCCATGTCGGGGACACAGCAAATGTGGAAAAAGGTGCTGTGGTCAGACAAAACCAAAGTTGAAATTTAAATGCACTGTGTGGTGGAAAACTAACACTGCACATCACCCTAAACACACCATCCGTGAAATATGGTGGTGGCAGCATCATGCTGTGGGGATGCTTTACTTCAGCAGGGACAGGGAAGCTGGTGACAGTTGATGGGAAGAGGAGTTGAGCTAAATACAGAGCAGTCCTGGGGGAAAACTTGTTGGAGGCTCCAAAAGACTTGAGACTGGGGCTGAGGTTCACCTAAAGAATTATTAGGAACACCTGTTCTATTTCTCATTAATGCAATTATCTAGTCAACCAATCACATGGCAGTTGCTTCAATGCATTTAGGGGTGTGGTCCTGATCAAGACAATCTCCTGAACTCCAAACTAAATGTCAGAATGGGAAAGAAATGTGATTTAAGCAATTTTGAGCGTGGCATGGTTGTTGGTGCCAGACGGGCCGGTCTGAGTATTTCACAATCTGCTCAGTTACTGGGATTTTCACGCACAACCATTTCTAGGGTTTACAAAGAATGGTGTGAAAAGGGAAAAACATCCAGTATGCGGCAGTCCTGTGGGCAAAAATGCCTTGTGGATGCTAGAGGTCAGAGGAGAATGGGCCGACTGATTCAAGCTGATAGAAGAGCAACGTTGACTGAAATAACCACTCATTACAACCGAGGTATGCAGAAAAGCATTTGTGAAGCCACAACACGCACAACCTTGAGGCGGATGGGCTACAACAGCAGAAGACCCCACCGGGTACCACTCATCTCCACTACAAATAGGAAAAAGAGGCTACAATTTGCACGAGCTCACCAAAATTGGACTGTTGAAGACTGGAAAAATGTTTCCTGGTCTGATGAGTCTCGATTTCTGTTGAGACATTCAAATGGTAGAGTCCGAATTTGGCGTAAACAGAATGAGAACATGTATCCATCCTCTGGCTACTTCCAGCAGGATAATGCACCGTCACAAAGCTCGAATCATTTCAAATTGGTTTCTTGAACATGACAATGAGTTCACTATACTAAAATGGCCCCCACAGTCACCAGATCTCAACCCAATAGAGCATCTTTGGGATGTGGTGGAACGGGAGCTTCGTGCCCTCGATGTGCATCCCTGAAATCTCCATCAACGGCAAGATGCTATCCTATCAATATGGGCCAACATTTCAAAAGAATGCTATCAGCACCTTGTTGAATCAATGCCACGTAGAATTAAGGCAGTTTTGAAGGCAAAAAGGGGTCCAACACCGTATTAGTATGGTGTTCCTAATAATTCTTTAGGTGAGTGTATAGGCAGAGCTACAATGCAAAGGTTTAGATCAAAGCATATTCATGTGTTAGAATGGCCCAGTTAAAGTCCAGACCTAAATCCCATTGAGAATCTGAGGCAAGACTTGAAAATTACAGACTCTCTTCATGCAATCTGACTGAGTTTAAAGGGAGTCTGTCATCAAAGTTTCACCTTTTTAACCCTTCCCATAGCTTTCTAGCAGCCTTACAGTTAATAAAAACGTTACCTTTATGAGCAATCCTGGACTTATAAAACTGGCAAAAAACAACTTAGTAGCATATGCAAATGAGGGCTCGCAAGTGCCCAGGGGCGGCGTTACCCTCATATGTACCCAGCTAGCTCAGCCTTATTGTCGCTTCCCCCAGCCCATTTTTTCCCTCTGCCCACCCATCCTTTCCCTCTGACCGCCCATCTACTTACTTCTTGTTTCGCCGAGATCCCGCGCCTGCGCACTCAGTCCGTCGGCCGGTGCATGCGCACTGCGATGCCCATTCCTTGTACGGCATCACAGTAATTAATGCGCATGCGCCGGCTAACGGCGTGAAAACATCACAAAGGAGGCTGTCCATCTGCGCATTAATTACTGTGATGCTGTACAAGGAATGGGCATCGCAGTGCGCATGCGCCGGCCGACGGACTGAGTGCGCAGGCGCGGGATCTCGGCGAAACAAGAAGTAAGTAGATGGGCGGGCAGAGGGAAAGAATGGGCGGGGGAAAGCGACAATAAGGCTGAGCTAGTTGGGCACCTACGAGGGTAACGCCGCCTCTGGGCACTTGCGAGCCCTCATTTGCATATGCTACTAAGTAGTTTTTTGCCGGTTTTATAAGTCCAGGATTGCTCATAAAGGTAACGTTTTTATTAACTGTAAGGCTGCTAGAAAGCTATGGGAAAAGTTAAAAAGGTGAAACTTTGACAGACTCCCTTTAAGCTATTTTGCAAAGAACAAATGGCAACACTTTTAAGCTCTAGATGTGCAAAGACATACCAAAAAAGAATTGCAGCTGTAATTGCAGCGAAAGATGGTCCCACAAGGGGGGCTCAATACAAATGAATGCTACACTTTCCATATTTGTATTTGTTACAAATGTTGAAAACCATGTATAATTTTCTTTACACTTCACAATTACTTGCTACTTTGTATTGGTCTATCACATAAAATCCAAATAAAATACTGTGGCAGTGGAGCTGCCAGAGGGCCATATGAGGGCCATTAAATGGTGTATCTCACCCAGAGGAAGCTGGGTGAGAACAAGAAAGGCTGGGAAATAGGTTTCCCCCACTGCCTGCAGCAGCTAGGCTTGTAATTAGCAGCCAGCTGAGGAGCTCGGATATATGTGGGCTGAGCTCCTCAACCACGGCTCCCTGTCTGGTGAAGGAGCACGCTGCATCAATGCCTGTGGGAGCTGGGACCCTCTAACCCTGTGTAGGGTAAGCACCATGTTGTGTTTTGGGGAGCTGGGTGGTAGACCCAGATCCCAATAGAGAGGGAGAAATACTGTGTAGTCAGTGGCCAGACGGCCTAGGATTTATGTTTATGATTTGTTTGGACTGCTGTAAAAGTGACAATAAAGCTGGTTGTGGTCAGTTTGCACCAAAATCTGCAGTGTTGGAGTGGCTTCTTGAGGTGTGCCAACCGTTTAAGTGGAGAAGACTGCGATCCTGGAAAGCTAAGTGACCCAGAGTTTTCACAATACATTTAAGTTTGTGGGTGTACCGTGAAAAAATGTGGAAAAGTTCAAGGGGTATGAATACTTATTCAAAGCACTGTCTGTATGGAATATTTTTCTCATGTTAAAATTATAATAAGTGCAATAAATTGATAAAACAAATATGACTAGATACTGTATGACCTTAATGATTAAAAACTGATAAGAAAAGCTTTTCAGTATACTGGATGGATATCCTTCTCCTTGAGGCTATAATGTGTCATTACCACAGCATCACATGTTATCACATTAATGAAGTTATTTTCTAGAAATTGCTCTGTTAGTATGGGCAGATAACACAATCAAAAACATCTCATTGCGTTTGTACATGAAAAAAACAACAATTTTGCTTCCCATGAATGCAAATTATGCCCCTGCTGCGATCAAATAACCCAGCCATCATCAGGACTATCAAAATAATTTGCCTAAATTAGCCAATCAAGACATCCTGCATATTAGAGAATGTGAAAACATGCAACACAAATCATCATAGCTGATTATTATACTAATAATCATGTTAAAAACCTAATGAGATGAGAAAATGGAAGTTAGCTGGAGCAAAGCTTTTCCATCTAAACATGCTGGGAAATAATTGTTTTGACTGTAATTAACACACAACAAAAAATATATAAATCCTATGAAAAGTGAAAGAATCTCTTAAAGTAATGGGGTTTACCATATTGGATTGAATTGGATTGTCATGTTATGGGCAGTATTGTTTAGAAAAGATGCTTATGTAAAGTCTTCATGTGATAGCCATGTGTAGCGATTCTATTTAAAATACCACATAGTATAACATTTTAACATAAAAAATTTCAGGCGTAAGTTGACTCATTCTAACACCTTGTTTTAATGCTGTCCAGAGACCTGTCTCCGTACAGCATTAAAATGTATTGCCTCCGTGGAGGCAAAATTCGTTTCACCTGCAAGACTTTGTCACGCAAGACTTTGTTAAATGAATTTGGTATTTATTTCTACAAATTCTACAACATTTAAAATTAGAAATTTGATATTCGGGTTTGTTACCAGCTGGTACCTCAGTACCAAACCAGATTTCAGATTGCTAACTTGAATTTTTTTTTAAAGATGTAGTAATGAATACCGAATTCATTTTAATGCTGTATGGAGACATGTCTCCGGGCAGCGTTAAAACAAAGTGTAAGAACGAATCGACTTCATATCTATGATTTGAAGCCCGAATCCTTTCCCGCGTGCACCTACATTACTTTGGACCTTTTTTAGCTGTCCAGTTAAATTCACCCGAAAAGTGTGTTTGGAGTGCTGATTATCTTTTCTTTTTTTGTGGAATTACAAATACTCGCTCCAAAAAACAAACGAGTCAACACATGCCAATGTGAGAGTACACGTTGTCGTGGCTGAAAATACAGAACCAAACACAATGCAACAGCGCTCTGCAAATACAAAATATATGCACTAATGCCATACTCACTATAAAAAAAACATACTTGTACTAATGCAATGCTCATTATATAAATTCTTTGCACGTATATTTTGATCAAAATTATTTGTGCCTATCCATCATGGCTAGGTTATCTCATTCAGACAAATGCTAAATACTACCTCTTTTGGTGCAAACCAGCCTCCAATAAATTTAGGGAAGGCAGGTTGCACATATATACTGAGCCCACTATTCTGTTTGCCAAATGGTCTCCAATGAATACAGGGACATCAGGCTTCAGCTTTATACCATATTAATTAAAACCAGCCTGTGGAAAACAGGTATTTGCCAAGTGTCTCACATTTATATAGTTAGCATAGCATTAATACTACTATGTTTTTATAGTGAGTATGGCATTAGTTCATATATTTTGTGTTTGCAGTGTGGTGTTGCATTGTTTGGTTTTATATCCTATTCATATGCCACAAATGTTAGTAACAGTTTATAAGGCTTAAAAAAGACATCTATCCATCCAGTTCAGCCTGTTATCCTGCAAGTTGATCCAGAGGAAGGCAAAAAAAAACTATGAAGTAGAAGCCAATTTTTCTCACTTTAGGGGATCAGGCAATCATAATAACTTTAACGACCCTTCTCCAGAAATCTAGTAACTATAACCTGTAATATTATTACACTCCAGAAATACACCCAGGCCGCTCTTGAATTCCTTTATTGTACTCACCATCACCACCTCCTCAGGCAGAGAGTTCCATAGTCTCACTGCTCTTACCGTAAAGAATCCTTTTCTATGTTTGTGTACAAACCTTCTTTCCTCCAGACGCAGAGGGTGTGCCCTCGTCACAGTCCTGTGGATAAATAGATATGGGAAAACCCCTTTATGCGTGCTATTGTATCTTGATTTGATTCCTTTGAAATGGTTTCTATTATTGTTAGTAGCTTTTCTGCAGTGTTGTATGCTACAGTGATATGCCACCTCCACACTTTTCCAAGTTTTGACCCACTTACAAGTGTTGGCGCCCTTTATGCATGAGTGTTTATCTGTGTCTTCATAGTTTTCTATGTTTATCTGTTTTTAATTAATATGTATTTTTGATTTTCAAATATGTACTTGTATTTTGATATTATATGGCATTGTGCTGTGTGTTTTGCTATTGATGGTTATGGAAGAATACGGTAATGGGTGGCCAACAGATGCAATCGTTTTTTTTTTTTGTTTGTTTTTATCTCACGCCACACATCTTGGAATATGTTGGCAACATGCCTGCCACTGTTTAATGCTGTCCTCAGTCAGGGCAGCAAAAATGGACTGCTTCCCTTAAAGTAAAAGTTAAGGGAAAGACATCTGTTTTAGCCTCATTTTGTTTTATTTTATACATTGATACATTCCCATTGTTTACTTGTATTCCTGTAATAGTCTTCCATTAAACCTGTGTACAATAAATTTTAACCTAAATGTGTGTGTGTTTTTTTTTAAACCTTTTAGAGGGAGTTTCCCAAATTCTTTACTTTCCGGGCAAGAAACAAGGTATGTCTTCAACAATTATAGAATCTTAGGAGGAATAGAAGGTGTAAGAGCATAGTTATGTAGAAAGAAGGAAACCATCCCAACATACACCATGCTGGAACATTGAGCAAAATAATAAATATGATAAATATGTAGGCAATTTATAATATTGCTTTTGAGACAAAGGTAACGTTGGTTAACTACTTGCGGATGATCGCTAAATTTGCCTTTTCAAAGTAGAAAATAAGTTCAGAAGTTCTCCATTAGTTATGATAATTTTTAAATGTATTTGCAATAATTCTGCTACAATTTGTGTTTTTGAAGTTTGAGGAAGACCGAATCTATAGACATTTGGAACCTGCCCTTGCCTTCCAGTTAGAGCTGAACCGTATGAGAAACTTTGACTTAACAGCAATTCCATGTGCCAACCATAAAATGCATCTGTACTTGGGGGCTGCCAAAGTAGAAGAAGGAACTGAAGTCACAGATTATAGATTCTTTGTCCGTGCTATCATCAGACACTCTGATCTAGTTACTAAGGTGAGTATGATTGTGTTTTTATTAATTACATTTTATTTATATTCATATCTATAAAGGACAGGAGGTCATGGACTGAAGCTTTTCTGTCAGGAGCTCTCCCAGCCAAATCACCATGCAGGGGCGGTACTTTTAGGGTTGTCATGGAAAATCTGTAAAGTCCCGGTAGATCGAACTATTAGTGTGACTGGTAGCTGGAGGGCTCTGATTCTGTGCCAAATCCTAGAGCTAGTTTTCCTGTGTAACTTACTGTGATTGCATTTGTATTCAGGGCTCTATACTGTGTGACTTACTGTTGACTGTTTTGGTGATCTTGCATGTTTTTGGGTTATCAATGGGGCTGCTGTTTATCTACTTTCCTGGTAATTGACTCTGACTTGTCTCTGCATTACACAAGGGGTTAATCCATTCATCATATCGGTTTCTCCTGGTTTTTGATCCAACTTGCTTACTCCTCTTTGTACCTGCCTGGTAATTCTGGAAGGTCTGATACTAGTGTGACCGTACCAGTATTCTGTTATCAGCTCCATAGATGTCACATGGGTCTCAGACAGCCAAGTTCATCCTGCCTTGTAATGGGTTCTGGTGAATGCCTAGGGGGCAACCTTGGCTTCATAGTTCCCGGAGTGGTTTTGGAGGACTTTTAGAATTTTTTACTGGCTGTGGTCCGGATGGTAACTGTAGTACTCACCACCATTTTCTTTTGTTAAAGTAACATAATATTTTGTTCCCCAAACTTAGAAATACATTCAAATTTCTTTCTTACTGTTACCAGTATAAAGTCTTACAGGTTGATGGATATATGATAGTTATGGAAATAAACTGCTGTTTCCAAGGTCAAGATACTTGAAGGGAATGTGTCATCAGAAAATGACCTATTGTTTGTCATGTTTTTATGTTAAACATATTTTATAGAATTTTTCGTGATTTTTATATAATTTTCCATGCCCATATCTATATAAAAAATTATAAAATCCTGCGGTTCTCACACTGTCGACTAAGCCTAATAATAGGTGCCACTTATGTCTTGCGTTTTTAGCATTACAGGCAGGATTCAAATAACAGCACTTTTCTCTCTCTTTCTCTCTAGAGGTCAGGTCTAAAAGTCATTGAGGTACCCTCCTGTGCGTTGTGTCTAATGCCCAAGGTGGCTGCTGTAAGGCTACTTTCACACTAGCGTCGGGGCTCCGCTTGTGAGCTCCGTTTGAAGGGTCTCACAAGCGGCCCCGAACGCATCCGTCCAGCTACCAATGCATTCTGAGTGGATGCGGATCCACTCCGAATGCATCAGTCTGGCAGCGTCGGATAGCCGCAAGGACCATCAGAGCCAGCACACCAACAACTCCCATCTGTGCCCCAGCACCCCCATCTGTGCCCCAGCACCCAGGTAATTAGGGAAAGGCTAGGGACAAGTTAGATTAGGTAGGGATATTTTAGGGACAGTTAGTGAGAAGAGAAAAAAAAAAAACATTACTGATTGCATCACCCTAAATCGGGTGTCTGGGGTCCACAGCACAGTTGTGTGACCCTAGACCCCCCAGGGGTGCTGCAGCTTGCCCCCCAACCCCCAACAACTTTTTTTTTTGGGCGCAAGCAGTTTTTTTTTCTTTCATTTTTGTGCATACGCTGACTGTGGCCGACACTCTTAGCGTCCAGCCACTGTTAGCGCATCGCACACCCCACCGCTGATCAATTTCGGACGGTTGATCAGCAATTTAGAATTTTATTTATACATTTTTTACATTTTTTTACCTTTTTTTAGTTAGTCTTTTATTTTTTTTTGTCAGGTTTAGGGTGAGTTTGCAAACACCCGTGCCCCCACACACACGCACACCAAATAAAGATTTACACGCACGCACATACACTCGCAGACACACACTCCCCTATGGCCCGCCAGACGTTCTCGGCCGAGGAGGCATATGCCCTGCTTGCGTCCGACTCCAAGACTCCCAATGAGGACGATGATGACCCCACTTTCCTTTTGTCATCCACGTCCTCCTCCTCATCTAGCGATGATGATGAGTTCCCAAGGCGGCGGAGACGGCGTCAGGCGGAGCAAGGGGACCGCCATGCTAGGGACCCTGTGGCCCACCCTAGTACGAGCAGCTCTGGGGCTCGTACTAGTTTTCTGGCCCACCAGTTAAATCCACCGGAGCCCCCTGCCGGTGAACTTGTCTGGTATACCCCAGAGCGTTATGATCCCGTGATTCCTGATTTTAAAGCCCAACCAGGAATCCAGATTTCCACAGTGGGCTTAACTGAATACGACTACTTTAGTCTTTTTTTCAGTGACCACTTTGTAAATCTGATGGTGGAGCAGACGAACCTGTACGTCCAACAGTTCATTGCTCAACACCCGGGCTCATTTTTGGCTAGGCCTGATGGCTGGACCCCGGTCAGTGCAGCCGAGATGAGGATGTTTTGGGGCCTCGTGCTGCACATGAGCCTAGTCAAGAAACCTAGTGTCAGGCATTACTGGACGTCCTCTACCAAACCCCACTTTACAGTACGGCCATGACACGCTCCCGGTTTGAGGCCATCCGGAAATGCCTGCATTATTCAGATAATGCAGCATTTCTCCCCCAAGGTGATCCTGCCTTTGACCGCCTGTACAAAATCAGGTCATCGATCACTTTGGGGCCAAATTTGTACAGGCCTATGTACCTGGAAGGGAGGTCGCGGTTGATGAGTCTCTTATTGCGTTCAAGGGGAGACTCCTTTTCCGCCAGTATGTTCCCTCTAAGCGGGCGAGGTATGGCGTGAAGCTGTACAAACTTTGTGAGAGTACCTCAGGGTACACTTGCAAGTTTTGTGTGTGCGAGGGGCGAGATTCCCGTATTCAACCCCCAGAATGTCCCCCCAGCGGGAAACTTGTGTGGGACCTTATGCACCCACTGCTAGATAAGGGTTACCACGTGTACGTGGATAACTTTTATACTAGTATCCCCTTGTTCCAGTCCCTCGCCGCCAGATCCACGTCCGCTTGTGGGACTGTGCGGAAAAATAAACGCGGCCTCCCTACCCACCCCCTCCAGGTACCTATCCCCAGGAGTGAGACTCGTGCCCTTATCAGTGGAAACCTGTTGCTGGTCAGATATAACGACAAGAGGGATGTCCTTGTACTGTCCACAATTCATGGTAACGGCATCACCCCTGTCCCTGTGCGAGGTACCGCGGCAACGGTCCTCAAGCCCGATTTTATCGTCGACTACAATCGGTATTTGGGAGGAGTTGATCTATCTGATCAAGTCCTCAAGCCATATAACGCCATGCGCAAAACCCGGGCATGGTACAAAAAAGTTGCGGTCTACTTGGTGCAGGTTGCCTTGTACAACTCTTTTGTGCTGTCCCGAAGCGCTGGCAATACAGGGAGATTCCTTCAGTTCTATGAGGCAGTCCTCAAGGACCTGATCTTTTCTGACCGGGAAAGAGCAAGCCGGAGTACCTCGGGAACTGGAGGCACCCGGATCGTCCCTGGCCAACACTTTCTAGGTGTGGTCCCCCATACTGGAAAGAAGGGATGGACCCAAAAAAGGTGCAGAGTATGTCACAGGAGGGGGATACGGAAGGACACCACTACTCAGTGTGACACGTGCCCCGATCATCCGGTCCTCTGCATTATTGGCTGCTTCAGGGAGTACCACACTTCCATGGAGTACTAAATTGATATCCCAATTTAGCCACTGACAATCGGATAAAAAACTGGTTCTCAGACTTGAGACATTAAAACAAAAAAAAAAATATTGAAAAATATTATTTAGCAAAACTAAAATAAATAAAAAAAAGTAGACATATTAGGTATCGCTGCGTCCGTAAGAATCTGCTCTATAAAAATTCCTCCCCCAACCCCTCAGATGAACAAGGTCAAAAAAATTAAACAAAAACGGTGCAAAAAAAAGTTTTTTTTGTCACATTACAAAAATTGTAATACCAAGCGATCAAAAAGTCATATGCCCCCAAAATAGTGCCAATAAAACTGTCTTCTCATCCCGCAAAAAATGAGCACCTACCTTTATATAATCGGCTAAAAATGAAAAAATTTATAAAAATTATAGTATAGTGTAAAACATAAATACATTTTAAAAAGTAGACATATTTGGTATTGCCGCGTCCGTAAGGATCTGCTCTATAAAAATACCCCCCTAACCCCTCAGATGAACAGTGTAAAAAATATATAAAAACGGTGCCAAAAAGCAATTTTTTTTCGCTAATTTTCCATTTTAATCCGTTTTTTTCCAATAACAAAGCAAGGGTTAACAGCCAAACAAAACTTTATATTTATTACCCTCATACTGCAGTTTCTAGAAACACCCCATATGTGGTTGTAAACTGCTGTATGACCAAATGGCAGGGCGCAGAAGGAAAGGAACGCCATATGGCTTCTTGAAGGCAGATTTTGATGGGCTTTTTTTTTTTGCCACCATGTCCCATTTGAAGCTTCCCTGATGCACCCCTAGAGTAAAAACTCCATAAAAATTACCCCATCTAAGAAACTACATCCCTCAAGGTATCCAAAACAGATTTTACAAACGTCTTTAACCCTTTAGGTGTTCCGCAAGAGTTATTGGCAAATGAAGATGAAATTTCAGAATTTCTGTGGTCGTAAACTGCTGTATGACCAAATGGCAGGGCGCAGAAGGAAAGGAACGCCATATGGCTTCTTGAAGGCAGGTTTTGATGGCCTTTTTTTTTTTTTGCCACCATGTCCCATTTGAAGCTTCCCTGATGCACCCCTAGAGTAAAAACTCCATAAAAATTACCCCATCTAAGAAACTACACCCCTCAAGGTATCCAAAACAGATTTTACAAACGTCTTTAACCCTGTAGGTGTTCCGCAAGAGTTATTGGCAAATGAAGATGAAATTTCTGAATTTCTATTTCTGGTAACCTTGCCTCACAAAAATGTAATATAGATAAACCAAAAATCATATGTACCCTAAAAATAGTCCCAACAAAACTGCCACCTTATCCCGTAGTTTCCAAAATGGGGTCACTTTTATGGAGTTTCTACTCTAGGGGTGCATCAGGGGGGCTTCAAATGGGACATGGTGTAAATAAACCAGTCCAGCAAAATCTGCCTTCCAAAAACCACACGGCGCACCTTTCCCTCTACGCCCTACTGTGTGCCCGTACAGTAGTTTACGGCCACATATGGGGTGTTTCTACAAACTACAGAATCGGGGCAATAAATATAGCATTTCTCGCCCATTCCATTGGGGGACACAGACCATGGGTATAGCTTAGGCCATTACTAGGAGGAGACACTATGCAAATAAGAAAGAACAGCTCCTCCTCCACTGGCTATACCCCCATGCTCCAACAGGAGGACCTCAGTTTTAGCTTAGTGTCGGATAAGGAGATGACACTCCTGCTCCTGCAGGGTTGTCCCTGTAATTTTTCTCTTCTCCTGTTTGTTTTTTTCTCAATAGAGGACGCAGGGTCGCATGGCGTCCCTGGTCTCACAGTGGAGCGAGCGCCGGGGTCGAATGGACGTCCCCGGCTACCTCCCCTTTCCCCCAGAAGATAAGTGGAACCGGGCTCGACCTGCAGCTCCGGTGGCCTACCAGATCCAGGGTCACCTACTCCTGCCCTCTATCCAGTGCACTGCCCTCCTTGTGCCAGATGACTGAAGAGGTGACCCTGCTGGTCCGGAACAGAGGGTGAAGACTGCAGTATAAGTACATCGGCTCTCCTGCAATCTCCCCCTCCCCCTGTACTAGCTGTGTGACGCGGTGCTTTAGGGCTTACCTGTGGATCAGGGTGGCTGCTGGATTGAGAGGGAGGTGGGATTCCTTTTTGGGACTGTGATTATTCGCAACGCCTTGCTGCTGCGCCTTTTCCCGTTGGCGCGGAGAGCTTTTTAACCCCTTCATTCATGGCGGTGGACGCCATTTTCAGAGCCGGGGTCTGCCTTTTTTTTTATATTTCCCACGCGCGTTTCGCGCGATCTGTGACTCGACTGGGGGCGGAGCCTATCGCGTCTTCTCTGGCGCTTCCGCTTTGCCTCAGCGCTGCTCCACGCTTGGCTGCTCCTCACAGGTCACGGTAGGACTGTAGCGTTCTACAAAGCTTGGAGACCCTGACTTTGGGATAGTCGCCATCATGCCTAAACCTGGGGCTCCCCAAAAATCTAAGGCAGCAACTCAGGCCTCACTGGGATCCTGTAAGGTATTCCGCCTGCCACTATCGGTTACTGGATCCTGTGACTCTTGCCTTGCCTCAGGACAGGATCATCCTCCTCCTCCCCTTCTCCAATCCAGCCCAGTCCCTTCACCGCCCTTTCGGAGCCCGCGGAGCCCTCCTGGGCCTCTGCCATATCTAGGGCGGCCGCGGACTTGGCCCAAGTCTCGCGCGTGGCCATGGCCTTTATGGAACGCATGGCGGCCACGGATCCTGTGGTTAGCACCGCTCCACCTCCCGGTGCCTCCCACAGAGGACGCTCGACGATTAAGAGGCAGCGCACACAGCAGCATCCCTCCTCGAAGGACTCTGCTTCCCCCCCTCCCCTGGAAGCGTGTTCAGCCTCTCCCCCTCGCAGGGACTACAGGTCTGAAGGGGAAAGGTCCGGCTCGGACGAGGACACGGAGCCAGAACCCTCGCCTAAGCTCTCCACCATGGTGGCAGACTTGGTCACGGCGGTCCGTGACACCTTTGACATCCAGGGGGAACCTCCTTCTACTAGTAGCCAGGAATTTCCCCTTTTCCACTCCAGAAAACCGGAGGCAGTCACATTCCCTATTCATGGCGAATTCGCCAAGGTCCTTTCAATGGCTTGGGAGCGCCCTAATCATCGTTTTTCTGCCACAAGGCGCATGGATACTCTTTATCCTTTCCCGGCAGATAATGTGCAGCAGTGGTCTTCTCCTCCTAAGGTCGACCCGCCGGTAGCCAAGAATACGGCAATACCTGTCCTGGACGGGTCCTCCCTACAGGACTCCGTTGACAAGCGTTTGGACTTTCTTTCCAAAGCCATCTTCACTCTGGCGGGCACAGGTCTGCGGCTCGCGTTCGCCTCGGCCTGGGTAGCCAGGGCGCTTTCGGTGTGGTTGCAACGCCATCATCAGGACCTCGCGGAGCAGGATGCATCTGCGGACACCCTGAACTTCGCCCTCCAGATTTCCCAGGCGACAACATTCCTCTGTGAGGCCTCATTGGACGTCAGCACTCTCTTTGCGCGGATTTCGACCCTCTCGGTCACGCAGGGCAGGGAGGTCTGGTTGAAGGTCTGGTTGAAGGTCTGGGACGCCGACGCTTCCTCCAAGCGCTCCATCACTAACCTCCCCTTTGCGGGCCCCAGGCTCGTTGGTGCTAAGCTGGATGAGATTATCTCTGACGCTACGGGGGGCAAGAGTACACACCTGCCCCAGTCTAGATCCAAGCGCGCTTTCAGAGCCCGCCCCTCTGGCTCTAGAAACCAGTCCTTTCGGCGCTTCTCCTCCTCCAGGTCTGCGACAGCCCCCCTCCTCCGGCGGCTCTCAGGACTCCCGCAAGAAGCCTTCCTTTAAGCCTCAACCTTCCTGGCGCCCGCAGGCACAATTCCAGGGGAGTTCTGCCTGCCCCGCGGTTCCAAAGCAGTCCTCAGCCTGAAGGGGCTCCCCCACCGCTTGCGGTGGGGGGCCGTCTACTCTCCTTTCAACAAGTCTGGAGAGCTCACGTTCAAGACGCCTGGGCTCTGGAAATTATAACTTCCGGTTACAAGATAGAATTTGTTTCCAGACCTCCGGAACGTTTCTTTCCTTCTCATGTTCCGGGGGATCTAGCCCGAGCCTTGGCCCTTTTACAAGCGGTTTCTTCCCTTCTGGTCTGGAGAGTAGTTGTCCCAGTTCCAGTCTAGAGGAACAGGGGGCAGGTTTCTACTCAAATCTCTTTGTAGTGCCAAAGAAGGAGGGATCAGTGCGTCCGGTCCTAGACCCGAAGCTATTAAACAAGTCCCTGCGGGTGCGGAGGTTCCGGATGGAATCCATCCGCCCCGTTATTGCTTCTCTTCTTCCAGGGGAGTTCCTCGCGTCGGTGGACATCCGGGACGCCTATCTTCATGTCCCTATCGCAGAATCTCACCACAGATTCCTGCGCTTCGCCATTGGCGACCGTCATTATCAGTTTGTCACCCTTCCCTTTGGGTTGGCAACAGCCCCGCGGGTATTCACAAAAATCTTGGCGCCGCTCATGGCACTTCTCCGTACCAGGGGCATATCTCTGCTGCCCTACCTGGACGACATACTGATAAAAGCTCCATCTCGTCTCCAGGCCGAAGACAGTGTCAGGATCACTGTTCAGACTCTGCAACAGTTCGGCTGGCTAATCAACTTCCCGAAGTCCTCTCTCTGACCCTCCCAGAGGGTGACCTTCCTGGGAATGATTATGGACACTACTGCAGCCCGGGTATTCCTCCCGGATTGCAAGTTCTCACGGATTCGGGAGTCGGTGTCTCGCCTTCTGCACTCCCCGTGTCTCTCCATCTGGGAGTGCATGCAGGTTCTGGGGCTTATGGTGGCCTCCTTCGAGGCAGTCCCCTTTGCCTAGTTTCACACGCGGCCTCTGCAGCAGGCGATCCTGTCCTTCTGGGACCGCCTTCCTCCTCGGGTTCGCATGGATCTTCCATGGTGGCTGTCCCCTCAGAATCTGACTTCGGGAAAATCCTTCCTCCCAATCTCCTGGACAGTCGTCACCACCTATACCAGTCTCCTGGGTTGGGGCGGCGTTCTCCAGGCTCGGACGGTTCAGGGGGTGTGGTCAGAGGTGGAAGCCCGCCTTCCAATAAACATACTGAAGCTCAGAGCAATTTTCCTCTCTCTGTCTCATTGGACCCCCCTCCTAGCGGGTCTCCCGGTAAGGATCCAGTCGGACAATGCCACAGCCGTGGCCGTCTACATCAATCATCAGGGCGGAACCCGCAGCCGGCCGGTGATGCAGGAGGTGAAGAGGATCCTCCAGTGGGTGGAGGCTCACGTTCCAATATTGTCTGTAGGGGTTGAAAACTGGAAGGCAGACTTTCTCAGCGACAACAGGGTGGATCCGGGAGAGTGGTATTCGAGGACATCTGTCGCCGTTGGGGCCGCCCGGACGTGGACTTGATGGCATCCAGGCTCAACAACAAGGTTCCCACTTTCCTGGCCCGAGCTCCGGATCCGGAGGCGTACGGGGTGGACGCTCTGGTGTCTCCGTGGCACTTCACGCTCCTCTATGTTTTTCCACCACTGCCTCTGCTCCCAAAGGTTCTTCGCAGAGTCACGGCAGAAGGAATCCTGACCGTCCTCATTGGCTTTGCGGGTGTACATGTCGGTTACTGCCCCATTTCGCCGCTCGGACTCCCTTTTTGTGGTTCCCAAGGGGCCTCGTAAGGGTCTGGCGGCCTCCAAGGTCACTGTGGCTTGGTGGATTCGGTCGACTATTGCCATGGCCTATCGATCCCGGGGTAGGGTTCCCCCAGCGGGGGTTACCGCGCATCCACCAGGGCGGTGGGGGCCTTCTGGTCTAGGCGCAATCGAGCCTCTACATCACAGCTTTGTAAGGCAGCCACCTGGTCGTCCTTACATACCTTTGCAAAGTTCAACTAACTAACTAACTGCACTCTCTGGCATCGGCTGATGCTGCCCTAGGGCGCAAGGTATTGCAGGCTGTGGTTCCTGTTTAACCGTTGGATGTTTTCCCTTTGGTGGTGCTGGTCTTCCCACCCCATGGACTGCTCTAGGACGTCCCATGGTCTGTGTCCCCCAATGGAATGGGCGAGAAAAGGAGATTTTTTGTGAAACTCGCCTGTAAAATCTTTTTCTCGTCTTTTCCATTGGGGAACACAGCTCCCACCCATTCTTGTCCGTTGCAGGAGGGGTTGGTTCTATTCTATTGGGACCTTATGGTTAACGGCCCTATGGCGGTGTTCCTCTGTTCGGTTTTTCTTTGTTACTATTTGGTTTTTGGTCTCCTTATCCTACTGCTTTTGCACGCACTGAGGTCCTCCTGTTGGACCATGGGGGTATAGCCAGTGGAGGAGGAGCTGTTCTTTCTTATTTACATAGTGTCTCCTCCTAGTAATGGCCTACGCTATACCCATGGTCTGTGTCCCCCAATGGAAAAGACGAGAAAAAGATTTTACAGGTGAGTTTCACCAAAAGCTGTTAACCCTTGCATTGTTACTGAAAAAAAATGGATTAAAATGGAAAATTTGCCAAAAAATTGAAATTCTTAAATTTCATCCCCATTTGCCAATAACTCTTGTGCAACCCCTAAAGGGTTAACAAAGTTTGTAAAATCTGTTTTGAATACCTTGAGGGGTGTAGTTTCTTAGATGGGGTCACTTTTATGGAGTTTCTACTCTAGGGGTGCTTCAACTGGGACATGGTGTAAATAAACCAGTCCAGCAAAATCTGCCTTCCAAAAACCATACTGCGCACCTTTCCCTCTACGCCCTACTGTGTGTGTGTCAGGGGGGACGTTCTGCTCTGCTATCTAAAAAAAAAAAACAACAACATTTTTATCTCTACAACACCTCAGTCATCACTATATAAAAAAGCAGACAACCCCTTTAAGGAGCCACCGGGCGTGCACCTAGCGATTCTACACTGCTCAAAAAAATAAAGGGAACACTTAAACAACACAATGTAATTCCAAGTCGATCACACTTCTGTGAAATCAAACTGTCCACTTAGGAAGCAACACTGAGTGACAATCAATTTCACATGCTGTTGTGCAAATGGGATAGACATCAGGTGGAAATTATAGGCAATTAGCAAGACACCCCCAATAAAGGAGTGGTTCTGCAGGTGGTGACCACAGACCACTTCTCAGTTCCTATGCTTCCTGGCTGATGTTTTGGTCACTTTTGAATGCTGGCGGTGCTTTCACTCTAGTGGTAGCATGAGACGGAGTCTACAACCCACACAAGTGGCTCAGGTAGTGCAGCTTATCCAGGATGGCACATCAATGCGAGCTGTGGCAAGAAGGTTTGCTGTGTCTGTCAGCGTAGTGTCCAGAGCATGGAAGCGCTACCAGGAGAAAGGCCAGTACATCAGGAGACGTGGAGGAGGCCGTAGGAGGGCAACAACCCAGCAGCAGGACCGCTACCTCCGCCTTTGTGCAAGGAGGAACAGGAGGAGCACTGCCAGAGCCCTGCAAAATGACCTCCAGCAGGCCACAAATGTGCATGTGTTTGCTCAAACGGTCACAAACAGACTCCATGAGGGTGATATGAGGGCCCGACGTCCACAGGTGGGGGTTGTGCTTACAGCCCAACACCGTGCAGGACGTTTGGCATTTGCCAGAGAACACCAAGATTGGCAAATTCGCCACTGGCGCCCTGTGCTCTTCACAGATAAAAGCAGGTTCACACTGAGCACATGTGACAGACGTGACAGAGTCTGGAGATGCCGTGGAGAACGTTCTGCTGCCTGCAACATCCTCCAGCATGACCGGTTTGGCATTGGGTCAGTAATGGTGTGGGGTGGAATTTCTTTGGAGGGCCGCACAGCCCTCCATGTGCTCGCCAGAGGTAGCCTGACTGCCATTAGGTACCGAGATGAGATCCTCAGACCCCTTGTGAGAACATATGCTGGTGCGGTTGGCCCTGGGTTCCTCCTAATGCAAGACAATGCTAGACCTCATGTGGCTGGAGTGTCAGCAGTTCCTGCAAGAGAAGGCATTGATGCTATGGACTGGCCCGTCCGTTCCCCAGACCTGAATCCAATTGAGCACATCTGGGACATCATGTCTCGCTCTATCCACCAACGTCACGTTGCACCACAGACTGTCCAGGAGTTGGCAGATGCTTTAGTCCAGGTCTGGGAGGAGATCCCTCAGGAGACCGTCCGCCACCTCATCAGGAGCATGGACAGGCGTTGTAGGGAGCTCATACAGGCACGTGGAGGCCACACACACTACTGAGCCTCATTTTGACTTGTTTTAAGGACATTACATCAAAGTTGGATCAGCCTGTAGTGTGTTTTTCCACTTTCATTTTGAGTGTGACTCCAAATCCAGACCTCCATGGGTTGAAAAATTTAATTTCCATTTCTTTATTTTTGTGTGATTTTGTTGTCAGCACATTCAACTATGTAAAGAACAAAGTATTTCAGAAGAATATTTAATTAATTCAGATCTAGGATGTGTTATTTTTGTGTTCCCTTTATTTTTTTGAGCAGTGTATATGGTGTTTGCGGCAGGTGAGCTTTCCTATCGGGTCCCTGCGCTGCAGTGACAGGGACACGATGGGTGAAAAGGCAGCCCGATGCCTTGCAGAGGCATCGGGACCTGATTTCTACGGAAACCTAGCGGATCTAGCCCCTGGCTGGGTCTCCTAGGCAACTGTTAGTGTATTACACAGTGTAATACACGAACAGGCAATGCATTACAATACAGATATATTGTAATGCATTGCAGAGGGGATCAGACCGCCAAAAGTCCCAGAGTGGGACAGAAATAAAGTTTTAAAAAAAACGCCCCTTTCCACTTCACCACCATGACGGCCCAGAGAGATTGACCCCTGACCTCTGTAGGGGCAGGAACAGAGATAGGTTTAAAAGGACCCCTCCCACCACCATTCACCAGTGTGTTCCTGCCCCTATAGCGGCCAGGACAGAGAAAAGTCCTCTCTGGCTTTCAGGGAGGTGAAGTGGACCTCGTTTTATTATTTTTAAGTACCTTGGTGACCGCATCGGTGGTGTTTCTTGCCTCCCTTGCGGGTCCTTTCACCCAGAGCTGCGTCCCCTGCTCTCCGGCAGACTTCGTTCTAAAGCTGACAGGGAGACGCCAGGGTCACGCTCCCTGTTGTGGGAAGCCTGCCCTGTGCTGCCGCTGAGTCGCCTGCCTCCTGGGAAGTAGCCGACCGGAAAGACGCTCTGCTCTGTCGCGCGCGTCCGACGTCACTTCCGGGCCGCCGGACGGAACCCGGAAGTAGACGAGCTCCTATAACAAATGCTAACAAGCACCTTCCCGTTGCGCTCTCTCTGCATCGTGCTCTGACCGGAACATGTCGGACCAGGAGAAGGAGCCGCAGCAGCAGGAGCAGACCGCTCCCGAGCGCCCCTGCGTGAGTAGCCCACCTGGGCAAGTCGGCAGCTTCACTGGGGGCAAGGGGGGGGGTGCTTAGAGGTAACCACTGTTCCCCTCCCCCTGGTGTGTCTGCTGGTATACTGCATCTATTTATGCTCCTATACTAGACTGACATAAATTTAATGGGCTGCCTCTCTCACTTTAGGCCAAACTTACTTTAAAAAAAGGAAAAAGGACCGCCAAATGCATCCAGTGCTCCGTCAGGCTTCCTGAGGACTATACTAAAAAGCTTTGCAAGCATTGCATTTCTAAAATAGTGAGAGACGAACAGCCCTCAATTATGCAGGAGTTTAGATCCATGATTCAGGAGGAGGTTAGGTCCTCACTGGCCTCCCTCCGTGAGGATACCAGAGGGATTTGCCCACCTAAAAGACCCAGGGGGGCGGACATTCCCTCTGACTCCGAGGATTTAGAGGACGAGGCCTCATCCTCAAAAAAAGAGGACGACGACCCCTTATCTGAAGGCGAGATCGTGGAGGACTCTAGAAAATTTTTCTTCACTCCCAGTGAAATGAGTGACCTTTTAAAGGCTGTCAGGGATACCATGGGGGTGGAGGACATTCAGCAACCCCATACCGTTCAGGAAGAGATGTTTGGGGGATTGAGGGTCAAACGCTCCAGGGTATTCCCTATAAACGAGAACATTAAGGAGATGGTGATGGATGAATGGGCCCATCCTGAAAAGAAGCTGGGAATTTCCAAGGAATTCAGAAACCGCCTTGCTTTTGACCCATCAGACTCGAAAATTTTTGACGAGGTCCCTCGAATTGACGTCCAGGTGGCGAAAGTCAATAAGAAAACCTCACTTCCATTTGAAGACTCCTGTCAGTTAAGGGACACTATGGAAATGAAGGCTGACAGCTTATTAAAAAGGTCCTGGGAGGCAGCTATGTTTAGTGTCAAGACAAACATAGCCGCTACTTCAGTCGCCAGGTCTATGTACCTGTGGCTGAATGAGTTAGAAGGTCATCTAAGCAGTAAAACTCCCAGGGAACAGATACTAGATTCTATTCCCTTACTAAAATCTGCTACGGGTTTCTTAGCGGACGCCTCCGCAGAGACAATTAGATTTTCAGCCAAGGATGCAGCCTTGTCCAATGCGGCCCGGAGGGCACTTTGGATGAAATCTTGGTCGGGAGACATCTCTTCCAAGATGAAGTTGTGTTCTATAGCCTTCTCGGGTGAATACGTGTTTGGTCCCGTATTAGACACGATCCTCGAGAAGGCTACTGATAAAAAGAAGGGGTTCCCTGAGGATAGGACCCCTAAAAAGAAACCCTCCTTTCGTGGTCAATATACCCAGAGTAGTTCCTTTCGTGGTAAAGGAAAGACCGGACGTTGGAGTTACCCAAAAGGGGGGAGGGGTAGAGGGTACCTCCTTAATCCCCAAAACAAGGGCGGCGAGAAACAGTGACGCCAGGATAGGGGGAAGACTATCTCAACATTTTGCTCAGTGGCAGCAGACTTCTCCGAGCCTCTGGGCGCAAAATCTTGTCAAGTCAGGATACAGGATAGAGTTATCTTCCCCCCCTCCAGATGTATTTCTGATTTCTCGCCACCCTTCTCCTTTTCAGCACAGCCAGATCTGGAAGGAGGTCCAGAATCTCCTGGACCTGGGAGTAGTAATTCCGGTTCCCGTGCATCAACGGGGGCGGGGGTTCTACTCCAGCCTTTTCTTGGTAAAAAAGCCGGGGGGCTCCTTCCGCATGATCATAAACCTCAAGAGGCTAAACAAATTTGTGATCTACAAAAGGTTCGAGATGGAATCTTTAAATTCTACCATCCCCTTAATTCAAAGGGACGCGTCCCTCTGTACAATCGACCTGAAGGACGCATACTATCATGTTCCCATTCACTCCCAGTCTCAGAAGTTACTGCGTTTTGCAGTAAGGGATCACAGAGGGTCTGTTCACCACTTCCAGTTCGTGGCTCTCCCCTTCGGGCTGGCCTCAGCCCCAAGGATTTTCACGAAGCTGGTGGTAGAGATGGTCGCCTCCCTGAGACCTCAGGGGGTGACGGTCGTTCCTTATCTAGACGATTTTCTACTAATTTCAAACACGGTGGATCAATCTATAGCAGATCGAGAAACCTTCTGTTCCCTTCTGACATATCTAGGTTGGGTTATAAACCTAAAAAAGTCATCCCTAGTTCCGAATACCAGGGTAAAGTTCCTGGGGGTTTTGCTGGATTCGTTAAAACAAACAACCTTCCTTCCAGCAGAAAGAATCCAGAACCTACAGTCATCAATCAGGGCCTTCCTGAGACGTCGCTCCTTCTCGTTCAGAGAAACGATGAGCCTTTTAGGTCAGATGACAGCCTGCATCGTAGCAGTCCCGTGGTGCCAGGCCCATTACAGAGCCCTTCAGTCCTGGCTTCTAAGAAAGTGGGACAAAAATCTGACCTCCTTAGACAGGAAGATCCTGATCCCGGGCCACGTAAAATCTTCAGTCCGGTGGTGGCTTCAAACAAAAAATTTTAAAAAAGGCATGGTCTGGTTCAAGACCCCGGCAGTACATATTCAGACCGATGCCAGCATAAAAGGGTGGGGTGCAAAAATCTACTCCGATCTCTACCAGGGAGACTGGCCTCTGAAAATTGCAGCTCAGTCCTCCAACTACAGGGAGCTCAGGGCAGTTTGGGAAACTATACGAGCAGCCGCTCCAAAACTAAGAAACCAACATATAAAGGTCTATTCAGACAATGTAACGACCGTGTCCTACCTCAAGCATCAGGGGGGCACACGGTCTCAAAAACTGGAAGGTCTGTCCAGAAAAATCTTCCTCTGGGGGAAAAAAAATGTAAGTTCAATATCGGCAGTTCATTTAAAAGGAAGCCTAAACTGTGCGGCGGACTTCCTCAGCAGGACTACCATAGACCAGGGAGAATGGTCCTTAAACATCGAGATCTTCAATCTGATTGTCCAGAGATGGGGCCTTCCAGTGGTAGATCTCTTCGCTACAAGGAAAAACGCAAAGGTATCAACCTTTTGCTCCCTAAACCCAAGGGACAGGCCCCTAGCGATCGACGCCTTCTCCCTGCATTGGGACTGGGACCTTGCATATGCCTTCCCTCCGTTCCCATTAATCCCAAGGGTTCTCCAAAAAATCATCAGGGACAGAGCCAGAGTTATCCTGGTCACCCCCTACTGGCCCAAGAGGAGCTGGTTCTCGATTCTAACCAAGCTCTCCCCACAGGAAGCCTTTATTCTCCCAGGGAGAAAGGATATCCTGATCCAGGGGCCGGTTCTCCATCCTCATCCGGAAATCTTCAAACTCTCGGCCTGGATCCTGAGTCTAACCTCCTGAGACAGAGAGGTCTCTCTGAGGGTGTTATATCTACCTTAAAGGCCAGCAGAAAGAAGGTGACTAACGCCATTTATTTTAAGATCTGGAAAAGATTCTGCACCTGGTCAGGCGACGAGGCACCAGACCAAACCAGACCAAATATACAGAAGATTCTGGATTTCCTTCAAAAGGGACTAGAGTTAGGGTTAAGTCCTTCCACCCTGAGAGTCCAGGCCTCAGCGCTTAGTGCCTATTTCGATTCCGAATTAGCCAGCCATAGATGGATCCAAAGATTCCTGAGGTCCGCAGCCAGACTAAGACCATCTCTCAAATCAAAGGTGCCTACCTGGGACTTAAACATTGTCCTTAGAGGACTCACAGGTCCACCTTATGAACCCGTGGACGCATGTTCCCTGAAGAATCTTTCTCAGAAGGTGGCTTTTCTTATAGCCATAACATCGGCAAAAAGACTGAGTGAGATCCAGGCACTGTCAATACGACAACCATATCTCACAATACAGGAGGATCGTATTACCTTGAGGTTAGACCCGACATTTTTGCCAAAGGTAGTAACAGACTTCCATAGAAACCAGGAGATCATTCTTCCCTCCTTTTGTGTGAATCCTAAAAATCCTGGAGAGGAACGTTTCCATACCCTGGACGTCAAACAAACAGTACCGAAATACCTAGAGGTCACTAGAGACCTGAGGAAGGTGGACAACTTACTAGTGCTCTTCTGTGGTAAAAATAAAGGGAAGGCAGCTTCCAGATCTACCATTTCCCGATGGGTAAAACAGACTATTACAGACTGCTACAAAATCGAAGGCATCAATTGTCCAGAAGTCATTCGGGCTCACTCCACAAGAGCTATATCTGCCTCTTTCGCTGAAAGGGCAGGCGCTTCCCTAGATCAAATATGCCGGGCTGCAACTTAGTCTAATGTAAACACCTTCATTAAACATTATAGGCTCGACTTATCCAGGTCTTCCAACCTCGCTTTTGGTCGCAAGGTCCTTCAGGCCGTTGCCCCACCCTAAGACGTATATGATCTGTTATGTCTCTCTGGGCCGTCATGGTGGTGAAGTGGAAAGCCGGAATTAGACTTACCGGTAATTAATTTTCCACGAATCCACCATGACGGCATGATATCCCGCCCTATATACAGGGAGTGCAGAATTATTAGGCAAGTTGTATTTTTGAGGATTAATTTTATTATTGAACAACAACCATGTTCTCAATGAACCCAAAAAACTCATAACTCATAAATTAACTCATAACTCATAAATTAATATCAAAGCTGAATATTTTTGGAAGTAGTTTTTAGTTTGTTTTTAGTTTTAGCTATTTTAGGGGGATATCTGTGTGTGCAGGTGACTATTACTGTGCATAATTATTAGGCAACTTAACAAAAAACAAATATATACCCATTTCAATTATTTATTTTTACCAGTGAAACCAATATAACATCTCAGCATTCACAAATATACATTTCTGACATTCAAAAACAAAACAAATCAGTGACCAATATAGCCACCTTTCTTTGCAAGGACACTCAAAAGCCTGCCATCCATGGATTCTGTCAGTGTTTTGATCTGTTCACCATCAACATTGCGTGCAGCAGCAACCACAGCCTCCCAGACACTGTTCAGAGAGGTGTACTGTTTTCCCTCCTTGTAAATCTCACATTTGATGATGGACCACAGGTTCTCAATGGGGTTCAGATCAGGTGAACAAGGAGGCCATGTCATTAGATTTTCTTCTTTTATACCCTTTCTTGCCAGCCACGCTGTGGAGTACTTGGACGCGTGTGATGGAGCATTGTCCTGCATGAAAATCATGTTTTTCTTGAAGGATGCAGACTTCTTCCTGTACCACTGCTTGAAGAAGGTGTCTTCCAGAAACTGGCGGTAGGACTGGGAGTTGAGCTTGACTCCATCCTCAACCCGAAAAGGCCCCACAAGCTCATCTTTGATGATACCAGCCCAAACCAGTACTCCACCTCCACCTTGCTGGCGTCTGAGTCGGACTGGAGCTCTCTGCCCTTTACCAATCCAGCCATGGTCCCATCCATCTGGCCCATCAAGACTCACTCTCATTTCATCAGTCCATAAAACCTTAGAAAAATCAGTCTTGAGATATTTCTTGGCCCAGTCTTGACGTTTCAGCTTGTGTGTCTTGTTCAGTGGTGGTCGTCTTTCAGCCTTTCTTACCTTGGCCATGTCTCTGAGTATTGCACACCTTGTGCTTTTGGGCACTCCAGTGATGTTGCAGCTCTGAAATATGGCCAAACTGGTGGCAAGTGGCATCTTGGCAGCTGCACGCTTGACTTTTCTCAGTTCATGGGCAGTTATTTTGCGCCTTGGTTTTTCCACACGTTTCTTGCGACCCTGTTGACTATTTTGATTGAAACGCTTGATTGTTCGATGATCACGCTTAAGAAGCTTTGCAATTTTAAGAGTGCTGCATCCCTCTGCAAGATATCTCACTATTTTTGACTTTTCTGAGCCTGTCAAGTCCTTCTTTTGACCCATTTTGCCAAAGGAAAGGAAGTTGCCTAATAATTATGCACACCTAATATAGGGTGTTGATGTCATTAGACCACACCCCTTCTCATTACAGAGATGCACATCACCTAATATGCTTAATTGGTAGTAGGCTTTCGAGCCTATACAGCTTGGAGTAAGACAACATGCATAAAGAGGATGATGTGGTCAAAATACTCATTTGCCTAATAATTCTGCACTCCCTGTATAAAAAAATAAATATATATATATTGTTCCAATGACTTGGTATGAGTTAATACCAAGGAAAAAAAAAAAAAAAAACACTTGGAGTTGTTTCACTGGTAACCGGTGGTTGTAGCACTATAATCTGGAACTCACTGGTGAATGGTGGTGGGAGGGGTCCTTTTAAACCTATCTCTGTTCCTGCCCCTACAGAGGTCAGGGGTCAATCTCTCTGGGCCGTCATGGTGGATTTGTGGAAAATGAATTACCGGTAAGTCTAATTCCGGCTTTCTGCTAATTTTATAATAAAAAAGAAAAGAAAAAAACACATATTAGGTATTGCCACGTCCATAACGACCAGCTTTATACTTACATCACATAATGTACCCCATCAGATAAACACCGTAAAGAAAAACTGTGCCAAAAAAGCCATTTTTTTCCTCTTACATCACAAAAAGTGCAACACCAAGCTATCAAAAAGTCATACAGCCAGGTCCATAAATATTGGGACATCGACAAAATTCAAAATTTTTTGGCTCTTTACACCACTACAATGGATTTGAAATGAAACCAACAATATGTGCTTTAACTGCAGACTGTCAGCTTTAATGTGAGGGTATTTACATCCAAATCAGGTGAACGGTGTAGGAATTACAGTTTGCATATGAGCCTCCCACTTGTTAAGGGGCCAAAAGTAATGGAACAGAATAATAATCATAAATCAAACTTTCACTTTTTAATACTTGGTTGCAAATCCTTTGCAGTCAAGTACAGCCTGAAGTCTGGAATGCATAGACATCACCAGACGCTGGGTTTCATCCCTGGTGATGCTCTGCCAGGCCTCTACTGCATCTGTCTTCAGTTCCTGCTCGTTCTTGGGGTATTTTCCCTTCAGTTTTGTCTTCAGCAAGTGAAATGCATGCTCAATCGGATTCAGGTCAGGTGATTGACTTGGCCATTGCATAACATTCCACTTCTTTCTCTTAAAAAAACTCTTTGGTTGCTTTTGCAGTATGCTTTGGGTTATTGTCCATCTGCACTGTGAAGCGCCGTCCAATGAGTTCTGAAGCATTTGGCTGAATATGAGCAGATAATATTACCCAAAACACTTCAGAATTCATCCTGCTGCTTTTGTCAGCAGTCACATCAACAATAAATACAAGAGAACCAGTTCCATTGGCAGCCATACATGCCCACGCCATAACACTACCACCACCATGCTTCACTGATGAGGTGGTATGCTTAGGATCACGATCAGTTCTTTTCCTTCTCCATATTCTTCTCTTTCCATCACTCTTGTACAAGTTGATCTTGGTCTCATCTGTCCATAAGATGTTGTTCCAGAACTGTGAAGGCTTTTTTAGATGTCATTTGGCAAACTCTAATCTGGCCTTCCTGTTTTTGAGGCTCACCAATGGTTTACATCTTGTGGTGAACCCTCTGTATTCACTTTGGGGAAGTCTTCTCTTGATTGTTGACTTTGACACACATACACCTACCTCCTGGAGAGTGTTCTTGATCTGGCCAACTGTTGTGAGGGGTGTTTTCTTCACCAGGGAAAGAATTCTTCGGTCATCCACCACAGTTGTTTTCCGTCGTCTTCCGGGTCTTTTGGTGTTGCTGAGCTCTCCGGTGCGTTCCTTCTTTTTAAGAATGTTCCAAACAGTTGTTTTGGCCACGCCTAATGTTTTTGCTATCTATCTGATGGGTTTGTTTTGTTTTTTCAGCTTAATAATGGCTTGCTTCACTGATAGTAACAGCTCTTTGGATCTCATCTTGAGAGTTGACAGCAACAGATTCCAAATGCAAATGGCACACTTGAAATGAACTCTGGACCTTTTATCTGCTTATTGTAATTGGGATAATGAGGGAATAAGACACACCTGGCCATGGAACAGCTGAGAAGCCAATTGTCCCATTACTTTTGGTCCCTTTACTAGTGGGAGGCACATATGCAAACTGTTGTAATTCCTACACCGTTCACCTGATTTGGATGTAAATACCCTCAAATTAAAGCTGACAGTCTGCATGCAGTTAAAGCACATCTTGTTGGTTTCATTTCAAATCCATTGTGGTGGTGTATAGAGCCAAAAATGTTAGAATTGTGTCGATGTCCCAATATTTATGGATCTGACTGTATGTACCCCAGAATAGTACCAAATAAATCGTCACCTCAACCCGCAATAAATTAGCCCCTACATAAGACAATAGCCCAAAAAAAAAAAAAAAAAACATAGCTCTCAGAATATGTAGACACTAAAACATGATGTTTTGGGTTTATAAATGCTTTTATTGTGTTTATAGTGAAAAAAAAAATAGACATATTAGGTATTGCCGCGTCTGTAACAACCAGCTCAGTAAAAATATCACTTTACCTAACCCCTCAGAGGACTACCGTTAAAAAAATAAAAATAAAAAATAAAATAAACTCTGCCTAAAAATATAATACCAAGCAATCAAAAAGTCATATGCACCTCGAAATAGTACCATTCAAACAGTCACCTCATCCTGCAAAAATGTATATCCTACATAAGACAATCGCCCAAAAAGTAAAAAACTAGGGCTCTCAGAAAATGGAGACAATAAAAGAATTTTTTTTTGTTTAAAAAAATGCTCTTATTGTGTAAAACTTATAAAAAAGATAAAAAAAAGTATACATATTCGGTATTTACACGTCCGTAATGAGCTGCTCTATAAAAATATCAAATGACCTACCCCCCTTCCCTCCAAAATACTATTAAAAGAACTGTCACCTTATCCCGTAGTTTTCAAAATGGGGTCACTTTTTGGGAGTTTCTACTATAGGGTTTATCAGGGGGGCTTCAAATTGGACATGGTGTCTAAAAACCAGTCCAGCAAAATCTGCTTTCCAAAAATCATACGGCCCTCCATGTTGTGTGCCCTTACATCAGCTTACCACCACATGTGTTTTAGTAAATAGCAGAATTGGGGTAATAGATATTGAATTTTGTTTTGCTGTTGAAACTTGATGTGTTACAGAAAAAATGGATTAAAATGGAAAATCTGCCAAAAAAGTAACATTTTTAAATGTTATTTCCATTTCCCTTAAATTCTTGTGGAATACCTAAAGGTTTATCAAAGTTTGTAAAATCAGTTTTGAAAAACTTGAGGGGTGTAGTTTCTAAAATGGGGTCATTTATGGGTGGTTTGTACTATGTAAGCCCCACAAAGTGACTACTTAAAGGGATTCTGTCACCTCGTTTTAGCTTATAGAGCTGCGGACATGAACAGCTAGATCACCGCTAACATGTCCGCAATATACCTGTCCCATAAAGCGGTGTCCTTTTTATTGTATTTACAAAATTATTTTATAGATATGTAAATGAGTCTGGTAAGGTGCCCAGCCACGCCCCCCCTGTGAAGGAGTGCAGCACCGCCTGCATCCTCCGAATCTCCTCCTTTCTTTACAATTAGATGGCCATAATCTCGCGATGTGCAGTTCCTTCCCTGCGGCTGATGCCAACACAGGGAAGGAACACTATACCGGCACTGCGCATGCACGAGCTCGTGCATCGCGAGATTACGTCAATCTACTTCTGAATAAAGGAGGAGATTCAGAGGACGCAGGCGGTGCTGGGCTCCTTCACAGGGGGCGTGGCTGGGCACCAAGAAGGTTAGTACAGCCCCTTGGGCACCTTTCCAGGGTCATTTACACATCTACAGTTGCAAGAAAAAGTATGTGGAATGATATGGATTACTGCACAAAATTGGTAATAAAATGTAATCTGTTCTTCATCTAAGTCACAACAATAGACAATCACAGTCTGCTTAAACTAATAACACACAAAGAATTAAATGTTACCATGTTTTTATTGAACACACCATGTAAACATTCACAGTGCAGGTGGAAAAAGTATGTGAACCCCTAGACTAATGACCTCTCCAAGAGCTAATTGGAGTGAGGTGTCAGCCAACTGGAGTCCAATCAATGAGATGAGATTGGAGGTGTTGGTTACAGCTGCCCTGCCCTATAAAAAACACACACCAGTTCTGTGTTTGCTTTTCAGAAGAAGCATTGCCTGATGTGAATGATGCCTCGCACAAAAGAGCTCTCAGAAGACCTACAATTAAGAATTGTTGACTAGCATAAAGCTGGAAAGGGTTATAAAAGTTTCTCCAAAAGCCTTGCTGTTCATCAGTCCACAGTAAGACAAATTGTCTATAAATGGAGAAAGTTCAGCACTGCTGCTACTCTTCCTAGGAGTGGCCGTCCTGTAAAGATGACTGCAAGAGCACAGCGCAGACTGCTCAATGAGGTGAAGAAGAATCCTAGAGTGTCAGCTAAAGATTTACAAAAGTCTCTAGCATATGCTAACATCCCTGTTAGCGAATCTACGATATGTAAAACACTAAACAAGTGTTTAGTGTTGTCCAAAAAAAACATTGCTGCACGTTTACAGTTTGCAGAAGAGCACCTGGATGTTCCACAGCAGTACTGGCAAAATATTCTGTGGACAGATGAAACCAAAGTTGAGTTGTTTGGAAGAAACGCACAACACTATGTGTGGAGAAAAAGAGGCACAGCACACCAACATCAAAACCTCATCCCAACTGTGAAGTATGGTGGTGGGGGCATCATAGTTTGGGGCTGCTTTGCTGCATCAGGGCCTGGATGGATTGCGATCATCGAAGGAAAAATATATTCCCAAGTTTATCAAGGCATTTTGCAGGAGAACTTAAGGCCATCTGTCCACCAGCTGAAGCTCAACAGAAGATGGGTGTTGCAACAGGACAACGACCCAAAGCATAGAAGTAAATCAACAACAGAATGGCTTAAATATAAGAAAATACGCCTTCTGGAGTGGCCCAGTCCGAGTCCTGACCTCAACCCGATTGAGATGCTGTGGCATGACCTCAAGAAAGCGATTCACACCAGACATCCCAAGAATATTGCTGAACTGAAACCGTTCTGTAAAGAGGAATGGTCAACAATTACTCCTGACCATTGTACACGTCTGATCTGCAACTACAGGAAATGTTTGGTTGAAGTTATTGCTGCCAAAGGAGCTTCAACCAGTTAATAAATCCAAGGGTTCACATACCTTTTCCACCTGCACTGTGAATGTTTACATGGTGTGTTCAATAAAAACATGGTAACATTTAATTATTTGTGTGTTATTAGTTTAAGCAGACTGTGATTGTCTATTGTTGTGAATTTGATGAAGATCAGATCACATTTTATGACCAATTTGTGCAGAAATCCATATCATTCCAAAGGGTTCACATACTTTTACTTGCAACTGTATAAAATAATTTTTTAAACACAATAAAAGGACACCGCTTTAAGGGACATTTATATTGGGGACATGCTAGCGGCGATCTAGCCGTGCATGTCCGCAGCTCTATAAGCTAAAACGAGGTGACAGAATCTCTTCAACTGAACTGGTCCTTAAAAAGTGGGTTTTGGAAATTTTCGTAAAATATTAAAGAATTGCTTCTAAAATTCTAAGCCTTCTAATGTCCTAAAAAATAAAATGAGGTTTTCAAAATTGTGCCAACATAAAGTAGACATATGGGGAATGTTAAGTAATAAATATTTTATGAGTTATCACTTTATGTTTAAAAGCATAGAAATTGAAATTTAGAAAATTAAAAATGTTTCCATATTTTTGGTAAAAAAAATTTTTTTTTCATAACTAAAGGTGAAATATATTGACTCAAATTTATGACTGTCATGAAGTTCAATGTGTCACGAGAAAACAGTCTCAAAATTGCTTGTATAAATAAAAGTGTTCCAAAGTTATTACCACATAGTGATGCATGTGAGATTTGCAAAAAAAAATAATGGCCTTGGCAGAGAGGTCAAAAATTCCTCGGTGTAGAAGGGGATAAAGAAATGTCTTGTCTCTTATGGGTATTTACCACCTAAATGAAAAATCTACACCTTTTCTGTTTTTAATCATAGGAAGCATCATTTGAGTACCTTCAAAATGAAGGTGAACGACTTCTTTTAGAAGCCATGGATGAACTAGAAGTGGCATTTAATAATACCAATGTGCGCACAGACTGCAATCACATTTTCCTAAACTTTGTACCTACTGTAATCATGGACCCTTCAAAGGTATGTTTAATGGTTGTTATATTTTTTTACTTCTCAAACTGTGTATGGTAAAAGCATGTTCTATTTCAGGTTAAATATTTACAGGATCCCCATTCTCCTGGTAAGGGTCCCAGAGGTGTGACCCACACAGAAAGTTTTGGAATATCTTGTAGATATGCCAAAAATGTTTAAGAATACTTTCACACTAGCGTTTCTGTTTTCCGGTTTTGAGATCTGTCATAGGAAGTCAGTACCGGAGAAAAAAACTTGCTTCCGTTTTGTCCCCATTCATTAACAATGGGGACAAAACGTAACTGAAAATAACGGAATTACCAAAAAAGCATTCCTTTCCGTTTGGTTGAGTTCCCATACCGGAGAGCAAACCGTGGCAGCTCTGACGGCTCATGGGTATGTCTGAACTCCTGACAGCACATAAACACTAATTATAGCTAAATCCAAAATTAGTAAAATGCAATCATAAAAAATGACGCTAATATTTAGACACACTGCGCTTTTGAATAGACAGGCCCAAAGAATATAGTGTAAAACAAAGCACCTGAATAATTGTACTTGTAAATATGCCTGATATGTCCAAGGTTCTTTGTAAGTTTAGGTCTATATCTCAGTAGGATGCTTCCATCAAGAGTATCGTGCTCTGTCTAATCTACTTATGATGTTCATGTAGCTCATCAAGGTGAGGAGACTCCGGCTGGCTGCTCAACTCGCATGCAGGATAATCCAGTAGGCGGGTCTACTCAAAGTGATGTCACTCAATAGAGACAGATAGCAGTTTTGTGGTTCTTCCGATGAGTTTCAGAAGTAAAAGGTCCTCCATCATCAGGGTTAGCTAGCACCGCTGCCTCCTTAGTTTTAATACCTGCTAAAAGTTGCTTTGAAAATAAGAGATGGAATTGATGCAATCCCTGCTGGATGGTCTATACACATAGCAAATGGATTTAAATCCATCCATCAGTTTCAATTGCAAACTCTATTTCCTGGGTGCCGATAAATGGCAATAGATGTATTTTGACACCAATAGGTCACAACTTGCTCAATCTCACTGTCCAGAACTTTTGTTGCTGTGGAGTTTAGACTAAAAATCCACCTTGTTTGAGCTCTGGACAGTTTTTTTTTAACAAAGTCTACAATACCACCACCCCTTCTAAATTGGGTTTCACCCTCTCTATGCCACAGAAAATAGTGTCTTGAATAAAATTTTAATTTTACACCTACATATAGCCAAAATGCAATACTTAAAGAGCCTCTGTCAGCATGATCAACCCTAGTAAACCAGGCAAATTGTTAGTTATCTTTGTACAAGGCAGTGTTCTGAAGATATCAGCACTTATATTATAATGCTAATTGTCTCTTTTGAGCCCAGGGGCCGGGAGAAAAACTATTCTAATGCCTATGTCCTCTGTCCACAGCCCACTCCAGGACTAAACATGTCGTCCAGCTCTGTATTTAGACACCCCTAATTTAATCCTTTTGTAAAGCCATTAAAAATAGCAAAAAAAAGTTGGTCACAGAGTGATCTTATAATGTTTCCATTAGTCATTTGTGGTCTAGCAGTGATGTTACTGAATGAGTCACTGGTGTCAGTGTACACCAGCACTCATTGGTGGCGGTAGAGCATTGGGACAAGAGAGAGGGCTGTATGAACAGGACGTAATACTCACCTCCTCATTATCCCAGCAGCTGCACTCCTTGGCTCTCATAGAAGCTGAGCACTCTCAGCGCCTCCACTTCCGGGTGGATGGACTTTGTCGACTTCACTGAAGAGAGGTGGAGCGCAGCTGTTGGGAGGAGCGTGAGGTGAGTATTTTCTCCTGCCTGTACATCCCTCTCTCCCTTGTCCTCATGCTACACTGCCACCAGTGACTGCATTATTAGTGGTTTCACACTGCTAGACCACCAAGGAATATTTGTTACATTGTTAGATCACTCTATCACCAAGTTTTATGTTTTTTCTTTGATTTTTGAGGCTCAGGAGGAGAATCTGGATAGTGGGGGACATGCTGACAGGTTGCAGGAGGAGATGAAATAAATCTGCTTGGACTTCTGTGTATGTTATCAACTCCCCTCCATCAAACAGAGGGCATACTTGCTCTCTAATTTGGTCTTTTTACCAGAAAAAGAATGAGAAGATGAGTGCTTGCTCATCTAATCACTGCTTGGTACCTAGTTATGCCATTTATTGATACAAAAACCCAAATGTTTACTAGTGTTCTGATCACAGCATCCAGTAAGTTGCACCATACTTTTATGGCCTCATGCACACGACCGTTGTTTGGGTCCGCATCAGAGCCGCCGCTATGGCGGCTCGGATGCGGACCCATTCATTTCAATGGGGCCGCAAAAGATGCGGACAGCACTCCGTGTGCTGTCCGCATCCGTGGCTCGGTTACACGGCCCCGCTAAAAAAATATAACATGTCCTATTCTTGTCCGCATTTATATTGCCGGCGCCCGTTCCGTTTCGCAAATTGCGGAAGGCAACACGGACGCCTTCCGTTTTTTGCGGATCCGCGGTTTGCGGACCGCAAAAAAAAACTGCACGGTCGTGTGCATGAGGACTATGTCATATCGGCTGAATAAGTCATTTGGAAATACCACAAGATTTCAAACTGTAATAATGTATTTTGTATATATTATCATGTCCTAATAGATTGAAGAATCCGTTCGGAGTATGGTCATGCGTTATGGAAGTAGACTGTGGAAATTACGTGTCCTGCAAGCTGAATTAAAAATAAACATTCGTTTAACACCAACAGGAAAGCAAATTCCAATTCGCTTATTTTTGACAAATGAATCTGGTTACTACTTGGACATTAGCTTGTACAAAGAAGTGACAGACTCCAGAACTGGACAAGTAAGTGAAGGGTGCAGACAACGCTGGTTGGTAGTACCAGAAGTGTTTGCAAAAAGATAACTTGTAATCTCATCAAGTACCAGGAGTTCCTTTGAAAAGTTAGTAATACAGTATATGTACAAAAAAATTAAAATCCGGAGTCTTGGAGTTAAGGACAACCTTACAAATATGTGGATATTTGTCGCCTCTTTTCTTGGGTCTCATAATTGAGGCTAATGGTACTTGAGCAGACAATTTTGATTGTAATTATCATCATTTTTTAGCTCTCACTAATGCTAGTAAGCACGTCATATAAGTACATTTATAACTTAGAACTTATAGTCTTTTTCATTCACTCTGGTTTTCCAATTTGTCATTAAGAAATGTTTTCTGTGGATTAAGTTGTTCAGTAAAAAGAAAAATTAAAGTTGTCAACACTGCTTGGTTTTGACATAGGTGTGTATACACATACACTACTCCTAAAAGTTAGGGATACTTGTCTTTCGGGTGAAATTTATGGAAAACGTAAAAAGTTCACGCTACAATGGTATTATGTCATGAAAGTAGGGCATTTAAGTAGAAGCATACATTGGTGATTTCCTCATGTCAAACAATATTTTTTTTAAACAAAAGCGAACTGCAGTGGTAGGCATACCCCCACAAAAATGTCAATGTCTCAAAAACTTGTCATGTGGCCTTGAGCATCAATTACAGCTTGACAACGACATCTTATTCTGTTCACAAGTTGACTTATTGTCTGCAGAGGCATGGCATCCCACTCTTCTTGAAGGGCGGCCTTCGAGTCATTGATTTTCTGGGGTACAGAGTTTCAAGCCTCTACACGGTGACTCGGCTCTTGAGAAAGTGCAGGCTACTCCATTTGAGGTACCCCAGTCTCCAGCAGCCATTCCCTAATGATGCAACCTCGATGATTTGTCATCCATGAAGATGAAATTATGCCTGTTTTATTCATGCACAGGCACAATGACTGGATTAATGATGTTATTCAAATAGTCTGGGTTTGTCACTGTACCATTCACAAATAATAGAGCACTTCTGTATTGACTAGACACACCTGCCCACACTGTAACACCACCACCACTACCAAAGGCTCGTCTGGTGACAACAGTGGCTGATGCATAGCTCTCTCCTTGACATCTCCAACATTGCTGGCGGCCATCACTTCTGCTCAGTGTGAATTGACTTTCATCAGTGAACAGCACTGAGGGCCACTGGTCCCTCGAACACGATAGATGCTCCCTAGCCCATGCAAGACAATGACGCCTGTGCCTGGTTGTTTGGTCAGGTACCCTTGCAGGTCGTCTAGTACGCAGTCCACGATGTAAACTGTTTAAAATGGTCTGACGTGACACTTAGGTGCCTCTCACCTTCCTTAAATATGCCTGGAGTTGTGTGGCATTCATCATCCAGTTTCGCAGGGCATTTTCACAATGAAGCGGTTATCGGTGTGTGATGTGGCCAGGATGTTGTGCAAAAAGTACTGAAAAATTGTGTGCATTTTAGGTTCATCCTGAAATTTTACCCACAAGTCAAATATCCCTAAATTTTGTGAGTATTGTATCTAATAGACCCTCATAGCAAAACTTTGTATGGGCTTTTCTCCAGTGAGATTTCTGATATATTTAAATTTTTTTGCGTAAATTGGAGGAAATCTTTAATTAGAAAAATCGCCCTTCTTCTTGCCCACTTTAATGTGGTGCTTTATTAATATGGCATTCATTCTGAGCAGCTGGCATAAATACATGGATAACTTATCATACAGCTCCAAAGCTATTGGCGCTCATACTGTACAGTAAAAATTGGCTGTCTGTAGAAACCACTAGGAGCTCAGTTCATATGAACTTTATGCAGTTACCACAGAACTTTGGACTGCGATAGATTTAACTGGGGGATGTATAGGGCGGCTCTCCCTCTAGTTGGTGATGGTAAGGTGCTCCAAACTGATGTCGCACTCTGTTCACCAAGTAAAATAATTGAGGAAAAGTGAATGGGCACTCTTATAGGTGGAATCACTTAAACGCAATATGTAGTAGGTCACTAAAATTTATTATTAAATAGGTAGAGTATAGAATATAAATTATATATATATATATATATATATATATATGTATAAAAATTTATAAATAATAGATAAATGTTCAAAAAAATATATTGAAAAGATATATAGCCAGATGATAGCAGCACTGTAGTTATTCAGTAAAATATTCCAAGGATAAGGAATATGGGTATCAGCTGCTAAGCTTGTAGAAAAAACACGGAGATACAAGTTCCAAGGTCAAGGCAGAGTTCGTTCAAATATCATATATCTCAGATATTATACAGAAGGATCCAAGTAGATCATAGATGTGATGTCGTGAACAGATTTCTTTATATCAGTATTGCGTGGAAAAATTGATACCCAGTTCAAAATGTGACCTATACCAGTGATAGGTATAATTGATATAATCAAAATCAGTGCAAATGGAAAAGAAAGGATGCAAACCAATGCATATAAAAAAGGTGTGTCAAAGGTGTAAATAAATACAAAAGATGCAACAGAATGTAGAGATTATGTTGTCTCTAAAGTGTGAACGTGCTGATGGAGGAATAGATCAGAAAAAATGATCAGGAAAAATAATCGGAGTGACGATGTGTACGCACTGCCAGTTGCAGGAAATGTCTCCACAATATTAATACACTTTCAAAGTAGTTTCTCTGGAGAGTATAACTTATAGTTGCTGATTAATATTCATATATATTGTTGCGATCTGAAACCTGAGTTCAAAATATGATCGCAAAGTTCAGTGATACAAAATGCGGTTGCAGAAAGTTATTCCAGTACTCACATGTGTGTAGAGAATGTCCTGTTCGTGGCGTCCCACGTGGAGTGAGTATAGGGTAAGCTTACCTCTGACTTTTATCTTTTGTAATCTCAAAAAGAAGGCTTCGATAGTACCTCACTTAGCAAGAATACATGATCTGTATGGCAGATGCAGTCTGTTATGAATGGTGGACGGAGCACAGCTGTATTTCTTTGCTCCTCTTTAGCGATCCCAGAGTCGGCTTGTAGTGAGGACCCCTGTGTATCTTTGGCATCCCTCGTGTCTCCGGTGATGCCTGCACAGGTGATGGAGCTGGACTAGCTTCCTGCTACTTCCTGTAGCGTGCCGATCACTGCCGTAATTTCTGGACCTTTTACTTGAAAGCGCTTTCTTTAACATCAGCTGGGAGAGCGATGTTGAATATCTAATTGCCAGTTATGATGGTGTTAGAGCAAATATATCTTTTACTCCAGACGCGTTTCGAAAACTCTGCTGTCTTCTTCCTCAGTGGCTATATTTGATCTGTCTCACAAACCGGCTCTTATATATATGTCTTCCTGGAGGGCTCTATAGTAAATCTGGAATGGATTTTATGGTGTAAGATGGGATTCTCATTGAGTTGCAGTTTTATATGCGTTTTTTCGGCACAGTTTTTTTTTTACTTATAGGTATCTCTGGCTCCTCTAGAGAGTCCTCTATAGATTATTTTGGACCAAACTCATTGCACTGTTGTTCAATGTGAATAAATGTTAGAGAGATATATAAAAATATATAACAAGATATAAAAAAGGTATAGAAACAATAGGGAAAATGTCTCAAAAGGGGAATATGTTTCTATATAATTTTTTGTAGGATAAGAGCTGTGTTTCTTATTACAAAATCCTACGTCAGTGTATACAATGCAGGTAGTAGTATAGGTGTTGGTATACATAGACCTTGATTTATAAAGCCCTTCTGTTTCTCATATATTCACTGAATATTAATATAGTCATATACTGATACCAGAAGGTATATGAAATTATGTTTACAATGCACAGTGATGTTCATAATATGAGTCTATAGGGGAATATACTCTAATATATAGACAGATCAAGTGTGTACTTAGTTGAAAAAATTCAATGACCAATTTTTTGGTTTGTTTCCCACTGTTGCATGCTCATAGTGCTGTGCAAAGTACGTGTTCTCAGTGGGTGTCTTGGGAACTGTTTTATTTTAATGTGTATCATTCCCAATCCGTCTTGTCATACATTATGATTCCATAGAGTGTCGTGTCCAAGGGAGCTTGGGCCAGCGTGCGTGTATCCCTCAGAGCGAAGACATCTCCAAACCGAGGGGAGCTCTGTCCTAATTGAGTGCTCTCCCACCAACCAGAGGGAGAGCCGCCCTATACATCCCCCTAGATATACTTCAACGCACTCAATTAGGACAGAACTCCCCTCGGTTTGGAGATGGATATTTGGAGCCACATAGAAAGTAAAAGACTTAAAGCAGAAACCTATAAATTTGATGACCCTACTTCATGTGAATCTAACAATACTAGAGGAGATAGATCTACATCAGAAATCTTTAGGGAACTTGAACCATTGCTGTTGAAACAACTCAAACTTCAATGGGAAATCAAGTCTCTAAGACAATGTATTGAACACAAAAGAATCTCTAAGGGATTATTATTGTCCAAGACCCCTGCACTGGATATATGCAACGAAGAATTCAATAAAGAATGGGATACCCTCTTATTTTCACAGTCAGTGATTTTAACACAATTGATTATAAAAAGGAGATGCCAATTACTAGAAGAAATAACTGACAAAATTTATCAGATCCAAATTCTAGTGAAGAAACTCCCAATTATGTGCAGAAGTCTGGACAAAATGGAGTTAAAAATAATTAATAAAAAGACGAAAAAGTACAGACATAGCCCCAAATTTGATGAGAGAGAGATTCATAGAAATAACTCAAAACAGAGACAAACAGACACTAGACCCACATTAGAATTAACTAGTGATCCCAATTATAATAAATACAACATTCCAGTAAGTAATAGATTTGAATCATTGAACCACAATAATTTTTTAGACAGGACCCCACCACACCACAAAACAAGGATCAGATGCAGGTCACAGACACCAACTGCAACACACCTTCAACACCAACAATCACCATTGATACATCACAATGCAAGAACCAGACGCAAGTCATAGTCACCAGCAATGACACACCTGCAACACCGACAATCACCACCGACACATACATACAACCTGAGGAAGAGATTCAACTACCAGTCAATCACAAATCACAACAGAGGGACTGGTTCCCACAGAACCACAGATATCACCCTACACCCAAATACCCAAGAGAGGGAACACAAAGACAACAATACAACGAACACAAGAGAGGTCCAAAAGAAAGACACGAAGAAGCCAGCGAAAAAAGAGGGGCTTACAACAGCCACAGATAAATACGGAAAGCCAGGAAGCTATAGTGAATCTGAGTTCAGTGATTTTAACTGACGCTCAAACAAAATTACTGAACAAAGGTTTGAAATTCGCACCAACATTAAAGTTGAATAAGTTTAATACGTATGTGTGGGTGGAGAAGTTTGTGAGGAAACTTTGTTTAAAAAAATATATTTTTTTAAATCCGGTCACAGTAAACACATGCAAATATAAGGAGGCAGAATTTAAACATACAGAACTAAAACCAAAGTCAAAAAAATTCCCAAGACAAGTAATTAGTACATAAATAGACACTTTTCAAAGAGATTTTGAAACCGAATTGAGAAGAATACCAGAGAAATCCACCAGAAGAAACAATTTAACTACAAGAGATACTCGCAATTAAAGAATTACAAACACAGAACAATCTAACCATCCATCCAGCTGATAAGGGAGGAGCTATCGTCCTCTTAGAAACCGATAAATATAATGCGGAATGCTTAAAAAAAAGTCCCCACAGCAGAGTTTATGGAAACATTGACTCAATACTGTAACAAAGGTTTTGAACAAAGTCTATTAACAAAACAAGAATTAGATTTTATTTTGGGGACCCAGCAGAGGCTACCTATCTTCTACTGCCTACACAAAAATCTGATAGATCCACCAGAACGCCCGATTATATCGGGCATCGATTCATTGACATCAAATCTGTCTCAATATATTGATCAATTAATTCAACCAGCGGTGAAGAAAACCCTCTCTTACATCAAACACACCACACAGATCGTCCAAGTTTTAGAGAATCTGAAAGAAGAACCACACTGGCTGATAGGTACTCTGGACGTACAATCACTCTATACTATTATCAATCACGAACAGGGTATAGCTAATATGAGGGCACAACTGAAATATTATGGTGATTTAAATGATAAACCAATAGAATTTTTGGTAGAAGGCGTCAAACATATATTGACGCACAACTATTTCTTTTTTGAGGGGGATTACTATCTGCAGATCCGGGGTACCGCCATGGGCACCAGATTCCCCCCCATCTATGCCAATCTATTTATGGCACAATAGGAACAGGAGACCATCTTACCCAAGCTGGGGTCGGATCTGGTGCTCTGGCAACGGTACATAGACGATGGTATCTTTATCTGGCAGAGTGGAGAAATACAACTACATACCTTTTTAGAAGAAATTAACAATAATTCATACAATCTCCATTTTTCCTCTAACATCAATCAAGACTGTACAGAATTTTTGGATATACTCATTACTACCAAACAAGACCAATATATATGTAACACTAACCAGAAAACGGTGGCAAGAAATAGCTTTATCCTCTTCTCCAGTTGCCATTTACCAACTTGGTTGTTGAACATACCCGTTGGGCAGTTCCGCAGAATCAAGAGGAACTGTACAAGTGGAGAAAAGTTTGAAGAAGAGGTCATCAAAATGAAAACTCAATTTCAGTCCAAAAATTATCCTGACAACGTGATTGAAAATGAATTACAAAAGGTTAGAGAAATGGATAGGAATCAGTTTTCTTTATATCAAATCCGACTGATAAGAAAAAACAAGAAGACAGAATCCGTATAATACTACCTTATAATGCACAATACAAAAAAATGGAGCAAATAAAAAAAAAACATTGGCACCTGATTCAGACTGATAAGACCATAGGACCCCTTATCCCCACACTCCCAGAGATAGTATACACTAAGGCTCCTAACCTAGTTCTGAAAATAGCCCCCTCTATCAAACGTTGCATAAAGAACAATTTATCCATCAATAAATGGCTCAAAAGGAGTGGGTTCCACAGATGTGAATGTTGTATAAATTGTAAAAACACAAAATTTCCTAGGAAAACTACACGGATTAACTCAACACAAAATACGTTCTCTTTTGAAATTAAAAACCTTCTCACTTGTAATAGCTCTAATGTCATTTACATCATAGAATGCACATGTGCCAAACAATTTATTGGTAGAACCAAAAGACCTCTCAAGACTAGATAAGCTGAACATATAAACAATATAAAAAAAGGGTATGAGAAACACTCCCTGTCCAAGCATTTTAAACTAGTTCATAACCAAGATCCTAAATATCTCACATTTGCAGCATTTGAACAGGTAGAACGCCATTGGAGGGGAGGCAATCACATTGCCCGAATGTCCAGAGCCGAATCTAGAAGGGTACCATTTCGGGAATTCTGTTGGAACGAGAAGCAAAATACATTATGAATACGGAAAAGAGATTGCCAGTAATGTATTGTATCCCCAAGATACATAAGGATCTAACAAAAACCCCAGGAAGACCCATAATATCAGGGATCAATTCCATCTCCTCCAACCTGTCGAGATATATCGACCAATTATTACAACCAGTTGTGAAAAATATACCCTCATATATTAAAGATACTACTGAGGTGATTAGGATATTGGAGGAGATGAAATATAAGGAAGGTTGGATATTGGGTACATTGGACGTAAACTCTCTGTACACGATAATCGACCACGAACAGGGATTAGAGTCTCTCCAACAACAACTTGCCCTAAGTAACACCATGAAAGAGGAATAAATACTCCACATAATAGAAGGCGTCAGATATATACTGACACACAATTATTTTACCTTCAATGGGGACTTCTATGTACAATGTAAGGGCACCGCCATGGGTACCAGATTCGCCCCCAGCTATGCCAACTTGTTTATGGCACAGTGGGAATCCACTGTTATTCAACCACTGTTGGGGGCGGGTCTGGTACTATGGCGGCGGTACATAGATGACATTGTGTTTATTTGGCAGGACACAATGACTTCCCTTACTGACTTTTTGGAGGAAACAAATACAAATGATCTGAATTTAAAATTCACCTCCACTATTGAATACGAAGAATATACAATTTTTGGATCGCAATGTCAAAGTGGATGAGAACAGATTAATATGCAGTACATACCATAAACCGGTGAGCAAAAACAGCTACATACTGTATACGAGCTGCCATCTGCCTAGGTGGCTCATTAATGTTCCAAAAAGTCAGTTCAGGAGACTAAAGCGTAATTGCACTCAGGACCAACAATTTGACGTAGAAGCAGAGGCTTTAAAACAACAGTTTATAGATAAACAGTACCCAGTCCACCATTTGGAGAAATCATTGGAGGAAGTGAAATTAATGAAAAGGGATGACTTTTTTTGTCCCCAGGCAAAAACAAGAGAATGATGAGACATTGAGAATGATCCTGCCATTCCATGCACAGTATAAGAACATGGAGAGGATCATTGGAAACCATTGGCATCATCTGCTTGGGGACAAAATAGTGGGCCCAATGCTTACGAATACACCCCAGATCACTTATACTAGGGCGTTTAATTTGGGCCTAAAGGTAGCCCCTTCAATAAAGAACAAAAGCCAAGGCAGACAAAACAAACATAATTGGCTATCCTTTAATGGCTTCCATAGGTGTGGACGGTGCTCTAATTGTAGAATTACTACATTTCCTAGGAAAACATTAAAAGCTACCTCAACGCAAAACTCATTTACCTTAGATATTAAAGAGGGTCTGACATGTGATTCAACTAACGTGATATATCTGATAGAATGCCCATGCCGTAAACCATATATAGGGCGCACTAAACGGACATTAAAGAAGAGGATATCTGAACACGTTACCAATATAAAAAAGGGATATGAATTGCATTCCCTATCCAGGCACTATAGGGACCACCATAATAGTGACCCATCTACCCTTAAATATATGGCATTAGAAAGAGTGGAATATCCATGGAGAGGAGGGAACCATATCCTCCGAATGTCGAGAATCGAATCAAAGAGGATTTTCGAATTTGATTCTCTAACACCAAAGGGTTTGAATGCAGATATGGAACTCTTTGGGTTCCTATAAAAGGGACGTTGGTCTATCTCGAATAGGACATCTGTGTCAGGCTGTTTCCCAGCACCCAGATCTCCCCTTTTTGGTAGGCCCGCGTCCCCATACACATTATGTCTACTTCTATCGAATATACTACATTATACGGGGACAAACATACAAACCATACTTGAAAACAACACCAGAAGTCTCCAACCCCACTTTTATTCCAATTTTTATTTCATTTTATTTTTTTTTTAGCAAAAACGCATTGAAAACGCAATGAAACCGCATGTGCGTTTTCTTGATTTTTCTACAATATAATGCGTTCTCTATAATATAATGTGTTTTTTACAATGTAACATGTAATTTTTTGATATTTGTATATCTATTTTTATAATATAAAGTGTTTTTCTGATTCAATGAATTTTATATTTAATATACTCATGTCCTTATGGCTATTTATATGTAGTTCCATTTCTATTTATAAATTGTTGCACTTGGAGGAATTGGCAAAAAGATGAAGAAATCGCATATGCGGTATTCATAAATCTCTGCAAACTAAAACAGAGAAAAAATTCTGATGCCCCTTTTTTTAAAAATGTATCGGAAATATGTGGCTTTCTGCATCTTATATAAGCTACTAAGAAAACAAAAATAATGAAAAAATAAAGAAATCGCATATGCGCTCTCTACAAGTATACATAATATATAGATGGCACTGAACCTTTGAAAAAAATCGGTATAAAACCAAAATCCACATCCATGTTTTTCGAATCCCTCACTGTCCCAACATGCAATGCACCAATCAATTACGATATATAAAGGACATTCAGTCTTCACTGTCTATACCACTGAGGAAGGGGCTCTTTTACCCCGAAACGCGTATGGTAAATGACAGTGAGGGACGACTAAAGAAAAACATCTTATCCACATTTGGAGGCTAAAGAAATTTGAAATAACCCCGCCTGGAATTGAAAGTCACCTGACCGCCCAGCAAACCACGTGGGACGCCACAACAGGTCCTGGAAGGTCAAAGCGGAAAGACCGCTACAACGAAAAGCCAGGAGTGTGGGGAACTTTATATAGAGATCCGGCTCACAGGTCCTTGCAGCTCACAACAAGAGCATTGCACCAGAGGATTTTGGCGCACAAGCGGCCTAACATCAGGAGCGTTAAAGTACTCAGTTTATAGTATAAAATTGACTGTGAGATAAAGTGTGGAACTACCATTGATTTTTATATCAAATTGCTTGACATTAGTCACTGTACAAGTTGTGGATAACCATTATATTTGTCTTTGGACTATTGCTTTATCCATATCTGTCCCCGGATTACATTTGTCTTTGGACTACAACTGTTGGGAAAATATATTAACAGTCACGGCTATAAGGGCCCTCAGGCACTCAGTGCGATTGAATTTTAGTTATTTCCAAGTGAATTTTTATTACCTCAAGAGTTTTTATATATGCGCCATTTTAATGTATTGATTTGTATTGTTTTATGCAACATGTTGTCATTATTTTGAATGAATATATATAAGTATATAAACTTTCTGACACTATCCAACTTGTCTGTATGATTGCCTAATATTGAGTGACGCCCAATTTTACTTAAATTTTTTCTTACCTTATCAGCCATAGGGAGTGCTGTGGGCAGTGCACCTTTTCCATTAGTGGAGCAGTGAGAGAGCCACCATCTTCTGAATCTAGAAGGATATTTGACTTCGGCAGTCTGATACCAGGGGGGTTAAATGCCGAATTAGAAATTTTCGGGTTCCTGTAATGGGGTGGATGCCTTCGGGTCACAAGGGATCCTAGTCAGGCTGTTTACCAGCACTATGACCACCCCTGGCCTGGGGGCCTCCATCCCTATTTCATCTGCCGCATTCCATTTATCCCAGATGAAAATTAGATGTCACCATATGATAACACTTGTCTTCACTCTGAGGGATACACGCACACTGGCCCAAGCTCCCTTTGACACGACACTCTATGGAATCATAATGTATGACAAGATGGATTGGGAATGATACACATTAAAATAAAACAGTTCCCAAGACACCCACTGAGAACACGTACTTTGCACAGCACTATGAGCATGCAACAGTGGGAAACAAACCAAAAAATTGGTCATTGAATTTTTTCAACGAAGTACACACTTGATCTGTCTATATATTAGAGTATATTCCCCTATAGACTCATATTATGAACATCACTGTGCATTGTAAACATCATTTAATATACCTTCTGGTATCATTATATGACTATATTAATATTCAGTGAATATATGAGAAACAGAAGGGCTTTATAAATCAAGGTCTATGTATATCAACACCTATACTACTACCTGCATTGTATACACTGACGTAGGATTTTGTAATAAGAAACACAGCTCTGATCCTACAAAAAATTTTATAGAAACATATTCCCCTTTTGAGAAATTTTCCCTATTGTTTTTATACCTTTTTTTTAATATCTGTTTTATATCTTTTTTTTTTATATCTTATTATATCTTTTTATATATCTAACATTTATTCACATTGAACAACAGTGCAATGAGTTTGGTCCATAATAATCTATAGAGTATTCTCTAGAGGAGCCAGAGATACCTATAAGTAAAAAAAACGCACCAGTGCCGATAAAACGCAATAAAACCGCAACTCAATGAGAATCCCATCTTACAGCATAAAATCCATTCCAGATTTACTATAGAGCCCTCCAGGAAGACATATATATATATATATATAAGAGCCAGTTTGTCAGACAGATCAAATATAGCCACTGAGGAAGAAGACAGCAGAGTTTTCAAAACGCGTCTGGCGTATCAGATATATTTGATCTGACACCATCATAACCGGCAATTAGATATTCAACATCGCTCTCCCAGCTGATGTTAAAGAAAACGCTTTCAAGTAAAAGGTCCAGAAATTACGGCAGTGATCGGCACGCTACAGGAAGTAGCAGGAAGCTAGTCCAGCTCCGTCCACCAGTCATAACAGACTGCATCTGCCATACAGATCATGTATTCTTGCTAAGTGAGGTACTATCGAAGCCTTCTATTTGAGATTACAAAAGATAAAAGTCAGAAGTAAGCTTACCCTATACTCACTCCACGTGGGAAACCACGAACAGGACATTCTCTACACACATGAGTACTGGAATAACTTTCTGCAACCGCATTTTGTATCACTGAACTTTGCGATCATATTTTGAACTCAGATTGCAACAATATATATGAATATTAATCAGCAACTATAAGTTATACTCTCCAGAGAAACTACTTTGAAAGTGTATTAATATTGTGGAGACATTTCCTGCAACTGGCAGTGCGTACACATCGTCACTCCGATTATTTTTCCTGATCATTTTTTCTGATCTATTCCTCCATCAGCACGTTCACACTTTAGAGACAACATAATCTCTACATTCTGTTGCATCTTTTGTATTTATTTACACCTTTGACACACCTTTTTTATATGCATTGGTTTGCATCCTTTCTTTTCCATTTGCACTGATTTGATTATATCAATTATATCACCGATATAGGTCACATTTTGAACTGGGTATCAATTTTTCCAGGCAATACTGATATAAAGAAATCTGTTCACGACATCACATCTATGATCTACTTGGATCCTTCTGTATAATATCTGAGATATATGGTATTTGAATGAACTCTGCTTTGACCTCGGGACTTGTATCTCAGTGTTTTTTCTACAAGCTTACCAGCTGATACCCATATTCCTTATCCTTGGAATATTTTACTGAATAACCACAGTGCTGCTATCATCTGGCTATATATCTTTTCAATATATTTTTTTGAACATTTATCTATTATTTATAAATTTTTATACATATATATATATATATATATTTTTTTTTTATTTATACTCTATACGCTACCTATTTAATAATAAATTTTAGTGAGCTACTACATATTGAGTCTATGTGATTCCACCTATAAGAATGCCCATTCACTTTAACTCAATTGCGATAGATTTATGTCAGGAAGAGAAGGAAGAGTATCTCTCTCCCCTGGATCCCCTAGATGTGGTGTTGTCTACCTCTGTAGTAGATACGCAACTGGTCTGACACATATCGGTAACTAAATATTAGGCTGTTCGCGCATCACTGCCGGGCCCGGGCATGCGCACTGTTCTGCCCACTGTGGTTAGAGGCACAGAGATATGCAGTGCGCATGCGCCAATTTCACGCCAGTAACTGGTGCATGCGCACTCTATATCCCTGTCTCTCTGCCCACAGTGGGCAGAACACTGCACATGCCCGGGCCCGGCAGTGATGCGCGAACAGCCTATAGGAAAATATGATGTCACAGAGCCACAGGGCTGGCTTGAGCTTACTGAGGGGCGGAGTTAGGCGCGAGTGAGGCGGGGGAACTTGTGCACTTTCAGAAAACTCTCCGCCCCTGGGCACTTGCGATGGCTCATTAGCATATGATAAAAATGACTTTGTACTCTGCTTAATTGATTGCATTTGCTGAAAATCTGCCTCAGACTTGCAAAGCATTTCCACCATGCTTCACTGTTGCCTGCAGACTCTCCAGTTTTTTAGCAAGCAAACTACCTTAGTTTACAGCCAAATATTTGACATTTTGGACTCATCAGTCCAGAGCACCTGCCGCCATTTTTCTGCAGCCCAATTCTTCTTTTTTCCGGCATTGTTGAATCGCTTGGCCTTCTTTGCACGTTGAAAGTATGGCTTTTTTTGACTGCAGTTCTTCCACGAAGACCACTTCTGGTCAGACTTCTCCAAGCAGTAGATGGGTATACGTGGGACCCACTGGTTTCTGACAGTTCTAATGGCACTGCTGGATATCTTCCGCTTTCAAAGAGAAGTCATCTTGATGTACTGTTTTGATGTCAGAGTGGCCAAACCATATACAGTCCTGATTAAAAGTTTAAGACCACTTGAAAAATGGCAAAAAATCATATTTAGCATGGCTGGATCTTAACAAGGTTCCAAGTACAGCTTCAACATGCAACAAGAAGAAATGAGAGTGAGACAAAACATTTTTTGAGCATTTAATTTAGTGATAACGAATAAACTGAAACAGGTTGTTTTTCAGCTGATCAAAAGTTTAGGACCACATGCCTTTAAAAGGCCAAATCTGTGCAAAGATGTGGATTCACTGTCATTTTCTGTCAGGTGGTCACACGTTGTAATGGCAAAGGCAAAAAAATTCTCCCATTTTTGAACGTGGTCGGGTTGTTGAACTACATAAGCAGGGTTTTTCACAGCGCGCCATCGCTGCTGAGGTGGGACGCAGTAAGACAGTTATTTGGAATTTCTTCCGTAATCTCGCGATGCTCAGTTCTTTCCCTGAGGCTGATACCAGCACAGGGAAAGAACACTATACCGGCACTGCGCATGCGCGAGCTCGCGCATCGCGAGATTATGGCAATCTATAGTTGATGAAAGGAGGGGATTCGGAGGACATAGGCGGTGCTGGGCTCCTTCACAGGCGGGCGTGGCTGGGCACGGCTGGGCTCCAGGAAGGTTCGTACAGCCCCTTGGACACATTCAAGACTAATTTACATATCTATAAAATCCTTTTTTAAAGAAATTAAAAGCACACAGCCCTATAGGACAGATATAATGCGGACATGCTAGCGGCGATCTAGCCGTGCATGTCCACAGCAATATAGCCCAAAACCTGGTGACAGAATCCCTTTAAGCTTATTGGCAGTGCGAAAACTGTAGGACTTTAATTTATTTTTTAAATACAGATGGTGACCGGCAAAAATAAATATAACATCATCAACATTTCTTTAACCCCTTAATGACCACCAATATGCGTTTTTATGATGGTCACTAAGGGGCTTTAGGCTGATATGCCGCCTTTTTATAGTGGCTTAGTCTAAGCGCTGCACAGGTCTTCAGTTCAGCGGGGAGTGGGGATTTGGCTCTCCCATGAAGAAGCATTGATGTGGGCGTTTAACCTCTTACATGCCAAAGGCAATAGCGCCTGTGGCATGTAAAGGGTTACAGATGTCAGTGCAGCAGGCTGCGCCTATCTGCATTTTGCTGCTGGTTTGTAGGAGCACAGCGTCAAAGCGCGAGTATGAATATGAAAATTAAATTACCGGACCTGGCATCACTTACAATAAACCCCCCTTACTCTAAGTTGGGAGGTCTTTTTGAGCTGAGAGATTACTTTAAAATAAAAACTAGATTCAAACAATAGCTAATTTTCTGATAACACATTCACTTTAAAGGGAACCTGTCATCAACTTTATGCTGACTTCACTAAGTGCAGCATAAATTAGTGACAGAAATGCTGATTTCAGCGGTGTGTCACTCATGAGCTAAAAATAAGTGGTTGCCGAGAACCAGCATCATAATCATTGCAGCACAGGCCTTGAAAAGAGTCAAATCTACCTGAGAAGAGTCATGGTTATTCACAATCTCCTGCTCTTCCCGCCCATCTGCTGATGATTGGCAGTTCTCTCCTAGAGAAAAAGGGAAAAAACTAGGTAGAAGATTGTCAGTCATCTGCAGGTGGGCAAGGAGAGCAAGATTTCACGAATAACCATGACTCTTCTCAGGTGGCCGTGACTCTTTTCCAGGCCTAGTCTGCAATGATTGTGATGTTGGTTCTCGGCAACCACTTATTTTAAACTTATAAATGACAAACCGCTGGGCAGCATAAAGTTGATGACAGGTTCCCTTTAACTGAGAATTCATATATCACACCACTTTTGGTCAGTATCTGAAATTTTAGATACAGGTGCATAAGATGGCTTTACAGTATAAGGCAAAGACTGTAAGAACAATTTCTCCAAAGACTTTTTGTCTTTTAAAGAGGTTGTTCGGTTTCAGGAAGAGTCTGGGCAACAATCGTGGCTTTCCAGCAATAATGAATAGACCATTACTTACCTAGCAGATCCTGCACCTGCAGGCATTTTTTACTCAGCCAGGTCAATTGTCTAGTTGGAAATACCAGAGTGGTCGCACTGGATCTGCATGGGAAACTGAAGATCTATTCTTTATTGCAGGTATGCAATGAATTTCGCCTGGTTTCCTACTGAATTCAGACAACCCCCTTTTTACCTATTAACTGGTGACACTGGGGAGAGCCTGAAGGAAAATCCTTTTAACACTGAAAGTTAAACGTGACACTTTATAGAGTAGGTTGCAGAGAAAGGAAATGGTATAAAATATTGTTCCACCAAAATTATTGTTCCACTTGGTATGTTAAACACCATGTCTGATCTGCAGGCAGCAGTTGTAAGAGCAGAAGATGCTGAACAGATTGATATATGGTTTTGTGGGAAAAGATTCAATGTAGTTGTGTTTTATTAAAGGGGTTGCCTTTATCAGGTAGAGAAAGTTAATACAAGGCACATACTAATGTATTATTATCCATATTGCTTCCTTTTCTGGCTAGATCATACATTTCTCGTTTCCATGGTTAAGACCACCCTTCAATCCAGCATCGTTGCACGTGCTTGCACACTATAGGAAAAAGCAGAGAGGCCAGTGCTTTTCTTTTTTTCTATAGTGTACAAGCACGGCCGCCAGTGCTGGATTGCACGGTGGTTGTAACCATGGAAATGAGAAGTTTAAAATGTGATTTAGCCAGCAAAGGAAGCAGTATGGATAATAACAATATATTAGTAAATTCCTTGTATTAACTTTCTCTACATTATAATTGCCACTTGCTGAAGTGAGACAACCCCTTTAAATTAAGTCCTTGCTTTTTCTATTTCAGGGAGTCTAGTGGGTGATCCCATCAGTTATTGACAACATTTCCTATATGACTCTACATAGAGTCATATAGGAAAGCTGCTCTATAGACTTTGTCTGTAGCCTTTATCTCTTCACTCCTGACAGCTCATAAACACTAAATTAATGAGGATCTTCAAGATTGTAAACCCCTTTTGATATTGCCAGGCAGTGTGCAGGGATTTAAAAAAGTCTCCCTTCTTCTTTTCTTCCAGTCCCTGTTGGAGCAGAAGTGTGCACATAACAGCCCCTGCCACTAAGGTCATTGATTGGCTGGCAGCAGTGACGTGCATGTAGATGGCATTCCTGCACTCTCAGGAATGTTCCTCTTTTTTTTAACTGACACTTTTTACAATAATATTTGTAGGAGTTGCAAACTTAGTGTTAAGTGTTAAAAATGCTTTTACAAAATTAGCATGTGTTTTTGCCCATTGTTTCTAAACTTATTGTGGCTCATTTTCTGATAGGTTCATACGTAGTTCTTCTTATGTAAGATGTTGTCATTTGATGAATATGCCATTAACATTATCTTCCATTTTTTTCTAGATAATGTTCCAGGCCTATGGAGATAAGCAGGGACCGCTTCACGGGATGCTTATCAACACGCCTTATGTAACAAAAGATCTGTTACAATCAAAAAGATTCCAAGCACAGTCCTTAGGAACAACCTATGTGTATGATATCCCTGAAATGTTTCGTCAAGTAAGGATTTTTATTACTTGAAATGTTCTTAATCATAATCAGTAAGACTTTCATATTTACCAGACATGCAGACACAGCTTAGATTTAAAGGGAAAACATCATTGACATTATGCTGACCTCACTGAGGGCAACATAAAGTAGTGACAGGCATGCTAATTTCAGGGGTGGGCCATTCATGAACTTAAAGTACAGTAAGTGTTTGCCGTAAAGCAGCATCATAATTATTTCAGTCCAGGCCTGGTAAAGAATCACTCCTGGCTAAAAAAAAATCATGGTTATTCATGAGCTCTTCCCACCCACCAGCTGACGACTGGCATTTCTTTCTTAGGGAAAAACTAAGTCAAATACTGTCAATCACCAGTAGGTGGGCAGGGAAAGCAGGAGCTAATGAATAACCATCACTGTTTTCAGGCAGCTGTGACTCTTTTTCCAGGGCTGGACTGTAATAATTATCATGCAGGTTTGTAACAACCACTTGCCATTAGCTCATGAATGACACACTGCTGAAATCAGCCTGTCTGGCAGTACTTTATCCTACCATCAGTGAGGGCAACATAAAATTGATGACAGGTTCCCTTTGTGGGGATTCAAATGTGGCAAAACGCTCAATTGAGCTTAGCATCCCAATTCCTATCAGTGATATCCAGGGGCGGACTGGGAACTTTAAGTGTCCCTGGAAAAAATACTAAAAGTGGCCCCGTTTTGTAGTTGGGTCCAAATTGATGGATGGCAGGGCCAGCAATACCATATTGTGGCACATTATACCACCCCAACAGAGCCAAATACCACAGTCAATGACAAAATACTGCCAGCAGCACAAAATACATCCCCAAAAACTTACATTGGCCAGCCATGAGAAGGTCCTTAAGGCTAAAATTTATTGTCACTAAGGGGTTAAAAATGCAATAGTGTACCCTGAGTTGTGTGCCAACAAGATTTACTGCAGACATGCATTAAAAATCTACAATAAAAAAAGTTACCTTTTTGGGAGGGTTTTTTCCAATTTTAAAATTACTATTAAAAGGTCAAACTCATTTTTCTTAAGTTTTTTCAGTGTCATTACTTTCAAGACAAAATAATAATTAAAAGATAAGCGAGCTAAAGAGGTAACTACAAGGAGCAAATGCGGTCCAAGTAGAGAAAAAGAGCATGAGTATAATGGCGATTGGCCAACCATCCATTGTGTACAGGGGTGTTCTGACTTTTACACAAATGCTGATGTCGAAGGGAAGAAGGGTTGGTCTTGTTGCATTTTAACATGCCCGATCTGTTTCCTAAACGAGATAAGGTGCTGCCAGAACTGGCAGAAGCTTATTTCCTCCTTCTTAATAATAACACATGCATGCTCAGCCAAGCCGAATGTGCTTGTATGTAGAGGGTTGGAAGGAATAGCCATCTGCCAAATGTGCATTTCACAGACGATAAGTGTCTGATTGGCGGGTGGGCCGACCCCTGGAGCTCCTTCCAAATGAGGGAATGAGATTACCTTGCTTGAATAGAGTACAGTCACGTGTGAGAGCTGCTGCCCCATTCAACTTTATGGCAACGCTAGAGACAGCAGAGTACTGGTATTCGGATATCTCCGGCAGTCCCATAGAGTTAAATGGAGAGGCAGCATGCACAGGTTACCGCCTGCCCGATAAAAAGGGTCTACTCAACCTACCCGCTCTGAACTCTGTCTTGACTGCGTACAGCGTCAGGATGTAGTGCACGTAGGCATGCACTATGACCTGTCGTTGTGCGACACCATGAAAAAATTTGCCATTACACAGCTCCATAGATGTAAACATAAAAAAGTTATAGGGGTCAGAATAAGGAGAAAACATTAATTTGGAGGAAAAACATATTATGGAGAAAAAGTTTATTTTGTTTATTTTTTTTCCCATTGTCCTATGACAGCACCAGGAGAGAGGGTTTGCTTTCCAGGACCGGAAACCCACTGGTATAAAAAAAAAAAAAAGGAGGAGCCTCTCCATCTCTCAGTGGTTTCCTGTCCTAGGCAGTGCAGGCATAGGATAAGGTAGAGAGTAGTTTCTCTGTGTGGCTTAAAGCTGTCTGGGCCAGGTAGTGTGCCGGGTGAGTTCCCAGCTCCACACATCCGAAGACTCCCCTGTGCAAGTTGTCTGTGGGCTCTGACGGTGAGGCATTGGGACGTGAAGCAATCAGGCATTGAAAAGCGGTGGGGGAGTGCGCATGTGAGTGCCTCACTGGGCGTATTAGGTTACACTGCTTTTCTTGCTCCTATTGCAAGATCGTGTGGCATAGGAGTCAGGAACACAATACTATGCAAATATTGCGTGATTACAAGCAGGAAGCACATGAAGCACGGATCTTTTCATAATTTAAAGCCCAGCTATGCAGCCTGAGGATCCTTGTCGGGAGGGACCAGATCCAAGGTGTACAGAGCCTTTGAACAGCATGGAGAGTGCTGGAGAGGTGACAAAGGAACTGTCAACCTTTCCACCTGTGGAGGGTATGTACAGTGGATATATGCATTTTCTCTATGGATGGTAGCTTATTGCAGCATATTGTTTTTTTAGGATAAACCAAGAAAGGCATCCTCAAAAACAAGACACAAGGAGTAGAGATGTCCCGAACTATTCGCCGGCGAATAGTTCCCGGCGAACATCGCTTGTTCGCGTTCGCCGCGGCGGGCGAACATATGCGATGTTCGGTCCGCCCCCTATTCGTCATCATTGTGTAAACTTTGATCCTGTACCTCACAGTCAGCAGACACATTCCAGCCAATCAGCAGCATACCCTCCCTCCCAGACCCTCCCAGCTCCTGGACAGCATCCATTTTGGATTCATTCGGAAGCTGCAGTGTCACAAATTTGACTAAGTTGTAATCGCGATGCGATTAATACAGGTTATATTAATCACATTGCGATTACAACTTAGATTTGAGTTCCTAATAGTTGTATTGCTAGAATATAACGAAGATTGAGAATATAGTGCTATATTCGTCAATTCTAGCAATACAACCATTAATAACTCAGATCTAAGTTGTAATCGCAATGCGATTAATATAACCTGTATTAATCGCATTGCGATTACAACTTAGATCTGAGTTCCTAATGGTTGTATTGCTAGAATTGACGAATATAGCACTATATTCTCAATCTTCATTATATTCTAGCAATACAACCATTAGGAACTCAGATCTAAGTTGTAATCGCAATGCGATTAATACATATAATATATATTAATACATATAATGTCATATTAATCGCATTGCAAATTTAACTTACCACACTCTGCGTCTACTACATAATTTTCCATGGGAGTTTTGCCATGGATCCCCCTCCATTAGTATTCACTTCGCTGGGCGGTATTTCTCAGTCCCCGACATTCGGAGATCATGCGCATGCGCCCGGCACCCTCGCTCGCCGGGATCACATTGCGCCAAGTGAATACTAATGAGATGGGCGTGTCTAAGGACCCGGCAGTTGGGACGCGGCTGGGCACAAATGCGCCACAAAGAACGCCCCTTGGGCAGAAAGGAGAGGTGATTATAAAGATTATTTTTAACGTTTTATAATGTGCACAGGGATAATACTTATATGAATTGGGAACTTATTATAAGACCTAGGGGGGCATATAAAGAGCTAACTATGCTCAGAAGGCCTGTCAGTGTCCCTTTAAAATCCATTCCAGTTATTTCTCAAGCATCAGATTTTTTTGTGGATGCATCTGCAGATGCAGTTAGATTATCCACCCACATATCCTCACTAGCTAATTCATCCAGTAGGGCCTTATGGCTAAAGAATTGGTCAGGGAATGTGGCATCAAAGAATCGTCTTTGTAATGTTCCGTGTGAGGGCATGTATTTATTTGGATCTTCTCTTGATAATATCTTCGAGAAGGCAGGAGATAGGAAGAAAGATTTTCTGGGAAAGAAATAAGCCCAAATAAAAAGGATAGCAGATGGAAGTTTACCACTTCTAGAGCAATGGGGTTTCTTGTTCAAAAATCAGAACCCAGCCAAAAAAGATAACCCTTAATGACACCAGGTTAGCAAACTTCCTCCCCACCTGGGCCAAGATCTCCAACAGCACCTGGATTCTAAAATCTCTAGAAGAAGGGTTCCAGCTGGAAGTCCTCTCTTCCAAACAGACTTTTAGTAACAGAAGTAGGCCAGGCGGCGCAAGGGGCGTTGGAGAAAGAAGTAGCGTTACTTACCCAGAAAGGTTCACTTATTCCCTGTCCAGCATCAGAAGAAGTAATAGGTTTTTATTCAAATCTTTTCCTGGTAAAAAAAAAATAAATAAATAAATACAAGAAACAAAAAAACAAGCAGAGAATACAGGACCATCATAAACTTGAAAAGTCCTTGGTGTACAGGAAATTCAAGATGGAAATAATCAAGTCCGTGGTGGATCTTCTGTGCAAAGACTGTTTTATGCTGGACATAAAAGATGCTTACTATCATCTCCCAGTATATCCAGCACACCAGAAATTCCTAAATGCCCAATATATGAAGGGAAAATTGAAGCATTTTCGGTTCCAGGTGCTACTTCAGCTAGGAGGGTAGGAGAAATCCAGGCATTGTCCAGTTTCTGTACACTGTGTAGTTCCTGGTGCCAGCGAGCTACAGCACAGCTCCCGTTTACAAATGGGAGCTGAGCTGCAGTACTCTTGCACTGCAGCTACACAGTGGCCGGAGCCTTTTGTGAACTATCTCTATGCACTGTATTGTTTCTGGCATTGGCAGCTGCTCAAAACAGCTGCTTTTCGGGTGCTGGGTTTTAAACACCAACCAATCTGATATACACTGCTCAAAAAAATAGGGAACACAAAAATAACACATCCTAGATCTGAATTAATTAAATATTCTTCTGAAATACTTTGTTCTTTACATAGTTGAATGTGCTGACAACAAAATCACACAAAAATAAAAAAAAATGGAAATCTAATTTTTCAACCCATGGAGGTCTGGATTTGGAGTCCCACTCAAAATTAAAGTGGAAAAACACACTACAGGCTGATCCAACTTTGATGTAATGTTCTTAAAACAAGTCAAAATGAGGCTCAGTAGTGTGTGTGGCCTCCACGTGCCTGTATGACCTCGCTTTAACGCCTGTGCATGCTCCTGATGAGGTGGCGGACGGTCTCCTGAGGGATCTCCTCCCAGACCTGGACTAAAGCATCTGCCAACTCTTGGACAGTCTGTGGTGCAACGTGACGTTGGTGGATAGAGCGAGACATGATGTCCCAGATGTGCTCAATTGGATTTAGGTCTGGGGAACGGGCGGGCCAGTCCATAGCATCAATGCCTTCGTCTTGCAGGAACTGCTGACACACTCCAGCCACATGAGGTCTAGCATATGGTCTCACAAGGGGTCTGAGCATCTCATCTCGGTACCTAATGGCAGTCAGGCTACCTCTGGCGAGCACATGGAGGGCTGTGCGGCCCTCCAAAGAAATGCCACCCCACACCATTACTGAGCCAATGCCAAACCAGTCATGCTGGAGGATGTTGCAGGCAGCAGAACGTTCTCCATGGCGTCTCCAGACTCTGTCACGTCTGTCACATGTCCTCAGTGTGAACCTGCTTTCATCTGTGAGCACAGGGCGCCAGTGGCGAATTTGCCAATCTTGGTGTTCTCTGGCAAATGCCAAACGTCCTGCACGGTGTTGGGCTGTAAGCACAACCCCCACCTGTGGATGTCGGGCCCTCATATCACCCTCATGGAGTCTGTTTCTGACCATTTGAGCAGACACATGCACATTTGTGGCCTGCTGGAGGTCATTTTGCAGGGCTCTGGCAGTGCTCCTCCTGTTCCTCCTTGCACAAAGGCAGAGGTAGCTGTCCTGCTACTGGGTTGTTGCCCTCCTACAGCCTCCTCCACGTCTCCTGATGTACTGGCCTGTCTCCTGGTAGCGCCTCCATGCTCTGGACACTACGCTGACAGACACAGCAAACCTTCTTGCCACAGCTCGCATTGATGTGCCATCCTGGATAAGCTGCACTACCTGAGCCACTTGTGTGGGTTGTAGACTCCGTCTCATGCTACCACTAGAGTGAAAGCACCGCCAGCATTCAAAAGTGACCAAAACATCAGCCAGGAAGCATAGGAACTGAGAAGTGGTCTGTAGTCACCACCTGCAGAACCACTCCTTTATTGGGGGTGTCTTGCTAATTGCCTATAATTTCCACCTGTTGTCTATCCCATTTGCACAACAGCATGTGAAATTGATTGTCACTCAGTGTCGCTTCCTAAGTGGACAGTTTGATTTCACAGAAGTGTGATTGACTTGGAGTTACATTGTGTTGTTTAAGTGTTCCCTTTATTTTTTTGAGCAGTGTAGTTTTATTTTTGTATGTATAATATATGCAAACACATGGCATAAAAATTGTATACATTGTGACAGTTGTGAAATATATAGTACTTTCTTATATAAAAACATATGGCATTAAAAAAGTGTTCAAACACACAATTTTGGAAAAAAGCATTACAAAAAATGCCTCTTTATGCACTATATTTGGGCCGAACAAAATGCATTATTGCTGCGTGGCATGGAAGCGATCAGCCTGTGCCACTGCTGAAGTGTTATGGAAGCCCAGGTTGCTTTGATAGGGGCCTTCAGCTCATCTGCATTGTTGGTTCTGGTTAGTGATGATCGAGCACCAAAGTGCTCGGGTGCTTTGGCCGAACACATCCGGATGTGTCAATGGGAGAACCCGAGCATTAAACCAGGCCCCCCCTGCTCTGAAGAGGGGAGGGTGCCTGGTTCATAGGAAAAGGTCAGAAATTGATTGAAACACCACCGAAATGGTTCGGGAACAGCATGGCGAGGATGTCTCGATGCATCTTGGACTTCCATGTCGCTACTGGGAACCATGTTGTCCAAGTAGTAAGCCACTTTTACAGACTGACAATAATACGCATAAAGCCGAAAACAAAATCAATTTTAGAGGATAAATTGTTAAGGAACATTCTTTCCTGTATATTTGCTTGTAAATAAAGTGCAAGTGCTGCCAAAAATTATAAGGAAGATGTACTCTGATATAACATGTATATCACATAATGGAGGGCCTCATTCACATTGTGGTACAATAGTTCAGGTAATGGGACTCCTACACTCATAAAGACTATGCACTAAGTGAAAGGGCTGCCAAAAATTACAAGGAACCGGCACTCCAAAACACCCTTTGTTACACATAAAGGAGGGCATCATACACACCCTTGAAAAATTATGATTGATGGCCTGCTGGGTGACCCTCAAAAACATTTGAAGCAAGAGCCTGCAGATCTGACCATCTAAAACATAAGGGATGAGGGCCTGCTGCTGCATTGGTGACTCTAGATAACCTCTGGGCGACTGCACGTCCCCGTGACAGCGACGATCCATTCGGATGTCTGCCCTATCAACTTTCGATGTTCTTTTCTGCACCTACAATGGTGATCACGGATAATGGGCAATCAGGGTTCGATGCTTGAGAAAGGGATACCAAATCCAAGGGAGGTCAGTGGCTGAAATCTGATTGGCTGTTGTTGCCTTGGTCATTTTTTTTTTCCTAATTGTGAATCACCCAGAGAGGCTGGGTCAAGTTATTAAAGCACAAACATCCAAGGAAGGCAGCAGGCGCATGGCAATGACCCACTCCCGACTTTGGCAGGTAGTGATGATAAATAACAATACAGCACTCCTAAGCGGCCCTGTTATTGGAATGAGTACACTTTCCGTTAACGAGGATCTATGGGAGGGCAAGTCTGGTGTGAGCAGCCAACTTGCTCCCGGCCTGCACAACGTTCAACCAGTGTACCATCATGATGAGGATTGTGTTGACCAGACTCTTAGCTACTGAGACTGGTCTTGTAGGTGAGGGTCTGCTGCCGCTTTGTTGACTCTAGATAACTTCTAGGCGATCGCACGTCCCCGTGACGGCGACAATCCATTTGGATGTCTGCCCTATCAACTTTGGAGCAATTTTTCAACAAGGACCTTCTGGTATAGCACCATTTTGCTTGTCCTCTCCACCAGATGAATGAGAGATGAGAAGTTCTCTTTGTAGCGGGGGTCAAGAGGGGTGAACAACCAGTAATCCGTGTTGTCTAAAATGCGTATAACGCGAGTGTCGTGGGAAAGGCAGCCTAACATGAAGTCAGCCATTTGTGCCATAGTACCAACAGGCAAGACTTCGCTGTTCTCAGAAGGTGAGCTGACCCTGTAACAGATTGTAGGTGAGGCCCTGCTGGTGAGCTGACCCTGTAAAACATTATATGTGATGGCCTGCAGTTGAGCTGACCCTGTAAAACATTATTATATGTGAGGGCCTGCAGTTGAGCTGACCCTGTAAAACATTATATGCAAGGGCCTGCACTTGTGCTGACCCTATAAAACATTATATGTGAGGGCATGCAGTTGAGCTGACCCGGTAAAAAATTATATGTGAGGGCCTTATATGTGACGAATAAGCATGTTGATATGATGGAAGAGGAGGAGGAGGATGAGAAAAGGAAGATTAACCATATACCCTTTTTTGTGGTGGAAGGGGTGCATGGGAATACAGTGTATTCAGTACATTAAACAACACATTTAAAGTGCCTTTGTTTATCCGCTTTCCTCTGGTGGAGTCGAGAAGTCTGGGGCAATCAAGGCCTTGTTCATTTTTATAAGTTTTTTAGTTGACATGCGGATACACTTATCTGTTATAATGCCACCAGGAGGACTAAATACCCGCTCAGACAAAACGCTGGCGGCAGGGCAGGCCAGCACCTCCAAGGCATAGAGCGCCAGTTCTTGCCACGTGTCCAGCTTGGACACCCAGTAGTTGTAAGTATCACTGAGGACGCTGACACGGTCTGCTACATACTCCTTCACCATCTTCCAAAACGTTTCTCTCCTCATGACACTAGGCCGCGCATCATGGTGAGGGTGCTGGCGGGGTGTCATAAAAACTGTCCCAGGCCTTGAAGAGTGTTGCCCTGCCTCTGTTGGAACTGCTGTGTGTTCCTCTAGTCTCCTCTCTGGTTGACCAAGGAAGTACAGACTCTGCCGCCAGCGTTGTCAGATGGAAATCTTTTGGAGCAATTTTTCTACAAGGACCTTCTCATATTGCACCGTTTTGCTCGTCCTCTCCACCTGAGGAATGAGAGATGAGAAGTTCTTTTTGTAGCGGGGGTCAAGAAGGGGGAAAACCCAGTAATCAGTGTTGTCTAAAATGCGTATAACATGCGGGTCGCCGGAAAGGCAGCCTAACATGAAGTCAGCCATGTGTTCCAGAGTACCAACAGACAAGATTACTCTGTCCTCATCAGGAGGATGACTCTCAAATTCTTCATCCTCTTCCTCCTCTTTTGCCCACCCACGCTGAACAGATGGAATAAAACTTCTATGGGTACTACCCTTTGTAGCGGAGGCAACAGTCTCCTGCTGCTCGTCCTCCTCTTCATTGTCCAATTCGCGCTGAGAAGATGAACAGAGGGTGGTCTGGCTATCACCCTGTGTAATGTCTTCTTCCCCCATTTCACCTTTTCCACATACAAAGCGTCGTTCTTATTTGTGAGCAGCGAGCGTTTGAGTAGACACAGAAGTGGGATGGTTATGCTGATAATAGTGTTATTGCCGCTCACCATATTTGTTGATTCCTCAAAGTTTCTTAAAACCTCGCAGAGGTCAGACATCCATGCAAACTCCTTGCTTCTGCTTAGCGGAAGCTGACTGGAAAGGAGACTACCATATTGCAGCTGGTATTCCACTACTGCCCTCTGCTGCTCACAAAGCCTGGCCAACATGTGGAACGTGGAGTTCCAGCGCATGCTCATGTCGCACAACAGCCGGTGAGCTGGCAATTTTAAACGCTGCTGCAGCGTTGACAGACCGGCTGAAGCTGTCGATAACTTCCGGTAATGTGCATACACGCAGTGCACCTTCACCAATAGCTCAGGCAAATTGGGGTAGGTTTTGAGAAACCGCTGGACCACTAAGTTTAAGACGTGAGCTACGCATGTGATGTGTGTGAGCTTGCCGAGCTCCAAAGCCGCCACCAAGTTACTGCCATGATCACACACAACCATGCCTGGTTGTAGTTTGAGTGGCGAGAGCCACAGCTCTGTCTGGTCTCTTATCCCCTGCAACAGCTCTGTGGCAGTGTGCTGTTTGTTCCTTAAGCATATCAGCTTCAGCACGGCCTGTTGACGCTTCCCCACTGCACTGCTACACTGCTTCCAGCTAACTGCTGATGGCTAACTGGTGCTGCACGCGGAAGTGGAGGAGGAGGCAAAGGAAGAGAAGTGGGGGTTGGAGCAACTAACGTTGATGCTGGCGGAAACCCTGATGGAATTAGGGCCCGCAATCCTGGGCTTCGGTAGCACCTGTGCCATCCCAGGGTACGACTCGCTCCCGGCCTCCACAATGTTCACCCAGTTTGCCGTCAGGGAAATGTAGCGTCCCTGGCCAAATGCACTTGTCTATGTGTTCGTGGTTAAGTGGACCTTCCCAGTAACTACGTTGGTCAGGGCACGTGTGATGTTTCGGGACACATATCGGTGTAAGTCGGGCACGGCACACCTCGAAAAATAGTGGCGGATGGGGACAGAGTTTCGCTGGACGGCTGCCGACATCAGGCTGCGGAAGGACTCTGTGTCCACAAGCCGAAATGGCAACATTTCCAGGGCCAGTAATTTTGAAAGGTGCGCATTTAGTGCTATGGCCTGTGGGTGGGTGGCTGGGTATTTGCGCTTGCGTTCAAATGACTGGGGTAATGATAATGGCGCTGTGCTGGGACAGGAAAGTAGATGTGTTTGCTGATGGTGCTTGCAAAGGTGCACATCTCGCCTGCGCCTTCGACAGGTGGTTGGCCAACACGTACCATAGGGGAAGAGGAGGCAGTGGTGTGACTCGCAGACACAGATTGTGGTTGGCCAGCACGTACCATAGGGGAAGAGGAGGCAGTGGTGTGACTCGCAGACACAGATTGTGGACCCAGGCGTTCATCCCACTTATTACGGTGCTCGGATGTCATGTGGCGGATCATGCTGGGGGTGGTGAGGTTGCTGTTGTTCACACCCCGGCTCATTTTGGTGTGGCACAGGTTGCAAACTACTATTCTTTTGTCGTCCGCACTTTTCTCAAAAAAGCGCCGTACTGCGGAACACCTACCCCTTGGCAAGGGAGGTTTAAGCAAGGGGGTGCTCCGTGGAACAGTTGTGGGCCTGTTTGGTGTGGCCCGCCTTTTCCCTTTTGCCATCCGACTGCCTCTTTCAGCCTGTTGCAGTGCTGCAGATCCTTCTCCCTCTGTACTGCTGTCCTCACTCGGCTTTCCAGATTGGGTCAGTGACCTCATCGTCCACCACATCCTCTTCCACTTCCTCACTCTGATCATCCTCTTGATTTGTTGACCTAACCACAACCTCAGTGATTGACAACTGTATCTCATCCTCTTCATCAACCTCTTGAGACCGTAATTGCGGTTGACTCATTGGCAACTGTGTCTTATCATCATCCACCTCATTAAACACTAATTGCCTTTCCCCATCGTCATGTTCTTGTGACTGTGAATGCTCAAGAGGTTGGGAATCAGGGCACAAGATCTCATGTCCCTCTTCAAGCGTGCTTGGCGACAGGGCCAAATAAGGTAATGGCGATGAAAAGAGCTCCTCGAAATTTCCGAATGTGGGATCACTTGTTTGCCCAGACTCTCTCCATGGTGGGAGGAAGGAGGATCAGGGAGAGGATTCTGTTTACCAGACTCTTGGCTACTGAGACTGGACTTGGTTGAAGACAGGGTGGTGCTTAACCGACTAGAAGCATTATCTGCTGCAATCCAACCGACCACCTGGTCGCACTGGTCTGACTTCAAGAGTTTTGTGCTGTGACGCCCTGCAAACTGAGACATGAAGCTAGGTATCGTGGATGATTGTTTTTCTTCACGCTTCACGATTGTGTTTCAACACACCAAGGGCCATGGCCTCTGCGTTAACCATCAGCATCACGGCCACTTCCCTGTCCCTTACTGCCCGCCTTGCGCATATTAAGTGTTATATGCGCACTTGACACACAAGATGTGGCACGGATGTCACAGTTCACAGCAAGTATAGTACATGAAAAAAGTACGTAAAAGTATAGAAAAAAGAAAATAGATTTAAGTTATATTTCTCCAATCTCTGGCCCTGACACATAGAAGGTATTGGACAAATGTATCTAGTCACTGCTGACACCCTTTATATAAAAAGTACTAAAACTGATGGAAAAAATATAGTAATTTTCAGTTATTTCTCCAATCTCCTGCCCTGACACACAGAAGGTATAATACAGATGTCACGACTCATTTAGTCACTTCAGACACCCTCTATAGAAAAATTATTGAAAATGATGGAAAAAAATATTAATTTTCCGTTATATTTCTCCAATCTCTGGGCCTGACACACAGAAGGTATAATACAGATGTCTCAACTCGCTAGTCACTGCAGACATCCTCTATAGAAAAATTATTGAAAATGATGGAAAGAATATATAAATTTTCACTTATATTTCTCTAATTTCTGGCCCTGACACACAGAAGATATTGGACAGATGTCTCTAGTCACTGCAGACACCCTCTATAGAATTATTGTAAATGCTGTAAAAAAAAATTACTGTAGCTATAAAATACTGCCAGCCTGCCACCACCCACAATAGTCCTTAAAATGACTTTTGGGTCTTTGAAACGTTTTTCTACTGAATTGATTGCGATTAGACTCCCTACACTCTCTGTCCCTTCCGAAGCGCAGCTCTCCCTGACTACAAATGAGCCGAACGTGTTCTGGCCAGCCAATCACTTTAATGCCAGTACCCAACATGGCTACTGGCATTACAGTGAGGGAAGTACTTACCTGCACATTTATTGGCTGTACAGGAGCCGCAAAACGTGCGGGCCGGAGACTCGAGCATAGCGATGCTCGAGCCGAACAGTAGTTCGGCCGAGCATGCTCACTCAACACTAGTTCTGGTGTCTCTCATCTTCCTCTTGACAATACCCCATAGATTCACTATGAGGTTTAGGTCAGGTGAGTTTGGTGGCCAAACAAGCACATTAATACCGTGGTTATTAAACAAGGTATTGGTACTTGGCAGTGTGGGTAGGTGCAAAGTCCTGATGGAAAATGAAATCAGCATCTCCATAAAGCTTGTCGGCAGATGGAAGCATGCAGTGCTTTAAAATTTCCTAGTAGACAGCTGTGCTGACTTTGGACTTCATAAAAAACAGTGGACCAACACAAGCAGATGACATGGCTCCCCATACCATCACTGACTGTGTAAAAACTTCACACTGGACTTCAAGCAACTTGGATTATGTGCCTTCCCACTCTTCCTCCAGACTCTAGGACCTTGATTTCCAAAAGAGATGCAAAATTGACTTTCATCTGATAACTGGACTTTGGACCACTGAGCAACTGTCCAGTCCCTTTTCTCTTTAGCCCAAGAAAGACACGTCTGACGTTGTCTTTGGGTCATGAGTGGCTTGACACAAAGAAAACAATAGTTGAGCCTATGTCCTGGATACGTCTGTGTGTGGTGGCTCTTGAAACACCGAAAATTAAATAAAACAAAACAACATTATGGACTTTTTATATAAAGTAGTTCTTGTGTATTACTGCATATAATAGTCCAAGATCGTGATGAGATTCCTTTAAAGGCCTGCGATTAGAGTTGCAGTGGGTTATTAGCTGTATACAACAGAAATCACCTACTGCACGTGGCATGAACACAGCTATTGTGCCCTCACTATCTACTGGAACATATGTTGTATACACATGTCATGGTGCTCCTACCTGAATATCCTTGGATCCCAGAAGTGATGTAGTCCGAAGAAAGTGCAAAAGGGATGAGTAACTTGGATGATGAAGGAATAATTGAGTCCAGACTTGTAGTAACATTGAACACCGCTTTCCTTGAATAAACTTGCATCAGGAAACAATCTTTCAAATTTATCTTGGTCATCAGCGGGTATTGGCTAAACTTTGGCAGGCAAACACTTCTGCAATAATCTCAGCTCTGCTATATCTGTAGTTGTAGTAAATAGGAACTTTCCTCTTCTGCTAGAACTTAGTTTAGCTGTAGTCTGTCTCTTACTTTATCTTTATCTGCAATCCTAGGAACTTCTTGTCCTGGCTTTGAGTACCTCAAGCTCTAGCTTCAGCTTGGATGAAGGCAATGTAAGCCCAGGAGGGGACAAGCAACCATGTAGTACTTCACAGGCAGGGCCTGTGGGCCTAGCAGAGCAAACAGTGCTTTGCTAGCCAACACACAACCTTTCCCCTGGAGGGGGTAGGCTAGACTCACGAACACTAACTTTCTCCTCCCTCTTTAAAGAGGGCTGGAAGGAACGAAGGTTCCTCTCCAGAAAAACTATCCCTGCGCAGATTGTTTGCCACCTGCTGGTGAACCAGGCACATTACACTTGAACATTACCTCTGCATAGGAATAAATATACACAGTGAGAACGACATGATACAAATGTATTAGATGACACACACTCAGCTCATAGAAGGTAACAACAAGGTGCAAAAGAGTGGTAATGGCACTCTGGGTCATTACACGTACAGTCAGTGCTCTAAAATCAAGTTGTTTAAAGTTTTGGATCTATAAGTTTAGGGAGGACTTGTAACCTCTCCTCCATGTCTGTTTTTGTAACTAGTTGCATCCTCTTGTACTAAGTATTCTGGAGCATCTGTTGTGACTTTTTGTTGTGCCATTCCTTTATTATTCCTGATAGAAATTATGAATGGATTACAAGTAGTTTGCAATTAAGGTGCAAATCGGTGTGAATAGTTGGGGGGGTGACCAAGTGTGATAGTTGGGGGTGTTAATGACAACATTGATTAGATATTATCAGGCTATACAGGACACAACCCCAACTGGTAGCTTCCATCTGGACCATCATTGCAAACTGATAGTACTTCATTCATAACTTCTAACAGGAATAATAAAGGAATGGCACAACATAGTCATAGAATAGATGTTCCAGAATTATTACAGAGGGAATGCAAATAGCTGCTAAAACAAATATGGCAGCTTTCACATATGCGCTTTAGCATTCTTGTTTTGAGATCTGGCCGAGGATCTCAAAACCAGGCCAAAACGGTTCAGTTTTGTCCACATGCATTCTGACTGGGAAGAGATCTGTTCACTATGCATCAGGATGCTTTCCGTTCCAGCAGCATTCCATTTTGTGACTAGACACAAAACCGATGCAAGGTGCAGTTTTGTGTCCAGTCAACAAAACGGAACAAACTGGATCCATCACAAAAAACAATGTAAGTCAATAGTGACAGATCTGATTTTTTTAGGATCCGTTACCTTTTGACTTTCATTGTATTTAGTGACGGATCATGTTTGTTCCGTTTTGATTTCACATAACTGCATCCTAATGAATCGGATGGATACTGATGTGTAAAATCAAAACGGATCTGTTTTGGTCAGGTTTTGAGATTCTCTGCCGGATGTTAAAACCTGAAACCCAAATGCAGATGTGAAACTAGCTTATGTTAGGAGAGGTTACAGGTTCACTTTAAAGTTTAAATCAATATGGTTAAACTAAATATAGTCTACCTTCATGGATCACTGTTACTATTCAGTCCTAATTAGGGGTGAGCGAATTGCACTTCGGATCCAAGATCCAAACTCGATTTGTTCCCCAGCTTCGTTTAAATGCTTTATGTAGACCGGTCTCCGTACGGCATTAAAATGTATGCGCTGCGCGGAGGCAAAAGTCTCACAAGACTCCGGTAAGGAACTTTGTGCTTCGATTGTACAACTTTAAAAACAGCAATGCAAAGTCTGTTTTGGATTGATAAAAAAATTTAAAAGTGTAAAAATAAAAAGTGAACTTTTTTTTAAATAAAATTGAAATAAATAAAATGAAAACATAAAATAAACTACACATAATTAGTATTGCTGCGTCCATAACAACTTGATCAATAAAAGGATCATTACTAATCCCGTCTGGTGAACGCCGTAAAAAAATCTTAATAAAAATTATGACTAAATTGCAATTTTTGTCATCTCACCTCCAAAAATAATTTAATAAAATGTGATAAAAAAAAATTGGTGAAAAAAAAGCTACATTGGTGAAAATTTTGTGGATGTTAGTATATGGCAATGCAAAATATAATTTTTGTTAATACAGAAGTGGTTTTATACTGAAAAAGTAGTAAAACATAAAAAAATCTATATGAATTTGGTATCACCATAACCATATCAACCCACAGAATAAAATGATCAAATCATATACAGTTGCAAGAAAAAGTATGTGAACCCTTTGGAATGATATGGATTTCTGCACAAATTGGTCATAAAATGTGATCTGATCTTCATCTAAGTCACAACAATAGACAATCACAGTCTGCTTAAACTAATAACACACAAAGAATTAAATGTTACCATGTTTTTATTGAACACACCATGTAAACATTCACAGTGCAACTGTATACCGCGTTAAGATCCCTATAAAAATCCGCCTAGAAATAAACAGAATTGCAATTTTTGCTACCTCACCTCCCAAAAATAGTACAAAAAAAAGACATATCAAAAAGATATGTACACTCAAATGATACCAATAAACTGCAGCCAGTCCCACAAAAAACAAGCCCTCACACAGCTTAACAAAAAAAATGACAATGTTATGGCCTCTAAAAACAATTAAATCAAATTCCATGTTAGAAAATAAACTGATGCCTCTTTTCTCCTTCTGAATGTTGCTGTGTCCCCAAACAGAAGTTTGACCACATATGGGGTTTTACCATATTCCGGAAAATGCATAGCAAATTGTGGTTTGTTTTTTTCCTGTTTACCTCTTTTGGTGCTTAAAGGGAACCTGTCACTGGGATTTTGGGTATAGAGCTGAGAACATGGGTTGCTAGATGGCCTCTAGCACTTCCGCAATACCCAGTCCCCATATCTCTCTGTGGTTTTATTGTGATTTTATACATATGGAAATTAACAGAAAAGAGTCATATCTTACTTGTGTGACCAGAGAAGAATCATATTTTCAAGCTCTGACTCATCTCAGGTTAATTTGCATATGTATCAAATCGTTTTTTTTTACACAATAAAAGCACACAGAGCTATGGGGACTGGGTATTGCGCATGTGCTAGTGGCCATCTAGCAACCCACGTCCTCAGCTCTATACCCAAAATATGGTGACAGGTTCCCTTTAAGCAACATTCTGTTGGAAATAAAATAAAAAAAAATATTTTCACAGTCAAGTGAAATTCTGTGAAATGTTTGTTGGGTCAGTGTATTCACTTCACTCCTCAAGGAATTGATCGAGGGGTTCAGTTTCCAAAATGGGTTCACTTTTTTCGAGTTTCCTATCTAGCGGTCTTCAAATGTGACATTGCACCCAAAAACCATTCCAGCAATATCTGCTCTCCAAAAACAATATTGCGCAGCTTTCCTGCTGTGTGCCCTTACAGCAGCTTAGGACCACATATGGGGTGTTTCTGTAAACTGTAGAATCCAGGTAACACATATTGAGGTTTGTTTTGCTGTTAACCCTTGCTGTGTTACAGGAAAAAATTATAATAAAAAAAAATCTGCACAAAAAAATAAAAGAATTTCACCTCCATTTTGCTTTAATTACTGTGGAAGACCTAAATGGTTAACAAAGTTTGTAACATATGTTTTTAATAAATTGAGGGGTGTAGTTACTAAAATGCATATATTTTTAGGTGGTTTCTATTATGTAAGCCACTTCTTACATAATTGGAATTATGGAATTGGTCCTTAACCTCCTGCCGTCACACTAACGCCGATAGGCGTCAGTGCGGCGGCTCTCTCAGGTCTCAGCGACGCCAATAGGCGTAATCTCGTGAGACCCGAGATTTCCTGTGAACGCGCGCTCCTGTGAGCGCGCATTCACAGGATCGGGAGGTAAACGAGTTGAACTACAGCCTGCCAGCAGCGATCATTCGCTGGCAGGCTGTAGATGCGATTTTTTTAACCCCAGAAAAATATATTAGACGCTGTTTTGTTAACAGCGTCTGATATACCTGCTACCTGGTCCTCTGGTGGTCCCTTTTGCTTGGATCGACCACCAGAGGACACAGGCAGTTCTGTAAGTAGCACCAAGCACCACACTACACTACACCACCCCTGTCACTTATTAACCCCTTATTAACCCCTGATCACCCCATATAGACTCCCTGATCACCCCCCTGTCATTGATCATCCCCCTGTAAGGCTCCATTCAGACGTCCGTATGTGTTTTGCGGATCCGCGGATCCGCAAAACACGGACACCGGCAATGTGCTTTCCGCATTTTGCAGATCCGCACATTGCCAGAACTATATAGAAAATGCCTTTTCTTGTCCGCAATTGCGGACAAGTATAGGACATGTTCTATATTTTTGCGGAACGGAAGTGCGGACCCAGAAGTGCAGATCCGCAATTCCGGATCCGAGCGGGACAAAGTCTGTCCCCATAGAAATGAAAGGGTCCGGAATTCCGTTCCGCAAAATGCGGAACAGAATTGCGGACGTGTGAATGGGGCCTAAGGGTCCCTTATCACCGCCAGTTAGTTAGCTACTTGTTAGGTAGTTAGCGCCCACCGCACCGCAGTCACTGATTAGTTGCTGATTAGCGTCATCGCTGTCGCTAATCAGCACTAGTACTATATAGTATCTGTTAGTGATCAAGACTGATCGCAATCAGATCTATATCAGTACATTAGGGTCACCTTAGGCTCTACAAAAAACGCAGTGTTCGCCCGATCAGGCCTGATCTTGTGCGCACACTTGCGTTCAGTCCGCCCCACCGCAGTGACAGAAATGTATTTTTTCTGATCACTGCAAAAACACCGTAAAATCGCTGCGGCGCTATAAAGATCACTTTTAAGCTTTTTGGATCTTTATTAGCGATCGCAGCTTTTTTTTTTTTTTTTTGCACATTTTTTGGCAGAGATTTTTTCATCCACATTGATCGATGCGAATGAAGGAATCTGTGCCGTTCATTTTTTCTTTCAGCCCAGAGGCTGAACGGAAAAAAAAAATCTCATTACCCGTATGCTCAATATAAGGCCTCATGCACACGACCGTGCCGTTTTTTGCGGTCCGCAAACCGCGGATCCACAAAAAACGCGGTTTGGGCGCCCGTGTTGACTTCCGCAATTTGCGGAATGGAACGGGCGCCGGCAATATAAATGCCTATTCTTGTCCGCAATGCGCGGACAAGAATATGACATGTTATATTTTTTTAGCGGGGCCGCGGAACGGAGCCTCGGATGCGGACAGCACACGAAGTGCTGTCCGCATCTTTTGCGGCCCCATTGAAATGAATGGGTCCGCATCCGAGCCGCCAAAACGGCGGCTCGGATGCGGACCCAAACAACGGTTGTGTGCATGAGGCCTAAGGAGAATAGCAGAAACTCCTAATGCTGGCCATACATGTAATGATTGCGGAGACCCTCAAATGCCAGGGCAGTACAAACACCCCACAAATGACCCCATTTTGGAAAGAAGACACCCCAAGGTATTCGCTGAGGGGCATATTGAGTCCATGAAAGATTGAACTTTTTTTCACAAGTTAGCGGAAAGGGAGACTTTGTGAGAAAAAAATAAATAAATCAATTTCCGCTAACTTGTGCCAAAAAAAAAAAATCTTCTATAAACTCGCCATGCCCCTCACGGAATACCTTGGGGGGTCTTCTTTCCAAAATGGGGTCACATGTGGGGTATTTATACTGCCCTGGCATTTTAGGGGCTCTAAAGTGTGAGAAGAAGTCTGGAATCCAAATGCGTAAAAATGCCCTCCTAAAAGGTACTCGTTGGACTTTCAGCCCCTTTGCGTATCTTGGCTGCAAAAAAGTGTCACTCATGTGGTATCGCCGTACTCAGGAGAAGTAGGGCAATGTGTTTTGGGGTGTATTTTTACATATTCCCATGCTGGGTGAGAGAAATATCTCTGTAAATTGACAACTTTGTATAAAAAAATTGAAAAAGTTGTCATTTACAGAGATATACCCATACTGTGTGTGAGAAATATCTCTGTAAATGACAACTTTTTCAATTTTTTTATACAAAGTTGTCAATTTACAGAGATATTTCTCTCACCCAGCATGGGTATATGTAAAAATACACCCCAAAACACATTGCCCTACTTCTTCGGAGTACGGCGATACCACATGTGTGACACTTTTTTGCAGCCTAGGTGCGCAAAGGGGCCCAAATTCTAATGAGTACCTTTAGGATTTCACAGGGCATTTTTACGCATTTGGATTCCAAACTACTTCTCACGCTTTAGGGCCCCTAAAATACCCCACAATTGACCCCATTTTAGAAAGAAGACACCCCAAGTTATTCCGTGAGGGGCATGGCGAGTTCATGTAAAATTTTATTTTTTGTTACAAGTTAGTGGAATATGAGACTTTGTAAGAAAAAAAATATATATATTTTTCCGCTAACTTGTGGCAAAAAAAAAAATCTTCTATGAACTCGCCATGCCCCTCACGGAATACCTTGGGGTGTCTTCTTTCCAAAATGGGGTCACTTGTAGGGTATTTATACTGCCCTGGCATTTTAGGGGCCATAAAGCGTGAGAAGTAGTTTGGAATCCAAATGCGTAAAAATGCCCTGTGAAATCCTAAAGGTACTCATTAGAATTTGGGCCCCTTTGCGCACCTAGGCTGCAAAAAAGTGTCACACATCGGTGAGGTATCGCCGTACTCAGAAGAAGTAGGGCAATGTGTGAGAAATATCTCTGTAAATGACAACTTTTAAAAAAAAAATTATACAAAGTTGTCAATTTACAGAGATATTTCTCTCACCCAGCATGGGTATATGTAAAAATACACGCCAAAACACATTGCCCTACTTCTTCTGAGTACGGCGATACCACATGTGTGACACTTTTCTGCAGCCTAGGTCCGTACAGGGGCCGAAAGTCCAACGAGTACCTTTAGGCTTTACAGGGTTGCTCACAATTTAGCCCCGCCCAAAATGCCAGAACAGTAAACACACCCCACAAATGACCCCATTTCGGAAAGTAGACACCCCAAGGTATTCACTGAGGGGCATAGTGAGTCCGTGGGAGATTTATTTATTTTTTTGCCAGAAGTTAGCAGAAATGGAAACTTTATTTTTTTTTCCTCAGAAAGTGTAATTTTCCGCTAACTTGTGAAAAAAAAAAAATCATACATGAACTCACCATGCCCCTCCGCGAATACTTTGGGGTGTCTTCTTTCTAAAATGGGGTCATTTGGGGGGTATTTATACTATCCTGGCATTCTAGCACCTCAAGAAACATGACAGGTGCTCAGAAAGTCAGAGCTGCTTCAAAATGCAGAAATTCACATTTTTGTACCATAGTTTGTAAACGCTATAACTTTTGCGCAAACCAATAAATATACACTTATTGGATTTTTTTTTTATCAAAGACATGTAGCACAATAAATTCTGACACAAACTTGTATAGAAATGTAATTATATTTGAACAATTTTACCAGAAAATGTAAAAATACGCTTTTTTTTGAGAAAATTGCGGTCTATTTTGATTAATATAAGAAAAAAAGAAAAATGTCAGCAGCAATCAAATACCACCAAAAGAAAGCTGTATTTGTGAGAAGAAAAGGAGGTAAAATTCATTTGGGTGCCAAGTTGCATGACCAAGCAATAAACCGTTAAAGTTGTGAAGTGCCGATTTGTAAAAAAGGGCCTGGTCACTAGGGGGTATAAACCTGTGGTCCTTAAGTGGTTAAAAACTGTTCTTGAAAATATAAAAAATTGCTTCCAAAATTCAAAGCCTTCTAACATCCTAAAAAATATTAAATGACATTACTAAAAATATGTCATATGGTAGAAATATGGGGAATGTTAATTAACCACCTAACTGTTATGCCCGAGCTCAACTTGGGCTGTAGTGCATTTTGAGTTGTGCGCCAACAAGATTTACTGCAGACACATAAAAAATCTACATTAACAAATTTTTGGGAGGGTTTTTCCCATTTTAATGTGACTGTTAGGAGGTTTAGGCCCCTTGCAGACAAGTGTGTGTCACGCTGCGAGTCCGCAGCGCAGCCCCCTGCCTGAACTGCCGGGTTCGCATAGCATTCTATTGATTTATGATGCTATGTAACCCTTACAGTTCTGGAATGTATTAGATGACACTTACATAATGCTGTCACTGTTATCCAATACATTCCAGACCTCTAAGGGTTATATAGCATCATAAATCAATATAACGCTATGCGACCTCGTCAGTGCTAGGAGTTCAGGACGTTAGCTGCGCTGCAGACTCGCAGCGTGACACACGCTCGTCTGCAAGGGGCCTAAGAACTATTTTGCGAGGAATCACTATTTGTCTTAAAGTCTGAGAAATTAAAATTTCTGAAATTGCTAATTTTTTATGCATAAAGGTAAATCATATCAACTAAATTCACCACTAACATGAACTACAATGTGTCATGAGAAAACATTCTTAGAATGGCTTGGATCATTAAAAGCATTCCAGAGGTATTACCAGATAAAGTGACACATGTCGGATTTAAAAAATGGGGCTTCGGCATTTGGTCCAAACTGGCTTTGCGGAAAAGGGTTAATACTAGTATATGTTTATTTACACACAGGCTTTAATCAAGCTTTGGGAGTCAATGGATGCAAGTGCCTATATTCCAAAGTGTCCCCTGCCTTCTGATGTTCTAATTTATACTGAGCTTGTTCTGGATGACCAGGGTCAGTTGGTACACATGAACAGGCTGCCCGGGGGAAATGAGGTAATTATTTGCTTTTCTTTTATATTTCAACGTTTTTATTTTGTTTACATATTAATTTTTGTTTTCTTTATAATAATCAAGGTAAAAAGAGAAATGACCTTTAACTTTCATAACAGTTCATATACATGTCATATTTATTTTAATAAAATCCACTTGAAATCCACGTTAATCAACATGAAATACACATCCATTAGTTGAAGAATAATAACCACATCATCCCAAAATATTTATGAGCAGACATACTGTACCTGATCCATGGAGTCCAAATTTTATCAAATTTGTGAAATGTTATCTAAAATCTTATGCACACAAATGTATTTTTTCTCTGCATCCGATCTGCACTTTTTGCGAGTCAGATGCGGACCCATTCACTCCAATGTGGTCGAAAAAGATGTGGACCACACACCGCGTGCTGTCCGTATCCGTATGTCCGTTCTGTGGTGTCCACGAAAATATAGAACATGTCCTATTCTTATCCTTCTTATCCGCATTACGGACAAGGATAGGACTATTCTATTATGGCCCGGACGTTACGTTTCACAAAATGCATCTCAAAGCAGGCTACTATTGCATGCATGACCCTTAAAGAAATATCAACCACAGCCTTTGTGATTGAGCTATAGTAATGTGGGCAGCCAGGAACATATAAAAAAATCATTTTGCAGCACAGCACAGTGAATTTCGACAAAGGAAATGTCTGACAGCTTGATCTGTAGCTCTTATCTCTACAATTTTGAGTTCATAAACACTCATTTAAGCTGAATCCCTATTAAATTTATAATTCGCTTAAAGGGATTATGCGATAATTGATGTAAAAAAAAAAAAAAAAGAAAAGAAAAATCAGACATCATATAGTACATGGCAATACCTTTGTAACAAAGCTAGAACCAGCCCTTTAGGTTTGGAGATCTCCATATTCACTGCTCCAATTGTTCTGCTAGATTATCTTCAGCCTGCCAGCTCAGGGGACATGTCCTTTGGAGATAAATTATTAGAATGGTCGTCCCACATTTCATTATGACTGAGATATATCAACTATGTGCTAGTTTTTTTTGGACAGGAACAGTGAAGCAATTTGAGGATTTTGTAAAGGAATAAATGATGTTCTTGGACTTAACTATCATTAAGACGGACGATAGCAAAATTCACACTAGCCTCTTCCGCAAAAAGACGGCCACAAACAGCCTGTTACATTGGGACAGCTGCCGTCCTCTCCCTCTGAAAAGAGGGATTCCGAAGGGGCAGTACCTTTGTGTACGCTGCAACTGTTCCTCCGTTGCAGATTTTAATTTGAAAGCCAGGGACTTGGCGAATAGATTTCTTAAACGCGGATACCCACATAAAACTATTGCATCGGCATATCAACACTCATTGGCATGCACACGTGAATTTCTTTTAAACCCCAGAGATAAACAATCAGACAATGAGCAGATTCATTTAATAGCAACGTTTGATGCAGCCAATGGAGCAATTCGGGATATTCTGCGCAGACACTGGAGGGTCTTAAAAATGGACAAGGGTGTTGAACGTCTGGTTGGTGATTAACCAGCTATCGCCTACCGCAGAGGACGCAATTTAAAGGCCCGTTTAGTTCACAGTTTTTTCAGACGTCAAGCTCTATCACATGGTTGATGTCACGAGGGTATCAAGAGCCACGTCTGACTCCGTTATACCCGGGGTCAGGAAGTCGCAGCGGGTGGCTGTGCGCTCTATATCTAAAGATCACGTTGTTTTTTAGTGATTGTTTTCTGTGTTTGCCTTGCTATCCTTTTTGTCTCTCTCAGGGATCCGTAGCTTCTCCTCCTCAGCTGTTTCTTGTCTGCCACTCCCTACCTCCTTATATTCTCCCCTCACACTTCTCTAGTTGCCAGTTATAGAGCTTCCTGCCTGGACATCTATACTGACCCACTGGAGTGGTGAATCCTGCTTGTCGTTTCTGAGTGCTACCCTCCGGATCCCTGTTGGGCTTATTGTTGTCTCCTGTTGTCGCCCACCTGGGAATATATGTTGAGTCTGTGTTGTCTGTCCTCCCCTTGGTGTTTTCCCTTAGAGTTAGTGGTGCGGACTAGTGTTCCCATCGCCCTGTTCACTACCTAGGGCTCAGCTCAGGGAAAGCCAGGGCTTTAGGCACGTGATCGGCGTACGGGTGAGGAACCCGTCTAGGGACGTCAGGGCAGCCAGGTGCCACCCGCCAGGTGAGTCAGGGGTCACCATCTTCCCTCTCACTTGGGCAGGGCCTTCCTCGTTCCCTCCCTCTGTGTCACGTATGTGATAGCCACGCCGACCGTGATATTATAACTGGCCATTACTTTTTGAGAAAAAAATAAAAATAAAAAATTTATATAATTTTTTATTTGTTGTTTTTTTTTCTCTCTCTACTTAGAATCCAATATGGATCCTATTGATGCCTTGGCAGAACAGCTTCAAAGCCTGTCTTTGGAGGTGGCAGGATTGAAGGCGTCTGTTCTCCAACAACAGCAGCAAATGCAGCAGACCGCACCCCCAGCGGTTGCTATGGGTAACCAGATTGTCACTGAACCCAAGGTTGCTCTTCCCGACAGATTTTCTGGGGGAAGGGACAAATTTGCGACGTTCCGTGAGGCCTGCAAATTATATTTTAAGTTGCGCCCTTACTCCTCAGGTCATGAAGAACAGCGGGTAGGGATTGTCATTTCCCTGCTTCAGGGGGATCCGCAATCCTGGGCGTTCTCGTTACCCCCTGGTTCTCAGGCTCTTCGGTCAGTGGAGGGATTTTTTGGGGCTTTGGGTCTCATATATGATGACCCTGACCGAGTCGCCCTGGCTGAGTCGAAGTTACGGAGACTCCTACAGGGAGATCGGTCAGCAGAGGAATATTGCTCAGAGTTCCGTAGGTGGGCTACGGATACTCAGTGGAACGACCCGGCTCTCAGGAGTCAGTTCTGCTCTGGGTTATCTGAAAGGGTTAAGGATGCACTGGCGCTGTATGAGACCCCCCTTTCGCTTGATGCTGTTATGTCCCTCTCTATCAGAATAGATAGACGTCTTAGGGAGAGATCGAAAATTCCGGAGCAATTGGTTACCTCTCCCAAGCAACAGTCAGCCTGTACTGACTTAGATGAGCCTATGCAGCTAGGCGGAACTTCTCGTCAGGTCCGTCCTCCCGAGGTTCGCCGTAGGGGGGGGGCTTGTTTTTTTCTGTGGGGGGAGGGGTCATTTCATTAATGTCTGTCCCTCCTTTCTCAAAAACAAAAGACCGTCGGAAAACTACTAACCCCGGGCTGTGCGGAGGATGTCAGCCGGGGGGTATACGTTTCCTCCATACAAACATCTCAATTTGTGTTACCAGCGGTCATTATTTTTGGTGTTAAGACGGAGTCTATTTCTGTTTTTCTAGACAGTGGAGCAGAAGTAAACTTGATTGATGCCCATTTTGCCCGCACTATGGGTTTGTCTCTCTGTACGCTGCAGAGACCTATTCCCGTATTCGCTATAGATTCTGCTCCTCTGTCTCAGAGAAACCTCACCCACATTGTTCGTAATTTACACCTTCGGGTAGGGGACCACCATAATGAGTGTCTTTCATGTTACGTTCTGGAGGGCCTTCCCTCTCCGGTGGTATTGGGTCTTCCCTGGTTGATAGCGCACAATCCAGTGGTGGATTGGCAGGCCAGGGAGATTTTGGAGTGGAGTGAGCATTGCAGAGAGAATTGCTTAAATAACAATTGCTTAATCGCCTCCATAGCTTCCCTACCTACATTTATTTCGGACTTTGAGGACGTTTTTTCTGAAAAGGGTTGTCAGAAACTACCACCTCATCGTCCTTATGATTGCCCGGTTAACCTGATTCCCGGGGCAAAATTACCCAAGTCCAGGTTGTATAATCTTTCGGGTCCCGAGAGACAAGCCATGAAAGATTATATCTCCGAGAGTCTGGCTAAGGGACACATCAGACCCTCTTCTTCACCCGTGGCTGCAGGGTTTTTCTTTGTTAAAAAGAAAGATGGGGGCCTGCGTCCTTGCTTATATTTCCGTGAGTTAAACCAGATAACCATCCGTGACCCATACCCTCTTCCTCTCATTCCTGACCTTTTTAATCAGATTGCGGGTGCTAAGTGGTTCTCCAAACTTGATCTTAGGGGGGCCTACAATCTGATTCGTATCAGGGAAGGGGATGAGTGGAAGACAGCTTTTAACACCCCTGAGGGGCATTATGAAAATCTAGTTATGCCTTTCGGTCTGACCAATGCCCCTGCTGTCTTCCAACATTTCGTTAATGATATTTTTAGTCATCTCATCGGCAGGTTTGTAGTCATATACCTAGATGATATCTTAATTTATTCGGCTGATCTGAAAACACATGAGGTGCATGTCAGGCAAGTACTGCAGGTCCTACGGACGAATAAATTATATGCGAAAATTGAAAAATGTGTCTTCGCTGTTCAGGAATTACAGTTCCTGGGATATCTATTATCTGCTTCAGGTTTCCGCATGGATCCTGGGAAGGTCCAGGCAATTTTAGATTGGGATCTTCCTGAGAACCTTAAAGCCCTACAACGGTTTTTGGGTTTCGCTAATTTCTATAGAAAGTTCATTAAAAATTATTCAGTGATCGTTAAACCCCTTACCGACATGACTAGGAAGGGGACGGATTTTTCCAAATGGTCTGTCGCCGCTAAAGATGCATTTTCCTCTCTAAAGGAGAGGTTTACCTCGGCACCTGTTCTAATTCAACCTGATGTCTCCCAGCCTTTTATTGTCGAGGTAGATGCGTCAGAGGTGGGAGTGGGAGCTGTATTGTCTCAGGGTCCGTCTCCTGGCAAATGGCGTCCTTGCGCTTTCTTTTCCAAAAAATTATCTTCTGCGGAGAAGAATTATGATATTGGAAATAGGGAACTGTTGGCGATTAAACTGGCGCTTGAAGAGTGGCGTCACTTCTTAGAGGGAGCAATCCACCCCGTCACGGTGATTACGGATCACAAGAACCTTCTGTACCTAGAATCGGCTAAGCGTCTCACCCCTAGACAAGCTAGGTGGTCGCTATTCTTTACCAGATTTAACTTTGTAATCACCTATCGTCCTGGGGCAAAAAATACCAAGGCAGACGCATTATCTCGTAGTTTCCCTGGAGGGGGTAATGTTTGTGATCCGGTACCTATTTTACAAAGAGGAGTGGTTGTCTCTGCTGTACACTCTGTTCTAGAGGGAAAGGTGTTAGAGGCTCAGGGGGACGCCCCGGCCTCTTGCCCCTCAGAGAAATTGTTTGTACCGTTAAACCTGCGTCTTGAATTATTAAAAGAACATCATAATTCGGCACTTGCTGGACACCCGGGTAGTAAAGCAACCTTGGAGCTTTTATCTCGTCGTTTTTGGTGGCCAAGGTTGCGTCAGGATGTAATGGATTTCGTGTCTACTTGTTCTACTTGTGCACGCGCGAAAGTCTCTCATACACGTCCAGCAGGGTCTTTATTGCCACTTTTCATCCCCAATAGGCCATGGACACATCTGTCAATGGATTTCATCACTGACTTACCGTTGTCGGCGGGTAAAACAGTTATCTTGGTAGTAGTAGACAGGTTTAGCAAAATGGTACACTTTATTGCGCTACCCGCACTTCCTAATGCTAAAACTCTCGCTCAGGTGTTTATCAGTGAAATCGTGAAGCTTCACGGGGTCCCTTCCGATGTGGTTTCGGATCGGGGAACCCAGTTTATTTCTAAGTTTTGGAAAGCTTTTTGTTCCCGTTTGGGGGTTCACTTGTCCTTTTCCTCAGCTTTCCATCCTCAGTCGAATGGACAGACTGAGCGTACCAACCAAAACCTAGAAACATATTTAAGGTGTTTTGTGTCTGAAAACCAAGAGTTGTGGTCATCATATTTACCGTTAGCTGAGTTTGCCATAAATAATCATTATCAGGAGTCCACTGGCAAGTCACCATTCCTTGGTGCATACGGTTTTCATCCCCAATTTTGTACTTTCAAAGAGGGGGGGTCTTCTGGGGTTCCCGAAGAGGAAAGGTTTTCTTCATCTCTTTCATCGGTATGGCAGAAGGTGCAAGTTAACTTGAAAAAGATGAGTGGTAAATATAAATGCATGGCCGATAAGAAACGGTCGCCAGGTCCGGACCTAGGAGTGAATGACTATGTGTGGTTGTCTACTAGGAATATTAAGTTGAAGGTTCCTTCTTGGAAACTGGGTCCTAGGTTCATTGGTCCTTATAAAATAGTAGCCGTTATTAACCCTGTGGCTTTTCGCCTGGAGCTACCTCAGACTTTTAAGATCTATAACGTCTTCCATAAATCGTTACTCAAGAAGTATGTTCCACCTCTAGAACCATCGCCGCTGCCACCTCCTCCTGTCATTGTGGCTGGTAATCTGGAGTTTCAAATAGCCAGAATTGTTGATTCTCGTCGGGTCCGCCGCTCTCTTCAGTATCTGGTGCATTGGAGGGGTTATGGTCCCGAGGAAAGAATGTGGGTTCCAGCGTCAGAGGTAAACGCCAACAGGTTAATTCAGACTTTCCATGCCTCTCATCCGGAGAGACCTGGTCCTGAGTGTCCGGAGGCCCCTCGTGAAAGGGGGGGGTACTGTCACGAGGGTATCAAGAGCCACGTCTGACTCCGTTATACCCGGGGTCAGGAAGTCGCAGCGGGTGGCTGCGCGCTCTATATCTAAAGATCACGTTGTTTTTTAGTGATTGTTTTCTGTGTTTGCCTTGCTATCCTTTTTGTCTCTCTCAGGGATCCGTAGCTTCTCCTCCTCAGCTGTTTCTTGTCTGCCACTCCCTACCTCCTTATATTCTCCCCTCACACTTCTCTAGTTGCCAGTTATAGAGCTTCCTGCCTGGACATCTATACTGACCCACTGGAGTGGTGAATCCTGCTTGTCGTTTCTGAGTGCTACCCTCCGGATCCCTGTTGGGCTTATTGTTGTCTCCTGTTGTCGCCCACCTGGGAATATATGTTGAGTCTGTGTTGTCTGTCCTCCCCTTGGTGTTTTCCCTTAGAGTTAGTGGTGCGGACTAGTGTTCCCATCGCCCTGTTCACTACCTAGGGCTCAGCTCAGGGAAAGCCAGGGCTTTAGGCACGTGATCGGCGTACGGGTGAGGAACCCGTCTAGGGACGTCAGGGCAGCCAGGTGCCAGCCGTCAGGTGAGTCAGGGGTCACTATCTTCCCTCTCACTTGGGCAGGGCCTTCCTCGTTCCCTCCCTCTGTGTCACGTATGTGATAGCCACGCCGACCGTGATAGTTGAATAATCCAAGGCACTTTCAGATGTAGTGGTTGTGTGGCGTGTGAATTTATTAAATTGGGTGCCACTTTTGTGAGCACAGCCACAGCTAAATCTTTCAATATTCGGTGCTTTGTTACCTGTAGATCCTCTGGCCTAGTCTATCTGGCTACCTGCATATGCAGCCTACAGTATGTCGGCAAAACGATTCCCGAATTTCGACATAGAATTGGGGAACACATAAATGACATCAAGAAAGTTGCCGACACCCCCAATTGCACGTCATATTAATTAACATCATGCCGGCGATATGCGTTCTATTTCCTTTCAAGTAATAGAAATTGTGAGACCGTCCCCAAGAGGTAGAAACTATGACCAACGTGTCCTTCAGAAAGAAGCCCAATGGACTTTCAAATTGAATACAGTTTGTTCATTGGGACTTAACGATCATATCTCCTATGCATGTTTTATTGATAGATAGCCTTTTTTACGTATAAGGTATCTACATTGCACCCTATAGGATGATGTTTGATACTCCATATTGATCATATATAATTTCAATCTCCTTGTTTTACTCTGGTGTACATTTAATACCCTTAATCCAAGATTCAACTGCTGCTTGTCGGATTATGTTTAATCTTGGTAAAGGTATCCTATTTCTCGGATTTTCATTTTATGGTTTATTTTCTTTTAATCGTACAATGGTCAGAAATCCTATACTTACACCATGCACTTTACAGTTTGTGATTGATGGTTTTTGATATTCGAGAAGATGTATATCTGTATCCTCTTTGGGTACAGTGTTTGTACCTCTGCTTTATAGCATTGCGCTCCCTATTTATTTAATTATGGCCTTTGAGTGGCGATCAGTAGTGCCGATATATTATTACTGTTACTGCTAGTTTTGCTGTCCTCTGTCCCTGTCTGCTGGCCACACTGTTACCTGCCTATTTGTCCCTGTTACGATGTATTCACTGCCGGTGGATGAGGGACTTACAGTGCGCCGTCTTTTGTTCCCTCCTTCTAGTGTCTCATTGGCTGTTCGTCCTCCACCCGCCCCGATGGGTGTGTCTCACCTCCCTTTATATTTTGGAGGTTTCTGGAGCTGCTCACGGTCGCCACAGTGCCAATAAGCTGTCACGCTACACCAGTGTGACAGTGTTTGCTGATGTTTATCCACTACGAGCTCTTTTTGCTTGTTTAAAAATTGCTCCTGATGATTCTGATATGATGAGACGCGTTGAGCGTTAAATACAGCACATGGGAGCGGTAGTTAGTGGAGGGCAGGAGGCTTAGAGGTCTGAGAGTATTTGAAGCGGTGATAAATAATCACCACTCACGACATCACATTATATGGGTCAGACTCCTTAGCTGGCAGATATCTATCAGTAATGATAGACCGACCAAACGGTCTTTCACACCTAACTAACCCAGGACACAGTTGCCTCCGACCCTGTAATAATCATTTTAATTGTTGCACTTTGTATTCGACCTGGCAATCACCAATTGAGTTGACACATTAGGCAACAATTTTCTGTGTTTATTTGTATGTGTGTTGACACAATCCCCTATTTTTAATAGCTTTAATAAAGTTTATTAGTTTTAGCGCCTCACCTTTCCGTGATATTATGACATGTCCTTTCTGTTGCGGTTCTCCCCCTGTAACTGCCACAGCTTCTAACAGAACATATGGTTGGTGGCAGTTGAAGATTCAAACTGAGCACGTTGAACCAACTCGGTGAGATGGAAAAGAACAAACAGCAGGTGGTGCTATACAGATACATTTTATTCAATAGCTCACTGGTTTTACTGAATTTTATTTACATGCAATTACAAAAGCATTCAGCTCCGGGTGCTGGTTTGAAAAATGTAGAATGTTCTGTGACACAACCCCTTTAAATGAGTGTTTATGAGCAGGGGTTCAATACCGGAAAAAAAAGCTTCAGTTTTGTCCTAATGCATTCTGAATGGAAAGCATTACATTCAGTATGCATCAGGATGTCTTAAGTTCAGTCACTTTTACAGTAATTGGCTGGAGAAAATACCACAGCCGACATTATTTTCCATTAAAATGTATTAATGCCGAATCCGATACCAAGTGTTCCGGAAAAACTGACCCAGTTTCCCGGTCTGCGCATGCACAGACCTTTTAAAAATGTAAAAAAAATATTAAATTACCAGATCTGGCTCCGGTATGTCAATGCATTTGTCAAACGGATCTGCATCCGGATCTGGAAACAAATGGTATGCGTTTGCACACAGATTGCCGGATTCCTCTAACGCTAGTGTGAAAGTACCTTTAGCCCACAATGAGTGCATTATTTAAAAAAGCTTACCAATGTGTCTTAGTACTTAAAGTACGTTTTATGCATGTAGGCAGGCCGATATAAACATTGAAGAGGCAGCAATTCTCACATTGGTGCCATGGCCCTTCAAACAGCTGATCAGCCGGGAGCCAAGAGTTGGACCACTACCAATCTGATATTGGTGTCCTATCATGAGGATAGGCAGTCAATATTCTAAACCCCTTTAAATTACAGTTGAAATATAGGATAGTGTATGGCAGGTATATTTGTCTTTTTTAAAGTGCACCTAAACTTTAGAAAAACTTGATTAAAAGCTATTCTAAATGACATGAAATAAATTTGTGTTGATTTTAAGTTCAGGTGTCTATCGTGCTTTGAAATCTTCACACTTGTAAGGTGCTTACATGTCAGTGGTGTGACATAGCACATATATGCCTGGCTTTAGCAGATATGTGTGCTCCTGCATGTGTTTACTGTGACCCCAGTGGAATCTGTACACTGTCAGCAGTGCACAAGTGTGTGGATTTCAAGGCGCGATTGACACCTGAATGTCTGAGGTGTCTATTTGGCATTTGAAAACGTGAAAAACAATGTAAAGTAAATTTCAGAAATGACTTTCATGTCATTTAGAATACTTTTTAAGAAAGTTTTTCAAAAAATTGGGTACACTTTACATTTACATCATTTCCCTGTTTGCACTGGAAAGTAGATATATGCAAATGTATAATTATAAAAATATTGAATGTTATTTTTCGACAGATTGGAATGGTGGCATGGAAAATGACTTTGAAATCTCCAGAATATCCAGATGGCAGAGATATTGTTGTAATAGGGAATGACATTACATACAGAATCGGGTCGTTTGGTCCTCAGGAGGATCTGTTGTATTTGAGAGCCTCAGAGCTCTCCAGATCACAAGGGATTCCACGTATATATGTTGCAGCAAACAGTGGTGCAAGAATAGGTTTGGCTGAAGAGATACGACACATGTTCCATGTTGCGTGGGAAGATGCTTCAGATCCTTATAAAGTGAGTTTCTGTGTGTATGTTAGCATGCAGTGTAAAATAAACCTGCCTACATTATTTTCCCATTCACCCTGATCACCTCATACTTGCTCTAATTTTAGAGGGGTTTGTTTATGTTGAATTATGTGTCTAAAATCCTACTAAAATTGAGTTGTCATTTAGTCAAGTGAGTCTACCACAAGCCTGTCTATGCTTAAAGAAGGGAATAGTGCAGGCTTACATCTGCTCTTTAATAATATGCCACTGTTTTAAGACCAGATAAAAAGTGAAAACATTAGTGTTTCAGGTGACTTTACAGAATGAACTGTTGTGCGTGTACATAATGAATAATAGTATTTCTAGCCAATATGTCTAGTATTCTTAAAGGGGTTGGCTGGCCTAGGAGTCAATGGTTGCAATCTGTGACCACTTAAAAAACAAAAACAAACAAAAAAATATATAACTCGCCTGTCTGTGGTCCCGCCATTCCCGTGCTGCGGCCCTGTTGGACTGGAAAGCGGCTTGGTCCCATGACTGTTCGGCTAATATTAGCCTTAGCAGTCACATGCTAGTACAGCATGTCTGTAGCAGTGATATACCATAGTAGCATGTATGACCACTGAGTCCAGTGATTAGCAGCAGTGACAAGACCAAGCCACTTTTGGGGCCAGAAGTGGCAGGGAACAAATAGGCAGTGGTGCAGAATTGGTGTTTTAAATTGGCCACATGTTCTGACCTTTTGGGGTTGTATGCTTCCAGGTTAGATAACCCCTTTAATTTTATAGCAGTAGACTCCATCCCTCATTGTTAGTTTTCACTGCAGCCTGCTCCAGAGGGCAGGGGTGAAGTAGCAATGATGTTGTCTCCTATACACAGCACTAAAGGAACAGGTCAGTTGACCCTTTACCCCTGTCTCGATTGATCATATTTATGGAAGCACCAGCAGCAGTATGGAGGAAATTATGCAGCATTAATGAGCTGGATTTAGGTAGTAGTAGAAGCACCAAAAGTCTTTGTATGTGTCTGTGTCTCCCTGTCTCCGCAGCTGCTTCTCCCTCACCTCTCATTAGATATCTATGCGCTATGCTTGTAACAGGACCTGTGAGTGTACTGAAAGTTTGTCTCATCTCTGCCTCTCTGAAGACATATTTTACTAGTGAATTGAGAGTTCAGTGCAGGATGCATGGGGGATGAAAAGAGTTTGATACTTGGAGTATTTTTTAACCACTTAAGGACCACAGGTTTATACCCCCCTAAAGACCAGGCCCTTTTTTACAAATCGGCACTACACTACTTTCACCGTTTATTGCTCGGTCATGCAACTTACCACCCAAATGAATTTTACCTCCTTTTCTTCTCACTAATAGAGCTTTCATTTGGTGGTATTTCATTGCTGCTGACATTTTTACTTTTTTTGTTATTAATCGAAATTTAACGATTTTTTTGCAAAAAAATGACATTTTTCACTTTCAGTTGTAAAATTTTGCAAAAAAAACGAGATCCATATAGAAATTTTGCTCTAAATTTATAGTTCTACATGTCTTTGATAAAAAAAAAATGTTTGGGTAAAAAAAAAATGGTTTGGGTAAAAGTTATAGCGTTTACAAACTATGGTACAAAAATGTGAATTTCCGCTTTTTGAAGCAGCTCTGACTTTCTGAGCACCTGTCATGTTTCCTGAGGTTCTACAATGGCCAGACAGTACAAACACCCCACAAATGACCCCATTTCGGAAAGTACACACCCTAAGGTATTCGCTGATGGGCATAGTGAGTTCATAGAACTTTTTATTTTTTGTCACAAGTTAGCGGAAAATGATGATTTTTTTTTTTTTTTTTTTTTCTTACAAAGTCTCATATTCCACTAACTTGTGACAAAAAATAAAAACTTCTATGAACTCACTATGCCCATCACGAAATACCTTGGGGTCTCTTCTTTCCAAAATGGGGTCACTTGTGGGGTAGTTATACTGCCCTGGCATTCTAGGGGCCCAAATGTGTGGTAAGGAGTTTGAAATCAAATTCTGTAAAAAATGACCTGTGAAATCCGAAAGGTGCTCTTTGGAATATGGGCCCCTTTGCCCACCTAGGCTGCAAAAAAGTGTCACACATCTGGTATCTCTGTATTCAGGAGAAGTTGAGGAATGTGTTTTGGGGTGTCTTTTTACATATACCCATGCTGGGTGGGATAAATATCTTGGTCAAATGCCAACTTTGTATAAAAAAATGGGAAAAGTTGTCTTTTGCCAAGATATTTCTCTCACCCAGCATGGGTATATGTAAAATGACACCCCAAAACACATTCCCCACCTTCTCCTGAGTACGGCAATACCAGATGTGTGACACTCTTTTGCAGCCTAGGTGGGCAAAGGGGCCCATATTCCAAAGAGCACCTTTCGGATTTCACAGGTCATTTGTTACAGAATTTGATTTCAAACTCCTTACCACACATTCGGGCCCCTAGAATGCCAGGGCAGTATAACTACCCCACAAGTGACCCCATTTTGGAAAGAAGACACCCCAAGGTATTCCGTGAGGGGCATGGCAAGTTCCTAGAATTTTTTATTTTTTGTCACAAGTTAGTGGAAAATGATGATTTTTTTTTTTTTTTTTTTTTTCATACAAAGTCTCATATTCCACTAACTTGTGACAAAAAATAAAAACTTCCATGAACTCACTATGCCCATCAGCGAATACCTTGGGGTCTCTTCTTTCCAAAATGGGGTCACTTGTGGGGTAGTTATACTGCCCTGGCATTCTAGGGGCCCGAATGTGTGGTAAGGAGTTTGAAATCAAATTCTGCAAAAAATGACCAGTGAAATCCGAAAGGTGCTCTTTGGAATATGGGCCCCTTTGCCCACCTAGGCTGCAAAAACGTGTCACACATCTGGTATCTCTGTATTCAGGAGAAGTTGAGGAATGTGTTTTGGGGTGTCTTTTTACATATACCCATGCTGGGTGAGATAAATATCTTGGTCAAATGCCAACTTTGTATAAAAAAAATGGGAAAAGTTGTCTTTTGCCAAGATATTTCTCTCACCCAGCATGGGTATATGTAAAATGACACCCCAAAACACATTCCCCACCTTCTCCTGAGTACGGGGATACCAGATGTGTGACACGTTTTTGCAGCCTAGGTGGGCAAAGGGGCCCATATTCCAAAGAGCACCTTTCGGATTTCACAGGTCATTTTTTACAGAATTTGATTTCAAACTCCTTACCACACATTTGGGCCCCTAGAATGCCAGGGCAGTATAACTACCCCACAAGTGACCCCATTTTGGAAAGAAGAGACCCCAAGGTATTCGCTGATGGGCATAGTGAGTTCATGGAAGTTTTTATTTTTTGTCACAAGTTAGTGGAATATGAGACTTTGTATGAAAAAAAAAAAAAAAAAAAAAATCATCATTTTCCACTAACTTGTGACAAAAAATAAAAAATTCTAGGAACTCGCCATGCCCCTCACGGAATACCTTGGGGTGTCTTCTTTCCAAAATGGGGTCACTTGTTGGGTAGTTATACTGCCCTGGCATTTTCCAGGGGCACTAATGTGTGGTAAGTAGGTAAATGACCTGTGAAATCCTAAAGGTGCTCTTTGGAATGTGGGCCCCTTTGCCCACCTAGGCTGCAAAAAAGTGTCACACATGTGGTATCGCCGTATTCAGGAGAAGTTGGGGAATGTGTTTTGGGGTGTCATTTTACATATACCCATGCTGGGTGAGAGAAATATCTTGGCAAAAGACAACTTTTCCCATTTTTTTATACAAAGTTGGCATTTGACCAAGATATTTCTCTCACCCAGCATGGGTATATGTAAAATGACACCCCAAAACACATTCCCCAACTTCTCCTGAGTACGGCGATACCAGATGTGTGACACTTTTTTGCAGCCTAGATGCGCAAAGGTGCCCAAATTCCTTTTAGGAGGGCATTTTTAGACATTTGGATACCAGACTTCTTCTCACGCTTTGGGGCCCCTAGAATGCCAGGGCAGTATAAATACCCCACATGTGACCCCATTTTGGAAAGAAGACACCCCAAGGTATTCAATGAGGGGCATGGCGAGTTCATAGAAATTTTTTTTTTTTGGCACAAGTTAGCGGAAATTGATATTTTTAATTTTTTTCTCACAAAGTCTCCCGTTCCGCTAACTTGGGACAAAAATTTCAATCTTTCATGGACTCAATATGCCCCTCACGGAATACCTGGGGGTGTCTTCTTTCCGAAATGGGGTCACATGTGGGGTATTTATACTGCCCTGGCATTCTAGGGGCCCTAAAGCGTGAGAAGAAGTCTGGAATATAAATGTCTAAAAAATTTTACGCATTTGGTTTCCGTGAGGGGTATGGTGAGTTCATGTGAGATTTTATTTTTTGACACAAGTTAGTGGAATATGAGACTTTGTAAGAAAAAAATAATAATAATTCCGCTAACTTGGGCCAAAAAAATGTCTGAATGGAGCCTTACAGGGGGGTGATCAATGACAGGGGGGTGATCAATGACAGGGGGGTGATCAATGACAGGGGGGTGATCAATGACAGGGGGGGTGATCAATGACAGGGGGGTGATCAGGGAGTCTATATGGGGTGATCACCACAGTCATTGATCACGCCCCTGTAAGGCTTCATTCAGACGTCCGGATGCGTTTTGCGGATCCGATCCATCTATCAGTGCATCCGTAAAAATCATGCGGACGTCTGAATGGAGCTTTACAGGGGGGTAATCAATGACAGGGGGGTAATCAATGACAGGGGGGGTGATCAGGGAGTCTATATGGGGTGATCACCACAGTCATTGATCACGCCCCTGTAAGGCTTCATTCAGACGTCCGGATGCGTTTTGCGGATCCGATCCATCTATCAGTGCATCCGTAAAAATCATGCGGACATCTGAATGGAGCTTTACAGGGGGGTAATCACCACAGTCATTGATCATGCCCCTGTAAGGCTTCATTCAGACGTCCGGATGCGTTTTGCGGATCCGATCCATCTATCAGTGCATCCGTAAAAATCATGCGGACATCTGAATGGAGCTTTACAGGGGGGTGATCAGGGAGTCTATATGGGGTGATCACCACAGTCATTGATCATGCCCCTGTAAGGCTTCATTCAGACGTCCGGATGCGTTTTGCGGATCGGATCCATCTATCAGTGCATCCGTAAAAATCATGCGGACATCTGAATGGAGCTTTACAGGGGGGTGATCAGGGAGTCTATATGGGGTGATCACCACAGTCATTGATCATGCCCCTGTAAGGCTTCATTCAGACGTCCGGATGCGTTTTGCGGATCCGATCCATCTATCAGTGCATCCGTAAAAATCATGCGGACGTCTGAATGGAGCTTTACAGGGGGGTGATCAATGACAGGGGTGTAATCAATGACAGGGGGGTGATCAGGGAGTCTATATGGGGTGATCACCACAGTCATTGATCACGCCCCTGTAAGGCTTCATTCAGACGTCCGGATGCGTTTTGCGGATCCGATCCATCTATCAGTGGATCCGTAAAAATCATGCGGACGTCTGAATGGAGCTTTACAGGGGGGTAATCAATGACAGGGGGGTAATCAATGACAGGGGGGTAATCAGGGAGTCTATATGGGGTGATCAGGGGCTAATAAGGGGTTAATAAGTGACGGGGGGGGGGGTGTAGTGTAGTGTAGTGGTGCTTGGTGCTACTTTACTGAGCTACCTGTGTCCTCTGGTGGTCGATCCAAACAAAGGGGACCACCAGAGGACCAGGTAGCAGGTATATTAGACGCTGTTATCAAAACAGCGTCTAATATACCTGTTAGGGGTTAAAAAAAACACATCTCCAGCCTGCCAGCGAACGATCGCCGCTGGCAGGCTGGAGATCAACTCTCTTACCTTCCGTTCCTGTGAGCGCGCGCGCCTGTGTGCGCGCGTTCACAGGAAATCTCGGCTCACGCGAGATGACGCCTATTGGCGTTAGTGTGACCTGGGAGCGCCGCAGAAATGACGCCTTTCGGCGTTAGCGTGGCGGGAAGTGGTTAACAATATCATATGTCAAGGTGTTTATTTTCATTTGTACTAGTAATGTACTGTACGGAAAGCTGTTCACAATTGAGGGTACTCTTTAAAGTTGTCCTCCGGTCCTACCTAAATAAAAAAATAAGGACTAAATCTAACATGTGGTGAGAAGATGAGGGAAGCCATACTTACCCCCAGCAGCTGCAGTGTTCCCAGGATTCTTTTCATGTTCATGTGACCACTCCTGTCGGGTTTTCAGCTCTTCTGCACCAGTGCCATCTTTTACTTTTCCTCTGAGAAGCAGCAGATACACAGCATTATCGCTGACATCACGGCCACGTGCCTTCCCTGGTCCTGCACATGCAGCGGGACTGCCAGCAGTCTTCTAGTGTACAGGGTTCTGTATGAAGCCTGTACTGACTTTTACACAGCACAATGTATGCACTGTGTATGAGCGACAGTGTAGCTATCATCCACAGAAGCTGATCGCTATGTTCTGGATTTCACTGGGGGCACTGTGGATGGCACAAGGTACACTGGATGGCATATGGGGGCACTGAAATGCATTTGGGGGGCACTGTTGATGGCATTTGGGGGCATTGTAGACGAGGTCACTGTATATGGGAGTGCTGTGGATGTCACTGTTATGGGAGCTCAGTATGAGTGATAGGGTTCATGCAAATGACCGTGATTAGTCCAGGAATCCATGTGTCGGCCATATTTCGGCTTACCACGTTTTCCCTGACCCAATCTGACTGTATGATAGTAATGTATGATACAACCAGTCTTTATCCGACCGCTGGGCAGTTGTCGTACACTCACCTCCTCATGTACTTACCACTGGATCAGATAAGAGACTGGCTGTATCATAAGTTACTGTGATAGTTCGGGTCAGGAGACTGTGGTCGGCCTGGGAGATGCGGCGACACAGGGACCACGTTCCCTGTCCTGATCATGGTCGTATCATATGTGTATAACAAATGATAGGCCAAGATAAACACTGCAGCAGGCTGAAAAAGATAGGATTAGGCCTCATGCACACAACCATATCTGTTTTGCAGTCTGCAAGATGTGCATCTGCCAAATAGGTACTGTATACTGTCCATGTGCAATCCAAATTTTTTGCAGAGCCATTGACTTCTATGGATTCGAGGCCTGCATTTTGAAGACCAGAATAGGATGTCTTTTATTTGTTGCAGAACTGATATACAGATGTGGAAAACACACGGATGACATCATGTGTTTTTCCCACATTCATATGTCAATATCACAAAAGATACAACATGTCCTATTTTGGGTCTCAAAATGCAGACCTTGAAGTCAATGGCTGAACAAAAAAAATATGGGTCGCACACGGACAATATCCTTAATTAGCAGATCCGCAACTTGCAGACCACAAAATAGATATGGTCGTGTGCACAAGGCTTTAGATACACACTCCACCAGGTGGTATCATACAAGATAGGATTAGATACACAGATCAGCAGGTAGGATCATACAAGATAGGATCAGATACACAGCTCAGCAAGCTGTATCATACTTGATAGGATTAGATACAGATGTGTTTGGATGTGCTTGCTGATTCTAGCTGTTTATTGCACTCTAGAGGTGGTAAGGGAAGAGCCTGTGGACCGTCAGTGATGTGATTTAGATAATGAGTGAGAAAAAGACTAGCAGGTTTTATGTCTGGGTGTAGTATGGCCATATGTAGTGGGCGGAGCTCCTGCAGAATGAACAGTGGGGCGCTTGGCCAGCCCGTGACTCATCACTCTGCAGTGCAGCCTGGCTTTATCAATAAAGTAGTTACCTATTCAACAAAATAGGAAACTAGGAAAGTAAACCGATTTGCAAGGATAGTCTGATGCCAGACAGGAGGAAAGAGAGCACAGCCATGAAAAACAGGTATTGGGGGCGTATATATGCAAGGCAAGGGGTGTTAGGAGCATATAAAAAGTATTTTGATTTTGAAACCAGACAACCTCTTTAAAGTAACTTAATATACATTACTTATTGCCATTTTTATTTTCATTATGTTTTATTGACTGCCCAGAATTGATAAATTCTGAAATCTGTCAATCTGTTTCCAGATACCAATGCATTCTGAAGGGTCAGATGACTAAGGACGAAGCTGCTATATTTCAGACAACAGAGCAAACTGCTCTCTGTTTGAAAAGAGCAATAGACTTTTTAACAAACCTTGAAATCCTGTTTGTAGGTGAATGGAGAACACAGCACAAATTACCTTGAAATTGATAAAATGCAGATAACCACAGTATTGGCAACTGCAAAATTTGCAAATGCATACCTTCTACCATAGGGTGTTGTCTGCTATATACAGAACATTTTATCCAGTATGACAAGATGAAAATTCTATGAAAGTGGTCAATAATTGTAAAAATGGGACAAAAAAGCATTTTCATCCAATGACCATGTCAAATTTTTTATGAGCTATGTCATTTTCTTCATCTGAAGTTTTTTACCGATTTGGAAAAAAAAAGGTCCATTTTAGATGCCGGTCTTAATAAACGTGCGCTGGCGCCTGATGCACCTAAGTTATGTAGAGGCACCGGCCTCTAGAAAACCTTAGGCACATCCACTGCTGGCCTAAATCCATGCCAGCTCCCTTGCAGGCGTAGATTTAGATTATTTTCTACTCCTAAAACAGACGTAGAAAATGATAAATGAGACAAGACGGACCACCTACTTTTTTTGGCACTTGGAGTGAATGGTGAAGAAGTCACAGATTTGGCTGCAAATCCCATTAGTGACCGAATCGGCGACAGATATACGCCAAAAATTGGCCTATATTTTTTCATAAATGACCCCCATATTCTATTATTCTGGTAATCCAAGCACTTCATTTAGTGTAAGGGTTCATGAACATGGCATGTGACATTGTGACCTGATGCATCATATATTAGACTTATTCTCCACTAGAGGTATGATCTTTAATGTCCCGATTTTTTCCAATTAGTTAAGTTTTTTTGCAAAGTGAAAATCGTACCTGATGAGATAATTTAGTCCTGCTTCTGGGAACCCAGCAAGAAGCTGTAATTTGTAGGATAATCTTGAAGTAATTGAAAACCCTTTCAGTACCTTGGCTATGAAAATGAAGCATTCCTTGGTGTCGATCGCAGTCAGTGAGATCTCCATCTAACATATGGGCTTGTTGGGTCTTGCAGTGTTAGAGATGCTCTTCGAAACTTCTGTTTGATTTGGTTAATTAATGACTCCCCAGAGTTTTCTTAAAATTCTCATGAGTGTTAGACAATAGACAGCTGTCATGTCAAAATATCTATTTCTTATGTAGGATTTTTTTTTAATCCACATATAACCACTGTGCACAAGTAGCTTTTCTGTGCCACTCTTGCCACTTTTCCAAAAAGGGGGTGGTGAGGGTGAGTAAGTGGCAGGGCCAGCTTCTTTTATGCCGGTTTTCTGGGGTAAAAGAAGACTGAAATCTACGCTAGCTCTGAGCTGGCATGGATTTCACTTTGTGTGAATGGACTGCCACACAAAACGCGAGAGTGAAAGTAGCCTTAATCTCATCCTCCGACACTGAAGAGGATATTGATATCATAGACAGACCTAAAACATAGGTCTGTAATATATTCTCCATTGCTTTAACCCCTTCGCAAAACATTTTCTTTTTTTTTTCCTTTTTTCTTTTATTGTTTTTTGTATTTTCGGTTTCTGCCTTTGATAAGCCCTAACTTTTTTATTTTCCCATTTTCCCATTCACATAGCCACATGAGGGCTTGTTGTGTTGTTTTTTTATTTATTTTTTTGCAGGAAAAGTTGCACTTTGTAACAGTACCGATTAATGATTCTGGAAAAATGATTAATGGGCATAATTGGTAAAAAAAATACATTACAAATTACCTTTATTGTGCGGTTCAGAGTGATTACAGTGATGACAAATTTGCTTAAAGGGAATCACCTGGATAATCAATACTGAATACTTATCCCCTTAGGTAACAAGTATAAATGGCTAAAATTAAACCCCCCATGGCTTACAGCTACTGTAAAAAGAGCAATAAAAGACAAAAAGAGGGCATTTAAAAAATACAAATCTGAGGGGTCAGCTGTAGCGTTTGAAGATTACAAAGGGCTTAATAAAATCTGCAAAAAGGAGATAAAATTAGCAAACATACAAAACAGCAGGTAGCAAAAGAAAGCAAAACAAATCCTAAAAAGTTTTTTAAATATGTAAATGCTAAAAAACCTAGGTCTGAGCAGGTAGGTCCCCTAAATAATGGTAAAGGGGCGGTAGTCGCTGAAGATAAGGAAAAGGCAGAGTTCCTAAATAAGTTTTTTAGCTGTGTATATACAAAAGAAGAGAAAGAAGCTGATATCTGTGGCGCCGGGGTTGTTAGTACATCCAGTGATGTACTCAATTTGCTAACTGTAGAGAAGTTAAATAGGGTAAATGTGAACAAAACTCTGGGTCCAGATGGATTACACCCAAGAGTGCTCCCTGTTTATAATTTTTAAGGATTCTCTAGGGACTGGCACAGTGCCAAGTGATTGGCGCAAGGCAAACGTGGTGCCCATATTCAAAAAAGGATCAAGGTCCTCCACAGGTAATTATAGACCAGTTAGTTTAACTTCTGTTGTGGGAAAAATGTTTGAAAGAATCTTAAGGGACTGTATACAGGAGTATGTGACTATAAATTATATTATAAGTGATAACCAGCATGGGTTTACCAAGGATGGACGTTGTCAGACTAACCTGATTTGTTTTTATGAGGAGGTGAGTAGCCTGGACAGAGGGGCGGCCGCGGATCTAGTGATTCTGGATTTTGAAAAGGCTTTTGATACTGTCCCTCATAGACGCTTAATAAGTAAAGTAAGGTTTATATTTTTATAGTTTGTAATTGGATTGAAAACTGAAGGACCGTGTCCAGAGAGTTGTGGTCAATGATTCCTATTCAGAATGGTCCCAGGTTATAAGTGGTGTACCCCAAGGTTCAGTGCTGGGCCCTTTGTTATTTAATTTATTTATTAATGATATTGAGGATGGGATTAATAGCACCATATCTATTTTTGCAGATTACACTAAACTGTGTAGAACTTTATGGTCTATGGAAGATGTCCACAAACTACGGACAGTAGTAATAATCTCTGTGCTTCATATGTCCTAGGTGATGTAGCACTGGGAGAGTCACTTATAGAGAAAGATTTGGGTGTCCTTGTGGATGGTAGATTAAATTATAGTATACAATGTCAATCAGCTGCTTCTAAGGCCACCAGGATATTGTCATGAATTAAACTAGGCATGGACTCGCGGGGCAGGAATGTAATACTACCACTTTACAAAGCGCTGGTGCGGCCTCATCTGGAATACGCAGTCTAGTTCTGGGCACCAGTACATAGAAACAATGCACTGCAGCTGGAAAAAGTACATAGGAGAGCGACTAAAATTATAAGGGGCATGGAGGGTCTTAGTTATGAAGAAAAATTTAAAGAATTGAATTTATTTAGTCTTGAGAAGAGACGTCTAAGGGGGGACATGATTAACCTGTACAAGTATAAAAAAGGGCCATACAAAAAATACAGCGAAAAGCTGTTCCATGTAAAATGTGCTCAAAAGACAAGGGGGCACTGCCTCCGACTGAAGAAGAAAAAGTTCAGTCTCCAGAAGCGTCAAAGCTTCTTTACTGTAAGAACTGTGAATCTGTGGAATATACTTACTTAGGACGCGGTCACAGCAGGAACAGTGGACAGTTTCAAAAAGGGTTTAGACTAATTCTTAAAAGTAAAAAACATAAATGCTTATAAAAAAAGTGTAGAAATCGGAGTCTCACTTCCTTCTGGGATTTGCGTTCCCACCTATCCCATGGTTGAACTTAATGGACGTTTGTCTTTTTTCAACCGTATTAACTATGTAACTATGAAGCAAACTTATGTCCTTACAGCTCTTCAGACCTTCTTTCCATGTTTTCTTTTTCCTATGAGCTCGATTTTATATCTTCATAAAATTCCACTTCTATTTCAAGCTCTGCATCATTGGTGTACCCTGCAATTTGATTCCCATACCTTATAAAGTGATGGCATATCTTTATGATTTGTATAAAAGTGAAAAGTGCTATAAGAAAAGTTGAAAATTAGGGATCACTTTTGTGATATAGTGCTCCATTATGTTTGAAAAAACATTGTTCATGACCCGATTGCTCCTCGATCTTTGGGAGAAGTTGCTCTTGGATGATACTTTGATAGCATTCTTTATTCATAAGGGGGTTGTTTCTTAGACAAAATTGCGAGTGAGCCCACTCGCCTGGACGAGACGCAACCTCGTGAATGGATGATCTCAGGATGCTTTACTGTTGGCATGACAAAGTACTCATGGTAGCACTCAACTTTTCTTCCCTGGAAAATCATTTTTCCACATGACCCAAACAGTCTCAAGGGAGTTTCATCAGAGAAAATAACTTTACCCCTGTCCTCTACAGTTCAGTCCCTGTACTTCCTGCAGAATGTCAGTCCTAGATGGTTTTTCTTGGAGAGAAGTTGCTTCTTTGCTGCCCTTCTTGACACCAAGCCATTCTCCAAAAGCCTTCACTTCACTGTGCATGCAGATGCACTCACACCAGCCTTCTGCCATTTCTGAGGTAGCTGTGTACTGGGGGTGACCCTATGTGGTAGCTGAATCCTCTTTGCAACTAATTGCACTTCTAATCACTCTTCATAACAAGGTAAAGTTAATGCAAATGGCCACCATAAATACTGAAGCATCAAACTCTGTGAAAACCAGAATTTTAGTCAGTCTCAAAACTTTTTGCCATGACTGTTGACCCTCCTTAAAGGGTGTTGTCTTATATAGACAGCTCTTGTCTGTATGTCCTATTAAGGCATATGGATATCACAGAGGGGGTCACCCACTTCCCCCCTCTATGAGCCAGAATAGAGAGCTGTTATGAATAAGTGGCTCCATTTTTGGCAGACTTGAGCAGACCATGTATTTCAACCATGGTCATACATCTGAATTGCCGTATTGTAATACTGCATTGACACCTGGCCTCAGTTGATTGCTGCTTGGGATACATTCTATCTCATGAGACAATCCCTTTCAGTTCTATACTTTATTATGGACTAAATATGAATTTTGGGCCCTTTAGGAATATCTATAAATGAGCAAGTAATCTCTGGAAGACAGAAAAATACAACAGATTTTGAAATCCTGGCTATATTTTATGCTTTTATTTTATTATCTGCTGATGTTAAACCATATCATGTATACCTAGCTAACATAAACTTTTACTCTTTTAGGGATATAAATATTTATATTTAACACCTCAAGATTACAAGAAAGTCAGTGCTCTGAACTCTGTTTATTGTGAGCATGTGGAAGATGAAGGAGAATCACGGTAAGCAATTTTTTTACATCACAATGATATGATATGTGGTTCTATGAACTTTAGAAATAAACAATATACTGTTTGCATTTTTGTGTTTATATATACACACACACACACACTGGGACACACCTCTTAACCATTGGGACACGTCTTAACCAGGTGTTTCATTCAGTCCCGTTGCCACGGAAGTAAAATCCAGCACCTAGCCATGCAATCTGCCTTTACAAACATTTGTAAAGGCATGGAACTGGATTAGGATTTCACCATTGCAACATATTAACTCCTTAAGGACACAGCCATATTTCACCTTAAGGACCAGGCCATTTTTTGCAAATCTGACCAGTGTCACTTTAAGTGGTGATAACTTTAAAACTCTTTGACTTATCCAGGCCATTCTGAGATTGTTTTTTTCGTCACATATTGTACTTCATGACACTGGTAAAATGAAGTAAAAAAAAGTATTTTCTCGCTCGTATCATTGGGGGACACAGGACCGTGGGTATAGCTGCTTGCCGCCACTAGGAGGCGACACTAGGCTGAAAAGTTATAACTCCTCCCCTGCAGGCTATACCCCTCCAGCCTGGAGAGAGCATATCAGTTTTTAGCTTAGTCTCGTAGAAGGCAGACCTCCCTGCTTTTGCAGGGCGGCTTACTTTTATTATTTTATCTTTTTCCTTTTTAGGTTTGGGGAAACAGAGTCGCCTAGCCACTCTGTCTACCCCGGGAGCAAGGCCGGTGTCGGAATCCCTCACCGCTCGCCCTCCCCAAGAAACAAAAGTGGACCAGGGCAGCCCAGCTCCCCTGCTTCCCGCCAGCCAAGGGGTCACCTGAATCCGGCGAGACCCTCCGCCATTCCAGTCTCCTGCCACTTCGGGTGCCAGCGGCTGAAGAGGTGACCCTGCTGGTACTCTGAGAAGGGGTGAAAAGAAGAGGATGAAGATGGGGTGAGTAGTCCGGATTGGGTAAGTATCCTCAGCTCCCCCTGGTCACCTCATCATAAAATGGAGGAGATTTTTCTTCAAAGTAGGCCATTCCCTGGTGAGGGCCCCACATTGCCTCAACCCCCAATGTAGGTTTTGGGCTTCTGTCCATATCTGGGGGCCTGGGTTCCCCTATCTAGTTATTTAATTGTATCCTCCCTTTTCTTCCGGTACTGGTTGGGGGCGCAGATATGTCGACCTTTGTTCTCTCAGGGGGGTCGCTCAGCAACAGTCAGGTGCCCTAGAGACCCCCCATCCCCATGGGCCTTCACCATTCAGGTCGGTCAGGAATTGGTCCTCTACAACGTGTGGTGTGCACGCCATTATACAAATGTTATGATTACGATCCAGCAAGCCCAAGGTTGCACTGACTCTGTATTCTAGGCCACCACTCTTCCTTATTTAGATGAGGGTGTTTTGCTGGCACTCTGCAATGGCTACTACGGCGTGTTCTTCTAAGCAGGGAAAGTTTTCACATTAGGGCCGGAGATCGATCTCGCGGCAGTGGGGCAGCCCCCCTCAGCTAGGGGTTCTACCCTGGCACTGCTTCGGCGGTTGCTCCTGTTCTGACCCCTTTTTAGACGGAGTGCCTCAGGATGGCTCTACTTGACTGAGATAGCATTGTGCCATGCTACTTCTGGGTATCCTTAGGCCTCTCCCTCAGTTTTACGCTGGGGGGAGCATGCTGTATCTCTTACTGTACAAGGGGTATTTGCGCCTCCACTACATGCTAGGATTCCTACTGCACAGTTCCTTCATCAGACGGCAGTTTCTTCTGACTCTGGAATTGGTATCCTCTACGGTGTGGCCTCTCCTCAGCTGGAGTATGGCGTTTGCATTACTCTGGTAGCTTCCCTTATATGGGCTTCTCCTCAGGCGGTGTATTACATTACCAAGAGATTCTGTAAAGTGCCAGTCTCTGATGGTAATGGGCTTTTGCCCTGGCCTCCTAATGGTCTTCATTACTGTTAATTGTCCGTTGCTCTGACAACTGTTGTTCTTGTGTCGTCAACTCGGGCTTTGCATTGGCGTAAATGCCATAGCTATCAGCACCTTACTTTGGGTGCGCTCCACTGGGTAGCTTAGTCCCTGCAGCACTCGTCTACCACTACAATGATACCTTCCTTCAGATATGATTACTTCTGTGTCACCTCAAGCCGATGGTGGTCATTCCTTTCACTGCTACGGGTGGACTACGGGTCCCCCCACGCCGGGCTGAGAGGGTGTCTGTCACGCCTTGCCACCACTGGTAGGGGTTTTGTTCCTGGAACGGAACACCCTTTTCTTTCCGGTCCTTCCTCTAGCTGGATTGCTGACCATCTTTCCCTTCGGTCTACTCGACCGGTAGCAATAGGTTGTATAGCTACGGAATCCGGGATCTATTTTTTTCCACGGAGAGTATTCTCTTATCTTGGTCATCTGCCCTTCCGGGCAGTGTCTACGTATGGTCAATATCTGTCACTTATGGGGCTTTCCATCACCGGTGATGCTCACATAGTTTTTTTTTTGCTTCTACCTTTATCCAAAGTATAGGTTCTTTGGCCTGCAGTTGGGCATGCCTGGCTCAGGAACTTATTTTTTTTTTCTCAGTAGTTTCTCAAGCAGCTTCTCTTGCTAGAAGTCTCACCACAAGCCCGATGGCTCTAGGGGCATTAGTCTACCAATTTACCACTTCCTAAGGGGTGTTCTTTTACCCAGAGGAGGATCCTGCGGACCTGGATTTTGGTTCCGCTTCCACAGTTGTGGCCAGCAACCGGCTTCGTCCCAACGATCTGTAGATCGCTGGAGGCGTTTCAGGGACAAACAAGCCCTCCCTCTGGGACTTCTTCTTCTCCTTTTTATTTCTAGGAAGGCAGCATTCCGGGTGGCAGGATCTTCCATCCGGCGGCTTTCCGAGTTGATAGCGCCTTCTTGTACGTCCATTTGTCCTTTGTCATTTGCATCAGGCAGTGCTCCGCCCAGTATCTTCTTTCTTGCAGAAGGTAGTCGCCACTTTCCAGGTCATCTCAGACATGGTTTTCTCTTCTTTCTCCCTCGTATTTTTAAGGCCGGGCTCTTCATAAGCCATCTAATTTGCCCTCTGAGATTTGCTGGTCCGTATCTAGCACGTTCTGCTGTACGGACTTTTACCTAGTTCTCTTGGAGGTCCTTGTCATAGTTGACGACTTCCAACGGGATGTTTTTCCAAGGATATCTGCCTGACAGTTACTTCCTAGCGGAGTTATGGCCTGCCCGACCAGCGGACGGCACTTCTCGGGTTCATCTACTCCAGGCATTGCTTCTAGAAGGCAGAGTCTTGGTCTTCCGGCAAGTTCACTGAGTTTTACCGGGAGATTTCCTAGACATCGACTGTTGCTGCTCCAGGCAGCAAGGTCTTGCAGGCGGCAGCGGATTACGCATCCTCGAGGTCGTTTTTTCTCCATGGGCGTGTGATTTGTTTCCCTCCCCGTGGACTGCTTTAGGACGTCCCACGGTCCTGTGTCCCCCAATGATACGAGCGAGAAAACAAGATTTTTGTGAACTCACCTGTAAAATCTCTTTCTCACGTAGTTCATTGGGGGACACAGCTCCCACCCAGTGTTCTGTTTGCCGCAAATATTGGCGGTTGGTGGACCAGGATGGACCTCAGTTCTGGTTCAATCCGACTGACGTTTGTCAGTTATTGGATGTTTACTGTATGTTTTTATTTTCCTACTCCTATTGCTTGGGGACAAACTGATATGCTCTCTCCAGGCTGGAGGGGGTATAGCCTGCAGGGGATGGGGGTTATCACTTTTCAGCCTAGTGTCGCCTCCTAGTGGCAGCAAGCAGCTATACCCACGGTCCTGTGTCCCCAATGAACTACGCGAGAAAGAGATTTTACAGGTGAGTTCACAAAAATCTAGTTTTTTATTTATAAACAAAATACCAAATTTACCCAATTTTTTTAAAAAATTGCAAATTTCCAGGTTTCAATTTCTGAAATACATAGTAATACCTACAAAAATAGTTATTACTTTACATTCCCTATATGTCTACTTCATGTTTGGATCATTTTGTGAATGATATTTTATTTTTTGGGGATGTTACAAGGCTTAGAAGTTTAGAAGCAAATCTTGAAATTTTTAAGAAATTTTCAAAAACCCAATTTTTTGGGACCAGTTCAGGTCTGAAGTTCCACAAGAATTAATGGAAAATAGAGATACAATTTCAAAATTTAACTTTTTTGGCAGATTTTCCATTTTTATATTTTTTTTCCAGTTACAAAGCAAGGGTTAACAGCCAAACTAAACTCAATATTTATGGCTCTGATTCTGTAGTTTACAGAAACACCCCATATGTGGTCGTAAACTGCTGTACGGGCACACAGCAGGGCGCAGAAGGAAAGGAATGCCATACGGTTTTTGGAAGGCAGATTTTGCTGTACTGTTTTTTTTGACACCATGTCCCATTTGAAGCCCCCCTGATGCACCCATAGAGTAGAAACTTCAAAAAAGTGAACACATTTTAGAAACTACGGGATAGGGTGGAAGTTTTGTTCTTACTAGATTAGGGTGCATATGATTTTTGGTTGCTCTATATTACACTTTTTGTGAGGCAAGGTAACAAGAAATAGCTGTTTTGGCACCGTTTTTATCTTTTATTTACAACATTCATCTGACAGGTTAGATCATGTGGTATTTCTATAGACCAGGATGTCACGGACGCGGCGATACCTAATATGTATACTTTTTTTTATTTATGTAAGTTTTACACAATTGATTTCATTTTTGAAGCAAAAAAAATCATGTTTTAGTGTTTCCATAATCTGAGAGCCATAATTTTTTCAGTTTTTGAGCGGTTACCTTGGGTAGGGTATGATTTTTGCGGGATGAGATGACGGTTTTATTGGCACTATTTTGGGGTGCATGTGACTTTTTGATCGCTTGCTATTACACTTTTTGTGATGTAAGGTGACAAAAAAATTGTTTATTTAGCACAGTTGTTATTTTAAATTTTTTACAGTGTTCATCTGAGGGGTTAGGTCATGTGATATTTTTATAGAGCCGGTCGATACGGACACGGCGATACCTAATATGTATACTTTTTTTTTTTTATTTATGTAAGTTTTACACAATAATATCATTTTTGAAACAAAAAAAAATCATGTTTTAGTGTCTCCGTATTCTGAGAGCCATAGTTTTTTCAGTTTTTGGGCGATTGTCTCAGGTAGGGGCTCATTTTTTGCGGGTTGAGGTGACGGTTATATTGGTACTATTTTGGTGAGACAACACCTTTTTGATCGCTTGCTGTTGTACTTTTTGTGATGTAAGGTGACAAAAGAAATGGTTTATTTAGCACCGTTGTCATTTTTTATTTTTTACGGTGAGGGGTTAGGTCATGTGATATGTTTATAGAGCCGGTCGATACGGACTCGGCGATACCTAATAGGTATACTTCGTCCCCCCCCCCCCCCTATTTTTTACCAATTTTTTTTTTACTTTATTTGGGGAAAATTACGTTTTTGTTTGTTTTTACTTGAAACTTTTAATTTTTTTCGGGGGAAAACTAAATTTTTTCAACTTTTTTTTTTCACTTTATTTTTTGTCCCACTTTGGGTTTTGAACTTTTGGGGGTCTAATCCCTTTACAATGCATTCCAATAGTTCTGTATTTGAATGCATTGGCTATATGATTAATACAGTGAGTATTACTCATACAGCTTCCGGCCTGTGAGATCCAGGGGGCTGAATCTCACAGGCACTTTACAGGAAGGTATCGCGCTGCCTTCCATGCCATCGGGTCCCCCCTACAGCCCCATGGGGACCCGATGGCACCGCCACCAGCCGCCGCAACCGCAGGTCTGAATTGACCTGCGGTTTGTGGCGATCGCCGACACGGGGGGGGGGGCCACGGGACCTCCCTGCGCATTTAGCCAAGGTACTTGCTGCACAACTGCACAGTTCCAAACCTCCTCTGGCATTAAGATCAGTACAAACGATGTGTGCCAGGAGCCTTATGGCACAGATTTCCATGGCTGAGCAGCTGCAGGAAAGGTTTACATCACCAAGCACAATGCCAAGTGTGAGATGAACTGTTGTAAATTATGTTGGCACTGGAGCAGTGGAGACATGTTCTATAGAGTGACAAATCATGCTTCTCTATCTGACAATCTGATGGATGAATCTTGGTTTGGCAAATGCCAGGAGAATATTACCTTCTTGATTCATTGTGGCAATTGTAAAGTTTGGTGGAGGTGGGATAATGCTATGAGGATGTTTATCAGGGATTGTTCTGGGCCCATTAGTACCAGTGAAGTGAAATCTTAATGCTTCAGCATACCAATACATTTTGTCAATTTTATGTTTTCAACTTTGTGGGAATAGTTTGGTAAAGTCTCACTAACTGGGACAGTGTCCTCAACAATACAACTACAAAATGGGATATCTTTAAAAGCATATTAAATTCTCATTGTGAGAGTTACATACCTTATGGGAATAAAAGGGTCAGGAACCATAAAAAAAAACTATGTGGATAAATAGAAAAGAGCAATAACTTATTCAAAGCATTTAAATTAATAAAACAGCAAGGTTGTGAAGAAGCATAAAAAAAAACTGTAAGGAAAAAATAGAATATGTAAAATACATATAAAGGCAGCCAAGCTGGAGACAGTGAGATTCATTGCCAAAGAGTAAAACTAACTCTAAAATGTTCTTGAATATATAAATGGTAAAAAGTTTAAACCTGAAACTGTTGGCCCCTTAAAGAGTAATGAGGAAAAAGCATGTTTATTAGATATATTTTTTTCTTCACTGTATTCACTGAGGAAAATTTAATGTCAGATGAAAGCAGAGCATGAAAGACCCTTATTTATGATATTTAAGGGCTCTATCATGTCATGACCAGTCTAGAGACCGGTAAGTCTAATATCTGTTGTGGGTAAAAAAAAAAAAAAACTAATTAAGCCATTAAGAAAATGGAAAAACTAAAATAGACATATTTGTATCGCTACGTCCGTAACAACCAGCAAATGAATAAATAAACATTACACCAAAACAGCTTTTTTTAGTTACCTCACCTCCTGAAAAACATAATGTGAATCGATCAAGAAGTCATATGCACCTCAAAATGCTAGCAATAAAAACGTCTGTGTTACTGGAAAAAATTGATTAAATGGAAAATCTGCAAAAATTATTTTGCTTTAATTCCTGTGGTATACTTAAAGGGTTAACATTTCTAAAATCAGTTTTCAAAAGTTAGAGGGGTGTCGTTTTTAAAGTGGGGTCATTTATGGGTGGTTTCTATTATGTGAGGTCCTCAAAGTGACTTCAGAACTGAACTGATCCTTAAGGCCTCTTTCACATGGGCGTCACGGATTTCGTCTGGATGCGTTGCGGGTCCATTGCGGCAAATTCGTGCAAGTTGACACGCAATTTCAGTTAGTTTTGTCGGTGATTGCGTTCCGTTGTTCAGTTTTTTCCGCGCGAGTGCAATGCGTTTTGCACTCTCATGATAAAAAACTGAATGTGGTACCCAGACCCAAAACCGGACTTCTTCACTCATGCACACGACAGTTGTTTTGGTCCGCATCCGAGCCGCAGTATTTCAATGGGGCCGCAAAAAGATGCGGACATCACTCAGTTTGCTGTCCGCATCCGATGCTCCGTGTTTCGCAAAAAAAAAACATAACCTGTCCTATTCTGTGCCTTTCCGCAAATTGCGGAACGTGTTTTGCGGATATGCAATTTGTGAACCGCAAAACACACAACCGTCGTGTGCATGAGGCCTAAGGGCATTAGTTATTAAAGAAAAAGAAAAAAACACCCAATTATTAAGTATAAATCGCCCCCTTTCCCAATTTTACATATAAAATATATAAACAATAAATAAACATATTACGTCGATACAGATGCGGCGATGCCCAATATGTCTACTGTTTTTTTTTTTCCTACTTTTAAAATTTTTTAATTTTACTTTATTTTGCGAAAAGGACGCTTTTTTTATTTGTAACTTAATTTTTTTTTGCAAAACTTTATTTATTTCCCTTTTTTTTCTTTTCTTTTTTTTTGTCCTACTCTGAGACTTCAACTTTTGAGGGGTCTGATCCCCTTAACAATGCATCACAATACTTCTGTATTGTGATGCATTGGCTGTAAGTGTATTACCAGTGTGGCTGGATCTCACAGGCTAAAAGGAAAGACAGCCACGATGCCGTTAAGGGTCCATTCGCACGTCCGCAGAATGGGTCAGCATCCGTTCCGCAAATTGCAGAACGGGTGCGGACCCATTCATTCTTTATGGGGCAGGAATGGATGCGGACAGCACACAGTGTACTATCCACATCCGCATTTCCGGAGCGCGCTGCCGATCTTCCCGTCTGTGGCTCCGGAAAAAAATAGAACATGTCCTATTCTTGTCTGTTCTATGGGGGTGCCGGCCGGGTGTATTGCGAATCTGCAATACACTACTGATGTGTGGATGGACCCTAAGTAAGGCATCGGGCTGCCTTCCCTGCCATCCGGTCCCCGATGGCTGCTCGCTCCCCATACATCGTACGTACCGCGGTCATCGTGGACCGCGGCACATCAAAGGTTAATGCGCCGCCATCGGAGTTTACACTGATGCTGGCACATACAGCAGGGGTCCGGCTAACCGTCACTGTCAGACCTCTGCCGCTTATCGGGCGGGCGCAGCTAATGCACCCCTCCGATCAGCCCGCCTCAATAGTACGGCGCTGGGAGGCAAGTCACGTCCCGCTGCGTCATACTATTATGGCGCTTGTCGGGAATTGGTTAAGAATGCTATTATTTTCAATTATAACCCTTTTAGAAGAGAAAATAATACAGTGAATTGACTTTAATGGGGTCCGGGGTGGCTCATCCCTATTTACTAACATCATCTTCTAGCAACCATGCGTGAAAATCGCACTGCATCTGCACTTGCTAGCACGTTGCGTGAAAAACGCAGAATATAGAACCTGCTGCGATTATCACACAACACACAAGTGCTGCGTGAAAAGCAACGCTCATGAACACAGCCCCATTGAAATGAATGGGTCCGGATTCAGTGCGGGTGCAATGCGTTCACAGAATACTCGCCCGTGTGAAAGGGGCATAAAAAAGTTGTTTTTGAAAATTTTCTTATTAAATGAAAAAAATTGCTTGTATAATATAATTGTAAACTTTCGACCGTCGTAAAAAAATTAGATGAGATTAGAAAAATTATATCAATATTAAGTAGATATATGGTAAAAATATTTTTAAAAGTATTACTATCTGTCTTAATATTTTTTAATATAGTTTTTTTTTTGCCTTCCTCTGGATCAACTTTGCAGGATAACAGACTAAATTAGATGGATGGATGTCTTTGAATTATTTTTTTCAGCCTTACAAACTATTTTACTATGTTACTGAAAGTTCTGTTGTGTTGATGTCTCTATATGTTTGTCCAATACGTTTGTTCATGAAAACTTTTTTCCAATGTTGGCTTGATTTCTGCTTTTAGAGAATGTTGCTCTGTCAGCATGATCAACCCTATTAGGGCTCATCATGCTGATGTCTAGCCGTGTCAGTCAAGGGGAAGGGGGTGTGTGCAGAGCACAGGAAGTGTTATAAAGCAGTGCTCAATGGATTTAGCCCTGTCCCCTGGTGCTCCAACTTGCTCATTTGAATATGAATACAATGCAGATATCTCTTCAGCTGTTTTGCATACAGGCAAAAGAAGGGTATTGTTTTAATGAGGATGTTGAGCCCTACAAGGCAGTATGCCAAGTTTAATTGGGTTGATCATGCTGACAGAGCCTCTTTTAGAATAATCACAGCATCTGGATGGTTTCTCTAGGAAAGTTTGCACCTTTTATTATCTTTATGTGCTATTCCAGCCTTTTATATGGCATATCCTCAAGATAGGACATAATTTGCTGATGTTTAGACTCCAACATCCCACACCTCTGACAATCAGCTATTTGAGTGCAGCTTCAGTGCTGGAACTATACAGTACCATCAACATTGTAGCTGACAGCGCTCATCACTGCATCCGACGTCCAGCAACAGAGCTACACCCAAACAGCTGATCAGTGAGGGTGTGGGGTATCGGACCCTGGCAGATCAGCTAGTAATAAAGGGGTTTTGTCACTTCAGCAAAGCACCAGCCTATGTGAGCTCCCACTGTCCTGGTCACCAGAGAGGCTGGCATTTTTACCTATAGTATGCAAGCATGCGCGCCACTGATGGATTGCAGTGTGGTCGTAACCATGGAAATAAACAGGTTTATACTTTGATGGAAAAATGTATCTAGCCAGCAAAGGAAGCAATATGGATAATAACAATGTATTAACTTTCTCTACATGATAATTAACACTTGCTGAAGTGGCAAAAACGTCTTTAAAGGGGTATTCCTATCATAATGATCACTGTTAAATCTGTTAATGATTTGACAGTGATCATTTTTGTAAATATACTTGATTAGCAAATTCCCACCGTTTAGGATAAAATTCATCCCCACTTACCTCATTGTTGTGACTCGGTCTCCCCTGGTTACGGCCACCGCTCTTCTCCAGAATCCCGGTGGACGCACTTGCGCAGAAGAATCCTTCTTTTCTCCTGGCCGGGCCGCTCGCTGTCCTGAACGCACACGCTGCCGCGCATGCGCTATGGTGACTTCTTCCTGGCCAGAATAGTACAGAGCTGCGAACGCGCACGCCGACTCTGTACTATACTGGGCAGAAATAAGTCACCATGGCGCATGTGCGGCGGTGTGCGCGTTCAGTCCAGCGCGCAGCCCGGCCGGGAGAAGACTTCAATCAAGATGAAGCCCACCCCCAGCCAGAATCCAGGAAGTGAACGGCGCGGTGGCAGCAGGTAAGTATAAAAAGGCGAAGTGTGAATACCCCTTTAAGTAATGAATCTGCAGTTAATATTTTATAAGCAAAACTGTCTTAATTTTAAGTTATTTCAAAATGCTAACATTATTGCTTCTAATTCATTATGATGTTGAGATTATTTTCTGTAATGGTTAGATCTCATATAACCTATTAACATAATTCACTACTCACTTTATCTTAAATATTTTTGTAATTTCTTCATCAGGTACAAGATAACAGATATAATTGGTAAAGAGGAAGGTCTTGGAGTGGAGAATCTCCGAGGGTCCGGCATGATTGCTGGAGAAACTTCTCTGGCTTATGAAGAAGTCATCACCATTAATCTGGTAATCATAAACATCAGTTTATTGTATGTTGTATGCTATGTTTACTGTCTAATTACACTTTAGTGCACTTAAGAACAGGAGCCATTTTTGATAATATACAAACCACACTGTGCTGTCTGTATGCTCATGTCCATATACACTCATTGACAGAAAATAATGCACCAAGATAAAGTTGTTGGAATTGAATGAAACATTAAATGTGTGAATGAAATGATGATATATGTTGTAACGGATCTCCTGGCACCTCGACCGGGTACCTTCGTTGATGGATGCTCCTAGTGGTTCCCGAGGACTCCAAGCACTCCGCTCTACACCACAACCGCCACAGGAACCAGTGCTCCACCCACGCTGGACCCAAGACTGGGCTTTCGCTTCCAGTGGGTGAACCTCTCCTAAATCCAGAGAGCAGGAACAGCTCTTACAAGAGCTAGTAGTTATAGCCAGGGGAGTATAGCAAATCTTCAGCGTATAGCAATCCCCAGTGTCGATCAGTTACCCAAACACCAGCCTCAACATGATGAAGGGTAAAACAGGAACTCTTTATTGAACACACCAGCATTGACTTATATACACATTTTCCAACAAGGGTACCACCCCCGCGGACCCGGTTGGGAACTGAGGACATGACATAGCAGCCAATCCGTTACAGCTTCACAGTTTAAACACAAAAACTAACCCCATTCAACAAACACAATGGCATTGTCTGTGACGCAATTAACAAACACAATGGCATTGCCTGTGATGCACTCAATAACAGAATAGGCATTGTCTTTGACGCAATCAACAATGAACAACATGCAAACAGACATTTTCCCGCCCCTCCATAATGAATGAATAGGGAGAGAGCAGACACATGTGATGGGATTATCTCCTGAGTGTATCAAAGGGTGATCTACTCATCTAGGAGTCGGCTGCTCTTATAGTCAGCTATCTTAATCCCATCACTAACACAATCAGTGGGAGTCTCAGTGCAGATTTAACCCTTTTTGTGTTGCTGAATCCACACCATGCACCTTTAATGGGCAATAGGAAATATGTGGCATAAAAATTCCACACATAAATCAGGGTTCATAGTTCCTTGTAACCCCAAAAGGTCTGAGGGGGTCTCCATAGTTCTGGGTCCATAGTCCGTAGGAAGTAGGCCCTCAGGCTTCTTCAGCAGCCCCAGTGACTGTTCAGTCCGTCACATTTCTCCCCTCCCAACAGTAGATGAACCAGGTACCTGACCTCCTGTCGGTCGGTGCCTGAGTTGGTAGAGTAGCCCACCCATAAACAAACACTGGTCCTGTTGAACGCTGGGGCCTGGCTCTTTTCTGTATGTCCCCAGCTGTTGAGTGGGTATATGATACTCCTTGCTTCATTGTTGTTCTCTAGCTTGGAGCTGTGGGTACTTGGTGGGCAGAGGCCAACTGCCCTCTGCCTTGATGCCAGCTCTTCCCCTGGGGTAGCCTGTGGGCAGTCAGCCTCTGGACAAGAGGTTAGGGGAGGGCAGAGGCCAACTGTGCTCTGCCCAGATGCCAGCTTTTCTGCTGGGGTAGCCTGTGGGGAGTCAGCCTCTGGACAAGAGGATAGGGGAGGGCAGAGGCCAACTGCGCTCTGCCCAGATGCCAGCTCTTCCGCTGGGGTAGCCTGTGGGGAGTCAGCATCTGGACAAGAGAATAGGGGAGGGCAGAGACTGACTACGCTCTGCCCATATGCCAGCTCTTCCGCTGGGATGGAGTCAGGTAATCCTACCCCCAGGATCTTGTTGCGGATCGGTGTGGAAAGGAGGGATTGCTTGAATCCTCCTCCTGGCATTCCTGCGGGGTTGGTGGGGGATCTGTACCGGCTGTCCAGAATCCCTGTAGGTCTGGTGCAGAGACCGCGGTCCTATCTGCACCATCGGAGTTAGGGGTGCTGTCCCCCTGGGGTTGGAGAGAGAGACCGATTGTCTCCTCGCCCTTCAAGGTACACTGCAGCTGGGGAGCAGGACCGACTGTCCCTACTCCCTGAAACTCCGGCTGCCGTTAGGGATCTGGGCCGACCGCCTAGCATCCCTGTAGGGCTGGTGGAGAGATCTCGGTCCCATCTCCACCTGCTATATGGGGTTCCCCACAGGACCAGTCTATGAGGTCCCCTACCTCCTTAGCTGGTAGTGAAGCAGGGGATACTTCAGTCGGGCCTTCCCAGCTGTAGGGTTGTAGGTCTGGGACTGCCACCCAGCACTCCGTCAGTGTATATTGGGGCCGAATTGAGCTGATGAAGTATTGGTAATCCTGCTCCAGCTCCCACACCAATGTCACTAGAGATGCCAGGTTCTCTGGTTCTGCGAAGGACTCAAACAACAGGCCAGGGCCATCATAATCCTCACCCTCAGGTCGGTCGTGCTCAGCCATCCAGGGGGAGTGCCGAATCACATACCACCAGAGTGCCTGGTAGGCGTTGTCTAGCCAAAGCTCCTTCCATACCAGGCTTTCGAGTTCTGTCACCCACTCATCCAGGGGCTGCTCTCCCAGAAGGGGCATTCGCACGGCCACTCGCATCCGCAACCGCTGCTCCTCACTGGGGAGACTCTCGCCCCGCCGATGCTGTACATCTTCCAGGGCCTCGTGCCAGACGCCTTTGCGGACTGCATCCCTCCAGTCCATGTAATCCTCCTCATCATAGTGGAATGCTGTCCGAAGACTAGCCGATTCCATCCTGCTGTAGCCAGGGGAGCTGTACGTATACTAGCGTTTCCCTCAATATACTCCACAAACGGTGTCTCTGAGCTGCTTCTCCTCACACTAGGACGCCATCCCACCGCTGCCACCACTGTAACGGATCTCCTGGCACCCCGACCGGGTACCTTCGTTGATAGTTGCTCCTAGTGCTTTCTGAGACTCCAAGCACTCCGCTCTACACCAAAACCACCACAGGAACCAGGAACAGGAACAGCTCTTACAAGAGTTAGTAGTTATAGCCAGGTGAGTATAGCAAATCTTCAGCGTATAGCAATCCCCAGTGTCGATCAGTTACCCAAACACCAGCCTCAACATGATGAATGGTAAAACAGGAACTCTTTATTGAACACACCAGCATTGACTTATATACACATTTTCCAACAAGGGTACCACCCCCGTGGACCTAGTTGGGAACTGAGGACATGACATTGCAGCCAATCCTTTACAGCTTTACAGTTTAGACACAAAAACTAACCCTATTCAACAAACACAATGGCATTGTCTGTGACGCAATTAACAAACACAATGGCATTGCCTGTGACGCACTCAATAACAGAATAGGCATTGTCTTTGACGCAATCAACAATGAACAACATGCAAATAGACATTTCCCCCCCCCTCCATAATGAATGAATAGGGAGAGAGCAGACACATGTGATGGGATTATCTCTTGAGTGTATCATAGGGTGATCTACTCATCTAGGAGTCGGCTGCTCTTATAGTCAGCTATCTTAATCCCATCACTAACACAATCAGTGGGAGTCTCAGTGCAGAGTTAACCCGTTTTGTGTTTCTGAATCCACACCATGCACCTTTAATGGGCAATAGGAAATATGTGGCATATAAATTCCACACATAAATCAGGGTTCATAGTTCCTTGTAACCCCAAAAGGTCTGAGGGGGTCTCCATAGTTCTGGGTCCATAGTCCGTAGGAAGGAGGCTGGCCCTCAGGCTTCTTCAGCAGCCCAGTGACGGTTCAGTCCGTCACATATGTGTCTACAATATTAGAGTAAAAGGGTAAGTTTATTGGGAAAACTGTACAATTGAAAGCAGGCTTTAGTACCCTGTTGGGCTGTCTCTAGCCTGGATAAAAATGCTCTATTGGCAATAAATCTGGTGACCTGGCAGTCCAAGGAGGTGTTGCAATGTGGCGGAGACTTTCCTGGCAAACCCTTGCTGTGTGTGGGCAAGCATTATCATGCAAAAAAATGCCAGTTGGGGGCGTGGCCTCGCGCGGCATGTTGTGAGTCTTATGTGAGAGCGCTTCTGCTGAAATCCTGCTCAGTTACCTGAAATACTGTGGGTCCGCAATCTGGAACGGCACAACATAGACCACATTCAGTGGAGACCGTGCTGTCATCCTCCAGGAATGGAAAATATGCCCAGAAAGGATAAACAGACGCCTAGAGCAGACCAGGAGATCTCCTTCCAACATGGCGCTGGTGAGGAGGAGGGGGAGGTCTCACAGGGCGACAGGAGCCGCGGCATAGCAGCGAGGCTCAGCAAGTACGCCCGCACAACAGAAGATACAAATGAGTGGCACACAGATGACATGGTGCAGGATTCAGCGTCAGAAGGGGGAGAAAGGTCCTCAGATGATGATGGACATGATGATAGTGGGGTCCTCAGCAAGGCTGCCTGCTAGCAAACAAAAGAGGTTGGCTGGGGAGAAAAACAACCCCTCTGACAAGGAACCTACCCTGAAAGACGTCATGAAGGCAGTTACAAACTGCAGTAACACTCTCAAAATCCCTGTCCCTGCAAGTAGGGAGCTTAAGGGAGGATTTGTCCTTTATGAGAAATAATCTGCATAAAATTGCTGAAAGAACCACAGAAGTGGAAAAAAGAGTGTCAGACCTAGAAGATGTAACAGAGCCTCTCAAGATGGCGACCAAGTCGATGGCCCGTGATATTGGTGCTTTGTTTGCCAAGACAGATGACTTGGAGAATAGGTCAAGACGTAATAACGTTAGAATTGTTGGTGTCCCTGAGAAAGTGGAGGGTGCTAATGCCACTGATTACATAGAAAAATGGATATTTCAAAAGTTTCAGGACAAGGGACTTTCGCACCTATACGCGGTGGAAAGAGTGCATAGGGTTCCTACCAGACCACTTCCACCTGGGAGACTGCCACGTCCGATTTTAGCTAAAATACTCCACTACAAGGATAGGGACACTATTCTGAGACGAGCACGAGATCACCCAGATTTATCCATCAATGGTGTCCAAATTTCGCTTTATCCGGATTTTTCTACTGAAGTCCAGAAGAAAAGAGCAAGTTTTTTGGACATTAAACTGCGTTTTTGCGGAATCTTCAAATACCGTATTCCATGCTATTCCCGGCGAAATTGAAAGTGGCGGCTATGGGGACACACATTTTTTCGCTGACCAGGAGCATGCCTTAAAGTGGTTGCACGTTTATGAGAAGCGATTGAAAACGAAAGATGTCAACACATGAAGCACGAAAACATGGGAGGACTTGCCGGTCTAACCTTCTAATGTGTTTTTATCCCCCTTAAAGGGATTCTAGAAGTGCTTTAGTCCTTGTCTCTCTCTTTGTCTTTTGTTTTGTTCTAGTTCATCAAGTTCCAGTTTGGAGAAGAAGGCTCACTGTTGTTTTGATGCAGGAGCGTGAGTAGCATGTGGGACCTTACTAAGAGACTCTAGTCTGTGCAACTTTAAGCACAGGGCTAGGCCATGCTGCAGATGATGTCGGGTAATGGAGAGGGGTTGACAATAAGGTTTATTACAGGGTACACTGTTTACAATTTCCTTTTTTGGTGGGGGGGGTTTGGTACACTGCAGCATTGGAGGGCTATTAAGGGTTGATCAGCGACTTATTGATCATAGGTTTGTAGAACTTATGGGGCTAAACTTCTGGACCCAATTTAATAATGACTTACACGATTAAGATTATAAGCTGGAATGCGAGCGGGATGGCCGATGCAGCGAAGCACCAAGGTATATTTACATACTTATCGAGATTTCATCCTGCTATCTATTTTTTTTACAGAAAACTCATTTGACTAAACAGACATTACACATGGTGCAAAAATTATGGGTGAGTCATTCGGTGTTCTCCTCTCATTCCAGAGGGGTAAGCGTTTTGGTCCATAGAAACGTCCGTTATGAATGTATTTGAGAACATATTGACCCTGAAGGGAGATTTATCTGTCTGTATTGTATGATAGATGGGGTACGTATGATTTTGGTGGTCCTATATATTCCCCCGACTTTTTCGGTGGTGCCTCTCAGACTATATACTAGATTTCCTGGCCAGGTATGAAGAGACCCCTTGGATTTTAGTAGGGGACTTTAATAAAGTACCTGATGAACAATTAGATAGGTGTAGGATAACTGGTTCTGGTAGTCGCGCAGGCCCATCATCTTTAACCAACTTAATGTCAGAAATGGGGCTGCTGGATGTTTGGAGATTACAACACCTGGCGGAGCGTAAATACTCATGTAGTTCTTCCACCTACTCTTCACTGTCAAGAATTGATCTGGCCTTAGTTAAAAACATTATGTATCCATTGATACAGTCGACGGATTACTTACCCAGATCAGATCATTCTCCTTTGCAGGTTGAATTTTCCTTATCTATAGGTAATAGGCCAGGTCATATCAGGTGGAGATGCAATGCTTTCTGGTTGCAGGTTCTGGGGGACATGAAGGATGTTGAGGCAGCACTGTGGGAGTATTTCATTTTTAATGCAGGGACAGCTTCAGTGCACATAACATGGGATGCTATGAAAAGTTTAAGAGGAATTTTAATTAAATGTATCAGGAGGCAAAAGTCAAAATCGAAAGAGGAGGATACAGGCAGAATATGTGCTTGCTCTCTTGGTATTGGCAGGTACACAATTAAAAACTGCCCAAGAAAATCTGAGATGTCACCTGCTTCAAGTGGCGAACAGAAAAATACTATTTTTTAAGAAACGTCTTTTTATAGAAGGAGACGGAGCGGGGCATCTGTTGTCGTCTCCAGGGCGCAGCAGGGGTCGACTTGCATTGCGGAGCTGATAGATTCCCAAGGGAATAGGAGAACAAGCGCTAGGGAAATTTTGGGTACATTGGAGGAATTTTATGCTTCTTTATATACCTCTAAGACTTCATGCTCAAAGATAGAGATGTGTTATTTTTTGGAAGGGATTAGTTTGCCCAAGTTAACACAGGAGGCACAGGCTTCACTAGACGCCCCGTTGAGATTAGACGAGCCTGAGGAGGCATTCAAAAACACGGCCAATGATAAAGCCCCAGGGATGGATGGTCTTCCGGTGGAGATTTATAAAAAATTCAAAGGGGTGTTGTTACCCGAGTTAATGCAAGTTTTCCAATATTCACTGGAGATGGGTACTTTGTCGGATTCGATGCAAGAAGCACTTATTGTGGTAATACCGAAACCTGGCAAAGATTCCAAACTACCAGACTCATATAGGTCTATCTCATTGCTCACGACAGATATTAAAATACTGGCTAAAGCCCTGGCAATGAGATTATCTAATGTGATATCCACCATAATACACCCAGACCAGACTGGCTTTATACCCCAAAAATCTACTCCTATATATATACGGAGAGTATTTACCAGTCTGCAGCTTGTATCGGATAATAAGGGGGGATAGGCTGTGTTAGCTCTTGACGCTGCCAAAGCCTTTGATTGTGTGGACTGGAGATATCTATGGACTTTGGTCAACACTTTATCAAATGGGTTCAAATATTATACTCAGACCCGAGGGTGAGCATAAGAGCTAAAGGTGGGGTTTCCTCAACTTTTAGACTTGCCAGGGGGACCCGTCAGGGATGCCCACTGTCCCCTTTGCTATTTGCAATAGCGATGGAGCTACTGGCAGCAGCAGTGCGTTGCTCTACAATAATTAAAGGCTTTCAATATGGCCAGATGCACAACAAAGTGGCTATGTATGCGGATGATACCCCTATTTTTGGGGGATACGTCGGCATCTCTGTCAGAGGCCATGTCTTTGATCGCTTTGGGAAGATATCTGGTCTAAAAATAAATTGGAATAAATCAGCATTGATGTTCTTGGATGGACAGAATTCCTCAGCGATTGCTATTAAAAATGATATACCTTGTGTAGACAACATCAAATATTTGGGCATTGGGATATCATCTCGGCTCTCGGACTTTGAGGAGTTAAATTTAATGCCATTACTCAGTACGTTTCGGCAGGTCACTGCGTGGTGTAAGCTGTTCCTATCTGTATTGGGGACAGTTAATCTATTAAAAATGATAATGATGCCCCAACTTTTATATATATTACTTAACGCCCCGTTATGGATATCATTAGATAAGTTTCGGAAGATAAACACAATTTTTAGGGAACTGGTATGGCGGAAAGGTCATCCTAGAATTAAGCTGGAAACTTTACAATATGCAATATCGGCGGGGGGTCTGGCTCTACCTAACCCGTGGATCTACTACCTGGCGGCACAATCCCAGCATTTCAGGGATTGGATAAACCCAGATATTAGTGATGAAAGATTCTGAGACATAAATTAGGAGGAAAAGATCTTATGTGGGTGTTAGAGGGGTCCGGATTGCCATTAGTGGATGTATGAAACCCGCTCATATGGCTCATGATGAAGGTTTGGGAAAAAGCTAAATAATTGAGGGGCGTCACGGGTCTCAATGAATATACTCCCCTATGGAATAATCATATGCTTCCTGAATTCTTAACCTTGAAGAAATTAAAAATTTGGGAAAATAAAGGAGTAAATAAAATAGGTAACCTATTGGATAAAGGGGTGCTTAGACTATTCAATAATATAATTAAAGTGTATGACATACCAAGAGGCAAGTTTTATCAGTACTTGAAAATACGACATGCATACAACTCTGTCTAAATCTGGAAATACTGGGGCCATAAGAAATGCTGCTTTGCATTTAATGGTTTCGGAAGGGAACAAGAGGGGAGGAATATCCACAATATATCAAATGCTTCAAGATAAATTTCTAGATTCACACCCACTGTCCAGAGTGAAAGCCTGGGAGGTAGATATTGGAGAGGTAACAATGGGAGGACATATTAGAGGCAATACCGAAATTGTCCTTAAATGAATGTGGCAAATTATCCCAATTGTTTATTATACACAGGGTTTACAAATCCCCAGTGTTTTTACATAGAATTGGTTCTGTCCACAGTTGGATTAGTTTTGGACGAATGGAATGGAATTAATTCAGAGAGTCTTCTCAATAAGAGTTCCTCGTGAACCTAAAGTTTGTATCTTGGGTTATATGGCGGATGTGGAAGGAAATCGGAGAACTCGGAGGAAACCCATGCAAACACGGGGAGAACATACAAACTCCATACAGATGTTGTCCTTGGTCGGATTCGAACCTAGGACCCCAGCGCTGCAAGGCACCAGCGATAACCACTGAGCCACAACGTTAAATTTGCTGGATCTTGGACATGTAGCATCCGCTCTGACACTAATTCTTTTTAAAAACACTGGGGTATTGTAAACCCTGTGTATAATAATCAATTGGGATAATTTTCCTTAGATTGTGAGCCCCATTGGGGACAGTTGGATGCTAATGTCTGTAAAGCGCTGCGGAACATAGTAGCTCTATATAAGTGCATTAAATAATAAAATAAATAAAATTAACAGCAAAAGCAGGACTGAAGCTCTCATCATGAAGCCACTATACTAGAACTTGACCATTGTTGGATCCCAAACAGAACCTGGATTTGTCAGTATAGTCAATACAGTTTTAGAAACAGAAAAAGGGGAGTGAGCACTCACAACACTCGGACCACAGGATATCAGGAACAATAGTATATTTATTAGGACCTGTTGGATCCAATCACATACATGTAAAATCACTAAAATAGACTAAAAAATAATTGGTACCAATGTATAAATAAACTGGCAAGGGGTGAATAACACAGTTCAGCAAACAGTTATAATACTTAAATTGCTAGAATAAACTCCTGGTACTCGTGGTACCACGAACTATGTCGGAAAGTGTCCAAATAAAGGAGCAAAGGCCACCTGTAAACCTTATATTGCCGCAGGCCGCTTCTCAGATAACCGTATCCAAAGGGTAATTGTAACGGACAGTTTCCAAACAGTCTATGTCAGTATAGTGGATTCAATGTCCCATAGAGCACTCCGTGATGGTTTATAAATGGTATTGTACTCCGTACCGGTTTATAAATGGTAATGCAGCCGCTCGGGGTAGTATATTGAAACTACTTGTATCCAACTCTGAGCTAAAGGTTCCTACCTGATTCCTGATGTTCGTTCCCGCTACCGCGTCTCAGAGTCCTCCACGAGAGGCGAGCTGCGCCGGCTGCTTCGGCGTCTCGCGTCAGCTGTCTCGTACTGATGACGTCACACTATCGCGGGATTCAACAGGCAGTGATGATACCTTGATAATATCCGTAGTTGTATAGTAGAGCGGTCTTTATGAAGATGTTTCTCCTTTTTTGAATTCTTATCGCATGGCCATGCAATGGAGATCCAAGAGATTAGGTGGGCGCTTCTCTCCTTAACACCAGATGCGTTTCGGGGCGTCTACACCCCTTCCTCAGTGGTTGAAGCGCCACTCATACCTCTCCACCTTTTATAGTCCATTAGGTGATCCAAAAACTCCGGATCCTGGATTCATTTTAGCAAAATTTCACCAATGCGGTTATCATGCGGTTCAGTTGCGGTTTTTCAACTCAGATGCGTTTTCTCTAATAATACACCCAGCACATTACAAGGTTATGCCATATTACATTTCAAAGTAAAACTGGTTAAAAAATCACATTTTAATACATAAAATCTCAAATATGTTAAAAATATTTTAAAATATATTAAGAATATAAATACATACAAATCTTCATTGTGATTACAAATTCCCTTATGATCCCTTGGCTGAGAAACCTTTATTCCTATTTGATAAATCTGTGACTGTAAATTGATAGGGAGAATCGGGACAGATAGTGGGGTTCAGATGTTGCGGGTGGTAATCCCTACTCCGAGGGGGGATCCCAGTGCCAGGAAACGGCAAAACATGGGATCCTCCATCAGAGATGGGACCACCACCCTATAGAAAACCAAAAATCTCCAGATCTGAATTCAGGTCTGCTGGCAGTAAGCAGCCAAATTCATATATATGTTTCGATTCAGCTCTGGACATCCTCTTAATAAAATCACCCCCTCTCCAGTGTTTGTTAATTTTTTCTAGCGCTACAAAAAATAATTTGGACGGGTCCCTGCCATGTACCTCATCGTAGTGCTTAGAGAGTGAATGTTTCACATATCCCTTTTTGATGTTCGAAATATGTTCGCTGATCCTAGTTTTTAGCAATCTTTTTGTTCTGCCAATGTACTGGCGCTTGCAAGGGCACTGTATCAGATAAATAACCCCAGATGAGTTACATGAGGCAATCACTAATCTCCCAAGTAAAAGAGTTATCTGCTGAGTGTATTGTATCTATCTTTCTTTCTTGTAGGCTCATCCTACATCCCATGCACCTCCCACATTTAAAGAACCCTTTCAAATTCAGAAAAGAGCCTAGATTTGTTGCGGTTCTTTTTTCTTTTACCGACGGGGCTACTCTAAGTTTCAAACTTGGGGCCTTAGTGTATACTATTTTGGGTAGGTTAGGTAATTGTGGACCTATTACTTTGTCACTTAATATATGATACCAGTGTTTGCTAATAATGTTCTTAATTTTTTTATAATTGCTATTAAAAGGAAGGATCATCTTAATATCCATCTTGGGGTCTTCAGATAATCCACTTGCCCCTTTATCTTCAAAAAAGGATTTTCTTTCTAGTTTTGGCAGAATGGGAATCTAATGTCATCGAGCCCAGACTTGGGGCGGACCTGGTCCTATGGCGGCGCTACATTGACGATGTAATATTTATTTGGAGGAAGGGAGAGACAGATTTATTTGAATTCTTGGAAGGGATTAATAAGAACGATTTGAACTTAGTTTTCACATCCAATATTAAGGAGGAAACAGAATTTTGGATATATTAATAAAAAGAGAGGAGGACCGTTATGTATGCAGCACATACCAAAAACCATCTGCCAAGAACGGTTTTATTCTCTTTAATAGCTGCCACCTACCCAGGTGGTTACTAAATGTTCCTCTGGGCCAATTCCGGAGAATTAAAAGGAATTGTACGAACTTGGACAGATTTGAGGAAGAGGCAGCCAAGATGAAACTCCAATTTTTGGATAAACAATATCCAGTTAGTGTTTTGGATGATTCTCTAAATAGAGTGAGGGAACTAGAAAGAAAATCCTTTTTTGAAGATAAAGGGGCAAGTGGATTATCTGAAGACCCCAAGATGGATATTAAGATGATCCTTCCTTTTAATAGCAATTATAAAAAAATTAAGAACATTATTAGCAAACACTGGTATCATATATTAAGTGACAAAGTAATAGGTCCACAATTACCTAACCTACCCAAAATAGTATACACTAAGGCCCCAAGTTTGAAACTTAGAGTAGCCCCGTCGGTAAAAGAAAAAAGAACCGCAACAAATCTAGGCTCTTTTCTGAATTTGAAAGGGTTCTTTAAATGTGGGAGGTGCATGGGATGTAGGATGAGCCTACAAGAAAGAAAGATAGATACAATACACTTAGCAGATAACTCTTTTACTTGGGAGATTAGTGATTGCCTCATGTAACTCATCTGGGGTTATTTATCTGATACAGTGCCCTTGCAAGCGCCAGTACATTGGCAGAACAAAAAGATTGCTAAAAACTAGGATCAGCGAACATATTTCGAACATCAAAAAGGGATATGTGAAACATTCACTCTCTAAGCACTACGATGAGGTACATGGCAGGGACCCGTCCAAATTATTTTTTGTAGCGCTAGAAAAAATTAACAAACACTGGAGAGGGGGTGATTTTATTAAGAGGATGTCCAGAGCTGAATCGAAACATATATATGAATTTGGCTGCTTACTGCCAGCAGACCTGAATTCAGATCTGGAGATTTTTGGTTTTCTATAGGGTGGTGGTCCCATCTCTGATGGAGGATCCCATGTTTTGCCGTTTCCTGGCACTGGGATCCCCCCTCGGAGTAGGGATTACCACCCGCAACATCTGAACCCCACTATCTGTCCCGATTCTCCCTATCAATTTACAGTCACAGATTTATCAAATAGGAATAAAGGTTTCTCAGCCAAGGGATCATAAGGGAATTTGTAATCACAATGAAGATTTATATGTATTTATATTCTTAATATATTTTAAAATATTTTTAACATATTTGAGATTTTATGTATTAAAATGTGATTTTTTAACCAGTTTTACTTTGAAATGTAATATGGCATAACCTTGTAATGTGCTGGGTGTATTATTAGAGAAAACGCATCTGAGTTGAAATACCGCAACTGAAGCGCATGATAATCGCATTGGTGAAATTTTGCTAAAATGAATCCAGGATCCGGAGTTTTTGGATCACCTAATGGACTATAAAAGGTGGAGAGGTATGAGTGGCGCTTCAACCACTGAGGAAGGGGTGTAGACGCCCCGAAACGCGTCTGGTGTTAAGGAGAGAAGCGCCCACCTAATCTCTTGGATCTCCATTGCATGGCCATGCGATAAGAATTCAAAAAAGGAGAAACATCTTCATAAACTACTATACAACTACGGATATTATCAAGGTATCATCACTGCCTGTTGAATCCCGCTATAGTGTGACGTCATCAGTACGAGACGGCTGACGCGAGACGCCGAAGCAGCCGGCGCAGCTCGCCTCTCGTGGAGGACTCTGAGACGCGGTAGCGGGAACGAACATCAGGAATCAGGTAGGAACCTTTAGCTCCGAGTTGGATACAAGTAGTTTCAATATACTACCTCGAGCGGCTGCATTACCATTTATAAACCGGTACGGAGTACAATACCATTTATAAACAATCACGGAGTGCTCTATAGGACATTGAATCCACTATACTGACATAGACTGTTTGGAAACTGTCCGTTACAATTACCCTTTGGATACGGTTATCTGAGAAGCGGCCTGCGGCAATATAAGGTTTACAGGTGGCCTTTGCTCCTTTATTTGGACACTTTCCGACATAGTTCGTGGTACCACGAGTACCAGGAGTTTATTCTAGCAATTTAAGTATTATAACTGTTTGCTGAACTGTGTTATTCACCCCTTCCCGGTTTATTTATACATTGGTACCAATTATTTTTTAGTCTATTTTAGTGATTTTACATGTATGTGATTGGATCCAACAGGTCCTAATAAATATACTATTGTTCCTGATATCCTGTGGTCCGAGTGTTGTGAGTGCTCACTCCCCTTTTTCTGTTTCTATTTGCTTTTTTGGGTCGGGCACCTATCCATATCAATACAGTTTTAGTCCATAGCGGTCCAAGTTTCTCGTTTATGACACCACTGCAAACAAAGCTAACGGTGGCTGGCTGTCAGTGGCATATCATGTAATGGATGCCATGACACCAAATTTCCTAACACTAAAGGTGAGATTTATCAAGACTGGTGCTTTCTGCCCTGCTCTTGATATCCCCTGCTGGAGATTGCGCCTAATTTGTGATTATGATGAGGCGCATCCTCCTGCAGTCTGTGCGCCTAACCAGAAATCTAAAGTTCTGGCCAAAAAACTGGCGTAAATTAAGATAATTTTTGGGCGCTGCAGCTGATCACGCCACCTTCACAAACCCTTTTGAAAAGTGGCAAGGACGGCGGAAAAGGGAACATGCAACGTTTCTTTGAAAATCTGCAGTTAAAAAGTCGCACCTGCGGCTTTTCAATGCCACTTTTCAGGCATAAAGGGAATAATACATCTTCCACTTTATGCCTGGAAGTGGTCCGGGCAGAAGCAGGGGGTGTAATGAAGGTGCCACCTGTGTTCTGGTAGTAGACTAAGAAGCTGTGGGATCTGCTTGTTCTGGTCAGTGGATCAGTCTATCTTCTATACTGGTAGTCTGTCTGGGGCATCCAGAGCTGTCATGTTAAAAGATTCTGATTCCTGATGAATGAGCGGTTGCTCTGGGCACTTAAAAGGTTTGTCTCATCTGAGACAGTGGGGCATATCGCTAGAATATGCCCCCATTGTCTGATAGGTGCGGGTCTCAGCGACACCTATCTCCTAAAAAGAGCCCAGAGAGTGGTGGAGGGCGCACTGTGCATGCGCAGCCACCCTTCATTGATTTCTATGGGGCCACCGAAAAAAGCATAGTGCTGGCTCGGCTATTTCTGTCAGGCTCATAAAAGTAAATGGGCGTGGAGGCCAGTCATGCGTGGTGTGCTCCCAGTCACTTCTATGGGAGAACGATTGGTGGTGGCCGGACCAGAGTCCTCCAGCCACCACTTTTGCCTGCTCTGATGAGTTGGGGGTCCCAGTGGTGGGACCTAGCGATATGCCCCCATTGTCTCAGATGCCAGTTAACGGGAACAGTGGAGGTCATGAGAAGGTCTGGAAGACCAAGAAAAATTTAAGAGACAGATGGTCATAGGATTGCTAGAAAGGCAAATCAGAACCCCCACTTGACTGCAACAGACCTTGTGGAAGATTTAGCAGACTCTGGAGTTGTGGTACATTGCTCTATTGTTCAGCGACACCTGCACAGGTATGACTTTCATAGAAGAGTCATCATGAAAACCTCTCCTGGGTCCTCACCACAAGATTCAGCGTCAGAAGTTTGCAAAATAACATTTAAACAAGCCTGATTGACTACACCCCTCAAGAAATGTATTGAGGGGTGTACTGACTACCTTGACCCCACAGCTTTTTGGGAAGCAGGATAAAGAAAGGGTGGCAACTCGTTTCTTTTCAGGTTTTATTATTGCGACAAACACCATGTGGGGAAAATTACACATTATCTTTATTCTGCTGGTCAGTACGATTACAGAGACATCAATTTTGCATACATTTTTTTACGTTTTGCCACTTGTACGAAAGTAAATTTGAAACAAAATCCTGTTTTTGTGTCACGTTTTTTGAGAGCCATATTTTTTATTTTTTTGCCGATTGTCTAGATCATGTGATATCTGTATACAGCCGGTTGTTACGGACTTGACAATACATCATATGTATATAGTATGTGTTGCTATTTTCTGAGAGCCATTTTTTTTCCTGTTGATTGTCATTTTCTGTGGGATGAGTTGAGGTTTTCTTTGGTACTATTATTACACTTTTTGTAAGGCAGTGTGACCAAAATTTTTGTATTTTTACAACCTTTAAAGGGGTTGTCCCACGAAAAATATTCTACAGTTTTCAAACCAGATCCTGGATCTAAATCCTTTTGTAATTGTATTCAATTAAAAATTTTGCATAGCCACTGAGTTACTCAATAAAATGTATCTGTATAGCGCCACCTGCTGTTTGTTCTTTTTCTTATTTATTTGTCCTGTTCACTGAGAAGGCCGCACATGCTCCGTTTTATCCTTCAACTGCCTTCTGAGTTATGATAGGGAGAGCTGAGACACGCCCCCTTAGCTGCAGCAGAAAAGACACTCCTTGAGCTGTCAGCTTGATATAAATCTAGTAGAGCAATTAATGTGGAGATCTCTGGATCCATGTGAGGTACAGGACTGGTTCTAGCTGTGTTAGATTGTCATGAACTATATGATGTCTGATTTTAATTTTTTACATTAAACATGGGATAATCCCTTTAACAACTATGTAACAGATATAGATATACAGTTATGGTAAGTCACATTATTATGATGACTTCCTGCTTTTGAAGTTGGCAGCGTGTAGCTCATGAAGGAAGCCATTTTTGTGAGCTGCCTTAGTGGGTGCATAAGGTATGTGATGGGCTCTCTGCACACAAATCTCTTGTTGCTGTCATGGGTAAAACAGGTTATTTATTAGAGTTGCAAAAAGGATGTTTATTGTCTTTCAGGCCAATGGTGGCAGTATTTCTGAAACTAGTTAAAGGCTATAGTCAGTGGACAAATTGCACCATTGCGAATAAGCATTGTGGAAACTGCAGATCACTACGTGCCATTAATGTGAGAGGTTGACAGCAGCTACGAAAGTGTGCAAGGGCAATAGTTCAGCCAACCCTAGGCTCTGAAGCAGACGGATGGTCACTGCACCTCTGCTAACAAAGTTACATCTTCAGAAAACACTTCAATTTTTGTGGCAGTATTGGTATTGGACTCCTGCTGATTGGCAAAGGGTTGACATTTCACACAGCTAGAAATGCCCATCATTGATTTGAATAGCATGATCAAGACTTCCAAGTACTACCAGGGCCTCCTAATTCCCAAGACTTGAACCCAATTGAGTATCTGTAGGACCACCTTGATTGTCGTGTTTGCTCTATGGATTCTCCCCTATACATCCTCCAGAAGCTGTGGGATGCACTGCAGTAAGCATGGCTCCAGATACCTGTGACCAAACCTACCAGGACCTTATTGATTCACTCACAGCTGTCTAGCTGCTGTCCGTGCTGAACATGACTGTTACTCTGGATATTAGGTGGTTGTCGTAATAATGTGACTTGACTATGTATGTATACATAATATATAGATGGCTATATAGATACCTACATACACACACATTTATTGAGGGGAAAAAATAACGCACCAAGATTAGAGCAAAAGGATACTTTTATTGGGGAAAACTGTACAGCTCAAGGGAGGCTCTAGTACCCCGTTACGCAACCTCTAGCCTGGACACAAGATAACATACAGTTGGGCAGGGATGCATACAGGTTCCATATGGTATCCTGTGGCACATTAACCGACAAATGTTGCAGCTGTGCCTGTAGATCCTAGCTGGTCCCATAAATGCTTAAAGGGGTTGTTCGGGTTCAGAGCTGAACCCGGACATATCCCCATTTTCACCCAGGCAGCCCCCCTGACAAGAGCTCTGCTTTGTCCTGCGCTAAATCTCGCAGGGCAAAGGCATTTTTAGGAGTTCCGGTGACGAATCGGGCTCTCCATGGGGCTGCCAGGAAGCCCAGTGATGTCACCGGCACTGATGGGCGGGCTTTAGCGTTGCCCTAGCCAGTAAAGCGGCTTCCTCCCGGCAGTGTGTTATGATAAACAAAAGAGCCTGTGCCCTGCATGATTCAGCGCAGGGCAAGGGAGCGCATCGGAGCATGAGATGCTCCGATGCTAGCCTCAGGGGGGCTGCCTGGGTGAAAATAAGGGTATGTCCGGGTTCAGCTCTGAACCCGGACAACCCCTTTAATTGCGGATAAACCTGGTGACTGGGCAGACCAAGGAAGTGTTGCAATATGGAGGAGACATTCCTGGAAAACTTTGGCTGTATGCAGGTGAGCATTAGCCCACATTCACACATCAGTGACAAGATTTTGGTCAGTGGTTCATCCCTGAAGATGTTCGTGAAGGATCCATGTTTGGTCTGTATGTCCGTTTTTTGTCCTACATGTGTCATCCATATTCCACGGACACTGCTCAGCTGAAAATTAATTTCAAGAGCATCTCCTAGATACAATCCATTAAACACAGATGCCATCTGTGTTTTTTCATGGACCCATAAACGTGATGGATAATGGGCATGATAGATCTGTAAACACAGACAAAAATAGGGCATCTTTCTGTGGTGTAACCCTGGACTCACAGATCATGCTAAATTACGGATGTGTAAATACACACATTAAAATTAATTGGTAGGTGTGCTGTCTATGAAGAAAACAGACGGCATACGCCTGTGATTAACTGACATGTGAATGATGACTTATCCCGCTACAAAATGCTAGTTGGAAGCCCTGCCATATAAAGGAAATGTTAATTTCATTTGTATCACTATTAGGGATGACCTACTGTTGTATGCAATGGCTCTTTTATATATATATATATAAAAAAGGACGTATATATGTGTGTATGTATGTGTGTATGTTCCGCGAAAACTCAAAAACGCAACCATCCATTTCAACAAAACTTGGTATACACATCCCTTGCTACCAGGAAAGAAATCTTGTGGGGGTCTCAGCTCTCTAGGACGTACCCTTCCTGAGATATTCCCAAAAAATGACCTCCATTAGCCAATACAAGCCTGCAAGTCTTTCTATTCATATGCCAACTGCCATACACACGGTCACATGTCCCTTATCAGCCAATAGTATTTCGCAGGCCCTTACTCTCCACATAAACACAGCTTTACTCCAGGTTTCCATAACAACCCAGCCAACCCAAGGCGCATTACACATAGGGCACAACAACGCTGCTACATGCATCCATCTTGGATGGATTTTTTTGCGACTGTTGTGTTGCAGCATGTCGCAGTGCGACCACCATAGCCTATCATTAAAAAAATTGTTGAGACAAAATGTCGTCGTATAGCCCTAGCCTTAAAGGGGCAGGGCCCTGTGGAGGTCACTGTTAAAGGGGAAGGCTCTGTGGAGGTCACTGTTAAAGGGACGGGCACCGTGTAGGTCACTGTTAAAGGGACGGGCACTGTGGAGGTCTCTGTGAAAAGGGCGGGTGCTGTACATGTTACTCTTAAGGGGGCGTGCCCCTGAGAAGGTCAATGTCAAGGGAGGGAGGTGCTGTGAAACTCATTGTTAACCCCCTAGGGACCGGGCTCATTTTCACCCTAAGGACCAGGCCATTTTTTGCAAATCTGACCAGTGTCACTTTATGTGTAAATAACTTTAAAACGCTTTTACTTACCCAGGCCATTCTGAGATAGTTTTATTTCCGTCACATATTGTACTTCATGACACTGGTAAAATGGAGTAAAAAAAATTCATTTTTATTTATAAAAAAATACCAAATTTACCAAAAATTTTGAAAATTCAGCAAATTTCAATTTCACTACTTTTATAATTTTATTTTTGGGGGACGTTACAAGGCTCAGAAGTTTAGAAGCAAAATCTTGAAATTTTTCAGAAATTTTCAAAAACCCACATTTTAAGGACCAGTTCAGGTCTGAAGTCACTTTGTGAGGCTTACATAATAGAAACCACCCAAAAATGACCCCATTCTAGAAACTACACCCCTCAAGGTTTTTAAAACTGATTTTACAAACGTCGTTAACCCTTTAGGTGTTGCACAGGAGTTAATTGCAAATGGAGATAAAATTTCTGAATTTCTATTATTTTTTTTTGGGGGGGGGGGCTAATTTTCCATTTTAATCCATTTTTTTTCCAGTAAAACAGCAAGGGTTAACAGCCAAACAAAACTCTATACACTGCGTGCAGAATTATTAGGCAAATGAGTATTTTGACCACATCATCCTCTTTATGCATGTTGTCTTACTCCAAGCTGTATAGGCTCGAAAGCCTACTACCAATTAAGCATATTAGGTGATGTGCATTTCTGTAATGAGAAGGGGTGTGGTCTAATGACATCAACACCCTATATTAGGTGTGCATAATTATTAGGCAACTTCCTTTCCTTTGGCAAAATGGGTCAAAAGAAGGACTTGACAGGCTCAGAAAAGTCAAAAATAGTGAGATATCTTGCAGAGGGATGCAGCACTCTTAAAATTGCAAAGCTTCTGAAGAGTGATCATCGAACAATCAAGCGTTTCATTCAAAATAGTCAACAGGGTCGCAAGAAGCATGTGGAAAAACCAAGGCGCAAAATAACTGCCCATGAACTGAGAAAAGTCAAGCGTGCAGCTGCCAAGATGCCACTTGCCACCAGTTTGGCCATATTTCAGAGCTGCAACATCACTGGAGTGCCCAAAAGCACAAGGTGTGCAATACTCAGAGACATGGCCAAGGTAAGAAAGGCTGAAAGACGACCACCACTGAACAAGACACACAAGCTGAAACGTCAAGACTGGGCCAAGAAATATCTCAAGACTGATTTTTCTAAGGTTTTATGGACTGATGAAATGAGAGTGAGTCTTGATGGGCCAGATGGATGGGCCCGTGGCTGGATTGGTAAAGGGCAGAGAGCTCCAGTCTGACTCAGACGCCAGCAAGGTGGAGGTGGAGTACTGGTTTGGGCTGGTATCATCAAAGATGAGCTTGTGGGGCCTTTTTGGGTTGAGGATGGAGTCAAGCTCAACTCCCAGTCCTACTGCCAGTTTCTGGAAGACACCTTCTTCAAGCAGTGGTACAGGAAGAAGTCTGCATCCTTCAAGAAAAACATGATTTTCATGCAGGACAATGCTCCATCACACGCGTCCAAGTACTCCACAGCGTGGCTGGCAAGAAAGGGTATAAAAGAAGAAAATCTAATGACATGGCCTCCTTGTTCACCTGATCTGAACCCCATTGAGAACCTGTGGTCCATCATCAAATGTGAGATTTACAAGGAGGGAAAACAGTACACCTCTCTGAACAGTGTCTGGGAGGCTGTGGTTGCTGCTGCACGCAATGTTGATGGTGAACAGATCAAAACACTGACAGAATCCATGGATGGCAGGCTTTTGAGTGTCCTTGCAAAGAAAGGTGGCTATATTGGTCACTGATTTGTTTTTGTTTTGTTTTTGAATGTCAGAAATGTATATTTGTGAATGTTGAGATGTTATATTGGTTTCACTGGTAAAAATAAATAATTGAAATGGGTATATATTTGTTTTTTGTTAAGTTTCCTAATAATTATGCACAGTAATAGTCACCTGCACACACAGATATCCCCCTAAAATAGCTAAAACTAAAAACAAACTAAAAACTACTTCCAAAAATATTCAGCTTTGATATTAATGAGTTTTTTGGGTTCATTGAGAACATGGTTGTTGTTCAATAATAAAATGAATCCTCAAAAATACAACTTGCCTAATAATTCTGCACTCCCTGTATTTATTGCCCCGATTCTGTAGTTTTCAGAAACACCCCATATGTGGCCCTAAACTACTGTACGGGCACACGGTAGGGAGTAGAGGGAAAGGTGCGCAGTGTGGTTTTTGGAAGGCAGATTTTGATGGACTGGTTTATTTACACCATGTCCCATTTGAATCCCCCCTGATGCACCCCTAGAGTAGAAACTCCATAAAAGTGACCCCATTTAAGAAACTACACCCCTCAAGGTATTCAAAACTGATTTTACAAACATCGTTAACCCTTTAGGTGTTCAACAAAAGTTATTGGCAAATGGAGACGAAATTTAAGAATTTTATTTTTTTTGCAACTTTTCAGTTTTAATAATTTTTTTCCAGTAACAAAGCAAGGGTTAACAACCAAACAAAATGCTATATTTATTGCCCGATTCTGTAGTTTGCAGAAACACCCCATATGTGGATGTAAACTACTGTACAGGCACACGGTAGGGCGTAGAGGGAAAGGTGTGCCGTGTGGTTTTTGGAAGGCAGATTTTGCTGGACTGGTTTATTTACACCATGTCCCATTTGAAGCCCCCCTGATGCAACCCTAGAGTAGAAACTCCATAAAAGTAACCCCATTTTGGAAACTACAGGATAAGTTGGCAGTTTTGTTGGGACTATTTTTAGGGTACATATGATTTTTGGTTGCTCTATATTACATTTTTGTGAGGCAACGTTACCAAAAATAGAAATTCTGAAATTTCATCTCCATTTGCCATAAACTGTTGAGGAACACCTAAAGGGTTAATAAAGTTTATAAAATCAGTTTTAAATACCTTGAGGGGTGTAGTTTCTTAGATGTGGTCACTTTTATGGAGTTTCTACTCTAGGGGTGCATCAGGGGGCAGTCCAGCAAAATCTGCCTTCCAAAAACCACGCTGCGCACCTTTCCCTCTACGCCCTACTGTGTGCCTGTACAGTAGTTTGTGGCCACATATGGGGTGTTTCTGCAAACTACAGAATCGGGGCAATAAATAATGAGTTTTGTTTGGCTGTTAACCCTTTATTTGTTACTGGAAAAAATGGATTAAAATGGAAAATTAGCCCAAAAATTGAAATTCTGAAATTTTATCTCCATTTGCCAATAACTCTTGTGGAACACCTAAAGGGTTAACGACGTTTGTAAAATCAGTTTTGAATACCTTGAGGGGTGTAGTTTCTTTGTCAATTCTCTTTTTATTGTATAGCAGAGAGTTGCATACCACAGCTGATTACAATGATGTACAATTAGGTTACAATTCTTTCTCGACAATTTAAGAAGCATAATGGACAATATGTATATTCCAGTTACAATGCTTAGGTCTAAAGTGTATAGACGGACAAGGAATACATATGACAGCATAAATTCGACATCGATCCATTGCGGTAAGCCAAGCATGTGGTTGCAATAGACATTGGTATAATAACAATAAAATATGTTAAAATGAGAGTGTAGGGGGAGAGGAAATGGGGTAGATAAAATTAGGAGGGTGGGGGATTGGGAAGGGATAGGAGGGTGTGTGTCAGGTAAGGTCTGTTCATGACACCAATCTGCACTTAGTGAACTGAAAAAGGTGAGCACTGATGGCGGTTAGGAATGAGGTATTCCTATTCTAGCCTAACGTAAGCACCTGAAATACACTGCTCAAAAAAATAAAGGGAACACTTAAACAACACAATGTAACTCCAAGTCAATCACACTTCTGTGAAATCAAACTATCCACTTAGGAAGCAACACTGAGTGACAATCAATTTCACATGCTGTTGTGCAAATGGGATAGACAACAGGTGGAAATTATAGGCAATTAGCAAGACACCCCCAATAAAGGAATGGTTCTGCAGGTGGTGACCACAGACCACTTCTCAGTTCCTATGCTTCCTGGCTGATGTTTTGGTCACTTTTGAATGCTGGTGGTGCTTTCACTCTAGTGGTAGCATGAGACGGAGTCTACAACCCACACAAGTGGCTCAGGTAGTGCAGCTTATCCAGGATGGCACATAATGCGAGCTGTGGCAAGAAGGTTTGCTGTGTCTGTCAGCGTAGTGTTCAGAGCATGGAGGCGCTACCAGGAGACAGGCCAGTACATCAGGAGACGTGGAGGAGGCCGTAGGAGGGCAACAACCCAGCAGCAGGACCGCTACCTCCGCCTTTGTGCAATTAGGAACAGGAGGAGCACTGCCAGAGCCCTGCAAAATGACCTCCAGCAGGATGTGCATGTGTCTGCTCAAACGGTCAGAAACAGACTCCATGAGGGTGATATGAGGGCCCGACGTCCACAGGTGGGGGTTGTGCTTACAGCCCAACACCGTGCAGGACGTTTGGCATTTGCCAGAGAACACCAAGATTGGCAAATTTGCCACTGGCGCCCTGTGCTCTTCACAGATGAAAGCAGGTTCACACTGAGCACATGTGACAGACGTGACAGAGTCTGGAGACGCCGTGGAGAACGTTCTGCTGCCTGCAACATCCTCCAGCATGACCGGTTTGGCATTGGGTCAGTAATGGTGTGGGGTGGCATTTCATTGGAGGGCCGCACAGCCCTCCATGTGCTCACCAGAGGTAGCCTGACTGCCATTAGGTACCGAGATGAGATCCTCAGACCCCTTGTGAGACCATATGCTGGTGCGGTTGGCCCTGGGTTCCTCCTAATGCAAGACAATGCTAGACCTCATGTGGCTGGAGTGTGTCAGCAGTTCCTGCAAGACGAAGGCATTGATGCTATGGACTGGCCCGCCTGTTCCCCAGACCTGAATCCAATTGAGCACATCTGGGACATCATGTCTCGCTCTATCCACCAACGTCACGTTGCACCACAGACTGTCCAGGAGTTGGCAGATGCTTTAGTCCAGGTCTGGGAGGAGATCCCTCAGGAGACCGTCCGCCACCTCATCAGGAGCATGCACAGGCGTTGTAGGGAGGTCATACAGGCACATGGAGGCCACACACGCTACTGAGCCTCATTTTGATTTGTTTTAAGGACATTACATCAAAGTTGGATCAGCCTGTAGTGTGTTTTTCCACTTAAATTTTGAGTGTGACTCCAAATCCAGACCTCCATGGGTTGAAAAATTTGATTTCCATTTTTTTATTTTTGTGTGATTTTGTTGTCAGCACATTCAACTATGTAAAGAACAAAGTATTTCAGAAGAATATTTAATTAACTCAGATCTAGGATGTGTTATTTTTGTGTTCCCTTTATTTTTTTGAGCAGTGTACCTAGGCGCTAAGTAGTTCCTGACGTCCTGACTTGTACACTATGATTCACGTGTTATTAGGGTTCGTGTGTAAAGGCTGCCCGTTCGACTGATCATGTCTGAACAGGAACCAAGGTGTCCAAAGCTTCATGTACCTACTGTGGTCCCTGGCCTCCCAAATCGTTAGCTCCTCCATACGACATATTTGATCCACTTTGGTTAGCCAAGAGTCCACAATAGGAGGTTCAGTACACAGCCACTTCTGCGGGATGAGCAGTCTGGCCGCCTGTAGCAAGTGAGTGGTCAGACATTTTTTCGAGGGTGAAAACGTAGAAGTTGGGAGCCACAAAAGCATCAGAGTGGGGGGCAAAGAGACGGAGATATGTGTTATTTTTTGGATTGTTGATAATACACCATCCCAAAATGGACGGATCTTCATGCAAAACCAAAAAATATGCGATAGAGTGCCCGTGTCTTAGGTGCATCTCCAGCATCTGTCAGTCTGCCTCATACCTCTGATGAAAATTTGTTTTGGGGTCTGATACCATTGTGTGAGGACTTTGTATGAGTGTTCTTGTATTCTAGTGCATCTAGAGAAGCCGTGGGAGTGCGCGTGAATGCACAGTATATTAGTTTCAGTCATTTCCACATTCAGCTCAGCAGCCCAGTGTCTCAAATAATGTGGCAATCCAGGGGAACGGGGATTAAGGACAGCTAACACATGGAGACTAGTTTGCGTGGAATGGCATCAAAGGTCAGAGGGGTGTAGTTTCTAGAATGGGGTCACTTTTATGGAGTTTTACTCTAGGGAGTAATCAGGGGGCCTTCAAATGGGACATGTTGCCCAAAAAAAAGGCCATCAAAATCGGCCTTCCAGAAACCATACGGCGTTCCTTTCCTTCTGCGCCCTGCCGTTTGGTCATACAGTAGTTTACGACCACATATGGGGTGTTTCTGTAAACTGCAGAAACAGGGTAATAAATATTAAGTTTTGTTTGGCTGTTAATCCTTGCTTTGTTACTGGAAAAAGCTGTTTAAAATTGAAAATTTGCCCAAAAATAGCTGTTTTGGCACAGTTTTTTTTTATTTTTTTAACCGTGTTCATCTGAGGGGTTAGGTCATGGGGTATTTTTATAGAGCAGATTCCTACGGACGCGGCGATACCTAATATGTCTATTTATTTAGGTTTTACACTATATTATCCTTTTATAAACAAAAAATAATAAAAAAATTTTTTGCAGATTATCTTAGGTAGGTGCTAATTTTTTGCGGGATGAGAGGACTGCTTTATTGGCACTATTTTGGGGGCATATGACTTTTTGATCGCTTGCTATTATACTATTTGTGATGTAAGGTGACAAAAAAATACCTTGCACTGTTTTTATTTTATTTTTTTGATCGTGTTCATCTGAGGGGTTAGGTCATGGGGTATTTTTATTGAGCCGATTCTTACGGACGCGGTGATACCTAATAGGTATTTTTATTATTTATTTTAGTTTTACAAAATATTTTAAAAACATATTATAATTTATGTTTTAGTGTCTTAAGTCTGAGAACCATATATATATTTTTTTTTTCGATTGTCAGTGGCTAAATGGAATTAAAATTGGGGAAGGGGATTATAAATTTAGTACTCAATGGAAGTGTGGTACTCCCTGAAGCAACCAATATTGCCGAGGCCCGGATGATCGAGGCACGTGTCACATTGAGTGGTGGTGTCCTTCTGTATCCCCCTCCTGTGACACACTCTGCACCTTTTTTGGGTCCGTCCCTTCTTTCCAGTATGGGGGACCACACCTGGAAAGTGTTGGCCAGGGACTATCCGGGCGCCTCCAGTTCCCGAGGTACTCCAGCCTGCTCTTTCAGAAAAGATCAGGGCCTTGAGGACTACCTTATAGAACTGGAGGAATTTCCAGGACAGCACAAAAAAGTTGTACAAGCCAACCTGTACCGTGTAGACCGCAACTTTTTTGTACCATGTCCGGGTTTTGCGCATGGAATTATATGGTTTGAGGACTTGATCAACTCCTCCCATATACCGATTGTAGTCGACGATACAATCGGGCTCGAGGACCGTTGCCGCGGTACCTCGCACAGGGACAGGGGTGATGCTGTTACCGTGAATTGTGAACAGTACAAGGACATCCCTCTTGTCCTTATACAGTCCTGTCATCAAAAGTTTACATTGTTGTATCTTAACAAGCTTCCAAGTAGAGCTTCAACATGCAACAAGAAGAAATGAGAGTGAGACAAAACATTTTTTGAGCTTTCAATTAATTGAAAATAGCGATTAAACAGAAACAGGCTGTTTTTCAGCTGATCCAAATTTTAGGACCACATGCCTTTTAAAATGCCAAATCTGTGCAAAGATGTGGATTCATTGTCATTTTCTGTCAGGTAGTCACATGTTGTGATGGCAAAAGCAAAAAAACTTTCCCTTTTTGAACGTGGTCGGGTTGTTGAACTGCATAAGCAGGGTCTCTCACAGCGCGCCATCGCTGCTTAGGTGGGATGCAGTAAGACAGTCATTTGGAATTTCTTAAATGATCCTGAGGGTTATGGAACAAAAAAGTCAAGTGGGAGACCCCAAAAAATTTCATCAGCACTGAGCCGGAGGATCCAATTGGCTGTCCGTCAAGACACTGGACGATCCTCGACCCAAATTAAGGCCCTTACTGGTGCTGACTGCAGCCCCATAACCATCAGACTGCATCTAAGACTGAAGGGCTTTAAAAACAAAAAACGTCTTCAAAGACCTCGTCTCCTTGAACGCCACAGAACTGCTCGTTTGGACTTTGCAAGAGAGCACCAAACATGGGACATTCAAAGGTGGAAGAAAGTTTTATTCTCTGATGAGAAAAAATTTAACCTTGATGGTCCTGATGGTTTCCAACATTACTGGCATGACAAGCAGATCCCACCTGAGATGTTTTCTACGCGCCACAGTGGAGGGGGCGCCATAATGGTCTGGGGTGCTTTTTCCTTCAGTGGAACAATGGAGCTTCATCAGGAAGTGCAGGGGCGTCAAACGGCCGCTGGCTATGTCCAGATGTTGCAGAGAGCATTCCTCATGACTGAGGGCCCTCGTCTGTGCGGTAACGACTGGGTTTTTCAACAGGACAACGCTACAGTACACAATGCCCGCAGGACAAGGGACTTCTTCCAGGAGAATAACATCACTCTTTTGGCCCATTCTGCGTGTTCCCTTAATCTAAATCCAATTGAGAACCTGTGGGGATGGATGGCAAGGGAAGTTTACAAAAATGGACAACAGTTCCAGACAGTAGATTGCCTTCGTGTGGCCGTCTTCACCACTTGGAGAAATGTTCCCACTCACCTCATGGAAACGCTTGCATCAAGCATGCCGAAACGAATTTTTGAAGTGATAAACAATAACATCGGAGCTACTCATTACTGAGTTCATGTTTGGAAGTTGGATTTCTTTTTTTTGGGGGGGGGGGGGGGTTTAGTTTTTTTTTTGGAGTAGTGGTCCTAAACTTTTGATCAGCTGAACGACAGCCTGTTTCAGTTTATTTGTTGTTTTCATTAAATTGAATGCTCAAAAAATGTTTTCTCACTCCCATTTCTTCTTGTTGCATGTTGAAGCTCTACTTGGAACTTTGTTAAGATCCAGCCATGCTAAATATGATTTTTAGACATTTTTCAAGTGGTCTTAAACTTTTGATCAGGACTGTATCTCACCAGCAACAGGTTTCCACTGGTAAGGGCACAGGTCTCACCCCTGGGGGATAGGTACCTGGAGGGGGTGGGCAGGGAGGCCGCTTTGATTTTTCTGCACGGTCCCACAAGCGGACGTGGATCTGGCGGCGAGGGACTGGAACAAGGGGATACTACTATAAAGGTTATCCACGTACAGGTGGTAACCTTTATCTAGCAGTGGGTGCATAAGCTCCCACACAAGTTTCCCGCTAACACCCAGAGTGGGGGGACATTCTGGGGGTTGAATACGGGAATCTCGCCCCTCGTAAATACAAAACTTGTAAGTGTACCCTGAGGTACTCTCACAAAGTTTGTACAGCTTCACGCCATACCTCGCCCACTTAGAGGGAACATACTGGCGGAAAATGAGTCTCCCCTTGAACGCAATGAGAGACTCCTCAACCACGACCTCCCTTCCAGGTACATAGGCCTGTACAAATTTGGCCCCAAAGTGATCGATGACCGGCCTGATTTTGTACAGGCGGTCATAGGCAGGATCACCTTGGGGGGGACATGCTGTATTATCTGCATAATGCAGGCATTTCCGGATGGCATCCAGCAGGGTCTAGTTCAATATCCCTCCACAGCACCTGACACATTGTAAGAACTGAATTGCACTTTAGAGTCTTATAGAAGGGTCAGGTAAGTAGAAGGAGGGGGTGAGGAAAGGAGAGAGAGGGGGGGGGGGGGTGAAAGATACGCATTACTATATCCATGCATCTTTGATAATTCCAGTTGCTTAAACATTGACATTTGAAGTGAAACTGATCTACTCCATACATCAGGCGAGATGTGTCACCCATACAGCGTTTGATACACAGCAAGGATATTCCTGCATCTAGTGCGCTCATCTGTCAATATAGCATCGCTTAAGGCGGGCAAATCAATCCATCAAGCACTTAACAGCAAGCAGGTTAATCCCTGGAACTGTGTATGCACAAGGTGGGAAGTATGAGAGGCCCATAACCTTGTATGAGAAAGGTGAGTGCCAAACAAAACAATAAGCAACTTTGTGGAGCTATGTTAACTAGATGTATGACATTACTGAGTAAATTGTCCAACCATGAACGGTGCAAAAACGGGTCTCCCTTAAATTATTTTGTGACTACCACTATGACTGCTCTGAACTTAACTGAGAGGTAACTTGCGAGCAGGCAAAAGAAGTAGGGGTACGGTTATCTTTATTGTCCCTGAGAAGACCGAAGTGTACTCGTGCTTCTTACCAAGGTTTACTTAGGCTGGGTCAAAAGATTGTTCCACGGACCCTTTGTCATGGCGGTGACGTCTACCTTTGGGCACCTGTTGACACGGTGTCTGCGATGGTAGTTGCGGCATGGTGAGAGAAGTGTCTGCTGGCATCCACAATGGAATCTTTATTGGGTCCAAGTTGAGTAGAGCCCATGAGTTAGAATGGTCTTCCGGTGTATGTATGCGAATTCTGCGGCCGTTGTATAAGATTGATAGGCCGAAGGGATACAGCCAGGAGTAGATGTTATTTCTCTGCCTCAGCTTTTCCAGAAGGGGTTTTAGTGTCCTTCTTTTTGCAAGAATTGATGGGGTGACATCTTGGTAGAAGGCAAGTTCCACTCTGGAGTAGAGTATAGGAGCTTTTTCTTTTGCTCCTCTTAATATGTTAGCACTGTCTACATACGACAGTATACCGCAATCACATCTCGGGGTGGTTCCAATGGCGGTGGTCGTGGTTTTAGGGATCAATGGATCCTTTCAATAATAACAGTATGAGCTGCTTCTACCTTTTATGCGTATGTTTCGCCGCCTAATCCTGTTCTCTTGGTCTTCTATTAAGACGAGCGCTTTATTAATGTGCGCTAAGTGGTCGGCTGTGCATGTCTCCAGTGCAGCTGCATGTTCCATAATGGCGAAGTACGTGGTTTACAATGCCTCTACTCTCGTTCCAATGTGTTTCATGTCCGACTTGATTTCAGAGAGATCAGATAGTACTGGACAGAGTGCCTGGGCTATGGTTGCTCTGAAGAAAGCTTTGGAGGAAGATGTCAGCTCAAGCTCCCCGTGATCGCTTGCGGTGCAGCTAAGTTGGTCTGCGTCCTCCTCGCTGTCTTGAGCCGCTGGATCTTCGGGTGCCATTTTGGGAGGCCTGGGCTGCATACTCGGAACTCTGGTTTGGAGGTATTTGTGAATGTCAGAAGATTTCTTTTGAGCCTGGGGTATGCCCGGAGACTCCAACCTCTTATCTTTGCCGTATTTGACCATTTTTGCTGGATGAGAACGTCAGTTTATTTCGCCTGTTGTGCGGGAGCTCTCGTCTCACACCACTGTGTCCATGCACGGTCAGGCTCGGCCCCCCCCTGGATGGCCTCAAACAGGGTACGTGTCATGGCCGTACTGTAAAGTGGGGTCTGGTAGAGGACGTCCCCACTCCAGTAATGCCTTCGGCCCTAGCCAAAAAGGAGCCCGGGTGTTGAGCAATGAACTGTTGGGGGAACACGTTTGTTTGCTCCACCATCAGTTTCACAAAGTGGTCACTGAAAATAGGACTAAAATAGTCATATTCAGTGAAGCCCACTGTGGGAATCTGGATTCCTGCTTGGCCAACAAAATCAGGAATCACAGGCTCAAAATTCTCTGGGGTACACCATGCAAGTTCACTGGTAGGGGGCTCCGGTGGACTTAACTGGTGGGCCGGAAACTAGTACGAGCCCCAGAGCTTATCGTACTAGTGTGGGCCACAGGGTCCCTAGCATGGCGGTCCATTTGCTCTGCCTGGCAGCGTCTCCGCTAGATGAGGAGGAGGACGCAGATGACAAAAGGAAAGTGGGATCATCCTCGTCCTCACTGGGGCTCTCGGAGTCGGAGGCAAGCTGGGCGTTTGCCTCCTCGGCTGAGAACATCCAGCGGGCCATAGTGGAGTGTGTGTGTGCGTGCGTGGAAATCTTTATTTAGTGTGTGTGGGGGCACGGGTGTTCGCGTACTTATCCTTAAAACTAACCCAAAAAAAAAAAGGCCCAAAAATGTGAAAAAATTTTAATAAAAATTCAAACTCTCTGATCAGCGGTGGGGTTTGTGATGTGCTAACAGTGGCCGGACGCTAAGAGTGCCTGCCACAGTCAGCGTACGCATAAAAAAAATATATAGCGCCCTCAAAAATGTGTGTGTGTCGGGGGGGGGGGGCATGGGGGCAAGCTGCAGCACCCCTGGGGGGTCTAGGGTCACACAGATTGATTTCAGCAGGCACCCAGTTCCGATCACCGCCGCCCCCCCCCCCCCCCCCGCGCTGTGGTGATCGGAATTACACATGACGTACCAGTACATCATGTGTCCTTAAGTACCAGGACATCATGAAGTACGTCATGTGTCCCCAAGAGGTTAAAGTGGTGGGCTGCTGTGAAGCTCAAAGTTAGGGGACGGGCTGCTGTAGATGTCCCATTGTAAGGAGCCGGGGCACTGTGGGGGGGGGGGGGTCGGTGTTAAGGAGTGAGGGGCAGTGGAGTTTACTGTTAAGGGGCAGGATGCTGTAGAGGTCACTGTTATGGGGTATACTGTGGATATCTTTTAACGACACAGAAACATTTAATGAAATAGATGAATATATATATAAAAAAAGAAAGTCCAACGGGAGCACCAACCTGACAAGTGGGTGCAATGTCCAAAAGGGGGGCAACGGCAATCCCCAATAGTATAATCGAATAGAAAGCAGGACTGCACTCCAATATGTGATGAAAAAATCAAAGCAGTTTATTCACCCATGTTAGGCAAAGTTTGCGACGTTTCAGCTCTTGCGAGCCTTTCTCAAGGCTTGAGAAAGGCTCGCAAGAGCTGAAACGTCGCAAACTTTGCCTAACATGGGTGAATAAACTGCTTTGATTTTTTCATCACATATTGGAGTGCAGTCCTGCTTTCTATTCGATTATATATATATATATATATATATATATATATATATATATATAGCGAGAGAGAGACATAGTAAGTACTGTGGGAGTTTATGAGCAGTGATACTTTTACTGTGTTTGTTTTTACTGTGTTTTTACTGGAGTTCGGGTCTAAGAGTGACTGAGAGCCAGGTGTGGAAAGGTTATTCCTATACTCAAACCCTGATATTGTCTACCTGAGGTAGGTACCAGGTACATTTCAGTGTTTTGATAAAAAGCTAACTGCCATAGAGATCTTTGTTTTGCTCTGAGGTACAGAGCGACTTGTGTGTGAGCAGATAAACATCACTGTGCAAAGAGAATTGAACCTGAAAACTGGGTGAGAAACACAGAATTTTTAGTTTTCAGGTATGAACCCTATCCATAATGACTGACAAACATTTGCAATGCACTTTTCTCACAGGGTTTCAAAGCGCAGTGCTAGTTGTGTGGCTCCCTGGGAAGTTGGTGGCAGCCATACATGCAATCAACGTCAAACCACAACGTACACAAGGGTCAGTTTAGTAAAAAAGCCAATTTGCCTATTTGTATATTTTGGTCACAATATGGGTCCCAAACCTCATTGCATATGTACCAAATTCTCAAACTTAAGTGTCTTGATCTTTTTTATGATGTTATGTTTGATTTTTATTTTTATTTTATTTTTTTCTTCCAGGTTACCTGCAGAGCAATTGGTATCGGAGCTTATTTGGTGAGATTGGGCCAACGAACAATTCAGGTTGAAAACTCGCATATTATTTTGACTGGTGCTGGAGCATTAAACAAAGTAAGTATTATTGTCGATATAATGTTGCTTTTTGTCTCTGTATCATATAAAATACCTTTTGTCAAAAATATACATGTAGCCTAGATTTTGTGATGACTTTCTTGTGTAATTTAATTTTTAATTTACGGTATTAAAACTTGATTGTTGGTCCATTGTGAGGCATTTTCAAGAATGATAGAGAACAATTGATGTGACATCAATGTTTAAAGGGAATCTGTCAGCTTCTAAACACCCTTCAAACTAGAGTAAGCGGTGTATGGCGTGACGCCAAGTCCACTTATGTAATTTATATCTTCGTATTGAATTGCATTCCACGACTGTGCTCCCGCAAACCAGCAGTGAAATGCAGTGAGAGGACTCTCAAACTCGCACATAATGGAGAGGACTCAAAGAGGGGTCCTCTCAATGCATTTTACTACTGGTTTGTGGGACCACAGCGTCAGAATGCAAGTGAGTATGAAGATAAGAATTCCATAATTGATAACACTATTCAAAAGTAAATAAATGTCAATTAAAAATAAATTTCATATTTTTAGTTATTATCCCCTTAGTGATCACACCGATGCCGGTCCCTAAGGAGCCATAGGCTGGGCCACCGCCTTTTCAGGGCCCAGTCTAAGCACTGCATGGGCTCAGCTTTCACATGAGAGCTGCGTTCCTGCTTTAACAGCCCAGAGTTCATTCCGGGCTGTTTACCCCTTAACATGCTGCGGGCAATGGCACTCACTGCATGTAAGCAGTGACAGACGGAGCGGACATATTGTGAGGTGCCAATATGTGTGTAGGCAGACTGGGACCTGATGTAAGCCCCAAGCCTGACTTGAGTGTTGTCCTGTAGGCTGCGCCTCTCTTTCGGAGCCGGCTGGCTAATGTCAGTATAGCACTGACATCAAAGGAGTAAGGCCCCTTTCACACGGGCGAAATTTTCAGCGCGTGTGCAATGCGTGAAGTGAACGAATTTGCACCCACACTGAATTCGGACCCATTCACTTTAATGGGGCTGTGCAGATGAGCGGTGATTTTCACGCATTACTTGTGCGTTGCGTAAAAATTGCAGTATGTTCTATATTCTGCGTTTTTCACGCAACGCAGGCCACATAGAAATGAATAGTCACTACTGAAAAAAAGTTAAATGGGTTATCCGATCCCTGAAATGCCCCCCCATATACCCGAGCCCCTCACACACAATGTACTTCCCTGGCTCCCTAGCATCAGCGCCGCTCCTGGTTTGTCCACGGACGCCACCGCTTCTCCCCATGTGCGTATGAAAACATCTGCTGTTGTTGGGGGAGGGGGTTAGCCAATGGCATGCAGTGATAGGGACAAGCCTCCCTAGCTTTGCAGGTGACTCATTTCAGGGGTCGGATAACCCCTTTAATAACAAGGGATCAGAAAATATTATTTACTCCAAAATTATACCAATAAAAACTACAAGTCATCCCACAAAAATCAAGCCCTCACACAACTCCATAGAAAGAAAAATAAAGTTATGGATCTTGGGATGTGGTGATGCAAAAACATTTTCTTCTTTTATTTTTTTTTTTTGCAGCACAGAAGTAGTAAAACATAAAATAAAAAACGATATGTATTTGATAACACTGTAATCGTACTGACCCAGAGAATAAAGATATCATGTTATTTGTGTTGAAAAATTTGTCACAAAAAAAAAAAATATTGTCTTGTAAAATGCTAACAAGGAATGGTGGTTGCTGTATTTTTGGTTACAGGGAATCTGTCGGCGCTTTTGACCACTCTAAACTGTTGGCAGCACTAGGTAGGGCCTGAGGAGAGCAGCAGTTAGAGATTAGAGAGGTAATAATGTTGTCAAGAACAGTATGATTTTTTTGTAACCATATAATGGATAACACATGCCCACCTTCAAATCAACATCTTACAGACTACAGTAGAGGTATTTAAAAAGCTGAGTAACCTTTTCATATATGGTATTGGTCAAGGAAAAAAAAAAACATATTCCATGTATTGTCAGTGTCTATTGATTTCCACTCTAGACAGTTCAGCTTTTTACACTGGACACTAAATAGGCTACAATCTCCAATACAGCATAACACGTCATAATTAAGTGAACACATTTTTCCTTTGACTCCATTATAAGCCGATCTGAAGGAGATCCAATGTCCAAGGCTGTAAGACATTTCTGTCTGGCCTTACCTCTTATGTGGAGGGGGTGGATGAAGGCTATAAATTGTCACAGCCCCGGAGTCTCCGCTCTCCCGGAGAGCAGAGACACCAGGAAGCCGGCAAGGGACCAATCAGAGTGGTCCCTTGCCGGCAAGCGCTCCGATTGGTTAGTCTCTGCAGATTAACCAATCGGAGCGTTTTATTGAGAAAAATGCCGGTTTCAGGCTGTGATCTCCACGCTGGAGATTACAACCTGAAATCAGGCATGACTGCCACCAGGTCCCGGTGCCTCTGATAAATGTAAGTGCCCCCCACATGCGGCCATTGCCCCATTGTCCCCCAGATGCCCCCTTCTGCAATGTCCTTTTTGCCGGCTCTGATGGCAGCAGCTCAGGAACGGAGCTACTGCCATTAGCAGAGAGTGTCTGCTGTAACTTACAGCTAACACACTGCTTCTACAGCCGAAATCGGTGCTGGCACCGATCTCGGCCGTTTAACCCCATAGATGGTCTTGATAAAAAAATAAAAAATTTAAATAAAATAAAATTTGGCTTTTCACATATCCGTTCATTAATGTCATTAAAAAAATTAAATGAATAAAAAAACTACACATAATTGAACCTGATCTATAAAAGTATCATATTACTAATCCTGCGTGGTGAAGGCTGTAAAAAAATTATGGAATTGCAGTTTTTGTCATCTTATGTCCACAATTTTTTTTTATAAAAAGTGATCAAAAAGACCTATGTACCCCAAAATGATACCAATAAAAACTTCAGCCCTTCCTGCAAAAAACAAGCCCCCAGACAGCTACATTAGTGAAAAAATATAAATGGTTATGGACTTTAGTATATGGCGATGCAAAATATCATTTATTTTTTTATCACAAAAGTGATTTTATTGCAGAAAACGTAGTAAAGCATAAAACGACATAAATTTGGTATTGCCATAACCGTATCAAACCACAGAATAAAATAATCATATAATATTTGCTTCAAGAGGAACCCCATAAAAAAAAAAAAACTAACAGAATTGCCATTTTTGACCACTTCACCTCCACACAAAAATTGTATAAAAAGTGATCAAAATTATACCAATAAAAACTATAGCCCATCCCACAAAAAACAAGCCCCTAAACAGCTACATTGGTGGAAAAAATACAAATGTCATGGTTCCTAAACTAATTATCAGCAAATGACATGTTAGAAAATCCTGATGCCGCTTTTACCCTTCTGATTGCTGCCGTGCCCCCAAACAGCAGTTTATGACCACGTATGAGGTGTTGCCATATTCAGGAAAAAATGCATAACAAATTTTGTTGTGTATTTTCTCCTGTTACCCCTTGCGAAAATGAAAAATTTGGGGCTAAAGTAACATTATATTGGAAATAAGGTTCATTTTTCATTTTCACAGCCATGTGTTTTTAAATTCTATGAAATGCTTGTTGGGTCAAAGCATTCACTTCACCACTAAATTTATTCCTTGAGGGGTGTAGTTTCCAAAATTGGGTCACTTTTGGGGGTTTTCTTTCTAGGGGTACATCAGGGTCTCTTCAAATGTGACATGGCACCTGATAACCATTCCAGCAAAATCTGCCCCCCTCTTCACCCCGCCGTGTGCCCATAAAGCAGTTTACGACCACATATGGGGTGTTTCTGTAAACTGCAGAATCGGGGTAATAAATATTGAGGTTTCTTTGACTGTTAACCCTTGCTGTGTTACAGGTAATTGGATTTAACCTGTTCCGGACATAGGGCGTACCGATCCTTAAGGACACAGGGCGTACCGGTACGTCCTATGTATTTCCGATGACCGCCGCTCGGTGGGCGGTGATAGGAACCCGGTGCCTGCTCAAATCATTGAGCAGGCACCTTAGCTAAATGCGCCGGGGGGTCCTGTGACCCTAGACCCCCCAGGGGTGCTGCAGCTTGCCCCCCCCTGCCCCCCCCCCCACAACTTCTTTGGGGCGCAAACAGTTTTTTGTTTTTTTGTGTGCGTACGCTGACTGTGGCCGGCACTCTTAGCATCCGGCCACTGTTAGCGCATCGCACACCCCACCGCTGATCAACTTCGGACGGTTAATCAGCGATTTAGAATTTTTAGAAATGTATTTTTACATTTTTGGCCCTTTTTTTTTTTTGTCTGTTAGGTTTAGGGTGAGTTCGCGAACACCCGTGCTCCAACACACACGCACACCAAATAAAGTTTAACACGCAAGCACACACACACTCTTCTATTGCCCGCCGGATGTTCTTGGCCGAGGAGGCATACGCCCAGCTTGCCTCCCGAGTCCGAGAGTCCCAGTGAGGACGAGGATGACCCCACTTTCCTTTTGTCATCCGCGTCCTCCTCATCATCTAGGGAGGATAATGAGCCCCCAAGGCAGCGGAGCAAGGGGACCGCCATGCTAGGGACCCTGTGGCCCACCCTAGTTTTCTGGCCCACCACCGGAGCCCCCTGCCGGTAAACTTGTTTGGTATACCCCAGAGCATTTTGGCCCCGTGATTCCTGAGTTTGTAGGCCAATCGGGAATCCAGACTACTACGACTACTTTAGTCTTTTTTTTTCAGTGACCACTTTGTAAATCTAATGGTGGAGCAAACAAACCTGTACGCCCAACAGTTTGTTGCTTAACACCCGGGCTCCTTTTTGGCTGGACCCCGGTCAGTGCAGCTGAGATGAGGACATTTTGGGGCCTCGTGCTGCATATGGGCCTAGTCAAGAAACCTAGTGTCAGGCATTACTGGAGTGGGGACATCCTCTACCAGGCCCCACTTTACAGTACGGCCATGACACGCTCCCGGTTTGAGGCCATCCGGAAATGCCTGCATTATTCAAATAATGCAGCATGTCCCCCCCCCCCCAAGGTAATCCTGCCTATGACCTCCTGTACAAAATCAGGCCAGTCATCCATCACTTTGGGGCCAAATTTGTACAGGCCTATGTACCTGGAAGGGAGGTCGCGGTTGATGAGTCTCTTATTGCGTTCAAGGGGAGACTCCTTTTCCGCCAGTATGTTCCCTCTAAGCGGGCGAGGTATGGCGTGAAGCTGTACAAACTTTGTGAGAGTACCTCAGGGTACACTTACAAGGTTCGTGTGTACAAATGGGCGAGATTCGCGTATTGAACCCCCAGAATGTCCCCCCACTCTGGGTGTTAGCGGGAAACTTGTGTGAGACCTTATGCACCCACTGCTAGATAAGGATTACCACCTGTACGTGGATAACTTTTATACTAGTATCTTCTTGTTCCAGTCCCTCACCGCCAGATCCACGTCCGCTTGTGGGACCGTGTGGAAAAATCAACGCGGCCTCCTTACCTACCCCCTCCATGGAACCTTATCCCCAGGGGTGAGACCCGTGCCCTTACCACTGGAAAACCTGTTGTTGGTCAGATATAAGGACAAGAGGGATGTCCTTGTACTGTCCACAATTCATGGTAACTGTATCACCCCTGTCCCTGTGCGAGGTACCGCGGCAACGGTCCTCAAGCCCGATTGTATCGTCGACTACAATCAGTATATGGGAGGAGTTGATCTATCTGATCAAGTCCTCAAGCCATATAACGCCATGCGCAAAACCCGGGCATGGTACAAAAAAGTTGCTGTCTACTTGGTACAGTTTGCCTTGTACAACTCTTTTGTGCTGTCCCGGAGCACTGGCAACACAGGGACATTCCTTCAGTTCTATGAGGCAGTCCTCAAGGCCCTGATCTTTTCTGACCAGGAAAAAGCTAGCCGGAGTACCTCCTGAACTGTAGGCGCCCGGATCGTCCCTGGCCAACACTTTCCAGGTGTGGTCCCCCATACTGGAAAGAAGGGACGGACCCCAAAAAACTGCAGAGTGTGTCACAGGAGGGAGATATGGAAGGACACCACTACTCAATGTGACACGTGCCCCTATCATTCGGGCCTCTGCATTATTGGTTGCTTCAGGGAGTACCACACTTCCATGGAGTACTAAATTTATATCCCAATTTAGCCACTGACAATCGGATAAAAAACTGGTTCTGAGACTTGAGAAACTAAAACAATTTTTTTTTTTTTAGACATATTGGGTATCGCCGTGTCCATAATAATCTGCTCTATAAAAATACCGCCCCAACCCCTCAGATGAACACGGTGCAAAAAAAAGTTTTTTTTTATCACCTTACATCACAAAAATTGTAATAGCAAGCGATCAAAGAGTCATATGCCCCCCAAAATAGTGCCAATAAAACCGTCCTCTCATCCCGCAAAAAACGAGCCCCTACATAAGATAATCGGCTAAAAACTTAAAAAAATATGACTCTTAGACTACGGAGAAACTAAAATGTTTTTTTTTGTTTGTTTATAAAAAGATAATATAGTGTAAAACATAAATAAATAAAAAAAGTTGACATATTAGGTATCGCCGCGTCCGTAAGAATCTGCTCTATAAAAAAAAGCAATTTTTTAGTAAATTTTCTATTTTAATCCGTTTTTTTCCAATAAAAAAGCAAGGTTGCAAGAAAAAGTATGTGAACCCTTTGGAATTATATGGATTTCTGCACAAATTGGTCATAAAATGTGATCTGATCTTCATCTAAGTCACAACAATAGACAATCAGTTAAACTAATAACACACAAAGAATGAAATGTTACCATTACCGTTTTTATTGAACACACCATGTAAACATTCACAGTGCAGGTGGAAAAAGTATATGCACCCTTGGATTTAATAATTGGTTGAACCTACTTTGGCAGCAATAACTTCAACCAAACGTTTCCTGTAGTTGCAGATCAGATGTGCACAATGGTCAGGAGTAATTCTTGACCATTCCTCTTTACAGAACTGTTTCAGTTCAGCAATATTCTTGGAATGTCTGGTGTGAATCGCTTTCTTGAGGTCATGCCACAGCATCTCAATCGGGTTGAGGTCAGAACTCTGACTGGGCCACTCCAGAAGGCGTATTTTCTTCTGTTTAAGCCATTCTGTTGATGATTTACTTCTATGATTTGGATCGTTGTCCTGTTGCAACACCCATCTTCTGTTGAGCTTCAGCTGGTGGACAGATGGCCTTAAGTCCTCCTGCAAAATGTCTTGATAAACTTGGGAATTCATTTTTCCTTCGATGATCGCAATCCCTCCAGACCCTGACGCAGCAAAGCAGCCCCAAATCATGATGCCCCCACCACCATACTTTACAGTTGGGATAAGGTTTTGATGTTGTGTGCTGTGCCTCTTTTTCTCCACACATCTTTGGTTTCATCTGTCCACAGAATATTTTGCCAGTACTGCTGTGGAACATCTAGGTGCTCTTGTGCAAACTGTAAATGTGCAGAAATGTTTTTTTTGTACAGCAGTGGCTTCCTCTGTGGTATCCTCCCATGAAATTCATTCTTGTTTAGTGTTTTACGTATTGTAGATTCACTAACAGGGATGTTAGCATATGCCAGAGATTTTTGAAAGTATTTAGCTGACACTCTAGGATTCTTCTTCACCTCATTGAGCAGTCTGCGCTGTGCTCTTGCATTCATCTTTACAGGACGGCCACTCCTAGGGAGAGTAGCAGCAGTGCTGAACTTTCTCCATTTATAGACAATTTGTCTTACTGTCGACTGATGAACAGCAAGGCTTTTGGAGATACTTTTATAACCCTTTCCAGCTTTATGCAAGTCAACAATTCTTAATGGTAGGTCTTCTGAGAGCTCTTTTGTGCGAGGCATCATTCACATCAGGCAATGCTTCTTGTGAAAAGTAAACCCAGAACTGGTGTGTGTTTTATATAGGGCAGGGCAGCTGTAACCAACACCTCCAATCTCATTTCATTGATTGGACTCCAGTTGGCTGACAACTTACTCCAATTAGCTCTTGGAGATGTCATTAGTCTAGGGGTTCACTTACTTTTTCCACCTGCACTGTAAATGTTTACATGGTGTGTTCAATAAAAACATGGTAACATTTAATTCTTTGTGTATTATTAGTTTAAGCAGACTGTGATTGTCTATTGTTTTGACTTAGATGAAGATCAGATCACATTTTATGACCAATTTGTGCAGAAATCCATATCATTCCAAAGGGTTCACATACTTTTTCTTGCAACTGTATGTGGTCGTAAACTGCTGTATGACCAAACGGCAGGGCGCAGGAGGAAAGGAACGCCGTATGGTTTCTGGAAGGCAGATTTTGATGGGCTTTTTTTTTTTTGGGCACCATGTCCCATTTGAAGCCCCCCTGATGCACACCTAGAGTAAAAACTCCAAAAAGCGACCCCATCTAAGAAACTACACCCCTCAAGGTATTCAAAACTGATTTTACAAACGTCGTTAACCCTTTAGGTGTTCCGCAAGAGTTATTGGCAAATGGAGATAAAATTTCAGAATTTCTATTTCTGGTAACCTTGCCTCACAAAAATGTAATATAGACTGTAACAAAGTCTAAATGTAACAAAACTGCCACCTTATCCCGTAGTTTCCAAAATGGGGTCACTTTTATGAGAATTTCAATTTTTTGTCAAATTTTCCATCTCCATTTGCCAATAACTCTTGTGCAACACCTAAAGGGTTAACAAAGTTTGTAAAATCAGTTTTGAATACCTTGAGGTGTGTAGTTTCTTAGATGGGGTCACTTTTATGGAGTTTCTACTCTAGGGGTGCATCAGGGGGGCTTCAAATGGGACATGGTGTAAATAAACCAGTCCAACAAAATCTGCCTTCCAAAAACCATACGGTGCACCTTTCCCTCTACGCCCTACTATGTGCCTGTACAGTAGTTTACGGCCACATATGGGGTGTTTCTGCAAACTACAGAATCGGGCAATAAATATAGCATTTTGTTTGGCTGTTAACCCTTGCTTTGTTACTGGTAAAAATGGATTAAAATGGAAAATTTGCCCAAAAATTTAAATTCTCAAATTTCATCCCCATTTGCCAATAACTCCTGTGCAACACCTAAAGGGTTAACAAAGTTTGTAAAAATCAGTTTTGAATACCTTGAGGGGTGTAATTTTTGGGTGGTTTCTATTATGTAAGCCTCACATAGTGACTTCAGACCTGAACTGGTACCTAAAAATTGGGTTTTTGAAAATTTCTGAAAAATTTCAAGATTTGCTTCTAAGCCTTGTAACATCGCCAAAAAATAAAATATCATTCCCAATATGATCCAAACATGAAGTAGACATATGGGGAATGTAAAGTAATAACTATTTTTGGAGGTATTACTATGTATTATAGAAGTTTTGAATAACTTGAAGGGTGTAATTTCTAAAATGTGGTCATTTATGGGTGGTTTCTACTGAAATGGCCCTTAAAAAAGTGGGTTTTGGAATATTTCTTAAAATTTTTTAAATGTTCTTCTAAGCCTTCTAACTTCCTAAAAAAATAAAATGACAATTACAAAATGATTTCAACACAAAGGAGACAAATAGGGAATGTAGAGTGTAACTATTTTATGAAGTATCACTATCTGTCTTAAAAGCAAAGAAATTCTAATTTTTAAAATAGAATTTTTTTTTTTTTTATGCATAAAGGTAAAATGTATCAACTCAAATTCACCACTAAAATGAAGTATGTTGTGTCACGAGAAAATAGTCTCTGAATGGCCTGGATAAGTATAAGCGTTCCAAAGTTATTACCACATAAAGTGACACATGTCAGATTTGAAAAATGGGGCTCCTGCATTTGGTCCAAACTGTCTGTCGCTTGAAGGGGTTAATAACAATTTTGGGGCATATTTTCTTACCCAGTGTTGTGCCGTTCCTTTTAATCATCCTGAAAATGTATAAATAAATTGGCAACTGTATGTTACTATTTCCCTTGTGAAAGAAGCATGATCCTGTACAATCTGCCACTGGCAGCAATGATTGGACAGTGTAGAGACAAATCATCATCTGTTAACACTTGTTGGAAATTTAGTCATTAGGTTATAGTACAGATAACTGAGGAGTTTTACAAGGCATATCTCGAATGAATTATGCTACAGGATTTTCTAATTATGGGGAATACTATTATTTAAAGAGGTTATCCTGTAATTTATATTGAAGACCTATCCTCTGGTTATTAGATCAGCTGTGAGAAAGGATCAGCGCTCTGTAACATCACAGTACATCGGTCACATAGTCCTGCTTCTTGAAGTGACTTGGGGCTGAGCTGCAATACCAAGCATAGTCACTGTACGTCAAACTCATTTGCAGAAGGCCTCATGCACACGACCGTTGTGTGCATCCGTGGCCGTTGTTCCGTTTTCCGTGATTTTCTGCGGACCCATTGACTTTCAATGGATCCGTTGAAAACACGGAAAATGCACCGTTGTACATCCGCGGCCGTGATCCGTGTTTCCTGTCCGTCAAAAAAATAGGACCTGTCCTATTTTTTTGACGGACAACGGTTCACGGACCTATTCAAGTCAATGGGTATGTGAAAAACGTACAGTACAGTACACACTGAGAGTTGTGGTGAGCGCGGCAGCTCTCTGTAACTGCTGATCTGTTAGGTCATCATTATATTTACCGGACTGGTTGTCTGAAAACATCTTAGGCTACTTTGCACTTGCGTTTTTGTTTTCCGGTATTGAAATCCGTCAGATCTCAGTACTGGAAAAAAAACATTTCTGCTTAGTTCTTTTGCATTCTGACTGAAAAGAGATCCCTTCAGGCTTCATCAGGATGTCTTCCCTTCCAGAAGCATTCCGCAAGCTGCGGTTTTGTGTCCGGCCATAAAAACGTAAAAAAAATTAATCCAGCACTGAAAACAATGTAAATCAATGGTGATGGATCCCTTTTTTGGAGACTAAAAAAAAATGGTTCCATCACCCATCGACTTTCAATGTATTTAATGCCGAATGCTTTTTTTTATCCCGTTTTGTTTTTCGTACAACTGCATCCTAACGGAACGGATGCATCCTGATGTGCAAAATCAAAACCGATCAGTTTAATTACAGTATTGAGATCCTCTGCCGGATCTCAATACCGGAATTAATAACAAGTATGAAAGTAGCCTTAGTGATATTCATTCTGTATATGTAATAAGGTTTGGTCTTTACATTAGCTTCAACGTAACAGCTTTTGTGATAGTGTTTTAGGCAAGTAAACGCGCAAGTGAATGCTTTTGAGCCTTTAGGAGCAACAGGGGTGTTGCCATTACACCTAGAGACTCTGCTGTCTCTGAAACTACCATGCCCTTTGCACTTTGACAGGGCCAGGCAGTGAAAATGTCAAAACACCTGTCCCTTTTAATAAAAGTGGAGAGGGTGTGGCAGTTGCAGAGAGAACAGAGCTTCTAGGAGTAAAGGGAACGCCCCCATTGCTCCTAGAGGCTCATTTGCATATATTAAAACATTACTTTTTCTTAGCAATGCGGGCACATGTAAACATGGGACCAACTCAGGTGCCTTCAGCTGTCAAGCACACATGTAACAGATCAGTCAGTTTCATAGGTACAAACCTGCTGACAGATGCCTTGTAAAACTCATTTGCAGAAGGCCTCATGCACACGACTGTTGTGTGCATCCGTGGCCGTTGTTCCGTTTTCCGTGATTTTCTGCGGACCCATTGACTTTCAATGGATCCGTTGAAAACACGGAAAAGGCACCGTTGTACATCCGCGGCCGTGATCCGTGTTTACTGTCCGTCAAAAAAATAGGACCTGTCCTATTTTTTTGACGGACAACGGTTCACGGACCTATTCAAGTCAATGGGTATGTGAAAAAACACGGATGCACACAAGTTTGGCATCCGCGTCCGTGATCCGTGGCCATTGGCAACTTTTACAGGGGGCTGTGATCCGCACAATTAACTCCTCAGGTGCCGCACCTAAAGGGTTAATTGTGCGTATCATAGCCCTTTGTAAGAGATCAGGTGCTGCCAGGCAGGAGGGGGGAGACCCCCTCCCTCCCCAATATTATATTCATTGGTGGCCAGTGCGGCCTTCCCTCTCCCCCTCTCATAGTTAAAATCACGTTCCGAATCCCCCATCATTGGTGGCCAGTGCGGCATCACCTCTCCCCCCCCAGTTAAAATCACGTTCCGAATCCCCCATCATTGGTGGCCCGTGCGGCCTCACCTCTCCCCCCCCCTAGTTAAAATCATGTTCCCCCATCAATGGTGGCAGCGGAGAGTTCTGATCGGAGTCCCAGTTTAATCGATGGGGCTCCGATCGGTAACCATGGCAACCAGGACGCTACTGCAGTCCTGGTTGCCATGGTTACTTAGCAATTTTTAGAAGCATTATACTTACCTGCGAGCTGCGATGTCTGTGACCGGCCGGGCGCTCCTCCTACTGGTAAGTGACAGGTCTGTGCTATAAGCAATGCGCCGCACAGACCTGTCATTTACCAGTAGGAGGAGCGCCACCAATGAAGGGGGGGGACTTTAATTAGGAGGGGGGGAAGAGGGGAGACCGCACTGGCCACCAATGATGGGGGGTGATTTTAATTAGGGGAGGGAGAGAGGGGGGGCCCACTGGCCACCAATGAATGGACAGTAATACAGGGGAGGGAGGGGGGCCCACTGGCCACCAATGAATGGACAGTAATACAGGGGAGGGAGGAGGGCCCACTGGCTACCAATGAATTTAAAACTGGGGAGGGAGGGGGTGTGCCCCCTTCTGCCTGGCAGCACCTGAACTCTTACAGGGGGCTATGATAAGCACAATTAACCCCTCAGGTCCGGCACCTGAGGGGTTAATTGTGCGGATCACAGCCCCCTGTAAGAGATCGGGTGCTGCCAGGCAGCAGGGGGCAGTCATGTACACAGTTCGTAGGATATTCTAACTTGAAGCGTCCCCATCACTATGGGAACGCCTCTGTGTTAGAATATACTGTTGGATACGAGTTTCACGATCTAACTCAAATCCGATTGTATATTCTAACATAGAGGCGTTCCCATGGTGATGGGGACGCTTCAAGTTAAAATATACCATGGGATTGGAGAAAACTCCGATCCGATGGTATAATAGGGACTCCTGACTTTACATTGAAAGTCAATGGGGGACGGATCCGTTTGCAATTGCACCATATTGTATCAACGTCAAACGGATCCGTCCCTATTGACTTGCATTGTAAGTTAGGACGGATCCGTTTGGCGCCAAAAATCAAGGAAGACCCACGGACGAAAAAACGGTCACGGATCACGGACCTACGGACCCCGTTTTTGCAGACCTTAAAAAAAACGGTCGTGTGCATGAGGCCGAATAATGCAATTCTTCTTAAGTTGATCTTTTTTACTAGAAATTCAAATGACACTTTTTCACATTTTTTTTCATGCATGTATCATCGGTATATTGCTGTTATTTCTTAGATCCTAGTGTAATCTTACACTGAATTATACTTGATAGATGATTGTCTTCTTTCATTGTCTTAATTTGGATTATTTTAAATTGTATTTTATAGGCGTGTTTTTCTACACCCTCAATAAAATGTAGGCTCCAATACAACATATATATATATATTATTATTTTTTTGCACCTCCTTTATTTCCTTTTTTTTCTGATGAACCTGCTGATCCCCTTGAAATTGAAATAATGATAATACCTGAATGGTAGCCACATCAACTATCAGCACATAAAGAGCCAGGAGGCATAAAATGCAAATGATAAAATGAAAGCATATGGATTGTGCATGATCGCCTGACGTCCAATGAATTTTAAAAGGCGCTGTCTAGCATGGAAAGGGAGGAGGAGGTGGAGAGGGATTGAAGGGGCTGAAATAAACATATTATCCCTGCACATTTTTTCTTTCATTCCTGACAATATTTTTTTTACACCTCACTGAGCGCTGTCTCTATTCTTCTCTCTCTCTGCTCACTTCCCTTCTCTTGGAACACCTCACACACATCTCAGGTCATGTCACTGCAGCTCCAGTGGAAATAATAAGATATAAACCACAAGGTTGTTATTTGCATAGAAATAGCATGGGGGCCCTAGGCTGCAAAAGAGAAGGACACAGAGATGGTTTGTCTAATAAACTTTTGCTGATGCAGATATTTTTTTTAAAACCTTTAAGTACACCTATAGGAACCTTTATAATATAGTAGTGAAATCAATTGCTGATATATACATAGGGCTTCATTTAGTGATATATGCATTACATACCCTCATACACAGTTTATTTCAGAAAATTGAAGCCATATGTTACAGCCTCTGCAGAGGAACAAACACTACAGACATGCAGAAAAGAGAATGCTGTTTCAGAAAACACATTTTAAAAACATTATGGTTTAATAATGGGGGTCCCTTCATTCTAGACCTCCGGTAATCTGCATCCGCTACAAAACAGAGTAGCTACCGTGGATAGTGTCTCTCTCTAGGACCTAACCCTTTGATTTCAGTTTACATCTAAGCACTGTGGTTCCAGTAGTTTATTTTAATGGGGGGGGGGGGGGCTTCTTTGATGTTAACCCCCTGCAGAACCCTACGCCAACTACCTGTGATGCAGCTAAGGCATATTTAAGGAGTTGCTTAAAATCCACTGTGTCCCATGTGAATCGCTGTACTAGGGAGTCAGAGGAGACAACCTAGGCTGTGTTGGAGAAGGAGGAGCGTGCCTATGTTAATGATGCTAATGTTGACAGGTTGGCAGAGTGCCAATGTTGTCACTGGGATTCTAGCCCCTCCTTGCACAGGGCCATGTGTTTGATTAATGGATATGGTGAGTATTCTAGATTATATATTAATTGGGACGAATCAGTTATTTACCCACTTGATAGTAATGATAAGTCCATCTGAGTAACAGGGCTTCCGTTACCAGTAGCACTATACCTAAGTCTTGGTTTCACACCATTGCCAATTTACTTATTTTGTTTCTATGGTATCGTACCCAGGTATAACTATTTAGATCTGCAGCAATGCCCCAAGCCACAGGGAGGCCTAGCTTATCCACACTTTTTTCTGTATTATTAGGCTACTCGGCTTAGCTATAGTTGCCCCGATTCTCCCTAATGTAGAACTGGGAGATGAATGTCTCCTACAAGGCGGGGAGGGTCGCTCTAGCTTATTGATCTGTCATAAAGGGGGGCCCCACAACCTACAGTCGTGGCCAAAAGATTTGAGAATTAAAACCGGATTCCAAAAAAGTTGGGACACTATACAAATAGTGAATAAAAACTGAATGCAATGATGTGGAGGTGCCAACTTCTAATATTTTATTCAGAATAGAACATAAATCACGGAACAAAAGTTTAAACTGAGAAAATGTACCATTTTAAGGGGAAAATATGTTGAATCAGAATTTCATGTTGTCAACAAATCCCCAAAAAGTTGGGAAAAGGCCATTTTCACCACTGTGTGGCATCTCCCCTTCTTCTTACAACACTCAACAGACGTCTGGGGACCGAGGAGACCAGTTTCTCAAGTTTAGAAATAGGAATGCTCTCCCATTCTTGTCTAATACAGGCCTCTAACTGTTCAATCGTCTTGGGCCTTCTTTGTTGCACCTTCCTCTTTATGATGCGCCAAATGTTCTCTATAGGTGAAAGATCTGGACTGCAGACTGGCCATTTCAGTACCCGGATCCTTCTCCTACGCAGCCATGATGTTGTGATTGATGCAGAATGTGGTCTGGCATTATCTTGTTGAAAAATGCAGGGTCTTCCCTGAAAGAGATGACGTCTGGATGGGAGCATATGTTGTTCTAGAACCTGAATATATTTTTCTGCATTGATGGTGCCTTTCCAGACATGCAAGCTGCCCATGCCACACGCACTCATGCAACCCCATACCATCAGAGATGCAGGCTTCTGAACTGAGCGTTGATAACAACTTGGGTTGTCCTTATCCTCTTTGGTTCGGATGACATGGCGTCCCAGATTTCCAAAAAGAACTTCGAATCGTGACTCGTCTGACCACAGAACAGTTTTCCATTTTGCCACACTCCATTTTAAATGATCCCTGGCCCAGTGAAAACGCCTGAGCTTGTGGATCTTGCTTAGAAATGGCTTCTTCTTTGCACTGTAGTTTCAGCTGGCAACGGTGGATGGAACGGTGGATTGTGTTCACTGACAATGGTTTCTGGAAGTATTCCTGAGCCCATTCTGTGATTTCCTTTACAGTAGCATTCCTGTTTGTGGTGCAGTGTCGTTTAAGGGCCTGGAGATCACGGGCATCCAGTATGGTTTTTAACGGCCTTGACCCTTACGCACAGAGATTGTTCCAGATTCTCTGAATCTTCGGATGATGTTATGCACAGTTGATGATGATAGATGCAAAGTCTTTGCAATTTTTCGCTGGGTAACACCTTTCTGATATTGCTCCACTATCTTTCTGCGCAACATTGTGGGAATTGGTGATCCTCTACCCATCTTGGCTTCTGAGAGACACTGCCACTCTGAGAAGCTCTTTTTATACCCAATCATGTTGCCAATTGACCTAATTAGTGTTAATTGGTCTTCCAGCTCTTCGTTATGCTTAAATTTACTTTTTCTAGCCTCTTTAGCTACTTGTCCCAACTTTTTTGGGATTTGTTGACACCGTGAAAATTGGAATCAACATATTTTTCCTTTAAAATGATACATTTACTCGGATTAAACGTTTGCTCTGTCATCTACGTTCTATTACAAATAAAATATTGACATTTGCCATCTCCACATCATTGCATTCAGTTTTTATTCACAATTTGTTTAGTGTCCCAACTTTTTTGGAATCCGGTTTGTACATAAATATTGGAAATTGGAAAAGTTGCTGCTTAAGTTTTTATAATAGCAATTTGCATATACTCCAGAATGTTATGAAGAGTGATCAGATGAATTGCATAGTCCTTCTTTGCCATGAAAATTTACTTAATCCCAAAAAAAACTATCCACTGCATTTCATTGCTGTCATTAAAGGACCTGCTGAGATCATTTCAATAATCGTCTTGTTAACTCAGGTGAGAATGTTGACGAGCACAAGGCTGGAGATCATTATGTCAGGCTGATTGGGTTAAAATGGCAGACTTGACATGTTAAAAGGAGCGTGATGCTTGAAATCATTGTTCTTCCATTGTTAACCATGGTGACCTGCAAAGAAACGCGTGCAGCCATCATTGCGTTGCATAAAAATGGCTTCACAGGCAAGGATATTGTGGCTACTAAGATTGCACCTCAATCAACAATTTATAGGATTATCAAGAACTTCAAGGAAAGAGGTTCAATTCTTGTTAAGAAGGCTTCAGGGTGTCCAAGAAAGTCCAGCAAGCGCCAGGATCGTCTCCTAAAGAGGACTCAGCTGCGGAATCGGAGTGCCACCAGTGCAGAGCTTGCTCAGGAATGGCAGCAGGCAGGTGTGAGCGCATCTGCACGCACAGTGAGGCAAAGACTTTTTGAAGATGGCCTGGTGTCAAGAAGGGCAGCAAAGAAGCCACTTCTCTCCAAAAAAAACATCAGGGACAGATTGATCTTCTGCAGAAAGTATGGTGAATGGACTGCTGAGGACTGGGGCAAAGTCATATTCTCTGATAAAGCCTCTTTCCGGGGCTTCTGGAAAAAGGCTTGTCCGGAGAAGAAAAGGTGAGCGCTACCATCAGTCCTGTGTCATGCCAACAGTAAAGCATCCTGAGACCATTCATGTGTGGGGTTGCTTCTCATCCAAGGGAGTGGGCTCACTCACAATTTTGCCCAAAAACACAGCCATGAATAAAGAATGGTACCAAAACACCCTCCAACAGCAACTTCTTCCAACAATCCAACAACAGTTTGGTGAAGAAAAATGCATTTTCCAGCACGATGGAGCACCGTGTCATAAGGCAAAAGTGATAACTAAATGGCTTAGGGACCAAAACATTGACATTTTGGGTCCATGGCCTGGAAACTCCCCAGATCTTAATCCCATTGAGAACTTGTGGTCAATCCTCCAGAGGCGGGTGGACAAATAAAAACCCACTAATTCTGACAAACTCCAAGAAGTGATTATGAAAGAATGGGTTGCTATCAGTCCGGAATTGGCCCAGAAGTTGATTGAGAGCATGCCCAGTCAAATTGCAGAGGTCCTGAAAAAGAAGGGCCAACACTGCAAATACTGACTCTTTGCATAAATGTCATGTAATTGTCGATAATAGCCTTTGAAACGTATGAAGTGCGTGTAATTATATTTCACTACATCACAGAAACAACTGAAACAAAGATCTAAAAGCAGTTTAGCAGCAAACTTTGTGAAAACTAATATTTGTGTCATTCTCAAAACTTTTGGCCACGACTGTAGATGGCTCTACTACTTTGGTTCATGTAGTAGCTCACCAAGCGTGGAGGCACTTACAGATGCTGTACAGCTTCTCTGGCCCACTGACCTCCAGGCCTCTAAGGCATAACCCTCTATTGCCAGAGCTCTGTTCTGGTCCAACAGAGGGATTTATTAGATTCACCATCTGTTATGGGGAGGTCTGGTGTACTTTTGATTCTCTCTAGTCCACTTATGATATTTCCTAGTAGACTCGCTTAGACATGCCCTGAGAGCCCAGTTACCAGATTATTCTAGAGTATTTGTGCCAACCTCTTTTTTGATTATTTTCCACTACACCAAAAGCTTGCACTACCTCTACTATATATGCAGCCCATCGGCATCAACTGTATATTACACATCAGGTATTTCTCACTCCTGTTTGGTTGCATAAAGAGGCGGACTTTATTCATTTAATAGGGTCATGTCCAATTCTGACCTAGGCGGAACTGATCGCCACAATAAACACTGTAAGGCTAGTTTCACACGGGCAGTGCGGGAAAAGATGCGGGTGCGTTGCCGGAACATGCACGATTTTTCCCCGCGAGTGCAAAGCGTCTTAATGAGCTTCGCACGCGCGTGAGAAAAATCGCCATGTTTGGTACCCACACCCGAACCCGGACTTCTTTACAGAAGTTGGGGTTTGGGTTAGGTATTCTGTAGATTTCAATATTTTCCCTTATAACATGGTTATAAGGGAAAATAATAGCATTCTTAATAAAGAATGCTTAGTAAAATAGGGATGGAGGGGTTAAAAAAAAATATAATAATAATTTAACTCCCCTTAATCCACGTTCGCGCAGCCCGGTTTCTCTTCTGTTGTCTTCTTTGAGAAAAAGGACCTGTGGTCGCGTCACTGTGCTCATCACATGGTCTATCACATGATCCATCACCATGGTGGTGGATCATGTGATGAGCGCAGTGACATCTCCACAGGTCCTTTTCCTCCTGGACAGCAAAGAAGAAGACAGAAGAGAAGCCGGGCTGCGCAAACAAGTGGATGAGGTGAGTTAAATAATTGTAAAAAAAATTTTAACCCCTCCAGCCCTATTTTACTAAGCATTCTGTATTAAGAATGCTATTATTTTCCCTTATAACCATGTTATAAGGGAAAATAATAATGATCGGGCCCCCATCCCGATAATATCCTAGCAACCATGCATGAAAATCGCATCGCATCCGCACTTGCTTGCGGATGCTTGCGATTTTCACGCAGCCCCATTCACTTCTATGGGGCCTGCGTTGCGTGAAAAACGCACAATATAGAGCATGCTGCGTTTTTCACGAGACGCACAAGTGATGCGTGAAAATCACCGCTCATGTGCACAGCCCCATAGAAATAAATGGGTCCGGATTGAGTGTGGGTGCAATGCGTGAGGTGAACGCATTGCACCCAAGCCGAATTCTCGCCCATGTGAAAGAGACCTAATGACGCTTGATTTAGCAACAGATCTCACTGTGCTTAGGCTACTTTCACACTTGCGTTGTTCTTTTCCGGCATAGAGTTCCGTCACAGGGGCTCTATACCGGAAAAGAACTGATCAGGTATGTCCCCATGCATTCTGAATGGAGAGTAATCCGTTCAGTTTGCATCAGGATGTCTTCAGTTCAGTCGTTTTGACTGATCAGGCAAAAGAGAAAACCGTAGCATGCTACGGTTTTATCTCCGGCTAAAAAGACTGAAGACTTGCCTGAATGCCGGATTCGGCATTTTTTCCCATAGGAATGTATTAGTGCCGGATCCGGCATTCAGAATACCTGAATGCCGGATCCGTCCTTCCGGTATGCGCATGCGCAGACTGAAAAAAAGGTGAAAAAATAAATGCCGGATCCGTTTTTGCCGGATGACACCGGAAAGACGGATCCGGCATTTCAATGCATTTTTTCGACTGATCAGGCATTTTTAAGACTGATCAGGATCCTGATCAGTCTTACTAATGCCATCAGTTAGCATACATTTTGCCTGATCCGGCAGGCAGTTCCGGCGACGGAACTGCTTGCCGGATCTCTCTGCCGCAAGTGTGAAAGTAGCCTTAGTTGGCATTGTAGATCATACCGAGACTTTGGGGAACATTTTTTAAACTGGCGTTTTAGACTACAGTCTTAATAATGGTCCTGTGCTGGCGTTGGATCCACTGAAGGTTTGAAAAGGCACCGCCCTCTCCATAACTTCAGCTCATCCAGCGCCAGTTCTAAATGTAAGACCGCTTCCGAGCGGTCTTACAGTTAGACCATTTTCTATGCCTAAAACAGGGCCTTCCACGCCACACCCACAATTTTAGAACTGGCATGATTGGGGAGAAGTTGCAGATATCCGCGCAGCTAAATGTTGCGCCGCTATCTGTGCCTGAAATACACCTAATTTAGGCATATTTCAGTAAAATAAATGACACCATTTGTTTTTTTTATCAGTCTTCCTCTGTGAATCACTATTTCAGGCACGAAAGCAGGAAGTGAAATAAAAAAATATATATTTTTTTGGAAGATTTCCATCTCAATTAATTTTTCTTGTAACAGCAAGGGCTAACAGCAAAAACAAATCCTAACCCTTTCATGACCAAGGGTTATTGATGCCCCCGTGTCCATGTGAAAATTTACAGTTCTGGTATGCACTGTTTTAAATAATATCTTTACAAGTGCTTTGCATATCATAACTGTTTTGACTTTTTTTTTTTTCCAAGACACACAGGGTGTTTATTTTCTTGACTGATTTAATAAAGTACTGTTTTTTTTTATTTTATTATTATGAGCAGAGAAATAGCGAAAAGTCTTTTTTTTTAAACTTTTTTTGTTAATTTGGCCACTACACTCCCTTGATTAGTAGTACAAATGCAAATATTGATACCAAAATATATTACCTTACTGATCTGGACGTATAGAATATCTGAATTGTGCCCATAAGTAAAGGCATACCTCTCAGGTTTAAAGTGCCTTTCTTTCCATAGGTCATTAGATAGCAGCATGTTGTCTTTGCAGTGGCCCTATGCAGCCAAAACATTAAAAAGCACCTAAAAAGGACACTACTGAGCAAAATGGGCATCCCAAAGTATTCAACGAGGGGTATATTGTAAAATTGCCATTTTCCATTTTTTTCCACTTTTTGTTGGAAGATGGAACAAAAATTTGCTAATTTAGCCCAAATTACTGCAAATATGCTGCAAGTTATCAAGAAATAGCATCCCAATATCAATGCGGGAAAAACTCCTGCAAAAGACACCCCAATTGCGTACATCGCCCACTCCCAGGGCTCTTTATGGTGCCCAGAATTAAAGGCATACCTTTCAGCTTAGATACCAGCGCGCTGTCTTTGCAATGGCTATATACAGCAGAAATGTTAAAAATCACCTAAAAATGATACTACTGAGTACAATAGACAATGCAACTTATTAAACAAGGGGTTTATTGTAAAATTAACATTTCCATTTTTTTTACACCTTTTGTTGGAAGAAGTAACAAAACAAATGCTGCAGATTTAGCTCAAACTACAAAAAATAAATAAATCCTACAACAGTGTATGATGCACTTTAAAACAGTTTCCAATACACAGTGGTGGCCAAGAGGGGCAGTCAGGGCAAAAGTATCTTGTGTCTCGTCTAATGCCTCGTTTTGAGCAGACATGGCACCTCCTTTGTGGATGTCTTTGGTTTAGTGTTGGGGGTATAGCTGCAATAAAATGCCTTTCAACTAATCTCCTTATTTATTCTGCTTCCAGTGGTAGGGTGGGGCCTCTAATGGGGTACATTCATTTCTCAATACCGTATTTTTCGCCCTATAAGATGCACTCCCCCCCCCCAAAAGTGGGGGAAAAATAGCAGTGCATCTTATGGGGCGGATGCTGCCACTGTCGGGTGTATGGCTGAGAGGGAGGAGGGGCTGGGGGCCGGCATCTGGTACTTTAATGGCAGCGGGGCCCAGTGTAGTATAATCATATCTAACTTGTGGGTATTGTTAAAATATTCAAATCCTCTTAAATCCAGCGCTGTACTACTTACTACTAACTTTTTAGCAGTCAGGAGGCCGGGCGGGCGCTCGCGGGATTGCTCACTACGTCACGCGCCTGCTCCGCCCACTTTATGAATGAAGCATACGGCGCAAGCGCAGTGAGTGTAGTGAGCTACGCTGCGAGCGCCCGCCTGGCCTTTTGACTGCCAAGAAGTTAGTAGTAAGTAGTACAGCGCTGGATTTAAGAGGATTTGAATACTTTAACAATACCCACAAGTTAGATATGATTATACTACAGTGAGCTGGGCCCGGAGTAGTAGAATACAGTGACTGCACCGGGCCCCATTGCCATTACAGAACCATATGCCGGCCCCCATTCACTGCACAGGGACACTGTTATGGGGGATCTGTGGATGACAAATTAGATCAGATGCTATATATGTGTCATCCACAGATGCCTCCATAACAGTGCAATCCACAGATGCCCCCATAACAGTGCCATCCACAGATGCCCCCATAAAAGTGCCATCCACAGATGCCCCCATAACAGTGCCATCCACAGATGCCCCATAATAGTATCATCCACAGACCACCATTAGTTCAAAACCCACCAAAAGCACACCTTTTGGCTCAAAATATATTTTTCTTGTTTTCCTCCTCAAAAACCTAGGTGCGTCTTATGGGCCGGTGCGTCTTATAGGGCGAAAAATACGGTAATTATTTCTTGTTACCAAAGAAATGTTTGTGTTCCCCCAGACTTTTTGTATAACACATCGGAGTTGTACATTGCCATCTGTAGCAAATAGATGGATAACGTTTTATACTAGACATAGGACTTGCGCATTAGCTCGTATGGTTTAAGTACCTGATCAGACAGGTCAGTGCCCCCCCATGTATTTATTGTAATCTAGTATACAAGTTGGTTTTAGTTTATCGGTGGTTGACTCCCTTTCTCTTACTGGCACTGTGGCTTCTGTGTGAATCGTACTTAGCTTAAGTACATCTTTTCTATCCTTGTAGTGTAGTGCCAGCAGGTTGCCACTATGAAGGGCATCAAATTGTCCTCTTTGTAGTTTTTTTGCCAGCAGGGATTATGGAAAACCCCTGCGATTTCTCTTGAACGTTCCACATGCTCCCGTATTTGCTTCGTGCAGGCTCTGGAAAAGGGGAATGTTTGTGTAGAAATGTGTCTATAAATAATTTGTATCCCTTTTGTAACAGTGGACCCATTAGTTCCCAGATGACTTTTGCATTTGTTCCTAAACCTGCTGGGCATCTTTGGGGGTTTTGTTCGCTGTCCCTCCCTTGGTACACTCGAAATGCAGAAGTGTAACCTGTTGTGCTTTCCCACAATTTGTAAAGTTTTATGCCATATCTGGCCCGCTTGGATGGAAGGAATTGCTTAAAATGTAACCTTCCTTTAACCCTTTAGGGACTTAGGGCGTACCAGTACGCCCTGTTTCCCGAGTCCTTAAAGAGGACCTTTCACCTGTATAAACTATATGAACTGAGTATGCTGCCATATAGAGCGGCGCCCGGGGATCTCACTGCACTTACTATTATCCCCGGGCGCCGCTCCGTTCTCCCGTTATAGGCTCCGGTACCTTTGCTTCTTAAGTTATAGTAGGCGGTGTCTTCCCTTGTCCTGTGGGCGTCTCCTTCGCCTAGGCTGCAGCGCTGGCCAATCGCAGCGCACAGCTCACAGCCTGGGAGAAAAAAACCTCCCAGGCTGTGAGCTGTGCGCTGCGATTGGCCAGCGCTGCAGCCTAGGCGAAGGAGACGCCCACAGGACAAGGGAAGACACCGCCTACTATAACTTAAGAAGCAAAGGTACCGGAGCCTATAACGGGAGAACGGAGCGGCGCCCGGGGATAATAGTAAGTGCAGTGAGATCCCCGGGCGCCGCTCTACATGTCAGCATACTCAGTTACCATAGTTTATACAGGTGAAAGGTCCTCTTTAAGGACCCAGGGCATACCGGTACGTCCTAACTTTAAAACGCGATTTGCGGCGCGGCGGGGGTTAATTGTGACAAGATGCCCGCTGAAATCATTCAGCGGGCATCCTGTCACAACGCCGGGGGGGTCCCGTGACCCCTCCCCCCCCCCACGCGTCGGCGATGGCCGCAAACTGCAGGTCAATTCAGACCCATCGGGTCCCCATGCGGCTGTAGGGGGGACCCGATGGCATGGAAGGCAGCGTGATGTCTAAGGAAGGCATCGCGCTGCCTTCCGGTGACGAGCATGTGAGATCCAGCCCCCTGGATCTCACAGGCCGGAAGCTGTATGAGTAATACACACAGTATTACTCATACAGCCAATGCATTCCAATACAGAAGTATTGGAATGCATTGTAAAGGGGATTAGACACCCAAAAGTTCAAGTCCCAAAGTGGGACAAAAAATAAAGTTTTCCCACCAAAAAATGAAAAGTTTCAAGTAAAAATAAACAAAAACGTCATTTTCCCCAAATAAAGTGAAAAAAATGTTGGTAAAAATAGGGGGAAAAAAAAAAGTATACATATTAGGTATCGCTGTGTCCGTATCGACCTGCTCTATAAACATATCACATGACCTAACCCCTGAGATGAACACCGTAAAAAAAAAAAAAAAAACTGTGCTAAATAAAACATTTTTTGTCACCTTACATCACAAAAAGTGTAATGGCAAGTGATCAAAAAGTCATATGCACCACAAAATAGTGCCAATCAAACTGTCATCTCATCCCGCAAAAAATGAGACCCTACCTAAGATAATCACCCAAAAACTGAAAAAATTATGGCTCTCAGATTATGGAAACACTAAAACATGATTTTTTTTGCTTCAAAAATGAAATCATTGTGTAAAACTTACATAAATAAAAAGAAAGTATACATATTAGGTATCGCAGCGTCCGTAATAACTTGCTCTATAAAAATATCATATGACCTAACCCCTCAGGTGAATACCGTAAAAAAAAAAAAAAAAAAACGGTGTAAAAAAAGCCATTTTTTGTCACCTTACATCACAAAAAGTGTAATAGCAAGCGATCAAAAAGTCACACACACCCCAAAATAGTGCCAGTAAAACCGTCATCTCATCCCGCAAAAACTATACCCTACCCAAGGTAATCGCCCAAAAACTGAAAAAATTATGGCTCTTAGACTATGGAAACACTAAAACATGATTTGTTTTGCTTCAAAAATGAAATCATTGTTTAAAACTTACATAAATAAATAAAAAGTATACATATTAGGTATCGCAGCGTCCGTGACAACCTGGTCTATAAAAATATCACATGATCTAACCTGTCAGACGAATGTTGTAAATAACAAAAAATAAAACGGTGCCAAAACAGCTATTTCTTGTTAACTTGCCTCATAAAAAGTGTAATATAGAGCAACCAAAAATCATATGTACCCTAAACTAGTACCAACAATACTGCAACCCTATCTCGTAGTTTCTAAAATGGGGTCACTTTTTTGGAGTTTCTACTCTAGGGGTGCATCAGGGGGGCTTCAAATGGGACATGTGTAAAAAAAAAAAACAGTCCAGCAAAACCTGCCTTTCAAAAACCGTATGGCATTCCTTTCCTTCTGCGCCCTGCCGTGTGCCCGTACAGCGGTTTACGACCACATGTGGGGTGTTTCTGTAAACTACAGAATCAGGGCCATAAATATTGTTTAGTTTGGCTGTTAACCCTTACTTTGTAACTGGAAAAAAATTATTAAAATGGAAAATCTGCCAAAAATGTGACATTTTGAAATTGTATCTCTATTTTCCATTAATTCTTGTGGAACACCTAAAGGGTTAACAAAGTTTGCAAAATCAGTTTTGAATACCTTGAGGGGTGTAGTTTATAGAATGGGGTCATTTTTGGGTGGTTTCTATTATGTAAGCCTCGCAAAGTGACTTCAGACCTGAACTGGTCCCTAAAAATTTGGTTTTTGAAAATTTCAGAAAAATTTCAAGATTTGCTTCTAAACTTCTAAGCCTTGTAACATCCCCAAAAAATAAAATATCCTTCCCAAAATTATCCAAACATGAAGTATACATATGGAGAATGTAAAATAATAACTATTTTTAGAGGTATTGCTATGTATTATAGAAGTACAGAAATTGAAACTTGGAAATTTGCCATTTTTAATTTTTTTTTTGTAAATTTTGTATTTTGTTATAAATAAAAATGAATTTTTTTTACTTCATTTTACCAGTGTCATGAAGTACAATATGTGACGAAAAAACAATTTTAGAATGGCCTGGATAAGTCAAAGTGTTTTAAAGTTATCAACACTTAAAGTGACACTGGTCAGATTTGCAAAAAATGGCCAAGTCCAGAAGGTGAAATAGGGCTGAGTCCTTAAGGGGTTAAATTTAACAAATGACTTATCAACTGATCCATTTTCAGAGTGGGTATAAACAGTTAAACATTTTTCAGACAGATAAGTTAGAAGTGGCCTAATTTTATATAACCGGTCATAATCCGGAGAATTTCATATCGGTATCTGGACATAACAGCTGCAAAACTTGGGACTTGCCTCCCAATAAGACCGTACTGTATTTTTTTTTACGATACCCATTGCAAATTTTAAGGCCAAATTATTATTTTTTTTAACCACATTTGTGGGTGTCCATTGTCCAGGCCGGGCATAGTAAGAGGAGGGATTGTTTGAAATATATTGAGCACCATATAAATTTGTCTCTTTTACAAATGGCTCAAAAAGGTCATCCGGTACAAACACTTAAAAAAAGCTGTAGTGGGGCAAATCCAGTTACATCCAGTGTAATACCTGGTACAGCATTAAATTCTGGGACAAAGGGGATGCCTGTACTTGGGGGTTGCCAATTCAGAGAGGCAATTTAAGGGGGCATTTCAGGCACTTCTGCCTCTCTGCTGGAAGTTGGTATATCTCTGCTAATGCTAGGCGTGTCAGAACTTGGTGCACTTGTAGTTGGCACGTCTCTGCTGGCGGTACGCGTGTCAGAATTTTGTGGCTTGTTGGTTCTGCACTTCTTTGATATTCGTCCAGCGTGCACACTACTGTCAGAGCTCTGTCTGTCGCTTATATCAAAACCACAGAAACTGACATCACTATCAGTGTTATCAAACAGCTCACTGTCTAAGCACAGCAGTTCGTAAGCCTCAACTGCAGTGTACAGTTTCTGAGACATATTTCAGAATTATTATTTTTTTATAACTATCAACGAACACACTATTTATTCTCCATTCAACTATATTAGGACGGATTAAAACAGAAAGTGTTCCTTTTAGTTTCCGTTATTCCAATTACGTTATTTTCCATTAGAACCATGTTATACGGAAATTAAAACGCTTATGTGAACTGGGGGTTCACATAAGCGTTTTAATTTCTGTATAACATGGTTGTAATGAAAAATAAAACGCAGAACAGGTGCTGCTCTTTCAATCATACCTGATCTCTGAGTAGGCATCACTACTGGTTTTGGCTCATAATAACTGATGGAAATCACTGATCAAATAACTGAAGTGTGAACTCAACCTTACAGTTCTGGAATGTATTGTATACAGTAACACTGACAGCATTATGCAAGGGTTACACTGCATCATAAATCAATATAATGCTATGCGACCCTGTCAGTGCTGGAAGGTCAGGATGGGTACTCTCGCTGACATATGCTGAGAGACCAATGCGTGAAGCTCGCTTGTGTAAAAGGGGCCTTAGGGCTCATGCACACAAACGTATTTTTTGTCTGTTTCCATTCCATTTTTTTGGTGGCCCTTATGCAGAACCATTCACTTCAATAGGGCCTCAAAAAGTAGAAATGACTGTGTGCATTCAGTGTCTGTATGTCCGCATGTCCATTCCGCAAAAACCCAAAAAAAAAAAAATGAGAACATGTCCTGTTCTTGTCTGTTTTACAGACAAGAACAGACATTGTTGCAATGGATCCGCCAAAAAAAATTGATGCGACACAGGTGTCACACAGGTATCGATAATTTTTTTGTGGATCCTTGTTTTGCGGACTGCAAAATTCATACGGTCATGTGCATGGGCCCTTGACGGTATCATTAACGCGATATATATGGTATCTTATGTAAGAAAAAGGAGCCACAGCACATCCAACTTCAGTGAAGAAAGTGGTGTCTTTTATTCGCCAGCTATATGGGTGAATAAAGGACACTACTCTTTTCACTGAAATTGGATATAGTGGGGCTTTTTTTTTCTTCTCTAAAGCCTCATTCTCAAGTCAGTGTTCCATGCACATGTGCAGGAGGCCATCCATGTTTCATGGATAATTAGAAAGAAAAAACTGGCACACGGATCCTTCACGGATGCATCACTGACCACAGATTTGAGAACGGACACGGATGTGTGAATAAGGCTTAAAAGGAAACCTATCTTGTGGATATTTGATTAAAAACTAACTAATTCTATACAATCATTAACTACTAAAAAGTAGTGACAGATGTGTGACAGATGGTTATCTCATAATAAACACACAAAGATGCCACATGCTAATGAGCTGATTGGAGTCCGGCGTGATGTCAGTGAGTCCAGCGTATATTTAATTCAGAGCTATAGCCACTCCCCTGCCCACCTGCTGCTGATTCATATGGAAACAAACTGTCATTCAGCAGCAGGTGGGCGGGGAGAGTCAGGAGCTCATACATTTTCATGACTCATCATTATCAGCTGGAGCTTTTCAATACAAGATGTTGGCAGATTGACTGGGTCAATTAAAGAAAGTGACCCAGCATTGTACTAAGAGAATCAATCACTTATTTATGTTGCCCTTAGTTAGGGCACCATAAAACTGGTGACAGGTTCCCTTTAACTGGCAGATGGTTGATGCCACCTAAACTACTGCTTTGACTGCAATGGAATAACAGTATATATAACTTTTTTCCTTACCTGCCTAATCAAGGTATATATATATCTTCAAAATTAGGGTGGCACCTCAGTGTAGGAATAAATGGTGTGCCTTACCAATTATCTGCTGTATAAGAGAAAAAGAGCAGTTTCACATCCAGATATTGTGGGAAAAAGTGGCATCCTTTATTCACCCAAGTAGCGATGTTTCAGTCCTTTTACTTGGGACTAAGCAGATTATCTTCCCGTAAGAGGACTGAAACATCACTAGATGGCACCACTTTTTTCAATTAACCTGGATGTGACGCTGCTATATATATATACAGTGGATATAAAAAGTCTACACACCCCTGTTAAAATGTCAGGTTTCTGTGATGTAAAAACAAATGAGACAAAGAGGAATCATTTCAGAACTTTTTCCACTTTAATGTGACCTGTAAACTGTACAACTCAGTTGAAAAACAAATATAAAGCAAGATAAACCAGGCACTCTATATACGATGTCACAATCGAGATATTTATTAATATATATAAAATCGGTATAAAAGCAGTATATATCTAACGAACATTTAATATAAATTCACACAAGTAATCATAAATGTGTCACAATGTCAGTAAGCAGCAATATGGTATAAGCGCATCAAATGTAAGTCCAAGCGGTACCGCTATAGTGTTCAGACAAAAACCGCAAATAGGTTCTGCATCCACTTGGATAGTGGCAGCACAAATGGTTTTATGAATGATCCAGATTTCAAAAGGTATTTGTATATGCGTAATTCCGTTATAAGCTTTCAATGCCAGTGAGTAAAACAATGAGACCAGTAGGTTTAAATGCAATAAGCTTTCATGGTGGCGTCCCAACCATTCGAAATTGCTGTTGAGCTGTTACCTTTAAACTGGTCGATCCACTCCTCTAGACGCCGGTTGTGGTGGTCTGTTGGATGTCGGCTGACTGTGCTTTTTATCATCAGCGGATAATATGTTCCATAGGACCAGGCGTCGTCCAAGTGTGTTCCGTAGTTTCCAAGGTTTTAGTTCAAGTCTAGGGGAGACTCTTTTCCAGCATGCCGGTGTAAGGTGTAGCCCATACGCGTTTCGGGGGTGTGCCCCTTCATCAGAGTTCATTGAAAAACAAACTGAAATCTTTTAGGTAGAAAAAATATAAAAATAAAATAATATGGTTGCATAAGTGTGCACACCCTTAAACTAATACTTTGTTGAAGCACCTTTTGATTTTATTACAGCACTCAGTCTTTTTGGGTATGAGTCTATCAGCATGGCACATTTTAACTTGGCAAGATTTGCCCACTCTTCTTTGAAAAAAACACTCCAAATCTGTCAGATTGCAAAGGCATCTCCTGTGCACAGCCCTCTTCAGATCACCCCACAGATTTTCAATCGGATTCAGGTCTAGGCTCTGGCTGGGGCATTCCAAAACTTGTCATGCTGAAAGATGAAGTTCCTCATCATGTTCAGCTTTCTAGCAGAAGCCTGAAGGTTTTGTGCCAATATTGACTGGTATTTGGAACTGTTCATAATTCCCTCTAGCTTAACTAAGGCCCCAGTTCCAGCTGAAGAAAAACAGCCCCAAAGCATGATGCTGCCACCACCATGCTTCACTGTGGGTATGGTGTTCTTTTGGTGATGTGCAGTGTTGTTTTTGTGCCAAACATTTATTTTGGAATGATGGCCAAAAAGTTCAACCTTGGTTTCATCAGACCATAACATCTTTTCCCACATGCTTTTGGGAGACTTCAGATGTGTTTTTGCAAAATGTAGCCTGGCTTGGATGTTTTCCTTTGTAAGAAAAGGCTTTCGTCTTGCCACTCTACCCCATAGCCCAGACATATGAAGAATACGGGAGATTTTACCACACAGCCTGTACTTGCCAGATATTCCTGCAGCTCCTTTAATATTGCTGTAGGCCTCTTGGTAGCCTCCCAGACCAGCTTTCTTCTAGTCTTTTCATCAATGTTGGAGGGACGTCCAGTTCTTGGTAATGCCATATTTTCTCCACTTGATGATGACTGTCTTCACTGTGTTCCATGGTATGTCTAATGCCTTGGAAATTCTTTGGTACCCTTCTCCTGACACCTTTTAGCAATGAGATCCCTCTGATGTTTTGGAAGCTCTCTGTGGACCATGGCTTTTGCTGTGGGATGCGACTAAAAAAATTTCAGGAAAGACCAACTAGAACAGCTGAACTTTATTTGGGGTTAATCAGAGGCACTATAACCACCTCAGCCCCCATAGCTTAAACACCCTTAATGACCAGGCCACTTTTTACACTTCTGCACTACACTACTTTCACCGTTTATTGCTCGGTCATGCAACTTACCACCCAAATGAATTTTACCTCCTTTTCTTCTCACTAATAGAGCTTTCATTTGGTGGTATTTCATTGCTGCTGACATTTTTACTTTTTTTGTTATTAATCGAAATTTAACGTTTTTATTTGCAAAAAAATGACATTTTTCACTTTCAGTTGTAAAATTTAGCAAAAAAAACGACATCCATATATAAATTTTTCTCTAAATTTATTGTTCTACATGTCTTTGATAAAAAAAAAATGTTTGGGTAAAAAAAAAAAATGGTTTGGGTAAAAGTTATAGCGTTTACAAACTATGGTACAAAAATGTGAATTTCCGCTTTTTGAAGCAGCTCTGACTTTTTGAGCACCTGTCATGTTTCCTGAGGTTCTACAATGGCCAGACAGTACAAACACCCCACAAATGACCCCATTTTGGAAAGTAGACACCCTAAGGTATTCGCTGATGGGCATAGTGAGTTCATAGAACTTTTTATTTTTTGTCACAAGTTAGAAGAAAATGATGATTTTTTTTTTCTTACAAAGTCTCATATTCCACTAACTTGTGACAAAAAATAAAAACTTCCATGAACTCACTATGCCCATCACGAAATACCATGGGGTGTCTTCTTTCCAAAATGGGGTCACTTGTGGGGTAGTTATACTGCCCTGGCATTTTAGGGGCCCAAATGCGTGCGAAGTAGTTTGAAATCAAAATGTGTAGAAAATGGCCGGTGAAATCCGAAAGGTGCTCTTTGGAATGTGGGCCCTTTTGCCCACCTAGGCAGCAAAAAAGTGTCACACATGTGGTATTGCCGTACTCAGGAGAAGTTGGGCAATGTTTTTTGGGGTGTCAATTTACATATACTCATGCTGGGTGAGAGAAATATCTCGGCAAAAGACAACTTTTCCCATTTTTTATACAAAGTTGGCATTTGACCAAGATATTTATCTCACCCAGCATGGGTATATGTAAAATGACACCCCAAAACACATTGCCCAACTTCTCCTGAGTACGACGATACCAGATGTGTGACACTTTTTTGCAGCCTAGATGCGCAAAGGCGCCCAAATTCCTTTTAGGAGGGCATTTTTAGACATTTGGATCCCAGACTTCTTCTCACGCTTTAGGGCCCCTAAAATGCCAGGGCAGTATAAATACCCCACATGTGACCCCATTTTGGAAAGAAGACACCCCAAGGTATTCAATGAGGGGCATGGCGAGTTCATAGAAATTTTTTTTTTTGCCACAAGTTAGCGGAAATAGATTTTTTATTTTTTTTTCTCACAAAGTCTCCCTTTCCGCTAACTTGGGACAAAAATTTCAATCTTTCATGGACTCAATATGCCCCTCAGCGAATACCTTGGGGTGTCTTCTTTCCGAAATGGGGTCATTTGTGGGGTGTTTGTACTGCTATGGCATTTGAGGGTCTCCGCAATCATTACATGTATGGCCATGTAATGCCTTGGGGTGTCTCCTTATATTGAGCATATGGGTAATGAGATTTTTTTTTTTCCGTTCAGCCTCTGGGCTGAAAGAAAAAATGAATGGCACAGATTTCTTCATTCGGATCGATCAATGTGGATGAAAAAATCTCTGCCAAAAAAAAAAAAGGAGGGGAAAGGCGTCTGCCAGGACATAGGAGCTCCGCCCAACATCCATACCCACTTAGCCCGTATGCCCTGACAAACCAGATTTCTCCATTCACATCAATCGATGTGAATGAATAAATCCTTGCCGGGATTTTTTTATTTATTTTTTATATAAAGTGTTTGCCAAAGTATATGAACACCGCCGCCTCCTCAGCTCATATGCCTCGGGAAATGTATCTTTTACTGCAGAGGAGAAATCTCGTCTTGCAGCGCCGCATACACCGACTTTTGCGTAATCTGACAGCAGCGCAATGCTTCTGTCAGAATGCACTTCAGTGCTGCAGCTAGTCGATCGGTTGGTCCACCTGGAAGGTAAAAAAAACAAAACAAAAAAGAAAAAACCAGGCCGCAACGCAATTCATTTTTTCAATTTTAGAATAAAATTTGAACGGAACATATAAAATTTATTTAACTTTTTCAACTGAACGTTAACTTTTTTGCTTACCGGTGATTTTTTTTTTTTTTTATAACCTTTATAGGACAAACCTCTCCTTCCCCATGGGACAATGTGCAAAGCGCAAATCGCCCAAAGATGTGGCAAAGTACATTATGCACTTTATCCCAGGTGAAAGGAGAGGTTTGCAGTAGCTGTGAGTGTAAGGGCCCTAATAGCCCTGTGTGCCTGTCCTGTGAGATGCAATCCCTATGCTAAGTGTACCTGTGTGTGGTACTTCCGGAAACACTCCCCTAAGCATAGGGCAGGGTGGTCAGGGCAGTCAGGACAGAAATAGCGGGTGTCACGCCTTATTCCACTCCTGCTACAGACACAACATCTTTTTCGGGGTGACGGTTGGGTTGAGGTACCAGCAACGACATTCGGGAAATGTCGCTCGTGTAGACGGCTCACTATACTGGTAGATGGGGCCATGGAACCTTCTGGATACAGGATGTTTTCGATGATCTCTTCCTGAAATTTGAGGAAGGATCCTGTTCTCCCAGCCTTACTGTAGAGAACAAAACTATTATAGGCAGCCAATTGAATCAAATATACAGACACCTTCTTATACCAGCGTCTGGTGCGTCGGGAAACTAAATAAGGAGCCAACATCTGGTCATTGAAGTCCACCCCTCCCATAAGCGCATTATAGTCGTGGACTGAGAGGGGCTTTTCAATGACACGGGTTGCCCGTTCTATTTGTATTGTCGTGTCTGCGTAAATGGAGGAGAGCATGTAAACGTCACGCTTTTCTCTCCATTTCACCGCGAGCAGTTCTTGGTTACACAAGGCAGCCCTCTCCCCCCTTGCAAGACGGGTGGTAACGAGCCGTTGGGGGAAGCCCCGGCGACTAGGTCGCACGGTGCCACAGCAGCCAATCTGTTCTAGAAACAAATGCCTGAAGAGGGGCACACTTGTGTAAAAATTGTCCACATAAAGATGGTACCCCTTGCCAAATAAGGGTGACACCAAGTCCCAGACTGTCTTCCCACTGCTCCCCAGGTAGTCAGGGCAACCGACCGGCTCCAGGGTCTGATATTTTCCCTCATAGATCCGAAATTTGTGGGTATAGCCTGTGGCCCTTTCACAGAGCTTATACAATTTGACCCCATACCGGGCGCGCTTGCTTGGGATGTATTGTTTGAAGCCAAGGCGCCCGGTAAAATGTATAAGGGACTCGTCTATGCAGATGTTTTGCTCAGGGGTATACAAATCTGCAAATTTTTGGTTGGAGTGGTCTATGAGAGGCCGAATTTTGTGGAGCCGGTCAAAAGCTGGGTGGCCTCTGGGACGGGAGGTGGTGTTGTCGCTAAAGTGCAGGAAACGCAGGATGGTCTCAAAACGTGTCCTGGACATAGCAGCAGAGAACATGGGCATGTGATGAATCGGGTTCGTGGACCAATATGACCGCAATTCATGCTTTTTGGTTAGACCCATGTTCAGGAGAAGGCCCAGAAAAATTTTAATTTCGGAAACTTGGACTGGTTTCCACCGGAAAGGCTGGGCTTCCCGGGTTGGCGGCTATAAATTGAGTGGCATACCGATTTGTTTCTGCCACGACTAAGTCCAAGAGCTCCGCAGTCAAGAACAGCTCAAAAAATCCCAGTGCCGAACCGATCTGAGCTGTCTCAACCTGAACTCCAGACTCGGCGGTGAAAGGGGGAACTACAGGTGCGGCTGAAGTTGGGGACTGCCAATCAGGGTTTGCCAGCACCTCAGGGACTCTAGGGGCTCTACGGGCCTGTCTGTGCGGTGGCTGCGATGGGGTAACTATTGCACGTGCCACCGTACCAGCTTCAACTGCCCTTCTGGTGCTCGCCACTTCACCATGTTGTACGGCAGTGCTGGTACTAGGTCCAGAATGGGCTGCTCTGCTGGTGTATGCCTCACCACGTAATCCGACAGCGCCAGCCCCACTCTGCTGCCCTTGAAACGGATCCTGCACAACCTGTGGTCTAGCGACACGGGGCCGGGTACGCCTGGTGCTATCAGGGACCTCAACCTCCTCGTCCGAACTGTGGGTCAGACTGCCACTGCTTTCTACAGGTTCATATTCTGACCCGCTAGATTCGTCAGATGAGGGTTCCCATTCCTCATCCGACTGGGTCAGAATCCTGTAGGCCTCTTCAGAAGAATACCCCCTGTTTGACATTTAGACTACTAAATTTAGGGGTATTCCCTGAGACTACCCAAGAAAAAAAGCAAGCCTGTCTTACAAATGGGAGGCTAGCGAAGTACCGGAGGCCGCTGCGATTGATAAAAAATATCAAAACTGATTTTTTTTATCGCCGCAGCTCTTGTAAAGTGATTGTGCAGTGATCAAAAAATAATAATTTTTTGTCACTGCGGTGGGGCGGGCGTGGGTGAACGCACGTGTGGGCGACCGATCAGGCCTGATCGGGCAAACACTGCGTTTTGGGTGGAGGGCGAGCTAAGGTGACACTAATACAATTATAGATCTGACTGTGATCAGTTTTGATCACTTACAGATACTATAAAAGTACAAATGCTGATTAGCGATACGCTAATCAGCGAATAAGTGACTGCGGTGCGCTGGGCTGGGCGCTAACCGACGCTAACTACCTAACCAAGGGACCTAAACTATCCTAAAACTATCAGTCAATACCAGTGAGAAAAAAAAGTGACAGTTTACACTGATCACTTTTTTCCCTTTCACTAGGTGATTGACAGGGGGCGATCAAGGGGTTAATTGGGGTGATGGGGGTGATGGAGGGTGATCTGGGGCCAAGTGTGGTGTTGGTGGGTACTCACAGTGATGTCTGCTCCTCTGCTGGAACCAACCGACCAAAAGGACCAGCAGAGGAGCAGAGAAGCCATTTAACACCTTATATTTATAAATATAAGGTGTTATATGGCTTGTGATTAGATTTTTTAAAAATCAGCAACCTGCCAGCGACGATCATTGGCTGGCAGGTTGCTGACGAAATACTCCTTGAACATTTGCCGGCCCGCGATGCGCATGCACAGGCCGGCTCTGACCGAAATCTCGCGTGTCGCGAGATGACGCACGGATGCGTCCAGGAGGAATGAATCGACCGCCTCCAGGACGCATCCGTGCGTTAGGTGGTCGGGAGGTGGTTAAGAGGGCTGTGCACAGGAGATGCCCTCACAATCTGACAGATTTGGAGTATTTTTGCAAAGAGTGGGCAAATCTTGCCAAGTCAAAATGTGCCATGCTGATAGACTCATACCCAAAAAGACTGAGGGACAGATTTATCATTACTCTGACAGCTTACTCCACTTTCACATACTGCTAAAGTCAGTTTTAGCCAAGTCAGATTTATGATCGGCCCTTTAAGACTGTAATAAATGTGGTTTGACTGTAGAAGTTTATCCGTCAGTAAGCAGCTTTACAAAAGTCGCACATCTTTACGAAAAAGTCGCACGTCTTTACCAAAAAGTCGCATGTTCTATTAAAAAGTCTCAAAAGATAAGCATGGTCCTCACTGGAGTGAAATTGCGCATTTTTTTGCGACTTTTTTGCGACTTTTTAAATAGTCCCAATAGTAAATCTGTCTAGAGATTCATTTACATAAGAAAACACGCCCACTTTCAGAAAACTGGCGAGCATAGTGCAGAGCAGAAAAAAGTCGCAAATTTGTGCGCAGTTTTAGCGTTTGCGCATTTTTTTGCGACTTTTTCACTCCATTATTCTGACTTGAGCTAATGATAAATCTGGCCCTGAGTGCTGTAATAAAATCAAAAGGTGCTTCAACAAAGTATTAGTTTATGGCCAAATGCACATGGCCGTGGAACGTGGACGTGAGCGGTCTGTGGTATCCCGGCCTGGCATCCTGCTGAGAGCAGGAGCGCACAGCGTCATTGGTTGCTATGATGCCGTGCGCTTCATACCGCCGCTGCACTACAGTAATACATTCGTATGACTATACGAGTGTATTACTATAGTGCAGCGGCGGCATAGCAACGAATGACGCCGTGCGCTCCTGCTCTCAGCAGGATGGCAGGCCGGGATACCACGGACCGCTCACGGCCGTGTGCATTCGGCCTAAGGGTGTGCACACTTATGCAACCATATTATTTTATTTTTATATTTTTTCTTCCCTCTACCTAAAATATTTCAGTTTGTTTTTTAATTGAGTTGTACAGTTTATAGGTCACATTAAAGGTGGAAAAAAATCTAAAATGATTTGTCTTTGTCAAATTTTTTTACATCACAGAAACCTGACATTTTAACAGGGGTGTGTAGACTTTTTATATCCACTGTAGTGCCTCCAGTAATAATAATGCCCCCTAAATCTATTATTTTGGCACCAGTAATAATGCCTCCATAGTTCCCCAGCAATATCCCTATATTACCTAGTATTAAAATGCCCCAATAATGCTCCTTACAATGGCTCTAGTAAGGAACCTACAGTGCCTTAAGTACTATGCTCCCCAAGTGGCTGAGGAAAAAAATACTTTGAGTCTTTTTTTCTTACCATTTTCTGCAGTGCTTACCACAGGCCTCTTTCAGTCTGCAGCCTGAGAGGTTTGTGACTTTAATTCATTAGTACACTGCCTTATATAGTGGCCTATGACGGTGAACAGCAGGGCAAGCCATTGTATTCAGTTGTATCAGGACAGCTCTATAGTTGAATTTAGGAGGACAACTCCGGCCACTGGCCAGGTACGTATGTACCTGATTCTCCCAGAGTTAATTAACGCTGAGAGTGTTAAATCATTATGTACCTAGCTGGCAGCAATGAAGAGGACTCAGGTGGTCCCCTGAGCATCAGCCCACTGGGAAATTTCTCTATAGGGTCTAAAGCCAGTCCACCTCTGCTCTTGGGGCTTTATTGGATGAATATTGGCTCTAATGCCAGAAACAGGCCAGATCTCTGCTGGGTCCTATTATAGTCAATGGCCTTCAGCGGGGAACGGTATCCAGAAGGCTGTTTCTCTTCTGGAGCAGCCTGCTGCAAGATTTTAGTGTGAAACTAACCTAACAACCATCTGGTTCTTTGCAAAAAAATTTATCAGGAATAATAAAAAAAAGACATATCATAGAGTCATAAGAATAGATGTTCCAGAATTGTTATTACAAGGGCGATGCAAGTAGTTGCTAAAACAGACATGTCAGGAGAGGTTAAGGTTCTATATGAACTGAATTTGCAATAGGTGAAACTAGCAAGATGTTTGTCTTACTTTGAGAGATGTATCTTTGCATACTATTTTTCCATGGAGCATTGCCATGGTGTCCATACACAGCTCATCTACTTATCCAGAGTCACTTCTTCCCCTAAAATACATCCAAGGCATTTCACTCAACCAGCCAGAATCCTACTCCATGCTGATGAGAGGCAAGCACTCCGAAACAGCTTTCTGCGGATATAAAAATATCTCTCAGCTATTTTCCCTTGTTATGTTCCAAGGCCTATTAAGCAGTGTAATGACATTGGTCATCCTGTAGTCCTGGCGACTGACAAATATTGTGGCCTCTCAAAGTGCCTGAGCAAACGGCAGGTGTCACGCATGAGCTGCCACTGGCTGACATCGAAGTTACACAGGGGAGTACTCCTGTCCGCTTGGATCATCAATAAATAGTTTATGGCCTTTCTCTGTTCATACAGTCAGTCCAAGATATGGAGGGTGGAATTCCAATGGGTGGAAACATCGCATATCAACCTATGTTGGCGGGACGCCTTTCTGCTGCTGCAGCTGAAAGAGGGTGCGCTTTGCGGTGTACAAGTGGCTGAAGTGCATGCAAAGTTTGCTGGCCATTTTTAGGATGTCTTGCAGATGGGTGGAAGACTTCAGGAACCACTTCACAACCAGATTGAACATGTGTGCCATGCGGGGCGCATGGCTCAGCCCTCCTTGATGCAGTGCCGACACCATGTTCTTCCCAAGCAAACGAGGTTCAGAACAGCGTGACACCACCGTGCCCTGCACATGTGGTATGCTGGATTGGCACTGTGAATTTTCACTGTAGCGGAGACTGTTGACACGGTGGAGGATGAGGAGGCAGAGGCGGATATTGTCGCAGGACCATCGGAGTGAGAACTTGGAGGCGGAAGCGGAGTCACCTAGCCAAGTTGCAAGCACATTCACCCAGTGGGCCGTAAAGGACATATATTGTCCCTGATCGTAGTAACAGCTCCATACGTCGGTGCTGACACAGACAGGCTCAAGGACTGGCTCACCTTCTGTTCTACATGTGTGTGCAGGGCTGGTACTGCCTTTTTGGCAAAGAATTGACGGCTTGGAACTCTCCACCTTGGCTCTGCACAAGCCATCAGTTCTCTGAAAGGTGCTGGAAAGGGAGGGACTGCAGCACCAGCAACTTGGACAGGAGCACGTTCAGCTTCTGCACTGTTGGATGAATGCAATCATACTGTTGTCTCTTGGCTATCGCTTCGGTGATCTATTGCTGACGGAATGAGTGATGAGGAGTAGGAGGGCGAGGAACAGGAGTGTCAGGACTGGTAGATAATGGGAAGAACAGACCGCTCCTTTCGGCTGAAGTGGTGGAGCCTTGACTGCCTGAAATAGGCTGCGTGCCACTGGGTGATGCTGCGGTTGCTGCAGCAGGCTGGACCACCACATCAGAGCCACGGTTCTCCTAGGCCACTTTATGGTGATGCTGCATATGTTGATGCAGGGCCGTGGCACCCTGGCCATGCTTCACTTTCTGCCCACAGATTCTACATATGGCCATGTTGACCTCCTCTGGCGGCTTAACAAAAAATTGCCACACCGCCGATTAGGTTATTTTACCCCCAACACTAAGCACTGACTGACTGCTTCCAACGCGGCCTCCACGAACCGTTGCAACGCTACTTCCCAGGCAGATCGGCTCCTACGAAATGAGTGGTCTACCCCGGGAACATTTGGCTACCGACTTCCCACTGTTGATTCCCGGCCATGCTATCAACTTGCTGGCTCCACTGCTACCTCACGGGCAAGCTGCCACACTTTTCTCCCGATAATCAAGCCCCTTCGTCACCCGGCTCCCAAGTGCGATCAGCTTACATCATCATCGAGTACTGTCTGCATGTCACTGATGTCCTCCTCAACTATCTCTGGATCAGGAGCCTGACCACTCACAACACTAGCTCCCACGCCACTTTCCTTATTACTACTTGCCCGCCTAGCGGAGGAAGCGGTGGATGTCCCCTCCACATCCTGGCTTGCCAGTAGCTGCTGACTGTCTTCTGTATAGTGAAGCTGAGCCCACAGCAAGCAATACTTCTCTGGCTGAGGGAACAGAAAAGGACAGGGGAAGGTTGAGGACAGGTGAGGGCACAGGGCCTGCTCCCAGGCCATTCCAACTAAGGGTTGTTACTTTTGACAAAGTCGAAGATTGAGTCAACCATTCAAGAACCGCTTGGTTGCTGGTCATGACACTACCGCTAGCTGACACTGGGAGCTCAGTCCTCTCGAAGTTACCCTTGCTGCCACGGCCCCTTGCTCTGCTGCGACCTCTGCCTGCGCCAGAAACATTTAGGCCTCTGTCACTCCATATACTGTTAGATCAAATAAATAAATAAAAAGTAAATTAAAACACCCCAAAAATTCTGTAATTTTCTCACTTCACCACACGACGACTTATAAGCCCTTTTTTTTCACACTAATACACACAAAAATGGGCTTTAGAACATATAACTGCACTGCTGAACGGCAAATATATTTTTATTTTGCCACTATTACACAACAAAAAGGGCTTTATAACATATAACTGCACCGCTGAACATAAAATATATTTTTATTTTGCCACTATTACATGACAAAAAGTGCTTTACAACATATAACTGCACCTCTGAATTGCAAATATATTATTTTGCCACTATTACACAACTAAAAGGGCTTTAGAACATATAACTGCACTGCTGAACGGCAAATATATTTTTCTTTTGCCACTAATGCACAACAAAAAGTTCTGTAATTTTAGCACTTCACCACACAATGGCTAATAAGCCCTTTTTTTCCTACTAATACAAGCCAAAAAATGCTTTAGAACATATAACTGCACTGCACAAGGGCAAATAAGACGTAGAAATATTTCCTTGTAATAAACCCTGTTAATGACAGTCACACCCCAATAACAACAGTTTGCTGGAATTACAGAGCTGTATAATGGCAATTTGGGTCAACAGTTGGTGCAGCAAGGTGTAATAGGATTGTTCCTATTACTCAGGCTGTAACCTCCCTTACTGAACCCTGTTCAACATAAATGTTGTGGAATGATTTCTCCCTATCCTTTTCCTACACCTTGAATAATCTTTCCCTGCACTTGTAAATCGTTTTTTAGGACAATGAAGTTTTTTCTAGCACTGTCCCTAGCGCCTGCTGACGTATCTCCCTGCACTAAGTACACTGGAAAATGGCAGATGGATGAGGCTATTTATAGTGCTGTGACATCACGGGGCTGGCTGGCTGCTGATTGGCTGCATGCATGACATTATGGGTGATCTTGCTTTTCCAGATTTCCTTGCTCCATGTCCTCACACATGGAGCAGCCATTTTAGGAAAAAATGCGATGTGTTACCACGAAGCCTGAGGAAATTCGGATTCGGTGCCAATCGAATTTTTCTGAAATTCGGATCGAATTCCACTTCGTCAACTTCGATTCGCTCATCTCTAATGACCACCTTCATTCAGCTTTGTGTAACAGATTGTTTTTATATTAAATATGTTTAAAAGTGTCTGACTAAAAACCTGATCCCCAACAGACCCTTTATCCACAAAAGACCTTGTTATCAAAAGTTAAGGTGTGCAATAATCACACAGTGTCTGACTATAAGTGTAATACACTTATAGCCTTTCTGCCTGTGAGATTCAGGGGGATGGATCTCACAGGCTGACACAGAGGGCAGCCACGATGCCTAAGGAAGGCATCGGCCCTCCGTCCGAGCCATCGGGTCCCCATAACAGCAGCACGGGGACCCGATGGACACTCGGACCAGTCAGGATACCGCATGTGCCACGGTCAGCGCTGACCGCGGCAGTGGAAAGGTTAATGTGCCGGCATCAGTTTTTTTACCGATGTCGGCACATACTGCAGGGGTCCTGCTATCAGTGACTGCCGGACCCCTGTAGCTATACGTCGCTGGGATTTCTGACCCAGTTCCCAGTATCCTCCTGGTTAAAATCACTTGTCACATGTGACTTAACTTGCATCCAAGGGGGTTCTTGTGCACAAATTACTTAATTAGTATAAAAATAGTTTAAGGTGTGAAATGTGCAAAGTTCATATATACCTCATACAGTGCTGCCCATAATTATTAATACCCCTGGCAAATTTTGACTTAGTTATTTTTTGACGGGAAATGACATAGGTGTCTCCCAAAAGATAAAAAGACGATGTACAAGAGGCATTATTGTGGAAAAAAAAAAAACATTTCTCAGCTTTTATTTACATTTGAGCAAAAAATACAAGATGTTCCACACTGTGTAAAATCTCAGAGGACGTGGTCGCAAGCCAAAAGTGACACCTGTGCTAGCCAGGAGGATAGTTAGAGAGGTGAAAAAGAATCCAATGATCACCACCAAGGCCATCCTGGTGAATCTGGGCTCTGCTGGTGGCAATGTCTCAAGGCAGACAATCCAACGGACACTGCACAATGCAGACCAAGGAGGACGCCACTTCCCCAGATAAGGCACACAAAAGCTTGCTTGGCCTTTGCAAAAGCTCATCTGGACAAAGAAGACGACTTCTGGTTTTCTGTGTTATGATAAGATGAAACAAAAATGTAATTGTTTGGTCACAATGATGTTTCCTTCATTTGGTGTAGAAAAGGAGAAGCCTTCAACCCAAAGAACACCATCCCCACTGTCAAACATGGTGGTGGGAACCTAATGCTTTGGGGGTGTTTTTCAGCCAATGGACCAGGGAGCCTAATCACAGTAAACGGCACTATGAAAAAAGAGCAATACATGAGGATTCTCCACCACAAGATCAGGCAGTCTGCAGAGAAACTTGGCCTTGGGCACCAGTGGACATTTCAGCATGACAATGACCCAAAACACACAGCAAGTGGTGAAGAACTGGTTAGCAGACAGCAACATTAATGTTTTGGAGTGGCCCAGCCAGAGTCCAGATTTTAATCCAATTTAGAATCTGTGGATAGAGCTAAAGATCAGGGTGATGGCAAGAAGACCCTCCAACATGAAAGATTTGGAGCTCATTGCTAAAGATGAATGGGCAAAAATACCTGTGGAGACATGCAAAAAGCTGGTCTGCAATTATATTCATATTGAGAAGAGTATGAATAATTTTGGACTGGACACTTTTTGCTCAAATGTAAATAAAAGCTGAGATTTTTTTCCCCCACAATAATGCCTCTTGTACATCGTCTTATTATCTTTTGGGAGACACCTATGTCATTTCCCGTCAAAAAATGACTTGCTGGTTGAATAAAAGTAACTTTAAGTCAACATTTGCCAAGGGTATGAATAATTATTGGCAGCACTGTATGTCTGCATCTAAAAGAGCGTTAGCTTTTTTAAACACTGAAGCAGCTGGCATACAATATGCAATGGTAGTGGGTGTGGAACTACTGTGTCAACTAACAGATTTAACTTTGGGCTACTCCTAAGGGTTCATTCACATGTCCTTAGTGCATTCCGGATCCGCAATACACCCGGCCAGCACCCCCATAGAAATGCATAGGAATAGGGCATGTTCTATTTCTTTCGGTGCTGCGGACCGGAAGATCGGGGCTGCGCTCCAGAAATGCGGAGAGCACACTGTGTGCTCTCAACATCCATTCCTGCCCCATTGAGAATGAATGGTTCTGCACCCATTCCGCATATTACGGACTGGATGCGGACCCATTCCACGGACCTGTGAATGAAGCCTAAGGGCATTATCCTGGCAGGACAGGCAGAGGATGTGCTATACAAAAAACGGTCTGAGGTCAGGCTGTCATGGGTCAAAATGGCGGCCAGGGGCACAGGTCAGGGAGTGGGGTGGGGGTCAGAATCCAGTAACTGGGCAGAGAGTCAGTAAATGGACAGTCAACCGAGACAGCACACCTTCGCAGGAACTTGGCAAGCTATGGAACCTATTACTGTGTTACCTTCCCACAGGGAAAGGTGCGTTAAGTACCCCAGACAGCCAGTGGCTGGTAAAGATTAGGATGCATGCACATGTCCTACGGGCAGAGGGAACCTTCATGGAGGTACAGAATAAGCTTGGTGACCAGACTCTCTGCAAACAAGGAGACATCAGGAGGCAGGTCTGTGCCACCTGGAGAGGCGAGTATAGCAGCAGCGAGTGTAAAATGATACATTGCTTGTACAAGTAATAAGACTTACTCCATTATGAGCATATGTACATATATATTATATGTTAATTTAATTTCATATTGTGCCTTTTTCTTTGCGCAACTTCCATGTGTTCTCTACAATTGTTACGTTTGGGTGTGAGAGGGAAACACCACACCGAACATAGGAGGGAACGGGTGAGGGAATAAGGTCTAGAAACTAGGGAAAGGAGATGGACACCTCCTAGTAAAGTCCTAACTAACTACCAGTATGAACAGACCCCAGAGGTAGGCGAGTTCATACACCGAAATACCTAGAGTCCTAACTCACCCTATAGGACTCTGATACTAATGTCAGGACTGAGACAACCTGTTCCTCCAAAAGGAAGGACGAACAGGAGTCTCCCTCAGGCCTTATACAAATGTCAGGGAAATGCAACACACAAAATAATCCAAACAAAATAAAAATGGGAAAGAAAATACTTAAAGGGGGTTGTCCTAGATCGCACAGGGCACGGGCTTTTTTTGTTTACAATAACACACTGCCGGGCAGAGGTTTCTGCCCAGCAGTGTGTTCGTTGACGTCACTAGCTCTGATGGGCGTCCTTTAGTGCTGCCCTAGCCGTTTTATTGGCTAGGGCAGCGCTAAAGCCTGCTCACCAGTGTTGGTGACATCACCAGGCTTCCTGGAAGCCCCATAGAGAGCCCGGTTCGTCACCGGAACTCCTGAAAATGCCTTTGCCCTGCGCGATTTAGAGCAGGGCAAAGGAGAGCATCGGAGCATGAACTGCCTGGGTAAATGGGGAGGTATGTCCTGGTTCAGCTCTGAACCCGGACAATCCTTTAACTTCAAGTGGCTATGGCAGCACCAGGAACTCAGCCCAGATCCACATACCAGCTATTCACAACTCCAACAGAAGCTATAAACCACACAGCATAGTGGGAGAAGCAACAATAAATAGAGAAGGTTAAATGACCCTAATGGCCACACCTGGGGAAAGAATGTGTGGCAAGCACCAGAAACAACAGACGTAATTCGATCCAAATGGAAAACATTTCAGATCACACCACGTGTTGCCAGTCTCACCGATCTCCTGCCACTGGCGCGGGATCGTCCGTTCCAACAATCCTCATAGTGGTAAAAAGTCTTCATCGTCTTTCCTGGGACATAGAGCAGCCTTCAGAGATGCCATTTTCTGCCCATCATTTCACAATGTGATCTTGTTGTTTTGTTTCTTTTTCTTTGTGTATGGAAAATAAATGGGAGCAGCAGGAAGGTCGGAAATGGCAGGTAATGCCCTAGCTGTTGAAAAAAATCCTGTAGTCATAAAAATAACAAACGACATGTATTTGCTAGAGTGTCAAAGTTATGAGTTTATTTTGTAATGATGTGCTCCTGCTTTCATGAGGTAAACTGGCCGTGTCGGAGGTGTTATTAGTAATATGGACTCAGTGAAGCAGAAAGCAGAGTGACCGAGAGATCAGTGTATCAGTCAGCAAGAGGGCAAATGGGATGAGACAGCAGGAGAATGAGAAAAGTGGTGTTGTTTGCACACAGATGAACCCTTTGGCTACCAGGTTGTGATGACAGCAGAGAATTGTGCTCAGCTACTGTATATATTTTAGAGCCTAATTGTTTATGGTCTTGTTCTATATATTGCATGTACACCATACAATGTTTTCATTTTGTTTTATTTTTTGAGTTTTTATTCAAACAATGTTTAGAATAAATCAAGCAAGTACCCGTATAATACATAATAATAAAAATGAGATCTCTGCTGCACTGTACTGGTGACTTGAGAACATAGACTTGTCTTCATGAGTTAAACTTCCATATATTTTATGTAAATATATTATTCTTGTTGTTACCCATGTATCACATGCCAGACAAAATCACGCTAAAAATCATTCACTGCAAAACTGAAGCCTTTGGAATTAGGATGCGCGGAATAAAAATAAATATTATTGGTAACACACGCTGAAAAGCCTTCAAATGAATTGGAATATACTTCTAACAATGGGTGGACTTAAACATTACATCATTTTGAGGAGGAATGTGTATACTGAACAGCAACTCAGTTATAGGTGAACGGGAAGAATGGATCCAAAACTGGATGCAGTCACTATACTGAATAGAATTCCTTGAGATAAAAATGTGACAAAAATTCTGACATTTCCCTCTAAGGAAAGTTGTAGGGTAAAAAATATACACAAACCTCTCAATTGTATGTACCAGTGCCAGAAGCCTGACTAATAAAGCTGGGGAACTAAAATTAGCGATGTGTGAGGAGGACTATGACGTACTTGGAATAACTGAGACATGGTTGGATGATAGCTATGACTGGGCAGTTAATGTACAGGGTTATAGTCTGTTTAGAAAGGATTGTCAAAACCGGACCGGAGGAGCGGTTTGTCTTTATGTAAAGTCCTGTCAAATGCCCACACTCTGGGAAGATATAAGTGAGGAACATGACATGTGGCGTCACTGTGGGTAGAAATACATGGAGGCGAAAACAATAATAAAATACTAATAGGAGTTTATTATAAGCCGCCTAATATACCAGAGTCCACTGAAAATCTACTAAACGAAATAGACAAGGCGGTAAATCATAATGAGATCGTTATTATGGGGGACTTGAACTACTCATATGTAGACTAGAAAACTGAAACCTGTACTTCTCATAAAGGAAACAGGTTCTTGGCAATAACCAGAGACAATTACCGTTCCCCACTGGTTCAGGACCCGACTAGAGGGACAGCCATACTGGATTTAGTATTAACCATTATACCTGACAGAACAACAGATGTGCAGTTTGGGGGGCACCTGAGAAATAGTGGCCATAAAATAACAACCTTGCAATTGTCATTTAAAAGAGTGTTTCTTCAGGGAGGAACAAAAATACCAAACTTCAAAAAAGCTAAATTAACTTAACTAAGAGAGGCCATTGGCCCAACTAACTGGGACAATATCCTCAAAAATAAAAATACAGCCATAAAATGGGTTATTTTTAAAAGCATCTTAACCCTTAGGATACCAGTGCCGTACATGTACGGCACATAAATCCCAGCGCAGTACAGGTCGATCAGAGGCAGGGGTCCGGCTGTCACTGATAGTCGGACCCCTGCTGTATGCTCTGGCATCGGTGAAAACACTGATGGCGGCGAATTAACCTGACCACGACACGTGCGGTATCCTCACCGCTGCCAGTGTCAATGGGGTCCCCGTGCTGCTGTGACGGGGACCCCATGGCAGGGAAGGCAGCCTGATGCCTTCCTTAGGCATCGTGGCTGCCTTCCGGGAGAGCCTGTGAGATCCAGCCCCCTGGATCTCACAGGCAAGCAGGCTGTAAGCGTATTACAGTGTTAATACACTTAGTCAATGAATTACAATACAGAAGTATTGTAATGCATTGTAAAGGGGATCAGACCCCCATAAGTTGAAGTCCCAGAGTGGGACAAAAAATTAAGTTAAAAAAATAAGTTTTAAAAAAAAAATACTTTAAAGTTTCAAGTAAAAAAAAGTGTCTTTTTCCCAAAATAAAGTAAAAACGAAATTGTAAAAAATAGGGAAAAAAAGAAAAGTTGACTTATTAGGTATCTCCGCGTCAGTATCGACCGGCTCTATAAAAATATCACATGACCTAACTCCTCAGGTGAACACCGTCAAATAATAAAAATAAAAGCTATGCTAAAAAAAAAATCTTTTTGTCACCTTAAATCACTAAAAGTACAACACCAAGCAATCAAGAAGGAGTATGCCCCCCAAAATAGTACCAATCTAACATTCGCTTCATCTCGCAAAAAATGAGCCCCTACATAAGCCCAAAAAAAATATCGCTCTGACTATGGAGACACTAAAATATGATATTTTTTTTGTTTTGTTTCAAAAATGCTTTTATTGTGTTAAATGTAAAAAATACATTTAAAAAAGTAGACATATTATGTATCGCCGCGTCTGTAGCAACCTGCTCTATAAAAATACCACATGACTTAACCCCTCAGATGAACACCGTAAAAAAAAGCCATTTTTTGTCGCCTTCAATCACAAAAAGTGCAATAGCAAGCTATCAAAAAGTCATATGCACCCTAAAATGGTACCAATCAAACCGTCATCTCATCCCGCAAAAATCAGCCCCTACATAAGACGCCCAAAAAATAAATAGCTTTCAGAATATGGAGACACAAATTTATTTATTTTTTTAAATGCTTTATTATGTATAACCAAAAATCATATGTACCCTAAAATAGTACCAACAAAACTGCCACCTTATCCCGTAGTTTCCAAAATGGGGTCATTTTTTGGAGTTTCTACTCTAGTCTTCAAATGTGACATGGCAGCTTAAAATTATCCCAGTGAAATCTGCTTTCCAAAAACCATATGGCGTTCCTTTCCTTCTGCGCAATGCCGTGTGACCGTACCGCAGTTTACGACCACATATGGGGTGTTTCTGTAAACTATAGAATCAGGGAAATAAATATTGAGATTTGTTTGGCTGTTAACCCTTGCTTTTTTAGTGGAATAAAATTGATTAAAATGCCAAATTTGCCCAAAAAGTCGAATTCTGAAATTTCATCTCCATATTCCATTAATTCTTGTGGAACACCTAAAGGTTTAACAACGTTTGTAAAATCAGTTTTGAATTTCTTGAGGGGTGTAGTTTCTAAAATGGGGTCATTTTTGGGAGGTTTCTATTATGTAAGCCTCACAAAGTGACTTCAGACCTGAACTGATCTTTAAAAAGTGGGTTTTGGAAATTTTCTGAAAAATTTCAAGATTTGCTTCTAAACTTCTAAGCCTTCTAACGTCCCCAAAAAATAAAATGGCATTCACAAAATATCCAAATATGAAGTAGACATATGGGGAATGTAAAGTAGTAACTATTATTGGAGTTATTAATATCTGTTATAAAAGTAGAGAAATTGAAATTTGGTAGTTTGCAAATTTTGGAGTAAATTTGGGTATTTTTTTATAAATAAAAATGATATTTTTTGACTAAATTTTACCACGGTCATGAAGTACAATATGTGACGAGAAAACAATCTCAGAATGGCCTGGATAAGTGTTTTAAAGTTATCACTACAAAAAGTGACACATGTCAGATTTGCAAAAATCGGCCTGGGATTTAAGGTGAAAAGTGGCCTGGTATTGAAGGGGTTAAAATCCTATTGTGGGAGGTACATACCTTATGGGAATAGAAGGGTAAGGAACAAGAAAAAAACAATGTGGATAAATCGAATTTCAAAGAAAGCAATAAATGATGAAAAGAAAACATTTAAATCACTAAAACAGGAGGGTAGCAAGAAAGCATTGGAAAAATCTAAGGAAAAATGTAAAACTAAACCTAAAATGTTCTTTAATTATATAAATGGTAAAAGTATAATTTTGAAGGTGTCGGCCCTTTATAGAGTAATGAGGGGGGAGTTGCAGACAGCGATGAGGAGAAAGCAAAGCTTCTTTTTTTTTCTCTCCCCTGTATTCACTGAAGAAAACATAGAAACCATGAATGTGTCGACAGATAAGAACCATTTGGTCCATCTAGTCTGCCCAAAAATAACGGCTATAATACTGCTCCTATGTACAAGAATTGTGTATTTTTATTTTATGCACTTATATAGAGCTTTACAGACATTATCTTTACAGACATTATCATCCAACTGTCCCCAATGGGGCTCACAATCTTAGGTCCCTATCAGTATGTCTTTGGTGTGGGAGTAAACCGGAGTACCCGGAGGAAACCCACTCAAACATGGGGAGAACATACAAACTCCATGCAGATGTTGTCTTTGGTCAGATTCGAACCTAGGACCCCAGCACTGCAAGGCATCAGTGCTAACCACTGAGTCGCCGTGCTGCAAAACAAACTGTCAGTTGAAATGCAAAATGTAAAAATAAATTCCCCATTAAAAGTGCCCTGTCTGATCCAGGAAGAAGTACAGCGTAATCTTCAAAAGATTAAAATAGACAACTTGCCGGGACCATATAGCATACACCCCCCTGTATCCTAAGATAATTAAGTAATGTCATAGCCAGACCCTTGTTTCTGATATTTAAGGACTATATACTGACAGGGAGTGTTACACAAAATTCGCGCATAGCAAATGTGGTGGCAATTTTCAAAAAGGGTCCAAAAGCAGAGCCCGGAAAGTTTAACATATGTTGTGGTTAAACTGTTTAAAGGTTTTCTAAGAGATGCTATCTTGGAGTACCTCAATGAAAATAAGCAAATAACGGCATATAAGCATGGCTTCATGAGGGATTGGTCATGTCAAACTAATTTAATCAGTTTCTTGACAGCGGCTTATCGCTGGATGTTGTATATCTGGACTTCTCCAAAGCATTTGATACTGTACCACGTAAAAGGTTAGTATATAAAATGAGAAGGCTTGAATTGGAGAATGTCTGTATGTGGGTAAGTAACTGGCTCAGTGATAGAAAACAGACGGTGGTAATTAATGGTGCACACTCAGATTTGGTCACTATCACTAGTGGGGTACCTCAGGGGTCAGTATTGGGCCCTATTCTCTTCAATATATTTGTTAATGATCTTGTAGAAGGCTTGCACAGTAACATATATGGTATCAGTTTTGCAGATGACACTTAAAGGGGTTTTCTCATCTCAGACAATGGGGGCATATTGCTAGGATATGCCCCCATTGTCTTATAGGTGCAGGTTATACCACTGGGACCCTCACCTATATCGAGAATAGAGCCCCAAAAGTGAAGGAGAGCGCACTGCGCAGTGTTCCAGCAAAATTGACCCTCTTAAAACTTTACTTTTACTTAGTTATACTCATAAAATAGTACCACTTCCGTCGTTCACCAGTGAATATCTGTGAAACAAATGATAATCAAAAAAATTATAATAGATACTTATACAGGGTAGCCAACCATTGATATGGTTATGATGGTTGGTGTACACAGGGCAGTGATGGGGAGTATTGGAGTGTCTATCCTATCCCTGCACTCACCCTTTGTAAAGCCTCAGCCCAGGGAAGTCCCCTAGTGGTGGAGACTCCCTGTCCTCGAACCTGGACTGACTGCCCTACGTACACCCTCCTCTCAATGACCAATATACCGGTACCCCGTGTAAAAGACGGATATAGCTTGTGTCACAGGTTAATTATCGCCTGTATTGACAACAGCCCATGTAGATGGAAAAACAGAAAGACATATGGTGTGAAGGTGTAGGTCCCACCTATGGCACCATAAAAAAGCCCCTGGGAGGCGTCAAGATAGCTATACGCTCCCAGGCTTATTAGAACAAACACCCCGACGCGTTTCCCCTATTTTTAGGTTCATCAGGGGGTAAATAAACAGTCATGGGTAAACCGTCATAGTAGAATTAAGATAATTATGATGTATTATGATATACTTATGATACAGATGGAGGATACAGGACCAGATAGCACAGGTACTGATAGGTGCAAGGAACCAAGGGGACCAATCAGATACATCCCACTTAGCATCAGACACGGTTATATACACTCACCTAAATAATTATTAGGAACACCTGTTCTATTTCTCATTAATGCAATGATTAATGATTTATGATTAATGATTTAAGCAATTTTGAGCGTGGCATGGTTGTTGATGCCAGACGGGCCGGTCTTCACAATCGTATTTCACAATCTGCTCAGTTACTGGGATTTTCACGCACAACGATTTCTAGGGTTTACAAAGAATGGTGTGAAAAGGGAAAAACATCCAGTATGCGGCAGTCCTGTGGGCAAAAATGCCTTGTGGATGCTAGAGGTCAGAGGAGAAGGGGCCGACTGATTCAAGCTGATAGAAGAGCAACGTTGACTGAAATAACAACTCGTTACAACCGAGGTATATGCAGCAAAGCATTTGTGAAGCCACAACACGCACAACCTTGAGGCGGATGGGCTACAACAGCAGAAGATCCCACCGGGTACCACTCATCTCCACTACAAATAGGAAAAAGAGGCTACAATTTGCACGAGCTCACCAAAATTGGACTGTTGAAGACTGGAAAAATGTTGCCTGGTCTGATGAGTCTCGATTTCTGTTGAAACATTCAAATGGTAGAGTCCGAATTTGGCGTAAACAGAATGAGATCATGTATCCATCCTCTGATGGCTACTTCCAGCAGGATAATGCACCATGTCACAAAGCTCGAATCATTTCAAATTGGTTTCTTGAACATGACAATGAGTTCACTGTACTAAAATGGCCCCCACAGTCACCAGATCTCAACCCAATAGAGCATCTTTGGGATGTGGTGGAACGGGAGCTTCGTGCCCTGGATGTGCATCCCTCAAATCTCCATCAACTGCAAGATGCTATCCTATCAATATGGGCCAACATTTCTAAAGAATGCTATCAGCACCTTGTTGAATCAATGCCACGTAGAATTAAGGCAGTTCTGAAGGCAAAAGGGGGTCCAACAACGTATTAGTATGGTGTTCCTAATAATTCTTTAGGTGAGTGTATATCAGGAGCCCATTCAGATAGGGACCAATAATGTGTCCAGAATGACGCTCCCTTGCACTCTGGTATCGTCCTGTTCCTGCATCTTTCTGTTTTTCCATCTACATGGGCTGTTGTCAATACAGGCGATAATTACCTGTGACACAAGCTATATCAGTCTTTTACACGGGTACCGGTATATTGGTCATTGAGAGGAGGGTGTACGTAGGGCAGCCAGTCCAGGTTCGAGGACAGGGAGTCTCCACCACTAGGGGACGTCCCTGGGCTGAGGCTTTACAAAGGGTGAGTGCAGGGATAGGATAGACACTCCAATACTCCCCATCACTGCCCTGTGTACGCCAACCATCATAACCATATCAATGGTTGGCTACCCTGTATAAGTATCTATTATAATTTTTTTGATTATCATTTGTTTCACAGATATTCAATGGTGAACCACGGAAGTGGTACTATTTTATGAGTATAACTAAGTTTTAAGAGGGTCAATTTTGCTGGAACACTGCGTACTTTATGATCCCACTATAATTTATTCATTAACTCAGCTGGACGTTTAGAGCACACTGCTGGCTCGGTTTGCTCGGTTATTGCTGTCCCATAGAAATGAATGGGAGCATGGTCCGCGCATGCGCGGCACGCTCCCATTAATTTCTATGGGAGAGGCGGGGATTAGCGCTTGGTGGATGGACCCCGGGAAATCCTGGGTCCTCCAGCCACAGTGCTCCACGCTCCGTTCTCGATATAGGTGCGGGTCCCAGCGGTGGGACCTGCACCTATCGGACAATGGGGGCATATCCTAGGTTATGCACATGGGAAGGAAAAATACATGTCACCAGTACATACTAAATGGTAAAACACTGGGTAACACTGATGTGGAAAAGGACTTAGGAATTTTAGTGAACAGCAAAGTAAGCTGTAGAAACCAGTGTCAGACAGCTGCTGTCAAGGCCAATAAGATAATGGGTTGCATCAAAAGAGGCATAGATGCTCGTGGTGAGAACATAGTACTACCACTTTACAAATCACGTCAGACCACACATGGAGTACTGTGTACAGTTCTGGGCTCCTGTGAACAAGGCAGATATAGCAGAGCTGGAGAGGGTTCAGAGAAGGGCAACTAGGGTAATAACTGGGATGGGTGGACATAAACTGCGTCTGGAGAAAAGATGGTTTGTACACAAACATAGAAGAGGATTCTTTACGGTAAGAGCAATGAGACGATGGAACTCTCTGCCTGAGGAGGTGGTGCTGGTGAGTTCACTAAAAGAGTTCAAGAGGGGCCTGGATGTATTTCTGGAGTGTAATAATATTACAGGTTATAGTTACTAGAGCGTCGTTGATACAGGGAGTTATTCTGATTGCCTGATTGGAGTCGGGAAGAAATTTTTTTCCCTTTAAAGTGGGGAAAATTGGGTTCTACCTCAGTTTTTTTTTTTTGCCTTTCTCTGGATCAACTTGCAGGATAACAATCTGGACTAGATGGACAAATTTTTTTGTTCAGCCTTAGAAACTATGTTACTATAGCAAAAGTGGAAAGACCTTTGACTTCATAGTTTATGGTGAAGACCTGGTGGTATGTAAAATTAGGAAATGTATTAAGACTTTTAAGCATTTGGTGTTGGCAAATACTTTGCACTGGAATTACCATGTGGGCAAGGAAAGCAAAACAAATGCATTTATTACAAAATGAAGGCAATTATCTTAGTATGTTGTTTTATACATTGTTAGAAGATATATGTACAATGTTACTTCAAACAGCTATGTTTCTTTGTGACAGATTTGAAACTAATCATCCTCCAGAAAAGTTTATACAGTATCACTTATCAGTGGCAAGATTCAATACCAGTCTTGGTAGTTGAGCATCAGATTCTCATTATACAGTCTTAGGGCTCATGCACATGAACGTATTTTCTTTCCACTTCCGTTTATTTTTTTTTGTGGACCATATGTGGATCCATTTACTTCAATGGGTCCGCAAAAACAGCGGAAGGTACTCAGTGTGCATTCCATTTCTGTATTTACGTTCCGCGATAAAGTAGTGCATGACCTATTATTGTCCGCAAATCACAGTCCGCAAAAAATACGGAACGCACACTGGACACATCCGTATTTTGTGGATCCATACTGTAGAAATGCTATGCCAAGCCCATATTGCTCATGTGTTTAGTGATTAATAAAATTACTGTTTCTGTTTCCGATTTGCAAAAAACGGATCACATACGGAAACTATACAGATATGTTTTATGGAATAACGGAACGGAAGAGGACTTAGATCAGAGAAAAAAAACCTCAGATACGGAACAACGGATCAGTGAAAAACGGACCGCAAAACAACAGTCGTGTGCATGAGCCCTTATTCAGTGATAGCATTGGAGGTTTTGCTGATATTGTCGTCATTTATATTCCAGGTCCTAGGTCGGGAGGTCTACACGTCCAACAATCAGCTTGGTGGCATCCAAATCATGCACAACAATGGTGTCACTCATTGCACAGTGTATGATGACTTTGAGGGAGTGTACACAATTCTGCAGTGGCTTTCCTATATGCCTAAGGTACATTCAATTTACATAGAATAGTAAAATACATAGATTAAATTATGACTTTATTTTGTAGAATATTTTGTAATTTATTATGCATACGCATTAAAAGTACTTTCCCCCCCTCGCCTATGACAGCACCCTTGGCTCTCAGGACAGGAAACAGGAACCACAACCACTTTAAAAGGAGGGACCAACCCCCTACGTGCCAGTTCTGTTTCCTGTCCTAAGGGACAGGGTTGGATAACCACAGCCACGATGAGCAAAAGAGTTGCGGGCGCCCAGTGTATTTAATTATGAGGAGGGCTTACCCAGCGGTGTAAGTCTTCTAAAGGGAGCCGCTGCAGAGGCTGAACCTCTGGCTCTTTCTCCCGCTCCGGTCCCTTCTCGGGTCGGGAGGTGTGCATGCCTCCAGAAACGCGCGTACCTCTGCGGCCGTGTCCACATGTTCGGCTGCTGGCGTTTGACGCACTTCCGGTTTCGGCAGTAGAAGGAAGCGCAAGGGTGTAGACCGGAAGTGGGGGGAGCCGGTGCACGTCCAGCAGAATTTAAGTTCAGCCAGCTCATACTGCTAGCGGGAGAAGAAGCTAGCAGTCTGTTTTCTCCATTTCTGCTGCTACAGTGTGTGACCATGGAGCAGACACAGCACGCAGATCCCACTGAAACCACCAATGAATCTTCGGTACCATGGTCTGGTAAGAGGGGTGAATGCTTCATAAACTTTAAGGTTGTAGTTTCTTATGGGGCTATTTCTCTGTGTTTAGGTCTCCAAGGAGAGTAGAAGGGCCTCCAGATCTAAAGTTAGAGGGTGTGCTATGTGTAAAAAAAAGTTACCCTCGGGCTGGCGGAAGCCTATCTGTCAAGCTTGTGTAAGCAAGTTATTAGAGGATGAGGCCCCATCTCTTATGATCAGTCTAAGACAGATGATCTGGGATGAAGTTAAGGAGTCAGTGAAGGAGTCGGTTAAGAGCCTTTTGGAGGGTCGCCCCAGCACTTCTGCAGCCGCCTCTATCCCCCCTCCAGCGATCAAGAATTACTGTCAGGATTGGATAAGAGGGAGAAAGACTGTCATCAGATGAATCCTTTGATGATCATGTAGCGGGAAGACTGCTTTTTCAGCCTGAGAAAATTAGCTCTCTGCTCAGAGTTGTCAGAGCCACCATGGGGTTAGACGATTATAGAGACTCCATGTTTGAGAGCCTGGGTCCAAGAAAGATGATAGGGAATGGAGTAAACCAGATAGAAGATTTTTCATTCTCCCTTCCATTAAACGTAAATATCCATTTGATCAGGAAGTATCTGCTTGTTGGGATAGGGCCCCAAAACTAGATGCCCCAGTTGCCAAGATTTCCAAAAAAGCGACTTTTCCCTTTGAAGACACAGGTTCCCTAAAGGACCCCATGGATAGAGGGGCGGAAATTTATTTAAAAAAGAGCTGGGAAGCTACGGCGGGAGCTTTTAGACCTGCCATTGCGGCCACTTCTGTGGCTAGATCCCTGAAAATTTGGGTGAAGGATTTAGAAAATCATATAAAAGAGGGAACCCCTAAAGAGCAGCTGCTGTCTTCCTTTGCCACAATTTTTAATGCCATTGATTTCCTGGCAGATTCGTCGGCAGACTCATTAAAATTTTCTGCTAGAGCTTCCGCCCTATCTAACTCAGCACGTAGAGCCATTTGGTTGAAGGATTGGAAGGGAGATTCTACCTCCAAGGCCAAACTATGCTCCATTCCATGTCAGGGTGAATTTTCATTTGGCCCTGTCTTGAGAAGGCCTCAGACAGAAAGAAAGGGTTCCCTTCCACTTGTCAGCAACCTCCTAAAAACCCTTCCGTTCTCAGTCTAATAGGGGTAGTTATAGGAGAAAGGAGGTGTCTAGGCAAACTTCAGGTACTACCAGATCCAAAGGATATCTTTTTTCTGGAGCAGAGGCCTCAAAAAAGCAGCCACAATGACGCCAGGGCCCCGGTGGGAGGTCGGCTTTCTCACTTCGCAGAACATTGGTAAAAGATATCAAGCAGCCCATGGATAATCTCCATCCTAAGAGAGGGCACACAAGATTGTCATCCGCGTCCGCGTCCGTTTTTTTCCTATCATTTGCATGGCAAACCTGTCTTAGATTTTTTTTTACTTTCCTTTATGTCTGGTGATCCTCCAAAAATAAAGGAAGACACACGGAAACAGAAACGGATCACGGAACAACGGAACCTCATTTTGCGGAACGGAACACAACAACGGTCGTGTGCATGAGGCCTAATTCCGAGTCAGGTGTGCACCTTTTTATGGATGACCCTAGATTCAACGTCACAGATGTGCCTACTTTCCCTTCGCAAAGCCTGTCTGATCAGATCCAGAGTTCAGTACCTGTTTTTCTATCAGTCCATTTCCCTAAGACAAGCCATGTCAGTTTTGGGGCTCGTGACAGCTGCCATTCCTGGGGTGGAGTGGGCCCAGTTCCACTCAAGAATACTCCAACTGCAGATTCTGGAATTCTGGGACAGGAGTCCTTTGTCTCTGGACTCAGAGATTAGTTTATCACCCCAGACGCTCTCCTCGCTGGAGTGGTGGATGAATCTGTCGAACCTGCAGGGGGGAGTTCCGTGGCAGAGAGAAGATGTCTTGCTCCTGACCACAGATGCAAGTCCTTACGGTTGGGGGGCCCATTTAGAATCCCTCCTTCTTCAGGGATCTTGGGATCTAGAGATTCAGTCCCAATCTCACAATTTCAGGGAGCTATACGCCATCTGGATAGCCTTGAAGGATAGTCTCCAAATAATAATAGGCAGGAATGTAAAAATGTATTCAGACAACATGACTGCGGCTGCATACATCAACAGACAGGGAGGTACCAGATCCCCGAGTCTAATGTCCCTCAGTCAAAAGATCTTTTGTCTGGCAGAGGATTCTCTTTTGTCAATTTCTGCAGTACATCTGAGAGGAAGGGACAATGTGACAGCAGACTTCTTAAGTCGCCATCATCTTCGTCCAGGAGAATGGTCTTTGGACCAGCAGATATTCAGCAAGATAGTTGCCCTATGGGGTCTTTAAGTGACAGGGTCAACAGGAAGGTAAAGAGGTTCTTCTCTCTTTTTCCAGAAGAGCATCCAACAGCTGAGGATGCTCTAGCCCAATCCTGGAGAGAGGGACTTCTTTATGCATTTCCCCCATTGAAGTTATTGCCAAGAGTCCTAAAGAAGATAAGGGAGGAGAGTGCTTTAGTCATCATGACAGCTCCCTTCTGGCCCAGGAGGGTTTGGTTTTCCTGGCTCTGCAGACTGTCAGTTGCCTTCCCTTCGGGTTCTTCCAGTCATCCCGGGACTTCTAGCTCAGGGTCCCATTCTTCACCCAGCGGTAGAGAATCTTCATTTGACTGCCTGGCTTTTGAAAGACAGATTTTAAGGAAGAAAGGGTTATCAGAGGAGGTAGTCAACACTCTACAGGGAGTGCAGAATTATTAGGCAAATGAGTATTTTGACCACATCATCCTCTTTATGCATGTTGTCTTACTCCAAGCTGTATAGGCTCGAAAGCCTACTACCAATTAAGCATATTAGGTGATGTGCATCTCTGTAATGAGAAGGGGTGTGGTCTAATGACATCAACACCCTATATTAGGTGTGCATAATTATTAGGCAACTTCCTTTCCTTTGGCAAAATGGGTCAAAAGAAGGACTTGACAGGCTCAGAAAAGTCAAAAATAGTGAGATATCTTGCAGAGGGATGCAGCACTCTTAAAATTGCAAAGCTTCTGAAGCGTGATCATCGAACAATCAAGCGTTTCATTCAAAATAGTCAACAGGGTCGCAAGAAGCGTGTGGAAAAACCAAGGCGCAAAATAACTGCCCATGAACTGAGAAAAGTCAAGCGTGCAGCTGCCAAGATGCCACTTGCCACCAGTTTGGCCATATTTCAGAGCTGCAACATCACTGGAGTGCCCAAAAGCACAAGGTGTGCAATACTCAGAGACATGGCCAAGGTAAGAAAGGCTGAAAGACGACCACCACTGAACAAGACACACAAGCTGAAACGTCAAGACTGGGCCAAGAAATATCTCAAGACTGATTTTTCTAAGGTTTTATGGACTGATGAAATGAGAGTGAGTCTTGATGGGCCAGATGGATGGGCCCGTGGCTGGATTGGTAAAGGGCAGAGAGCTCCAGTCCGACTCAGACGCCAGCAAGGTGGAGGTGGAGTACTGGTTTGGGCTGGTATCATCAAAGATGAGCTTGTGGGGCCTTTTCGGGTTGAGGATGGAGTCAAGCTCAACTCCCAGTCCTACTGCCAGTTTCTGGAAGACACCTTCTTCAAGCAGTGGTACAGGAAGAAGTCTGCATCCTTCAAGAAAAACATGATTTTCATGCAGGACAATGCTCCATCACACGCGTCTAAGTACTCCACAGCATGGCTGGCAAGAAAGGGTATAAAAGAAGAAAATCTAATGACATGGCCTCCTTGTTCACCTGATCTGAACCCCATTGAGAACCTGTGGTCCATCATCAAATGTGAGATTTACAAGGAGGGAAAACAGTACACCTCTCTGAACAGTGTCTGGGAGGCTGTGGTTGCTGCTGCACGCAATGTTGATGGTGAACAGATCAAAACACTGACAGAATCCATGGATGGCAGGCTTTTGAGTGTCCTTGCAAAGAAAGGTGGCTATATTGGTCACTGATTTGTTTTTGTTTTGTTTTTGAATGTCAGAAATGTATATTTGTGAATGTTGAGATGTTATATTGGTTTCACTGGTAAAAAAAAAAAATTGAAATGGGTATATATTTGTTTTTTGTTAAGTTGCCTAATAATTATGCACAGTAATAGTCACCTGCACACACAGATATCCCCCTAAAATAGCTAAAACTAAAAACAAACTAAAAACTACTTCCAAAAATATTCAGCTTTGATATTAATGAGTTTTTTGGGTTCATTGAGAACATGGTTGTTGTTCAATAATAAAATTAATCCTCAAAAATACAACTTGCCTAATAATTCTGCACTCCCTGTATTGGCAAGTCGCAAGAGAGTCATGTCTAAGATCTACTTACGTGTTTGGAGGGCCTTTTGTATATTCGCAAATAAACCAGTAAATGTACTTGAAGCGCCTGATTTGCCTCTAGTTTTAGATTTTCTACAAGAAGGCTGGAGGAGGAAGCTTAGGCCTAGTACTTTAAAGGTTCAGATTTCGGCCTTAAGTACTCTTTTTGAGTTCAAGCTGGCTGAGCATGCTTGGATAAACAGATTTATAACTGCAGTTTCAAAGTTAGCTCCAGTCCATAGAGTTAAGATTCCACCATGGGATCTATATCTGGTACTTTCTGCCCTTACGTCAGATCCCTTTGAACCCATTCAGGAGATCTCCATAAAGGTTTTAACACTAAAATTGGCCTTTTTACTAGCTATTACTTCAGCTAGGAGAGTGAGTGAGATTTCGGCCTTTTCTATTAAAAAGCCGTATTTAAATATTTTGGAGGGTCGAGTGATAATTTCGCCAGATCCTTCATTTTTACCAAAGGTGTCTTCTTCCTATCATCGTTCTCATGACATCATCTTACCTTCATTCTGTGCCTCTCCAGCTGTTGCAAAACTACAACTTCCAGCATGCCTAGACTGCTTCAGCCTACAGCAGGGCATGGTTGGAATTGTAGTTTTACAACAGCTGGAGAGCCGCAGGTTGGCTAGCCCTGGTCTAGAAGTTAGGAGGTGTCTATTACAGTACCTAGAAATCACTCAACCTTGGAGATCTTCCTCTAAGTTTCTCATTTCCTTTCAGGGCAAGAGAAAGGGTTTGACCGCTATCTCCCAGACTATAGCAAGGTGGATAAGACAGGCTATTCATTTATCGTATTCCTCCAAGGGAGTTCCCCCACCTACAGGATTTGGGGCCCACTCTACCATAGCGGTCTCCACGTCCTGGGCAGAAAGAACCTCTACCTCCATGGAGCAAATTTGTAGAGCTGCTACCTGAAGTTCTCCTCACACGTTTTTCAAACATTACAGGCTTCATTTACCCTCTAATGAGGGTCTGATATTTGGATGTAAAGTCCTTCAGGCAGTTGTCCCTCCCTAATCTGATCTCGCTTATAGATCCAAGGGTGCTGTCATAGGCGAGGGGGGAAATATGTGATTACACTTATCGGTAATCTTTTTTCCTTGAGCCTATGACAGCACACGCTTAATTCCCTTCCCTAATAAAAAAAAAAATATATATATATATATATATATATTTATATATATATATCAATATATGAAAAATTATAAATAAGTGCATAGAAGAGTTATTGTTATGAGACGTTTGTGTTTCCTTAGTTCTTGGAATAGTACTGGTGTGTAGGGGGTTGGTCCCTCCTTTTAAAGTGGTTGTGGTGTCCTGAGGAGGGGGCGGACACTATCCAAGGGTGCTGTCATAGGCTCAAGGAAAAAAGATTACCGGTAAGTGTAATCACATATTTTCTCCAGAATTAGGGCTCATTCAGACGGCCGTATGCTGTCCGCAAAAATACTGAATGCTATCCGTTTTTTTGCGGATCCGCAAAAAAACGGATCTGCAAAAAAACGGATAGCATTCAGTATTTTTGCGGACCCATAGACTTCAATGGGGCCATGTCCTGATTTTCACGGACAAGTATAGGACATGTTTCATTTTTTTTGCGGATCCGCAAAAAAACGGATAGCATTCAGTATTTTTGCGGACAGCATACGGCCGTCTGAATGAGCCCTTAAGCAACTGATCAGGAAGTGAAAGGTATCATTACATTCAGCTAAGCTAGTGCCTGGTTACACAATGAAGTTTCCTGTGACACTGGAAATACTCCTAAATAATCTACTATAAGATTTATAAGATTTGAGTAATAATGTTTAATGTAAAATACATGTGTAGTGCTCAGAAATGGAAATTAATGGGCTGTTCAGCCCCCTTTCCCTGCTGGACCTATGGAGGGAAGCTTGCTTACCTGCTCTGGGTTGCTCGGTTCCAGCTTTTTCTAACATGCATTTCCTACTGGTGCCGCAACATTGATATCCTGCTGCTGCCCGTAATACTACACCTATTATGTTCTCCAATGCCCCCAAATACTATAGCAATATAACAAAATAGCAAAGACAGGTGCACTCTGCGGTCTTACTAAACCCTCAAACTGATGTTAAAATTGAGAGATTAGCCAACATATCCTACAGTGTAGGACATGTCTGAGCCCGAGCACCGCGCCAAGGTTTCTCAAGTAGCTTGGGAACCTAACACTCACCTACCTGCGCCGTATGGGCACTACCAGGAGCCAGTGGGCAAATTACAGGAGCATGAGGCCGACTCACAAACAACTCACCAGTTACCTCCAGCATGTAGCCATGCTTGCAATGGGAGGAGGGAGGAGTCTGCGAGTCCCACTCAAGACTGGCTGGTATGGCCCAGGCCTCACAGGTGCACCTAAATGTAGCCTGTAGATGGAAAACAGGCACATTTAAATTGGAGTTTATACACCTCCAGGCATTCTATAAATATAAACTGAAAAGAATGGCGTGGCATTAACCAAGCAGGAAATGCTCAAACCCACATGCGGTTGTGCATATATATAGGGGAGCAAATCCTGCACTTGTGGCCCATTGCTAATGACGATCCCCAGCAAAAATTCATACAATGGAGGATGCCCGCAGCGAACCACAAGTACCACAATAGACATCCTACACAAGATAGCAATTATGTGGATGTAGTAATCAATATAGCAATATAACAAAATAGCAAAGATAGGTGCACTCTGCGGTCTTACTAAACCCTCAAACTGATGTTAAAATTGAGAGATTAGCCAACATATCCTACGGTGTAAGACATGTCTGAGCCTGTTTTCCATCTACAGGCTACATTTAGGTGCACCTGTGAGGCCTGGGCCATACCAGCCAGTCTTGAGTGGGACTCGCAGACTCCTCCCTCCTCCCATTGCAAGCATGGCTACATGCTGGAGGTAACTGGTGAGTTGTTTGTGAGTCGGCCTCATGCTCCTGTAATTTGCCCACTGGCTCCTGGTAGTGCCCATACGGCGCAGGTAGGTGAGTGTTAGGTTCCCGAGCTACTTGAGAAACCTTGGCGCGGTGCTCGTGCTCAGACATGTCCTACACCGTAGGATATGTTGGCTAATCTCTCAATTTTAACATCAGTTTGAGGGTTTAGTAAGACCGCAGAGTGCACCTGTCTTTGCTATTTTGTTATATTGCTATATTGATTACTACATCCACATAATTGCTATTTTGTGTAGGATGTCTATTGTGGTACTTGTGGTTCGCTGCGGGCATCCTCCATTGTATGAATTTTTGCTGGGGATCGTCATTAGCAACGGGCCACAAGTGCAGGATTTGCTCCCCTATATATATGCACAACCGCATGTGGGTTTGAGCATTTCCTGCTTGGTTAATGCCACGCCATTCTTTTCAGTTTATATCCCCCAAATACTATACTGAAGAAATTCAAGTGCTCCTAAAATTCCCACCAATAGTAATAATTCTCTCCCAGAGTACCCTCATTAGTAATAGTGCCCCCTGCAGTCATAATGCTCCCAGAGAGTGCCCCTGTTAGTATTAGTGGCCTTCATATTGTGCCTATTAATAATGCCCCCACAGAAGCCCAGTAGTAATAATGTCACATAGTGCCCCAAGTAGTGCCAAAGCTCCCCAATGTCCCCCCAGTAGTAATAAGGACCATCCATAAGGCCCCTTGTAGAGTCCCCGGCAGTTAAAGGGGTTGTCCGGGTTCAGAGCTGAACCCGGACATCCCTCCATTTTCACCCCGGCAGCCCCCCTGACATGAGCATCGAAGCAGTTCATGCTCCGATGCTCTCCTTTGCCCTGCGCTAAATTGCACAGGGCAAAGGCATTTTTAGGAGTTCCAGTGACGTACCGGGGCTCTCCATGGGGCTGACAGGAACCCCGGTGACGTCACCGGCACTGATGGGCGGGATTTAGCTCTGCCTTAGCCAGTAAAACGGGCTAGCCTCAGGGGGGCTTCCTGGGTGAAAAAAAAGGGTATGTCCGGGTTCAGCTCTGAACCCGGACAACCCCTTTAAAATGTTCCCAAAGTGCCAACATTTGCTTTAATGCCCTCCTCTAGTACATCCAGTAGTTAAGATCCCTCTATAGTGCTCCCGGTTGGTATAATGCCTTCTATAGTGCCCTTAAGCAGTTATAATGGCCCACAGTAGTAATAGGTCCCCCTTTAGGCCCCTAGTAGGTATTATGACACTATAGTGCCCCAGTAGATATTATGCCCCCTTTAGTGCACACAGTAGGTATAATGCCCCATGTTGTGCTCCCAGAACTTATGGGTCCACTTGTTTTGCCCCTAGTACTTATAGTGCCCCCCTGTTGTGCCCCCAAGTACTTATATATTTTGTACCCCTGTACCCCAGTACTGTTTTATTGCCCCCAAATTGATGAAGGCAAAAAAAATCCAAATACTTGCTGGTTTCTTGGCTTACGCGGTCACGATGAGGTTAATGAACCGCCTGCGTCTTGGCTAAGGCCCAGTTGCAGGTGATTGTGATGTCATTACTTTGCAACAACCTGCATTGCCCTATTGTCTCATAGGCCACAGGCCTAGTGACCTGTGGCCTATGAGACTGAATGATGGGACAGGCATATGCTCCTGTGTCCCACTGCAGTATATCAACTGAATTACTGTCCTGGCAGCCACTGGGTTTGGGATGCTGAACAAAACATCTTGGTCCCAAGACCTGGTTGTTTTGACCTAGTCACGCTCCTGAATCTTATTGTGGATTATTTAGCAGTTTTTACATTTCTTTTAAAGGGAATCTGACACCAGGAAGTTAACTGTGAAACAAGGTGCACTGCCTTGTAGCACAGCTGAATTTACCAATCCATTGTTTCATTGTGCAGAAAAGGTACTTTCAATCCATATGCAAATGGAGTTAATTACACTGAGGATGGACACAAGCCATTGGGCACCCCTGTTCCTCCCCTACCTCTCCATCAGAGTCTCCAACTCCATTTTGATTGACATATATGTATTATCTTAGTTACTGTATGTGTTGTTTGCAGTATTAATAGTCCAGATCAACACAGATAGCACTGACTTAACATTCTAGCTCTGTAGAGTGGAGGCATCAATGAGCCAAGCAGGCTTGGACTGGCCCACAGGGGTACAGGTAAATCCCCTGGTGGGCCCCTGAGCAAGGTGGGCCCCTAGTCTCCCACCCCCTGCTCAAGAGGCACATAACACAGTAGACTTACTGCATTACATACATATATTCAATGTACAGCACCTCAACCTGCCTATGTTCATAGAAAAAACTTGATAGATTATTAAAGAAACTTCCCGGTTTATTATTATGGACACGATCAGAGCTGAGATGACTTCTAGGTATAGAGGAAAGCTTGCCAGTATCCTCTTTTCTCCAGAACCTACCTTCTCAAAGTTGCTGCAGGGACCCCCATATTCAATCATCTGGTAGCATGTTGCTGCTGTGTGAGCAGGTAATATTTGAATGTATCCGTACGGTGTGCCCCCAAAATAAATGTTACTGGTGGACCCTAGGCACCCCAGTCCGACACTGGAGCCAAGATTGGGTGTAATTACAGCCATTCACCACTGCAGAAACTTCTTTATCTCTTTCCTAGTAAAACCAGCAATTTCCACCCACCTTGGTCACAAAGACATTTGCTGAAAAAACTCTGGTGACAATTTTATATAACCTTGTACTAGAGGAATGATTTTACAGCAGTTTACATCATTTTGCTTCAGTTTTTAAAGGGAACCTGTCACCAGGATTTTGGTTATAGAGCTGAGGACATGGGTTGCTAGATGGCCGCTAGCACATCCGCAATATCCATTCCCCATAGCTCTCTCTGCTTTTATTGTGTAAAAAAACGATTTTATAGATATGTAAATGAACCTTAGATGAGTCCTGTCTCTTCCATGCTTGAGAGATGAATCCAGCGTTCTGACTCTGTGCCCAGCCATGCCCACTGCGAAGGATCCCAACACCGCCCCACATCCTGCTAATCTCTTCCTTGCTGCCCGACGTCATAAAACTAGAGCGCTGTAATCTCGCGATGCGCGAGCTAATGCATGCGCAGTTCGTTCCCTGAGGCAGATGCCAGCACAGGTAAGGAACACTATGCCGACACTGCGCATACGCTAGCCCGCGCATCGCGAGATTTCGGAGCTCTAGCTTTGTGACGTTGGGGAGCAAGGAGGAGATTAGCAGGATGCGGGGCAGTGCTGGGCTCCTTCACAGTGGACGTGGCTTGGCTCCGGAATCGTTAGTAACAGCTCTTTCGGCTTCTTACTTGCCTAATTTACATATCTATGTTTTTTGACACAATAAAAGCACAGAGAGCTATGGGGAATGGATATTGCGGATGTGCAATCTGCGATGTGCGCTATGATAGAATACTTATTACCTATAGTGATCTGTCTCTTCACAGGCACTTTCCTGCTAACACCAAGCAGTCAAATTGTGAATTTATTTGCATACTATAACTTTCACTGTACATTGCTGATTTGCTGTTTGTTCCCTCTTTAAACAGTGCATTTCCAGTCCTGTGCCCATAATTTCTCCAAAGGATATAATTGAAAGACAGATTGAGTTTGTTCCTACCAAAGCTCCTTATGATCCTAGATGGATGCTGGCTGGACGACCTCACCCATGTATGTTTATATGTGAAATTACTATTTGATCATATGTTGATTATATTTTCATCATATAAAATGGTATGAGTTATCATTTGTTATTTTTTGTTTCTTAAAATCTGAAAAGTTATACTAATAAGGGCATCTTGAGATCTCAGTGCAGCCATGTTATGTACACCAGTAGAGCGATGGAACATAACCACACACATGGCCATGTCTACATAGAAAATTGTGAGTGCCCTTATTTTTAGACTGATTGGTCTCTCCACTCCCCAACAGTCTGACCTTTGTGACATGTATGGAAAGGTCCTGATTAGTCACAATTTTACTACTTGTGTTAAATCCTCCTCCTACTTTACCACCCATTATCCAGCAAAATAACAATACATTAAAATATGAATATATGAATTCTCATTTACTCAGGCTTTGTTTATATCTTCTTTAGGAATAGTTTAGAAAATGTTTTAGTTTTTTTCCTCATGCAAGCCTGAAAATAGAATTCAAGCAATGATGGATCTGTTAACATGTTGGACACAAACAATGCCCAATGAACTCCATTGACTTTTTAGAGGGTCTTTTAGGTTCCATTACATCCATCCTTGTGAAAACCAGTGCTGCACACTGTTTTTATCTGTCGAAATAAACTGACTCTTCGAACTGAGCCTCAAACACAGATGTAAACAGAGCCTTTCTTTTACTGAATTGTAATTTTTGTTTTAAAGGGCTTCACACATTTTATAAAATCCCTGAAACTATTGTGACATTGTGTCTTTCCTCTGTAATATATAATTTCTATCTAAATATAGATATATAGGTCTAAGAAGGGTTTTCACCAGGGGCATAACTAGGAAAGGCTGAGCCCTATAGAAAATTTCTGAACGGCTCCCCTACCCCTCTTGTGCATGAATATTTTTGGTACTGTATATCATTAGCATAGAAAGGAATGTGATAAAATATAACCAATAATTGCCTGTAAAATCCCGCCTCTCCAGAGCCGATAGTCCGTAGTACCCTCTATTCTAAGGCTACTTTCACACTAGCGTTCTTACTGGATCCGGCAAGGTCCTGCAAAAACGCTTCCATTACTAATGATACAACCATCTGCATCCGTTATGAACGGATCCGGTTGTGTTATCTTTAACATTTCCAAGACGGATCCGGTTGTATTATCTTTAACATTTCCAAAACGGATCCGTCATTAACTCCATTAAAAGTCAATGGAGGACGGATCTGTTTTCTATTGTGGCAGATTGTGGCGGAGAAAACGGATCCGTCCCCATTGATCAGTTTCCCAGGACGGAAAGCAAAATGCAACATGTTGCAGTTTGCTCTCCGGTATGGGAACGCAACTAAACGGAACGGAATGCATTTTGGAGTACACTATTCTGTTCAGTTTTGTACCCCTTGACAATGAATGGAGACAAAACTGAAGCGTTTTCCCCCCGGTATTGAGCCCCTATGACGGAACTCAATATCAGAAAATTTAAACGCTAGTGTGAAACTACCCTTAGGGGACATTCACACGCTGGTTTAGGTTGCTGGAATTTTGGCATGCGTTCCAAACCAAAATTCCTGCAGCAAACGCTGTTTTGCTGGCTGTTTAAAGCCATGACTGCGCCAAGAGGGGACATGTCTCTTCTTGGTGTGTTCTGTGGACAGATACCACTTGAAGCTTTTGCAGGTTTCCACCCGCAGTTTACCTCTATTTGATGGAGCTAAGCCGTGGGCAGATCCACAGCATCTAAAGTGAACAACTTGCCACTGTCTAAACATTCTCTTAAAAGGGTTATCCAACACTATAGCAGATCTCAGAGTGGCTGACCCATAGTGGTGATCATACTTACTGTCATGCCCTGCTCAGGCTATGTGCGGAGGTCTGCCAGATTAGAAGCACGTGTCTAGCCTTTTGTTTTGTTTTGGAGTCAAGCTAGATCCGCCTCCCTTCAGGTGCACTGGGTGGGGTCGTTGGTTTCAGTTTAAATCACACCCACTCCCAGTGTTCCCTGCGGGTTATAGCTTCTGTCTGGCTCTGTGTTTGCAAGGAAGGAAGGATTGGCTGTTCCTGCTCAAAAGATAAGTTGGTTTTTTGTTCTCTTGTGGTTTGCTGTCTAGGCTGTTAGAGAGACGCCTGCCCCTCCAGGTTCGGAGGGAGCAGGCTGCCTCTATTTCCCCTTTCATCATCTTAGGGATTTTTAGGGTATTCTCAGCCCAGGCACAAGGACACATTATTCCCACCTTAAGGGTCTGAACGTGGGCTTAGCAGTATAGGGAGAGCTGGTAGGGATTTATCAGGAGGTGACCTTGATCCCCAGCTTCTTGCCTAGAAATTTGTTTGTTTATTTATCTGTATTTCTATATCCTGTCCGCCGTGACACTTACCTGTTGATGAAGGCACGTGACGGCTGCAGTCAATAAATGGCCACAGCGGTAACCTGCTTCCCTTGCATCACCTGCAAGTCGCCACCGCAGCCCGTCAACAGGATGTTGATAACTGTGCATTAGGGCTCATGCACACAAACATATTTTCTTCCCTCTTCCGTTCCGTTTTTTTTTGCAGACTGTATGAGGAACCATTCACTTCAATGGGTCCGCAAAAACAATGGAAGGTACTTGGTGTACATTCCGTTTTGGTATTTCTGTTCCACAAAAAAGTAGTGCATGTCCTATTATTGTCTGCAAATCACGGTCCGAGGCCCCATTCAAGTCGATGGGTCCGCAAAAAATACTCAACGCACCCGGAACACATTCGTATTTCATCCGTATTTTGCTGATCCATACTATAGAAATGCTATGCCCAGGCCATATTGCTCATGTCTTTGGTGATTAATAAGTTACTGTTTCCGTTTCCGATCCGCAAAAAACGGATCGCATACGTAAACCATACTGATATGTTTTCTGGAATAACTGAATAGAAGAGGACTTAAATCAGAGGGAAAAAAACCTCAGATACAGAACAATGGATCCGTGAAAAACAGACCGCAAAACAACAACGGTCGTGTGCATTAGCCCTTAGGGAGAGGAAGATCCGGCCGTTGACCGATAGAGACAGTGACCAGGTAGGCATGATCTCACCACTGCCAATCAGCCACTCACTGATCTCAGCAGTTATGTTTTAATGTATAGCACAAAGTCGCTGAGACTTGTAATTGGCTGCAGTAGTCAGTTTGATTTCCACTTGCAGAGACCACTTAAACATCATCGCTGGCAAATCAGGGGATTTAGAAGTTGAGTAGTGGATATTTATTTATTTTACCTTATCACATTTGCTACTGTGAGGACATATACATTTTTTTTTTCCTTTTTTTTTTTTTTTTTTATCCATGGTTCCTCTACAAACTAGAGATGATGAAGAAGAAAAAAACTTGTTGTTCCAAATGTTGTCAATGTGCAATCTGAGGAAATCTGTCATGCGCTATTCTGGTCTGCAAAAACAGAGTAGGACTTGCTGCAATTTTTCCATGTCCATGCAGATACCATTTACTGAAAATGGAAGAAAAAGTGCTGGAATAGTATATTTGACTACGCTATTTCATACAATAGTAGGATATAGGCAGGCAGTCTTTTCACTTTTACACAGATTTATTACAACCTCCCTCCTATCCCAGGACGAGATGAAGAGGTGAATTAGGGCAGAGATTATAGTGGTTAGAGATGAGGTGGAAAGGGATTGGCTAACGGGCACAGGTCGTGAGGTGTGATTTGGAGATTAAGGTGGAAAGCTTTTCTTAACTGATGGTGGTAAACTGGGTTAGGTGCAAAAAGCACTGAGTGGTTCTGTGGAGGGGTAGTGGGGGTTGTTGCTTGAAGATTTTTAAGCTTTTGTAAATTTTGTCTTTAAAATATGAGGCAAAGTCTTCCGCGTAGATTAAGTGTGTGGGAGGGGGCATCAGGGGAACGGAGTAGAGACATGAAGGTATTTAACAAGTATTTGGGGTACTGGGAAATAGTCTTATATAAGCAGATGTGAGAACAGACTTGAAGTTGAGGGTAGCTTGTTTGTATGAGATGAAGTCTTCCTTGGAGTGGGTTGTCTTCCAGAGTTCTGCCACTCTTGAAACTTGCCTTAAGTTTTTTGTCTGGTTGTCAGGGTTGTCTATTGATTTGCCAGGGTCTGGTGTGTGTGAGAGGTGCGACTCAGTCAAGGGCTGAAATCATTGCAGCGGCTGTGTCAGCATTGTGAAGGGACGATATGGTGGACGAGAGCGAGAGAGAATCAGAGTGTGTTTTAAGTTAGAGATTAACAGCAAAAGAATCACAGGTGGCACTGCTGATGCGTGTTCACACTGGTGCGTGCCTGCACAAGCCTCTCGATACCTCAAAAAAACAAAACAGCGAGGTGGTGCACAATCCAAAAGATATAGTCATTAAATCTTGCAAACTGAGATAAAGAAAAAATAGGCAGCACTGACCAATGGTTCATTTGCTTCTTTATTTCAAGCAGACAAGTGCTTCATGCGGCAAGGTAGAGTTTAAAGAGGACCTTTCACCAGAAGAAAGTATCTAAACTAACTATACAGACGTGTAGAGCGGCGCCCAGGGATCCCCCTGCACTCACTGTTATCCCCGGGCGCCGCTCTGTTTTCCGGTTATAGCCTCCGGTATGTTCGTAGTTAGGCTCCACCCAGGGGAACCTGCCAGCGTCTCTTTCTCCTATGCTGTAGCGCTGGCCAATCGCAGCGCCCCAGCTCATAGCCAGGCTATGAGCTGAGCGCTGCGATTGGCCAGCGCTACAGCATAGGAGAAGGAGACCGCGGCAGGCTCAACTGGGTGGAGCCTAACTACAAACATACCGGAGGCTATAACCGGAGAACGGAGCGGCGCCCGGGGATAACAGTAAGTGCAGGGGGATCCCTGGGCGCCGCTCTACACGTCTGTATAGTTAGTTTAGATACTTTCTTCTGGTGAAAGGTCCTCTTTAAGTTAGAGATGTTTGCGGTTTCTGCGTTAGCGCAGTTTACTTTATTTGGATATTTTTACATTCCCTCCACAACTATTCATCTTTGTGTCTGAAATGCTAGCTCCAGCCAGGCTGCAAATCAGGTGGCTTTCAGATTTTAATTTAGTAGAGACGTTAAGAAAGCAGATGATTCCAGGTGATAAGTTAAAGAAGATATCTGGTAGGTGAAAAGTTAAAGCCATTTATTAGAGAAGATAGGGCTATGAGATTCTTCAATGTGACGGGAGACACTGGGACAGAATCTAAACCAGCAGCGCAGGCTCCTGATTGGAAGATAGATCTGAATGGATGCTCACACTGTACATTGAGGCCAAGACGCCTGCAATGTAGAACATAGTAATTACAAGGCTTTTTTCTCCATGATAAAACACTCTTGCCTGCCACTTTAAGTCAGGAAAGGTTACAGCACTTGGAGACATTGTTTTAATTGGTTTTGGGCTTATGATTTCAGAGGTTGGGGTTCAAATGAATCTGTTTTCTGCTCTGACTGTTTGCAGGGCTGTAGCTTGTTGAAAGTGTCCGATACAAGGAATTAGATAGAAACTAGCAAACATTAATCACAATGTTGCACTTTATATACTGTGAACATGCTGATTCAGCCATTCATCGAATACAAGGCAGACTGTAGAGTTTGTCTCAAATCTTATTGGAAAAAAAAAAAGCTGTCGAATGATTTTCCAGCTTAATGACATATTTTACAGGTATGAAAGTTTAATGTTCTTTAATATTTTGCATGATAAATTTGAGATTGCAGAATACTACATGCCCATGAAAGAAAAATCCCAATGTCTATAATGGAATGTACGAAGAGTGATATGTTTTAGAATAATATTTTTTTTTATATATGTATCCACTAAGGTTATCATTAATATTACAATTAGTATTGTTGTTATTTAGCAGTTACAGTAGCCTCCATTTAGTGTTTTTACAATTAAGATAGTGACAGGAAAGCCAGAGTTAGTGTAAGATAAAAATATAATAACACTGTTATAACGTGGATTACGTTCATATCATAGCATTTCATAACTGATACTTGATCTTGTGAATTTACAATTACAGGAATACTTAATCTTGCTTCTCTTTTGCTGTATGTGCAGTGTACTTGTTGACTAAGAATAATGATAGTATGCATACATTTTAGACTCGCTTGCTAGTATGGAGCCAGTTTTTAAAGTATTAGTGTAAATCCTCTAGAACAAGTAAACACTAGTGAAAAGCAGACCGGCGGATGTTCGGGTTTGATGGGTTTGGCCAAACTTTGTAAAAAATTTGGTTCGGGTCCTGAACTTGACCCCGAACACCAAACTCCATTGAAGTCAATGTGGTCTCGAACTTTGAAAGAAAAATGGTTGTAAAAAAAGTCATAAAAAAGGGCTAGAGGGCTGCAAAAGGAACCAACATGGTGATAAGAGCAGTACAAGTGCCCTGCAAACAAATGTGGATAGGGAAAGGATTTAAAATACCTAAAAATAAAAAAATATTAATCTTGAACCAGGAGGCTGAGGTCCAAGTGGAGTAGGTAGTTGAAGTTGTAGACCTGGTGGTGTAGGTAGTAGAGGCAGAGGAGGAAGCCAACACTGTTTTTGTGGGGGGAGGGGGGTTTTCTTTAATTTTTTTTATTTTTTATTTGCCTATTAATTCTGTGTGTGACCTATAGCCATTTTTTGGGGTGTAGCCGGTAAACTTCTCTAATTTGCCAATATGACAAATCATAATCTTGAGCCAGGAGGTGGAGGTCTGTGTATAGGATTAGCAGGTGGCATTGTAGGTGGAAAAGGCAGGGGAGGAAGCCAACACGGTTTATTTTTTTTATGTGTCTTTCAATTCTGTGTGTGACCTTTTGCAATTTTTTTGGGTGTGGCCAGTAAATTTCTCTACTCTGCCAATACAAGACACAATTATTTTTCTTTCCTTTTTTTTTGGGGGGGGGGGGGGGGTTTGTGGAGGCCCCAAAACATTGGAAATTAGCAAATAGAATTCAGAAATTGCGCTGGAGTATAAGAGACATATAAGAAATAATAATCTTGAGCCAGGAGGTGGATGTCCTACTGGAGGAGGAGGCAGACGTGGCGGTGTAGGTGGAGAAGGTAGCCAACAATTTTAGTTTTTTTTGTTTGTGGAGGCCCCAAAACATTTGGAAATAGCAAGTGTGCTGCAGTATAACAATGGCTGGGTGCAGCCGGTATACCTCTCTACTCTGCCCAAGGTACGGACAAGTTCTGTGGGATCCATGCCTTGAAAAGCATAATATTTAAGGTGAGTGCCTATAGCTATTCAATTGCCACAGAAAAAAGCCTTATGGGCTTCCCATTAGGTCAGAGGGTAATCTATAGAACCTAAGTTATCAGTAAAATATTCAACTAGTTTGGTTCAAAGTTCATCTCTGAGGTGTTTTTTAATTTTTTTATTAAAGATTGATTTAATCACTAATTCACAAAATCCAGAGGTAAGATATCCTGTGCAGAGCAAAAGGGATAACAGGGGACAGAGAATACGTCTGTTTTGAAGTGCAGTCAAAAAGAGGTCTGATAAGAGGTCTGTATCATGGCTCCTGTAAAAACCAGTAGAGCGTAAGGTCTTATTCACACAGTCAGTGTTCGGCCAGTAATTTCTATCAGTGATTGTGAATCAAAACAGGTACAGGTCAAAAACACAGAACAGGTGCAGAACTTTCCATTATACCTTCACTGCTGGAAATCGCCAAAACACTCACATGTGAATAAGATCTTATGTACGGGCTTTGGACATGATAATTTCTTGTAGCACAAAGTCATGTACCCCAAAGATAACACCTCGTGGTGTAGAGGATGACCCTTTAGGTCTTTAGGCACATTGTGCTCTGTCAAGCTTAAAGAGGACCTTTCACCGCTCGTGACTTGACTGTTTTAATAGCTTCATGCATTCCCCATGTCATAATTCTGGAGCATCTATTCTTATGGCTCTATGTTGTGCCATTCTTTTATTATTTCTACTAGAAGTTATGAATGAATTGCTAGCAGTTTGCAGTAAGGGTAAAGAGGGGTGGTAACCAGTTGGAGGGGTATACCTGCAAAGACTTACTCTATCCAATCCGTTACTCCACTTTCACACTGTGCAGGTACACACACCCAACTGGTTGCCACCCCTCTGTACCCTTACTGCAGACTGCTAGCAATTCATTCATAACTTATAGTAGAAATAATAAAGGAATAGCGCAGCATAGAGGATAGATGCTGGTCACAGACATACGGACGTCCCGGTGACAGTGAGTGGCAGGAGATCTGTGAGACTGGCAACGCTGGTTGTCCTTGTGGATCAATAGGTGTCTGTGTTGTTTCTGGTAATGGCCACACCCCTTGCCTCCAGGTGTGGCTATTAGGGTAATTTAATCTTCCTTATTTAAGCCTCATGCAGACACATGAGATACCGAACTGGCATAGCAGGAGTGCACGTCGTCATTGGTTGCTGCTGTACAGTAATACACTCATATAGATCATGCGAGTGTATTACTGTACTGCGGCGGGGGCACAAAGCGCACAGTGTCATAGCAACCAATGACGCCGTGCGCTCTTTCAATGCCAGTCTGGTATCTCAGTGACCATGTTCCACGGACGTCTGCATGAGGCTTTATAGTTGCTTCTCCCACTGTGCTGTGCGGTTTATAGCTTCTGTGCCTGTGGATTGTTTGTGGTTGGATCTCGGCTGAGTTCCTGGTGCTAGTATAGCTTCTTTGAAGTTAAGTATTTCCTTTCTATTTTGTATCTTGTTTGGGTTCTGCATGTTTAATTTCCCTATTGTTTGTATTAGGCCTGAAGTAGACTCCTGTTTGTCCTTTCTTTTGGAGGAACAGGTAGTCTCGTCCCTGCCAATAGTACCAGGGTCCTATAGGGCTAGATAGGACTCTAGGTATTCCTGCGTATGAACTCGCCTACTTTTGGGGTCTGTTCATACTGGTAGTCAGTCAGGATTTTGGTTAGGGTTTTCCCTAGTTCTCAGGCCTGATTCCCTGTTTCCCCCTACCCTCCTATGCTCGGTGTGGTGTTTCTCTCTCACACCGAGGCGTGACAATGCTCCAGAATTGTTATTACATGAGGAATGCATGAAGCTATTAAAACAGGCATCTCAGTAGTGGTGAAAGTTCCTCTTTAATAACACATGAAGTAGGCTTCTCTAAAATGGTTTTCAAGTCCTCTGTATCTGTTACCTCTGGCAGCCCTCTCACCCTGATATTCTTATGCCACCCTCAATTATCCAGGTCTTCTAGGTGACGGTCTCCTTCAAGGCCTGAGATTATGACACAGAGGCCTGTAGTATTTGGACATATCTGCATAGCTCATCCTTAGCATCTTCCAAAGAGTCCACTCTGTCTGCAATACATTTGAGAACCTGTCTGACCGCTGAAATTTCCATATTGCACGTTTCATGCAGTACAGAAATAAAGGTCTTAAAATTGGCTTTAGTAGTCAGGTGCTGTATATACTTGTAGAAGGATTTAGAACCGCCACGAGGTGCAGTCACCACTATAGATGCATCAGAGAAAAAATCTGAGGGGTCATCCCAGTCATCAGGTAGCTGACCAAGGCAGAAAGAGAACGGGAGTGGCACCGACCTGTGTGCTCATGGAACCAGAATGGCATTGGCTGTGGCATAGCACAGACTGCTGCCTGGGGTAAAATATCACAGTCAGGGGAGAGAGGCTACTAGCCAAGGTCTTTCCTGGTGGCAGGGAACCGTTCAGATGAACTGGCAGGATTTTCAGAGTTGAGGCTAACAAGATGGCAGGAGCAGTAGAAGTCATCGATACAGGCTCAAATGAATGCAGTTGTGCACCAGGTATCATCATCCAAAGTGTGGGCTAGAGGGTTTGCTGGAGTCTTTGAGAGGGAGACCTACTGTTTCTTTCCCATGGAAACTGTCACATTGGCTAGCAAGTTTTCTATTGTAGTTGTGGTAGGAAGGAGCTCTCACTTTACACAGCCATGTTCCTCGAGATCCAGGACATGCCCCCATAACATTAACTGTACTACCAAGAAGCAATTTAAATTTTTCCAACAGTTACAGTAAAATAGTGAAGCATTACAAAACAGTGTCAAAATGACACATGAATAATCTAAAATAAAAAAAAGGGACAGATTTTTTCAAAGAAGTTTTAAAAGATGATTTAAAAATTCATGCATGTCATTCACAGAATGCTTTTTTCTAAAACTGTTCCTTTAAGGAGAAAGAACAATACAGATTGGGTCTGTTAAGGCCCCTTGCAGACGAGCGATACGGATTAGGTCCAGATGCGGTCAGTTAAAAATGTGCGATTTCGCAAGCAAGTTCATTCAGTTTTGCCTGTGATTGCGTTTAGTTTTTATTGCGCGGGTACAACCGGGGTACAATACAATATTGATGCGTTTTTCACACCGCGTGATAAACTGAAGATTTACAAACAACATCTCTAAGCAACCATCCGTAAAAAACGTGTCGCATCCGCACTTGCTTGCGGATGCGATGCACTTTTCACGCATCCCCATTCACTTCTATGGTGAAAAATGATGAATATAGAACATGCTTGCGTGAAAAACAACGCTCCTGTACACAGACCCATTTAAATGAATGGGTCTGGATTCAGTGCGGGTGCAATGCGTTTGCATCACGCATTGCACCCGCGCAGAATACTCGCTCGTGTGAAAGGGGCCTAAACATAGAAAAATATGCTTCCCTGAAACAAATGTTAAAGAACTTTTATTTATTTTTCTTCTGTAGGTCAAAAAGGACAATGGTTAAGTGGATTCTTTGACCATGGATCTTTCATGGAAATAATGCAACCATGGGCACAAACTGTAGTAGTTGGCAGAGCCAGGTAAGTAAGCATGTTATGTGTTGGTATAGTAAAATACATGAGCAGTTTTTTGGTTTTGTTTTTCAGTTTACCCTCTGTTTACATCTGCAAAAATCTACTGGTTTACACCAGCAATCAGTTATTTTTTTTACTCGTATAGCCCTTTGTAAGAATACATCCCAACTGTCCTTTTTTTCGGGGTTGCCCTGCAAAATGTACGTTACCTCAAATGGGTTAAAGGGGTGGACTTTAGCAAATGTACACTAAAGCAGGCGTTTCTGGGTGTATAAGGAAAAAGGAAAAAAATGTCCTGCTAATATAGATTAAATGTTGGAAGATGAGATAAAAGTATTTACAATACTTCAGTCCCACCATGTATAAAAAAAAAAAAATCCTCTTTTATTTATTCCTCTAACCAAATCATATTTCTTTAATCTGGCCGGGCCACTAAGAGAATTTTATGGCTGGACCTGAATTCCCCTGACAATATTATTTGACCCTGTAATCCTACGGTATGGTACTGAATCTTCACTGAATCTCAGTCTGTTGCAGGTACCGATTAAAGATTTGCTGCCGATTGAAGATTCACCAGGAAACGCACTGCATTATAGAGCCAAGCAGAAAAACATTGGTCCTGTCACTTAGGCCTCTTTCACACTACCTTTTTTTTTTTTTTTCTCGTTTTGCGGGCCGTTTTTTGCGTTTCGTACGCAATGGTTCCATTTCAATGGTTCCGCAAAAAAAATGTATTGTACGCCGTATGCATTCCGTTTCCGTATTTCTGGTTTTTCCGTTCCGTTTAAAGATAGAACATGTCCTATTATTGCCCGAAAATCACGTTCCGTGGCTCCATTCAAGTCAATGGGTCCGCAAAAAAATGGAACACATACGGAAATGCATCCGTATGTCTTCCGTTTCCGTTCCGTTTTTTGCGGAACCATCTATTGAAAATGTTATGCCCAGCCCAATTTTATCTATGTAATTACTGTATATGCCATACGGAAAAACGGAACGGAAAAACAGAAGCACAATGGAAACAAAAAATGGAACAACGGATCCGTGAAAAACGGACCGCAAAACACTGAAAAATCCATACGGTCGTGTGCAGGAGGCCTTAACAGGAGAGTGGATGTCCAAGTGGAAGTTGGGGTAGCTGCAGTGCTCTGAGGGGCTAGGCTGCCCTAAGGGGTTTACAGAGGGAGGAGGCTCCCTCTCTCACCCCAACGTCTCCCCATAATGTGATCGGAGGGTGCCAATAGTAGGCCTTACCAGCTGTAGAAGCCTATGAGCCCCAGTCACAATGCCAAAACAGCCATTTCTTGTTCACCTCGCCTCCCAAAAAGCATAATTTTAGGAGATCAAAAACATCAAATAATTCTGCAGAAACAATCCCTCACACAAGAAAATTGGCAGTAAAAAAATATGGCGACACACAAACGTGAGGGGGTAATTTATCAATCTGAAATATGCTTAAATTAGGCTTATTTCAGGCGCAGATTACAATTGTGGACGGGGAAGGGGATGGGCCAGCAGGCCCATCTCATTTACCATTTTCTACGCCTGTTTTAGGCATAGAAAAAGGTCTAAATGTAAGACAGCAAGGAAGCTGTCTTACATTTAGAACTGGCGGATGCTCCATGGAAGTTATCAAGAGGCCAGCACATCTACATAAGTTTGGCAGAACCACTACCAGCTTAAGGCGTTATTAAGACCGGCGTCTAAAACTTAATATGTGCCCCGTGAAATTTTTCAAAGAGTAAAGTAAAAGTAATTAAATGTAAAAAAAAATAATATATATATATATACACTCACCTAAAGAATTATTAGGAACACCATACTAATACGGTGTTGGACCCCCTTTTGCCTTCAGAACTGCCTTAATTCTACGTAGCATTGATTCAACAAGGTGCTGATAGCATTCTTTAGAAATGTTGGCCCATATTGATAGGATAGCATCTTGCAGTTGATGGAGATTTGAGGGATGCACATCCAGGGCATGAAGCTCCCGTTCCACCACATCCCAAAGATGCTCTATTGGGTTGAGATCTGGTGACTGTGGGGGCCATTTTAGTACAGTGAACTCATTGTCATGTTCAAGAAACCAATTTGAAATGATTCGAGCTTTGTGACATGGTGCATTATCCTGCTGGAAGTAGCCCTCAGAGGATGGATACATGTTCTCATTCTGTTTACGCCAAATTCGGACTCTACCATTTGAATGTCTCAACAGAAATCGAGACTCATCAGACCAGGCAACATTTTTCCAGTCTTCAACAGTCCAATTTTGGTGAGCTCGTGCAAATTGTAGCCTCTTTTTCCTATTTGTAGTGGAGATGAGTGGTACCCGGTGGGGTCTTCTGCTGTTGTAGCCCATCCGCCTCAAGGTTGTGCGTGTTGTGGCTTCACAAATGCTTTGCTGCATACCTCTGTTGTAACGAGTGGTTATTACAGTCAACGTTGCTCTTCTATCAGCTTTAATCAGTCGGCCCATTCTCCTCTAACCTCTAGCATCCACAAGGCATTTTTGCCCACAGGACTGCCGCATACTGGATGTTTTTCCCTTTTCACACCATTCTTTGTAAACCCTAGATATGAGCAGATTGTGAAATACTCAGACCGGCACGTCTGGCACCAACAACCATGCCACGCTCAAAATTGCTTAAATCACCTTTCTTTCCCATTCTGACATTCAGTTTGGAGTTCAGGAGATTGTCTTGACCAGGACCACACCCCTAAATGCATTGAAGCAAATGCCATGTGATTGGTTGACTAGATAATTGCATTAATGAGAAATAGAACAGGTGTTCCTAATAATTCTTTAGGTGAGTGTGTATATATATATATATATATATATATATATATAAAGCTGGTATCTCTATAATCGAATTTACCATCAGAATAAAGTTAGTTATTTTGCCCACATAGTGTACGTTGTAAAAACAAAACCCAAAACGCAATGGTGGAATTTCTGCCTTTCTTCATCCTGCTTTCCAAAAATTGAAATAAAAAGCAATCAAAATAGAATCAATGATAATGGCAACTCATCCCACAAAAAATAAGCCATCACACAGCTCAGTTCAGAGAAAATTACAAACCACATTCTCTGAAAATAGCTTTACTGGTAACCTAAAGGTTGTCCAAAAGCAATATGGTGCCTGTGAACCAATCTATGAAAAACTCTTGCAGTGCAAAAGTGGTCATAACATTCTGAACCCTGCAGGGTACCCAAACAGCAATTTATGTCCATGTTTGTGGCATTTCCATAACCATTAGTATCCACCTAACAATTTAAGGGTTGTGGTGTGTGTGTGTGTGTGTGTGTGTGTGTGTGTGTGTGTGTGTGTGTGTGTAAGATGGCACAAGATGGGAATAACATATTTGGCACTGAATTGCCATATCTGTAAAAAAACTTTCATTTTTCAATTTTTCTGTTGCTTATTAATTTATGCTAAATACCTGTAGCATCAAAAAGCTAACTCCACCCCTTAATAAATACCACAAGGAGCATAGTTTCCAAAAAAGTTCATTATTGAGGTCTCCACTGAATGGGTGCCTCGGGTTCTAGCCAAATGTGATGTACACCCCAAAACCATTCCAGCCAAATCTGTGCTGCAAAAGCCAAATGGCGGTTCTTCCCTTCAGAGTTCTTCCATGTGCCCCTACAAGCCCTTATTTATGGTATTTCTCTACCCAGTATAACCCGCCTAACAATTTAAGGGGGGTGGTGCAAGTCTCAAATGGCATGAGCTGGACAAAACATATTGGGAACTGAAATGCCTTATCTTTCCACTATCCACTGCAAAGTACCTGTGATATCAAAATGCTCACTCTGCCCATTGATAAATACTTGAGGAGTGTAATTTCCAAAATAGGGTTATTTATTAGGGGTTTTCATTGTACAGGTACCTCAGTGTCTCTGCAAATGTAATGTCACGTCTTCCCTTCTTAGCCCTACCTTACAGTAGTTCATGTCCACATGTATAGCATTTCTGTACCCAGTAGAACCCGCCTAAAAATGTAAAGGGTTTATCTCATGATTAATTTAAGAAATGAAAATCAGACATTATATAGTATATAATAATCCCTGTCTAACAAAGCTATTATCTGCTGTGTACTTCACATTCACATTCATTGCTAGATTTATATCAAGCTGATAGCTCAGGAAGCATGTCCTTTCTGCAGCAACTCATGGGGAATAGCCTTTCTGCTGCAGATCTCTCCCTATCACAGATCAGGAGGCAGTTCAAGGAGGGAACAGAGCATGTGCATCCACCTCAACTAGGTGGACAGAGAAATACAAAAAAAAAAACATCACGTGGGGAGTCTCAGATTGCATGAGCTTGGCACAACATATTGGGCACTGAAATGCCATATGTAAGGAAAACTTCTAATTTTCATTTTATACTGCACAATACACATTCATTTATGAAAAATAAATGTGTTTAAATGCACACGCCACCCCATAACAATTACCTTGAGGGGTGTAATTTCCAAAATTGGGTCATTTATTGGGGTTTCCATAAATTTTCTCACCCCAGAGCCTCTACAGTTCTCAGCACAAGTGGTGTAAATCACCACACCAGGCCTCAAAATGCACATGGTCCTCTTACTCTTAAGTTGTCTCTTACATTCAGGCAAAACAATAGGGCCAAATGTAGGGTGTTTTTTAAAGCCAGGAAACACAGCATAATAATATGATGGCTTACTTTACACACTGGCACATGATGGAAACAACGTATTGGCCACTGAAATGTCCGTGTCAATTTTCACGTTGACCATCTGCTGTACATGAATTTTTGCAAAACACTTGCAGGGTCAAAATGCTCACTACACCCCTTGGTAAATACTGTGAGGAGTGTGGTTTGTAAAATCGGGTCACTTTTTATTTTTTATTTCAACTCAGAGCCTCTGAAGTTGTCAGCCAGTGCTGAATAAATCATCGAACTATGCCTCATATGCACATGGTGCATTTTCTCTTCTGACCCTTCAGCGTCTGCAGAACCTATGCAGAAAATATGCACCTCAGTTTCTGCAGAATCTCAAAATATGCACACCTCAGCTGCAGCAGAACATACTAATACACACCCCATTTGCTGCAGAACATTCTAGTACACATCTCAGCTGCAGCAGAACACCATAATATACACCTCAGCTGCAGCAGAACACCATAATATACACCTCAGCTGCAGCAGAACACCATAATACACACCTCAGCTGCAGCAGAACACCATAATATACACCTCAGCTGCAGCAGAACACCATAATATACACCTCAGCTGCAGCAGAACACCATAATACACACCTCAGCTGCAGCAGAACACCATAATATACACCTCAGCTGCAGCAGAACACCATAATACACACCTCAGCTGCGTCAGAACATCACAATACATGTCAGCTGCAGCAGAACACCATAATATACACCTCAGCTGCAGCAGAACACCATAATACACACCTCAGCTGCGTCAGAACATCACAATACATGTCAGCTGCTGCAGAACACCATAATATACACCTCAGCTGCAGCAGAACACCATAATACACACCTCAGCTGCGTCAGAACATCACAATACATGTCAGCTGCTGCAAAGCATAATAGACACCTCAGCTGCTGCAGAACATCTTAATACACAACTCAAAATACACAAAGAGGTGAGGCCTTGTGGAGGGAGAGTGTTGAAGAATATGGCAAAGTCTTTGGGGGGCATAATAGAAGGCTTGGGATACAATGTGGTGGGGCCTTGTGTGTAGGGAGGGGGTGGGAGTGCAGAAAGGGGAATAGGTTCTATGGGGATAAACAGGCAGGGTGGACAAAAATGCATTACCTGAAGATGCCAGGCTCACTGCAGGACAGCCCAGAGCTTACTTACTGGCGTCTGTTTGGGGATCCTAAGAGGTCCAGCAGGAGTGCTGGAGCTGGGGTGCAAGGTTCCTGCAGGATACAGATCTCAGAGCACACCATGGAGGACTGGTGAGGGCAGGGCCTAATAATTCATTAGGAGCAAGGGGTGGAGTCTTAGGGTCCATTCACACGTCCGCACTTTGGGTCCGGATCCGTTCCGCAATTATGCGGAAAGGGTGCGGACCTATTCATTTTCAATGGGGGCGAAAAAGATGCGAACAGCACACAGTGTGCAGTCCTCATCCGCATTTCCGGTCCGCGGCTTTGCAAAAAAATAGAAAATGTCCTATTCTTGTCAGCAGCTTTTCTATTGGGGTGCCGGCCCGGCGTTTTGCGGATCCGCAAAACACTGTGAACGTGTGAATGGACCCTAAATGGAACTCAAGAAGCTGGCTTGAGCTGCAAATATGTGCTTTATACTCAGCAGCTGCTCGGAGGAGGTTGTGCTCTGCTAATTTTAAATCTAAAAATCCACTTCTTGTGAGCACTGCCTCTTCTGAACAGCGATACTGAGTTTATCTATAACATTGTGCTCTGCCTTTCTTCATTTTCAACTAGGTGACACCCCAGGCTATTTTTAGTGGTAGAAACTGTAGTGCCCACAGACAATATGCTGACTTGAGCCAACTTCTGTTCACATGATGTGCCGCAGGAGAGCCCAGTGCAACTGCACCATCCGCCCCATGGTTAAAGTGGCTCTGCATGGGGGCTATTGTTGTATTTGGGGGAAAAATTGTGTAATGAAAATTGGGGTGCTTTTTCTACCATTACCACTTGTGAAAATGAAACATTTGAGGCACAAATGAAGTATAATTCAAATAAAATGTAATTTTATATTTCATGTCCCAATCCTGACGGCTGGGTCTCCTAGGCAACTGTCAGCGTCTTACTGTTTAAGACGCCGACAGTTCAATTCAGTACGATACAGAATGTATTATATTGAATTGAAACAGGGATCAAACCCTGAAAAGGTGACGTCCCACAGTGGGACAAATATAAAAAGTAAAAAATCGACCGGCTCTATAAAAATATCACATGATCTAACCCCTCAGGTACCGTAAAAAATAAAAACTGTGCTAAAAAAACTATTTTTTGTCCCCTTACATCACTAAAAGTGCAGCACCAAGTGATCAAAAAGTCATATGCCCCCCAGAATAGTACCAATCTTACAGTCGCCTCATCCCACCAAAAATGAGCCCCTACCTAAGACAATCGCCCAAAAAATACAAAAAACTATGGCTCTTAGACTATGGAGACACAAAAAATGCTTTGATTGTGTTAAATGTAAAACAAATAGTACTTATTAGCCGCGTCAGTAACAACCTGCTCTATAAAAATACCACATGACCTAACCCCTCAGATGAACACTGTAAAATAAATTAAATAAAAACTGTGTCAAAAATGCCTTTTTTTTTCACTTTTCATCACAAAAACTGTAATACCAAGCGATCAAAGAGTCCACATTAGTACCAATCAAACAGTCATCTGATCATGAAAAAAATGAGCCCCTACATAAGACAGTCGCCCAAAAAAATAAAAAAAAATAGGGCTTTCAGAATATGGAGACACTAAAAAATCATTTTTAAAAGAAATGTTTTATTATGTAAAACAAACAAACAACCAGAAAAAGGAATCCTATTTGGTATCGTTGCATCCGTAACAACCTGCTCTATAAAAATACCACATGATCTAACCTGTCAGATGAACATTGTAAATAACAATAAAATAAAAACTGTGCCAAAACAGCTATTTTTTGTTACCTTGCCTCACAAAAAGTGTAATATAGAGCAACCAAAAATAACAATAAAATAAAAACGGTGCCAAAACAGCTATTTTTTGTTACCTTGCCTCACAAAAAGTGTAATATAGAGCAATCAAAAATCATAAAAATCAATAGTACGAACAAAACTGTCACCTTATCCCGTAGTTTCCAAAATGGGTTAATTTTTTGTGAGTTTCTACTCTAGGGGTGCATCAGGGGGTCTTCAAATGTGACATGGCAAATTAAAATTATCCCAGTGAAATCTGCCCTCCAAAAACCACATGGCATTCCTTTCCTTCTGCACCTTGCCGTGTGTCCATACAGCAGTTTACAACCACATATTGGGTGTTTCTGTAAACTACAGAATCAGTGCCATAAATATTGAGTTTTGCATTCAGTTTTGAATACCTTGAGGGGTGTATTTTCTAAAATGGGGCCATTTATGGGTGGTTTCTATTATGTATGCCTCACAAAGTGACTTCAGACCTGAACTGGTCCTTAAAAAGTGGGTTTTGGAACTTCTCTGAAAAATTTCAAAATTTGCTTCTATACTTCTAAGCCTTCTAACGTCCCAAAAAAGAAAATGTAATTTTACAAAATTATCCAAACATGAAGTAGACATATGGAACATGTAAACTAATTACTATTTTAGGAGGTATCACTATCTGTTTTAAAAGCAGGGAAATTGAAATTTTGAATGCCAATTTTTCCAAATTTTTAGTAAATTTTGTATTTTTTTAATAAATAAAAATGAAATATTTTGACTCAATTTTACCACTGTTATGAAGTACAATATGTGACGAGAAAACAGTCTCAGAATGGCCTGGATAAGTAAAAGCGTTTTAAAGTTATCACCACATAAAGGGACACATATCAGATTTGCAAATAATTGCCTGGTCCTTAAGGTGAAAAATGCTTGTGTCCTGAAGGGGTTTAGGTGTTAAAGGGGTTTTCCAAAATGTTGGTACTGATGTGGCTGAACGCGATACCAAGCACAGCCACTATACAGTGTATGAAGTTGTGCTTGGTAAACACTGAGAAGGCCGCGGCTCTCACAGAAAGACCAGTGCCTTCTCAAGCAGCTGATCGGTGGGTGTCCCTGTTTTTAGACTCCCACGATCATATACATAGTATCAAAATCTTCGAAAACCCCTTGAATATCCTCGCTGTGCCGAGATCCAATCACAACGGAGAGCATCACAGCCAGGGAGAAGGTGACGCCCGTTGAGAAACCCTGCCGTCTCCTCCACCCTGTACCGATGCTCAGTATTAATATACTGAGCGAAAAAACTACAGGGGGGCACAGCAGGACGCAGGAGCGATATTTTTAAAAAACAGGCAGGGTGGCAGCATCAGCCCCGCAAGTAAAGGTATATACAGTGGGATGTGAAAGTTTGGGCAACCTTGTTAATCGTCATGATTTTCCTGTATAAATCGTTGATTGTTACGATAAAAAAAAATTCTGTTAAATATATCATATAGGAGACACACACAGTGATATTTGAGAAGTGAAATGAAGTTTATTGGATTTACAGAAAGTGTGCTATAATTGTTTAAACAAAATTAGGCAGGTGCATAAATTTGGGCACCACAAAAAAGAAATGAAATAAATATTTAGTAGATCCTCCTTTTGCAGAAATTACAGCCTCTAAACGCTTCCTGTAGGTTCCAATGAGAGTCTGGATTCTGGTTGAAGGTATTTTGGACCATTCCTCTTTACAAAACATCTTTAGTTCATTCAGGTTTGATGGCTTCCGAGCATGGACAGCTCTCTTTAAGACACACCACAGATTTTCAATTATATTCAGGTCTGGGGACTGAGATGGCTATTCCAGAACGTTGTACTTGTTCCTCTGAATAAATGCCTTAGTGGATTTTGAGCAGTGTTTAGGGTCGTTGTCTTGTTGAAAGATCCAGCCCCGGCACAGCTTCAGCTTTGTCACTGATTCCTGGACATTGGTCTCCAGAATCTGCTGATACTGAGTGGAATCCATGCGTCCCTCAACTTTGACAAGATTCCCAGTCCCTGCACTGGCCACACAGCCCCACAGCATGATGGAACCACCACCATATTTTACTGTAGGTAGCAGGTGTTTTTCTTGGAATGCTGTGTTCTTTTTCCTTCATGCATAACGCCCCTTGTTATGGCCAAATAACTCAATTTTAGTTTCATCAGTCCACAGCACCTTATTCCAAAATGAAGCTGGCTTGTCCAAATGTGCTTTAGCCCACCTCATGCGGCACTTTTTGTGCTGTGGGCAGAGAAAAGGCTTCATCTGCATCACTTTCGCATACAGCATCTCCTTGTGTAAAGTGCGCCGAATGGTTGAACGATGCACAGTGACTACATCTGCAGCAAGATGATGTTGAAGGTCTTTGGTGCTGGTCTGTGGGTTGACTCTGACTGTTCTCACCATTCGTCGCTTCTGTCTATCCGAGATTTTTCTTGGTCTGCCACTTCGAGCCTTAACTTGAACTGAGCCTGTGGTCTTCCATTTCCTCAATATGTTCCTAACTGTGGAAACAGACAGCTGAAATCTCTTAGACAGCTTTCTGAATCCTTCCCCTAAACCATGATGGTGAACAATCTTTGTCTTCAGGTCATTTGAGAGTTGTTTTGAGACCCCCATGTTGCTACTCTTCAGAGAAAATTAAAAGAGGAGGGAAACTTACAATTGACCCCCTTAAATACTCTTTCTCATAAGTGGATTCACCTGTGTATGTAGGTCAGGGGTCACTGAGCTTACCAAGCCAATTTGAGTTCCAATAATTAGTTCTAAAGGTTTTGGAATCAATAAAATGACAACAGTGCCCAAATTTATGCACCTGCCTAATTTTGTTTAAACAATTATAGCACACTTTCTGTAAATCCAATAAACTTCATTTCACTTCTCAAATATCACTGTGTGTGTCTCCTATATGATATATTTAACAGAAATTTTTTACCGTAATAACCAACGATTTATACAGGAAAATCATGACGATTAACAAGGTTGCCCAAACTTTCGCATCCCACTGTATATATAGAATAAAAAAAAAAACATGAAAGGTCCTCCTTAATAGTTTATTTTTTTATCAATTAACAAAATGCAAACTAAGTGAGCAAAAGAAAAATCTAAATCCGATCAATATTTGGCTTAAAAACAGCATCAGTTCTTGTAGAACTCAGTTCATAGAGGAACTTGGCAGGGAGGTTGATCCAGACATCTTGGAGAACTAATCACAGATCTTCTGTGGATGTAGGCTTGCTCAGATCCTTCAGTCTTTTCTCGTAATCGCAGATAGACTATATGATGTTCAGATCTGGGAACTGTGGGGGCTATATCATCACTTCCAGGACTCCTTGTTCATTATGCTGGAGATAGTTTTAATGACATTTGCTGTATGTTTGGAGTTGCTGTCCTGCTGCAGAATATATTTGGAGGCAATCAGACATGTCTCTGATGGCATTGCATGATGGATATGTTTCTGACTGTATTTCTCAGCATTGAATACACTATTAATCATGACCACTCCCAAACTTAATTTGCTGAAATGCATCTCCCAACTTCCAAGGAATCTCTACTATGCTTCACTGTTGCTTGCAGACTCCCATTATTCTACTGCGCTCTAGCTCTTTAAGTGAAAAAAAAAAATCCCTTTGTTACATCTAAATATTTAAAAATTGGACTCAGTCCAGAGCACCTGCCGCCATTTTTCTGCACCCCAGCATCGTGAGTCCATTGTCCTTGTTTCCATGTAGAAGGTATGGCTTTTTTAGCACAATTTTTCAAGGGATAACACTTTTGGGTCCCCCTGGCAGACTTTTAAGAACAGTAATTGGGTGTATCTGGGTCCCACTGGTTTCTGCCAGTTCTGAGATGATGGCACTGCTTAACATCTTCCAGTTTAGAAGGGAAGTAAGCATGATGTGTATTTCATCTGCTGCACTAAGTTTCCTTAACCAACTGCTGCATCTACAGTCCTCAACATGGTCATAATTAATGGTGTCCTCAATGCTGAGAAATACAGACAAATACTTAACCAGCATGCAGTACTATCAAGTAGGCATCTGTTGGCTCAGCAGAACAATTTTCCCAAACGTACAGTCCATGTCATCACAGGGAACCTGTCATTTTGAACATGGTGTTTGAGGAGCTGAGCTGATTGATAGAGTTTTATGGGAAAAGTTTTAATAAAATATGTAATTTGTATATTTAAATTCCTGCTCATTCTGGGCTTTGAATTCAAGGAGACGGTCCTATCAGTGATTGTCAGCATTCTTTCTATGGCTGTACATACAGAGATAGCTGTGAATCACTGATATGACTGCCTCCTTGACTTCAAAAGGTGCTTTTCCCATAAAACACTTTATCAACCTGCTCAGCTTCTCCTGCTCTATTACATGCTGACTGTATCGTACATTGTATTTTCATGTTAAAATGGTTCCCTTTAATAACTATCTTCTGCATAAGGAAGAACAAGGAGTCCTGCAGGTTATGTTATTGCCCCTGATCTCAACATCATCACGTTTGTCTGAGATTACATGAAGGGAAAGAAGGATTTAAGATAGACTTCTTCCACTGAAAATCTGTGGTTAGTTCTCAAAGATGTTTGGAACAATCTTCCCGCCAATTTCATTCAAAGACTGTGTGCTCATGTACCTTTAAGAAGTGGTGCAGTTTTGAAGCCAAAGGGTGGTCACACCAAATATTTATTTGATTTAGAGTTCTCTTTTGTTAATTCACTTTGTGTTTTGTTAATTGATAAAATTAAACTATTAATACTTAAATATTTTTTTAAAGCATTCTTACTTTTGCGGCATTTTTCACAACTTCCTAAAATGTTTGCACTGAACTCTGTGTATTTCCAATTTACACCTATAATGTGTTAGACTTTCATCATCTGTGTCTTGTCTTTTGCAAAATAACTATTCTAGTTTTTCTGTGCCATAACTTTATTTGCTGAAACTTCCTATATTCAAGCTTTTTTCAACTTATCTTACACTTTGAGCCACCTGGCACCAAAGTATAACTAATGTATAAAAAACTAGAATTGGTCGCTTTTAAAGCAGTGACATTTTGACAAGAAAAGAATGTAATAGACATAACAGTATTCTGCAGGGAATGCTTCCTGTAAGTGCCTCCAAAACTCATCTTTTTGTGTGTACTGTATGTTTTTAATATATGTGTTCTTGGCTGTAAATTGTCTTTTATTATACTCCAGCCTCTAGACCGAGGATGTGCTATAAAACAAGATGTAGCATCTCCATGCACAGCGACTGAAAACATTTATATGAAGTGTAATGGAAAGCAGAAGTTGTTTTGAGCCATTTGTACCCATTTCATAAATAATAATCCTGTGATAAAATTATTTATTATTAGTTCACGGAATCATTACATGCAACTTAAGCTTTGTGTTTGGTGCAGTTGTGAAATGTAATATTGTTAATTGGGGCATGAGTGTAATGGGCAAATTAATTATTATTCTGCCATGCACTACAGATATTGTCATCACTGGAACTCAAAATCTTAATCCCTATTTCACACACACTGTGGCCATTTTTATAGGAAATCAATCCATCCGTATGTTGCTGGAGCTTGGGAGACTGAATAAGGAAAGGGCCTTCCTCATTTCATAGCTGGAAGAGAACAATTGTCTAAAATGTCACTGCATGTTGCAGAATAAAATTTTGACTGGAACTAAATGACTGTGCCCAAAATATGTAGGTCCACATCAGTATTCCTCCACCAAAGTTTATGCTAAAGCCACTACTTATTCAGACAGGAAACATTCTGCTAGCATCCCCCAAAGCCATACAGACTGTCAAATAGGGAAGCATAATTCTTGCCTCAAAGAAATTGTTTCTACTGAGTTCAAAGCCACTGTGCTTTACACCACTCCAGCTGACCTTCAGTGTTATCAGGTTTGTCTACAGTATGTCTATTTAGTCATGGAAACCCAATCTGTTAGTTAAGGTGACAATACATTTTAGGTTGTCCCTATCCTCCCCCCTTAATTTATCTGACATTGGGGAGAAATCAGGAGACATCAGTAGACATTAGATACTCAACTGCCAAAATATTTTATGGGTTCCCACCATTAGAGATGACCAGGCTCGGACTGGCCCACAGGGGTAGAGGCGAATTCCCCAGTGGGCCCCTGAGCAGGATGGGCCCCTAGTCTCTCACCCCCTGCACAAGTGGCACATAACACAGTAGACTTAATGCACTACATACATATATTAAATGTACAGCACCTCAACCAGCCACTGTTCATATAAAAAAAAAAAATTGATAGAGTACAGTGGCGACTCTAGGAACAATATATAGGGGGGGGGCACAAAAATACCACAGTCAAAAATGGGGGGACAAAAACTAAATAAGTATATAGAAATAAGATTACAAAATACGAGAGAATTGCGGTATGCAGGGATACATTTATAAAAAAATAACAATTTACCTACAAAACAAGCTATTCAGTCGTCTGCTGTGTCATCCTCTGCTTGCTTCCACGGATTCTTTCCCCTTCGTTCTGTCTCTCGTCAGTGCGCAGGCGTACTGTTATAGTGGATCTGTGGAAGACACACTGTTATGGGGGCATCTGTGGATGACACTTATTATGCCTCTCATTAGCCCTCATTATTCCTCTCATCACTCCCATATCAGCCCCTATGCCTCTCATTAGCCCCCATATCAGCCCTTATGCTTCATTAGCCCCCATTATAAGCCCTTATGCCTCATTAGCCCCCATTATTCCTCTTATTAGCCCCATTATGCCTCTTATCACCGCCATATTAGCCCCCATGCCTCTCATTAGCCCCCATATCAGCCCTTATGCCTCATTAGCCCCCATTATAAGCCCTTATGCCTCATTAGCCCACATTATGCCTCTTATTAGCCCCCATAAGCCTTATTAGCCCCCATATGCCTAATGAGCACCCATATGCCTCATTAGCCCCCATTATAACCCATTACGCCTCATTAGCCCACATTATGCCTCTTATTAGCCCCCATATGCCTAATTAGCTCCCATATGCCTAATTAGCCTCCATTATGTCTCTAATTAGCCCCCATTATGCCTCTTATTAGCGCCCATATGCCTCTTATTAGCGCCCATATGCCTCATTAGCCCCCATATGCCTCATTAGCCCCCATATACCTCATTAGCCCCCATATGCCTCTAATAGTCTAATTAGCCCCCATGATGCCTCTCATTAGCCCCCATGATGCATCATTAGCCCCCATATGCCTCTAATTAGCCCCCATATGCCTCCAATTAGCCCCCATTATGCCCCCAGCAGCCACGTTTTTTATAAAATAAAAAACCACTTACCTCTCCTGCTCCTGGACGCCGCCTGCAATTTTCTCTCTCCTCAGTCGACTGTGCTCTGAACTGGCACGCACAGCGTGAGGTCACAGAGCTCCCTCACGCTGTGCGCAGCCCTGCACAGCCGACAGCCGAGGACCAGGAAGTGGTAAGTACAGAGCGTTTACCGCTTCCTGGTCCTTCGGTACTAATGAGCGCTTCCATAATGGAAGCACTCATTAGTATTCACCGGCCTGCTTTGGGGGGAATCAGCGGGGGGGGGGGTGCACCAGGGGGGGCAAAGAATAACATAGGGGGCAATTGCCCCCCCTCGCCCCCCTGTAGCGACGTCACTAATAGAGTATTAAAGAAACTATCCAGTTTATTATTATAGACAAGATCTGAGATGACTTCTTGGTATAGGGGAAAAGGTACCCAGTATCTCTTCTCCAAGACCTACCTTCACAGAGTTGCTGCAGGGACCCCCATATTGAATCATCTGGTAGCATCTTGCTGCTGTGTGAGCAAATCATATTTGTATGTATCCGTACGGTGGGCCCCCAAAATAAATTTTAATGGTGGGCCCTAGGCATCCCAGTCCGACACTGGAGATAACGGTATATCACTAGGATATGACATCACTTTCTGATCAATGGGATCCAACTGTTACCCTGACATTCCTCACGACTATGCTTTCTTACACCCACTGTGCATAGAACTGTAATACAGCTCCTTTCACTTGAATGGAGTCATTTTGAAGTTCCCTGAACAGATGCCCTTATTCTCTGGATTGGACTCACACCGATCATATTATTCTGGCATGGCCTAACGATGGTTAAAATAGAGGACTTGTCACCAGAGCTGCCTTGGAAATGACACCTCAATAGGCCTCTATTAAATTCCCATTTATACTCGCCATTTATCATAATGTTTAATTTATTTCTTAGCAATCGTAATGATAATTGGTCAGTGTTAACAAAGAAGAAGAATAAAACCAGGGGCGTTGCTAGCAGGGCTGTGGAGTCGGAGTCAATTTTGGGTACCTGGAGTCGGAGTCGGCAAAAAATTAACCGACTCTGATTCCTACTAGATTTAAATTGGAATAAAATAAAAAAAGCAAGTTTAAATGTCCCAATTCACAAAAAGTTATAATTAATTACCGTATTGTTCGCCCTATAAGACGCACCTGCCCATAAGACGCACCTAGGTTTTTGAGGAGGAAAATAAGAAAAAACATATTTTGAACCAAAAGGTGTGCTTTTGGTGGGTTTTGAACTAATGGTGGTCTGTGGATGGCACTGTTATGGGGGCATCTGTGGATGGCACTGTTATGGGGGCATCTGTGGATGGCACTGTTATGGGGGCATCTGTGGATGGCACTGTTATGGGAGCATCTGTGGGTGGCACTGTTATGGGGGCATCTGTGGGTGGCACTGTTATGGGGGCATATGTGGGTAGCACTGTTATGGGGGAATCTGTGGGTGGCACTGTTATGGGGGCATCTGTGGCTGGCACTGTTATGGGGGCATATGTGGATGGCACTGTTATGGGGGATCATTGTGGGGGCATCTGTGGATGACACATATATAGCATTTTATCTTATGTGTCATCCACAGATCCCCCCCATAACAGTGTCCCTGTGTAGTGAATGGGGGCCGGCATCTGTTTCTGTAATGGCAGCAGGGTCCGGTGCCTGCTTCATTCATAAAGTGGGCGGAGCAGGCGCGTGATGTAGTGAGCTACGCTACGAGCGCCCACCCGGCCTCCTGACTGCCAATAAGTTAGTAGTAAGTAGTACAACGCTAGAGTTAAGATGATTGGAATACTTTAACAATACCCACAAGTTAGATATGATTACCGTATACTACAGTGAGCGGGGCCCGGTGTAGTAGAATACAGTGACTGCACCGGGCCCAGCTGCCATTACAGAAACAGATGCCGGCCCCCAGCTCCTCCTCCCTCTCAGCCTATTCACCAGACGGTCGCAGCATTCGCCCCCCATAAGACGCATTGCTATTTTTCCCCCACTTCTGCGAAAAGTACGGTACTTCTCTACTGTAAGAATAAAGGCCAATGCATGCAGTGCGTCACGTTACCGCAAAACGAACACGTTAAGTGACCATGAAGAAGCATGCTTTTCATATGCTTCACTATATGGCACGCAACGCACAGTTAAGGAGCGGCAATACTTATACTTTCCATTGTGTTGTGTTCCGCTGTTACAGGGTTAACCTAGCCTCTCACTGATAACTGATTAAGTAAATATGTTTTTTGCAGGACTAGAGACACTTGTACCATTCTGCTCTGGAGGCGAACACCAAAACACAGCTTGCAGCGTTTTGGTGTCCGCCTGGCGATGCGGAGCCAAACGGATCCGTCCTGACTTACAATGTAAGTCAATGGGGACGGATCCGTTTGTCACTGGCACAATATGGTGCAATTTTAAACGGATCAGTCCCCCATTGACTTTCAATGTAAGTCAGGATGGATCCGTTTGACTTACACTTAGACTTAGATTTTTTTTTTTACAGAGTAATGCAAACTGATCCGTTCTGAACGGATACCAGCGTTTACATTATAGGTGCGGATCCGTCTGTGCAGATACTAGACGGATCCGCACCTAAATGCAGGTGTGAAAGTAGCCTTAGAGAACTGGGCCATATTCATTGGGGCTTGGGCCCCGGATCTTCTGACTCTGGCAACGCCCCTGAATAAAACTATTATTTATAACTGATCATACATTTTGATGTTAAAATAATTATAGGTGGAACAATTGTTAATGTCATGCTTGTGCATAGTCAGGTCCTGTTGTTCACTGGTGTGGACTGTGTTCATTTGAGAAGTACTGGTTACACTTTGCTGTACCAGGATCTGAATCATCAGATTAGCCTTACCTCCAAATAAATAATACATACAGTTATACCTCAAGACCAAATACCAAAATTACTACCATGCTGTAAGTGAATATTACCACCATAGTGAATACAGTGATCCATATAGTAGTCAGATACAACACAGGGCAATCTGTAGAATAGTGTAACTCAGCAGACTAGACAAATTAATAAAATATGATCAGACACAACAAAATGTAGAATAAACACTGTAACAGAAGTGGTATAAAAGCCTTGATAAATCTTCCCTATAGTACCATACAGATAGTGTCCTATAATAAATAGGGCCATAATGCATAGCCTCCAGTAAATGGTGATTAATGTGGCCCTCAATAAGCCTTCTTTGTTTGGTGGCAGTCCCACCTCTGGGATCAGCACAACAAAGGGACCACAGTGCTTCTACTGGATGAGCTGCAATAGCAGGCACAGTTGTCCATACAGGCAAACACTGTGCTTACTTAAAAAATTAAATAGTGTATGTCAGCAATATCAGCCCTATTAAAGCAGACTTAATTCTTGTAGGGTTGAACCTCCTGCTGAGTAAAACAATGCCTCGTTCTTATGTTCCTCTGTTGTGCCATTCCTGAGAAAAATGACTTTGGGTAGGGGCAGAGCTGCAGGGTCGAAGGATACCCTGATCAGCTCTGCCTGTCTGTAATGCCCCACGGGAGGCTGATTTCCCCCTATAACTGAGTCCCCGGGGGATGCCCCAGTTACAGTTCAAGCAGTGAAAGAAAAAAATAAACAGACAGTGTCCTCCATCGGTTTTTATAATGACTTCCTGGGGGACATATTATGTGCCAAAAATAAATGAAAATATAAATAAAAAATATAAATAAAAATGCCATTGGAAACCGTAAGCATACTCGCCCCTTTCACTCAAACCTAAACAATCATCAAAAAATAATGAATTTTTGTGTCAGTTTTAATATTTAAGAAATAAAAAGCTATAATAAAAAAAAAATGACTTTATAAGAATTTGCTGTTTTCCCCCAAATTAAACCTAAAAAAAGGGGGGGGGGGAATTTTAATAAAAAGTCCTAAGTGTCAAGTAAAAAAACATCACAAAAATTATTTTGGTAGTTAAACAAATAAAAGAAAGCCACCACATGCACAAAATCACAAAAAATTGCCTGGACATGCAGGCCTTTTTTAGACCCGGTCATGAAAGGGTTAACAGAGCAAAGCATCTTGTCTGGTTCTGTGATCCTGCGCCATAGTCTACACTATTTGTGCATGCACATTGCATCTACCTCTGCTTCCCCAGCCGCGCACATGATTACTGTGCATTCGGCAATGATGATTTATCAACCAAACAAAAACAAGCGTCTGCTCTTCAGGGTGGACGGTGATGTCATCGGTGCATGCACAGTGGTATTCTGCACTTTTGGGGAAGCAGAGGGAGATGCACTGTGCATGCTCCAATGGTGTACAGTCGTGGCCAAAAGTTTTGAGACTGACACAAATTTTGGCTTTCACAAAGTTTGCTGCTTCAGTTTTTATAGTGGCAATTTGCATTAACTATAGATTGTTATGAAGAGTTATCAGATGAATTGCAATTAACCCTTTTCTAATGGAGCAATTTTCCGTTTTTGCATTTATATTTTTCGCTCCCAGAGTCTTAACTTTTTTACTTTTCCATTCATGTAGCCGTATGAGGACTTATTTTTTTCAGAACAAATTGTACTTTCTGATAGCACCATTTAATATTGCATCGGATGTAGTGGGAAGCTGTAAATAAATTCCAAGTGGGGTGAAATTGGGAAAAAAGAAACTCAATTCCATCACAGTTTTTTTTATACGGCGTTCACTATGCGTTAAAACTGATGTGCTCTTCATTCTCCAAGTATGTATGATTATGGTTTTGTTTTAATACTGAAAAAAAACAAAAAACGTTTGAACATTTTTTTTCTTTTATAGCGCTATTCTGTCCCCATAGCTTTTTTTTATAGTTATACCTGTGTGAGGGCTTATTTTTTGCAGAACAATAAAAAGGCACCCAGAGCTTTTTTTTTTTTAAAAAAAGGACCCACTCCTATAAATGTACACTTGCCAGCTGTGCTAGAATTGGTATTTTATAAGGAATACAGATATTTGCTAAAACAAACATATCAGGAGAGCGGACATGTCCCCTTTAACCTGTAGGATACCAGTGCCGTACCTGTACCCTTGCACAGGTATCGGGGCATGCCTTCTACAGAAGCCTATTTGATCAGCCCCCAGGCTATTGAAATGCATTGCAGAGGGGATCAGACCCCTAAAAGTTGAAGTCTCAAAGTGGGACAAAAATAAGGGTACTTTCACACTTGCGTTAAAATTTTCCGGTATTGAGTTCCATCCTAGGGGCTCAATACCGTAAAAAAAACTGATCAGTTTTATCCTAATGCATTCTGAATGGAGAGCAATGTATTCAGTATGCATCAGGATGTCTTCAGTTCAGTCACTGTACAGTTTTTGGACGGAGAAATACCGCAGCATGCTGCGGCATCTTCTCCATCCAAAATTGCCGGAATGCCGGATCCAGCATTATTTTCTAATGAAATGCATTAATGCCGGATCCGGCCCCAAGTGTTCTGGTAAAACGGATCCGGTTTTACGGTCTGACAACCAGAGAGACGGATCCAGTATTGCAATGCATTTCTGAGACTGATCCGGATCCGTCTACAAATGGTGTCCATTTGCATATAGATTGCCGGATCCACCAACGCAAGTGTGAAAGTAACCTAAAAAGTAAAAAAGAGTAAAAAAAAATAAAAAATTTATAATAAAAAAAAGTATCAAGTTAAAAACAAAACACCCTTTTCCAATAATAAAGACATATAAAAGTGTAAAAAATAGAAAATACCTCAACCTTTTGAACACATATGGGGCGTTTTGGTAAACTGCAGAATCGGGGTAAGAAATATTGAGTTTTGTTTAGCTATTAACCCTTGCTGTGTTACAGTAAAAATGGCTTAAAATAGAAAACCTGCAAAAAAAGGGAAATTTTGAAATTTCACCTCCACTTTGCTTTCATTCTTGTGGAACATTTAAAGTGTTAAACTTTGTAAAATCAGTTTTGAATAATTTGAAGGCTGTAGTTTCTAAAATGGGGTCATTTATGGGTGCTTTTACTATGTAAGCCTCACAAAGTGACTTCGTAACTGAACTGGTCCTTAAAAAAGTTGGTTTTAGAATTCCTTCTAAAATTCTAAGCCTTCCAAACATCCTAAAAATTTTTAATGACATTTACAAAATGATGCCAACATAAAGTAGGAAATGTGAAGTAATAACTATTTTATGAGGTATCACTATCCTGCCTTAAAAGCAGAGAAATTCAAATTTTCTAAAAAAATTCTGTAAATTTTGGATTTTTTATAAATAAATGTAAAACAGATGGACTCAAAAGTCTCAGAATGGCTTGGATAAGTAAAAGTGTTCCAGCGTTATTACCACCTGGGACTGGGACTCGGGGTGAAAAGCGGCTCGGTACTAAAAGGGTTGTATAGGAATAATTAAATTTCTAACAAGTACCAACAACCTGCCTCCGCTACTGAAAGGCTAATGGTTATCTGTTCCTCACTGCTCTGGTCCTCTGCGCTGGCTTCCACGTCTCCGTCTTCTGGTCTGGGGTTTGTTTTCTTCCTCCCCAGCATGGGCATAGTCACTTGGTCCTCTTCAGCCAACAGCTGGCTTCATTGGTGATGTGTCCACAAAGACACAACCCCTTTAAGATTTAATTCCCAAAACGTGGCTGTTCTGGCTAATCTGTATTACTTTGCAAGCTGTGTGATTTTAGTAAATATTCTGCAGCTTCAGGTAAGGATACGTATGTTGCATTTCTGTGTATTACTGTATGTTAGGCTCTGTAATAGCTTTCTGCCCTAGTCTCCACTTGCTAAATTGGCAACTTCAGAGGTCTATGCTGAGACCTAGATTAAAAAATGATAAAGGTATATACAGTCATCACATCCCTCAAACCATTCATTTCCATTAAATTCATTACTAACATTTAAATAGAAAAAGAGTCCAATAAAAATGTAACTCTAGAGGAAGAATAAATAGACTATTACTCAAAAAGAGTGCATGAGGGAATTATTTCACTTCGCAGCCTCTGCTTCTCATGAGCCACTGGTGTTTTACACTCTATGCATACATCACTATGTGAGCATTATCTTTCCTAAATGTATGGTCTGTGCACAAGGAAATATGAAGTCACTTTTTATTTCTCTATCATTCCCTGTCTCGCATTCCCTTCTCAGCGGAGCAATCAAAATAGTCTGGTTGCTCCATCTGAGAGGTAGGCATGGAAATAACTGTAAGAAGAAAATGGCTTTGTGTAAAGTGAGAAGGAATACAAATAGGGTGCAGAAAACTGAAGCAGCATTGCGGTGTTGCTGCCACTTAGATGATTTGCTATATACAGCATTGTGTATGCAAAAGTTGGTTGTGTTTGAATAGCAGTGTGTGTTTGTGTATATGTACAAATATTCAAAATGGTGATGAATTTCTCCAAGTCCCTAAGCCAATGTATAAGTAGCCAAGAATAACCAATACTGAAAACACAAAGAATCTGGTCCCATAACCTTGTCCCAAGCTTGTATTAGATCCAAAAAGAAAGAGGTTGTCTCAAAATTTAAAGTTACAGCCTGTCCACGCTAGTCTGATCTGAGATTCCACTGATCTTTTGAATACTAGTCCCATGACACTGGTATGTATGGAGCAGTTAATCTAGCATGCACTCTGAGGCTCCAGTCATCTCTATGGAACTGCTGGAGGTATCCAAAAACAGGGCTCAGCTATCTCAGCACCGGTCTTAGGGCTCATGCACACGACCGTATGTATTTTGCGGCCCGCAAAAAATACGTATGATGTCCGTGTGCATTCCGTATTAAACGCAAAAGCTGGCCCCTAATAAAAAAAAAAAAGTACTATCCTTGTCCATAATGCAGACAATAATAGGACAAGTTCCATTCTTTTGCGGAACGGAAATACGGACATACGGAAACGGAATGCACACAGAGTAACTTCTGTTTTTTTAGCGGACCCATTGAAATAAATGGTTCCGCATAAGGTCTGCAAAGAAAAACGGAACGGACACGGAAATAAAATTCATTTGTGTGCATGAGCCCTTAGGCTAGTTTCACACCAGCGGCAAGGAACTCCGCCAGGCTGTTCCGTCAGGTGAACAGCCTGTCGGATCTGTGCTGCCGCTAGTGCATGCGTTCCCCCGAACTACCGCTCCGGACCCATTGACTATAATGGGGGTGGGCCGGAGTTCCGGCGGCAGCACGGCAAACATGCCAAGAGGCGGCCGGAATAAAAGTACGACATGTCGCTAGTGTGAAACTAGCCTTATTCAGATAAAAGGAGCCATAATGTGCATTTTCAGCCTCCACTCCATTCAAAAGTGAGAACACAGAACCCCAGTTCTTGTGAGCGTAGGGCGTTGTGTAGCGGTTTCTGCTCTAATCCTGTGTTTTTTTCCCCACAATATAGACTGGGAGGCATACCTGTAGGAGTTGTTGCAGTAGAAACAAGGACTGTGGAATTAAGCATACCTGCTGATCCTGCTAATCTTGACTCCGATGCAAAGGTTAGTTTACAATTGTGTTGCCATTTACCCCTGCATCTTAATGGGATTGTTTTTACTGCATGTGAATATGTTATTTGTCAGCTCCATTCATAAGTGTGCAACAAATCCATTTTGAACACACTTTTACATATTAAATTCACAGTTCTGTCAGTGAAAAAGTCAGTTTTCCCTCAGTTTTGCTTCCATTTGCTCCAGTATGTTCTGTCATTCTGTAATGCTTTTTCATGCAATTGAATGAAGAATAACACACAGCATCTCCTAGTAACCATTAGTGAAAAATGTTTTTTCACTGACCCATTCACTTGAATTGGCAAGTCCTGCGTTAAAAGCAGAAAAACATAACTAGTGCCCTGCATTTGTTTATGCTTTTTTACACATACTCATTATTTGATGTTGGGTCATTCTTGCGTGAAAAATGCAGAGGACATGCTTCATTTTTTTTCATGCAGAACATTCTTGCGTGAGAAATATATCCATGCACATAAACTCATTGATCTAACCCCTTCCAGACCACCCCACATACATTTACATTAGTATTCGGGGCAAATATAATTTGGTGTCTTCTCAACTCGCAACCCCCCCCCCCCCCCATTGTTGCTGAGTACTTGCTGTTTTAAACATAAGGTAACCGGGACTAATGTATGCGATCAATCACATACATTTAAGGCTACTTTCATACCAGCGTTTTTGCTGGATCCGTCATGGATCAGCAAAAACGCTTCTGTCTTGATAATACAACCGTCTGCATCCGTTATGAACGGATCCGGTTGTATTATCTTTAAAATAGCCATGACGGATCGGTCATGGACACCATTCAAAGTCAATGGTGAACGGATCCGTTTTCTATTGTGCCCGAGAAAATGGATCCATCTCCATTGACTTACATGGACTTGCAGCGTTATTCTGTCCGCAATGGGGACGCAACCAAATGGAACGGAATGCATTCTGGTGCATTTTGTTTTGTTCAGTTTAGTCCCCATCGACAATGAATGGTGACAAAACGGAAGCGTTTTTCCCCGCTATTGAGATCCTATAATGGATCTCAATAGCAGAAAGGGAAAGCGCAGATGTGAAAGTAGCCTAACCCCTCAGATGCCATGGTCAAATGTGACCACGACATCCGAAAGGGTTAAAGACCAGGATCATATGCTCCCGGCCGTGCTCCAGCTCCCGCTGGCGAGGATCAGGGAAGCTGGATATAGTGTGCAGCAGCGTCATTGGGGAATTATTAAAAAAAAGTGTTTAAAAAAGTGTTTAAAAATAAAAATATTCAAATCACCCCCTTTTCAATAATAAAAGTACATAACTGATTTAAAAAAACTAACATCATGGTCATCGCCGGATGCAAAAACACCCGTACTATTAAAATATTTATCCCATACAGCATACGTCAAAACCGAAGAAAAAAAAGGAAATGGCAGATTCAACGTTCTTTTGGTTGCTCCATGTCCCGCAAAAGAAAATTGAATAAAAAGATGATCAAAAAGTCTTTCGTTTTTTTTTTTTTGTATTAACCCCTTAAGGACCGGGTAATTTTTCACCTTAAAGACCAGACTGATTTTTGCAAATCTGACATGTCACTTTATGTGGTGATAACTTTAAAACGCTTTTACTTATCCAAGCCATTCCAAGATTGTTTTCTCATCACATATTGTACTTTATGACAGTGGTAAATTTGAATTAAAATATTTCATTTTTAGTTATAAAAAAAAATACAAAATTTACCAGAAATTTTGAAAAATTTGCAACTTTCAAAATTTCAATTTCTCTGCTTTTAAAACAGATAGTGATACCTCATATAATAGTTATTACTTTACATTTCCCATGTTTACTTCATGTCTGGATCATTTTGTGAATGCCATTTAATTTTTTGGGGACGTTAGAAGGCTTAGAAGCAAATCTTGAAATTTCCAAAACCCACTTTTTTAAGGACCAGTTCAGGTCTGAAGTCACTTTGTGAGGCTTACATAATATAAATCACCCCAAAATGACCCCATTTTAGAAACTACACCCTCAAGGTATTAAAAACTGATTTTACAAACATTGTTAACCCTTTAGGTGTTCCACAAGAATTAATGGAAAATGGAGATTAAATTTCAGAATTTCACTTTTTTGACAGATTTTCCATTTTAATAATTTTTTTTCTGCTAACAAAGCAAAGGTTACAAAACTCAATATTTATTGCCCTGATTCTGTAGTTTACAGAAGCACCCCATATGTGGTCAAAAACGGCTGTATGGCCACACGGCAGAGCGCAGAAGGAAGGCAGATTTTGATGGACTTATTTTTTTTACACCATGTCCCATTTGAAGCCCCCCCCCCTGATGCACCCCTTGGAATACCATATGGTTTCTAGAGTGCAGATTTCACTGGGATTTTTGGTTGCTCTATATTACACTTTTTGTGAGGCAAGGTAACCAAAAAAAAATTGACACTTTTTTTTATATTTTGTTATTTACAACGTTCATCTGAGAGGTTAGCTCATGATCTATTTTTATAGAGCAGGTTGTTACGGACGTGACAATACCAAATATGACAATTTTTTTTGGGTTGTTTGATTCAGTTTTACATAATAAGGCATTTTTGAAAAAAAATAGATTTTTTAGTGTCTCCATATTCTTAAAGCCATAGTTTTTTATATTTTTTTGGGCGACTGTTATATGTAGAGGCTCATTTTTTTCAGTATGAGATGACGGTTTGATTAGTACAATTTTGGGGGTCGTACGACTTTTTGATCACTTGTGATATAAGGTGACAAAAAAATGCCTTTTTTCCCCGACACCTCCACAGCGGCACTGACAGGAGGATGTCCCCGCCCCCAGGACAGGAAACAACGTAGGAGCAATTCAAAAGGCCTCCTCCCCCTTACCTCACCAGTCGTTGTTTCCTGTCCTCGGGTCGTAGGAGCGCTCCTGCAGTGCCAGGAAGATCTATTTCGCCTAGCCTGGATCGTTTCTCCACGTGTTGGGAGGGCTGGTGCAGGAGACGGGTCCCCCAGGGTCGCGTGTGCTGCCCTTTCCCGTCTCTGGAGAAAGTCCTGCTGGCAGGCATCCTCGGACTCCACAAATCCTGCACACATGTGAAATCGCGCAGGATTTCAGATCACCAGGCGAGATTCTCCTTGTGCAAGAGAATTTTGTGAGATTTCGGGCGGCACTTCCGGGTTAATGGTGAGAAGCTGAGATGCCGGCGTTTGTGACTGCAGCCGGCTATCTAGCTCTCACTCACCTAGCGATTCAGCATGCCTGCCTCTGGAGATGATACCGCCAGGAAGCCTGGTGATTCTGCCTCTGCCCATAGCCCGGTAACGCTCCTCCCCTATGGGAGAAGAAAACTATTTGTGCACAGATGTTTTAGAACACTCACTTTTATAGGGGTACTTATGTTCACATCTGGTGAGGTCGTGGCCCTAGTTATATTATGGTGTCTCATGGTCTTATTACCCATATGTCTCCCTTTAGGGCACTTAGACCATGATTCACAAGCCAGCCAGGGAAGCGGGTCGCAGAAAATGCGCCATTTGTAAAAAGTCCTTCGCTTCAAAGAGCAAGAAAACTTTGTCAAAAGTGCACAGAAAAGATAGTGTCTGAGGAATCGCCATCTCTCCTGGAGTCTATGAGAGCAATTATAAAGGAGGAAGTTAATTCCGCTGTCGATTTAAACATGGCTTCTCAGTCACCACGACCATCTACCTCACAGAGATCCCACACCTCTGATGTTCTCCTTGAATTTGATGAGGGAGAATTAGCTTCTGGCTCTGAATCAGCCTCTTCGGATGCACGGCTCTGGCAGACCCCTATTCCTTCCAGGAGAGACTGATGGTCTATTAAAATCTATCCATGCGACCATGCATATTGAGGATGTTAAAGAGGTCCACTCCATACAGGATCACATGTTTCAGGGGCTGGGAGAAAAACGTAGAAGGGTTTTTCCGATCCATATTAATATTAATGCTTTAATATCGAGAGAATGGAAAGACCCTGAAAAAAGAACCACGGTCCCCAATTCCTTCAAAAGGAAATATCCCTTTGAAGAAATAGAAACAAATTTATGGGACAAAACACCTAAGGTGGACGCTCCAGTTGCCCGTATTTCAAAAAAATCTTCCCTCCCGTTTGAGGACATGGGACTTTTGAGGGATCCCATGGATAAGAAATCAGAGAGCATGTTAAAAAAAATCCTGGGAAACAAATACGGCAATGTTGCGTCCTAGCATTGCCTCTACCTGTACAGCCAGAACCCTCTCAGTCTGGCTAGATCAGTTAGAGGAACACATTGCAGCGGGTACCCCTAGAGAAGAAATTCTGGCGTCCCTTCCCATGCTTAAGAAAGCATCAAACTTTTTAGCAGATGCCTCAGCGGACCTAGTCAGACTCTCGGCCAGGTCTGCCGCACTCTCCAATGCGGCTAGGAGGACAGTCTGGCTTTGCTCATGGTCTGGAGACGCAGAGTCGACTGTGTTCCATCCCCTGTGAGGGAGACAGACTGTTCGGGTCGGGGTTAGACGACATCCTTGAGAAGGCATCTGATAAAAAGAAGGGGTTCCCTCTAGATAATAAATACTACCATCAAAGGCGGTCCTTTCAGAGTCAAAGAAAGACCAGATCGGACCCTAAGAAGAAAGAAGGTTCCAGGAAATGGCAACCTTCCAAAGGTAGGGGTTTCCTACTTAACCCCGAGAGTACTTCTCGCTCCTCCCAATGATGCCAGATACCGGTAGGGGACAGCCTGGGAAAACATCTATACCTCCCCGTGGGTTTTAAATACTCTAAAAGAGGGTCTAAAACTCAAATTTACCTCCCTTCCCCCAGACCAATATACAATAAACAAGAGATTCTCCCCAAAGGGAAAACAACTTTGCCTAGAGTCAGAGGTATCCTCCCTAATAGAAAAGGAAGTACTCCTTCCTGTTCCAAAGGATCAATACTGGAAGGGGTTTTATTCTCCGGTCTTCCTAGTGCCGAAGCCAAATGGGTCTTTTCGACTAATAATAAACCTAAAATCCCTAAACAGATCAATCGTTTACAAAAGATTCAAAATGGAAACCATAAAATCAACAATAAACCTCCTTCCTCAAGACTGTCTGATGGCTACATTAGATTTACAAGACGCTTACTATCATGTCCTAATATATCCACCCCATCAAAAATATCTAAGAATCACAGTCTTTATAGGAGACAAATTGCACCATTTCCAATTCAATGCGCTTCCGTTCGGGCTTGCCTCAGCTCCAAAAGATATTGATAATACCTTATCTGGACGATTTTTTGGTGGCGGCAAGCTCCAAAGAGATGCTCGAACTCCATCTCTCCCGTGTCCAAGACTGCCTCACCGCGCTAGGGTGGATCATAAACTTCAAGAAGTCGGATCTGTCCCCAGAAAGAAGGAAAATCTTTCTCAGGGTTCTTCTGGACTCTCATCTTCTGATGTCTTTTTTACCGGCAGACAAGAAGGAGAAAATAATGCTGGAAGTCTCAAGTTTCTGCTCCCAGAGGACGGCCACCCTCAGGAACATAATGATGATCCTGGGCCTTCTCACCTCCACGATCTCATCCGTCAGATGGGCTGAGAGCCATTCTCGGGTAATCCAGTCCATTCTCCTTTCCTCATGGAACGGTACAATCTCTGCCCTGGAGAAGAAGGTTTACATCCCGAGTGCGGTAAAAACATCTCTTAGGTGTTGGCAAGTACAGAAACACCTAGACACGGGGGTCTATTGGAGACAGAAGGACGTGATGCTGATTACCACAGACGCCAGTGGTTCAGGTTGGGGAGGCCATGCGAACGGAAGGTACATACAGGGCGAATGGGGCCCAGATATGATAGATGCCTCATCAAATGTAAAAGAGCTCATGGCCATCTACAAGGTCGTTACGTATCTTCACACGCCCTCTTGCTCAAAGCATGTAAAAGTATTGTCTGACAATACTTCAGCGGTCGCCTACCTCAACAGGCAAGGGGGGACAAAAAGTCGCTCTTTAGCAGCGGTAGCTCGCGACATTTTTTTCTGGGCCGAAAGAAACCTATCGTCCCTTTCGGCAGTTCATGTAAAAGGAGATCAAAACCTCGTGGCCGATTTTTTTGAGCCGGACAACAGTCAAAGAAGGAGAATGGTCCTTAGATCCCCGAGTATTCAAAAACATCTGCGAAAAATGGGGCTGCCTGGAAATAGACTTATTTGCCACAAGGGAAAACAAACAAACCAAAAAGTTATGCTCCCTCTCCGGGCAGGGCCATCCACTTGGGTTAGATGCCCTAGCCCATCCTTGGCCGAGCACTCTGTTGTATGCCTTCAGCCTAATACCAAGAACACTGATGAAAATAGAGGAAGAACGAGCTTGTGTGATCCTCATCTCACCTTACTGGCCAAGGAGGGCTTGGTTTCCTCTACTGCTGAAACTGTCCAAGGGGATTTACTGGACATTGCCACAAAACACGGACCTTCTTCATCAGGGTCCCATGTGGCATCCAAACTTAAAAGAACTGAACCTGACGGCCTGGAAATTGAACGCTCAGCTCTAAAAAAGAAAGGTCTGTCAGATGAGGTGATTACTACTCTCATGCTGAGCCGCAAACCAATCACCTCGAAAATATACCTAAGGACCTGGAAAGCCTTCCAGACCTTTTCAAAAAATTCTCTCTATCCTGACATCCCTCAAATTCTAGAGTTCCTGCAAGCAGGTCTAAACAAAGGTCTTCGTCCTTCCAAACTAAAGGTTCAGATATCTGCCCTCAGCGCCTTTCTGGATTTAAGACTGTCCGATTCCCCTCTTGTTAAACGCTTTATCAAGGGGGCTACCAGAAAAGTTCAGACTGTTCGTTCCATGTAGCCACCTTGGGATCTGAGTCTGGTCCTCTCGGTTTTAATGGAGCCTCCATTTGAACCAGTGGATGAAATCTCTCTAAAACTATTAACTTACAAGACAGTATTCTTAGTGGCAATAACCACCGCCAGAAGAGTTGGGGAGATACAGGCCTTCTCCTGTAAGATGCCCTATTTGTCTATTCTAGATGATCGTATAATTCTAAGGCACTGTCCCTCATTTCTTTCTAAAGTGATCTCCTCCTGACATTGTGGTCAAGAAATCTTGCTGCCATCCTTTTGCCCACATCCTTCCTCTGAAAAAGAGAAGAAATTTCAGAACCTGGATGTAAGAAGATCTGTGTTGGCCTATCTAAAAGCCACGGAGACGTTTAGACTATCGGACCAAGTCCACCATTGCCAGGTGGATTCAGGATGTCATCTCCACTTCTTACATCAAGAAAGACCTGTGACCTCCTGTAGGAATAAGAGCCCACTCCACTAGGGCAGTTTCATCCTCCTGGGCAGAATCAGCCTCGGTCTCTTTAGACCAGATTTTTAAAGCGGCCACCTGGGCGAGTCCCATGACTTTCTACAACCACTATAAACTAGATGTCCAAAAGAATCTGGACTTATCCTTTGGGCGTAGAGTTCTTGCCGCTGTTGTCCCGCCCTAGTAGATTACTCTACTAATCCTCCTGTCAGTGCCGTTGTGGAGGTGTTGGGGAAAAGTATAAATTACTCTTACCGGTAATTGGATTTTCCAATAACCTCCACAACGGCACTGAGTTTTTCCATTCCAGATTGAAATGTATGTTTATTGATTTCTGCAAGTATTATGCTTCTTATGATGTCAAATGATGTAATTTGATATTTAATACAATTTTCTTTTTGCATCTTCTCCGAGTACTCTCTTACTGACTGGTGAGGTAAAGGGGAGGAGGCCTTTTGAATTGTTGCTCCTAGGTTGTTTCCTGTCCTGGGGGCGGGGACACCCTCCTGTCAGTGCGGTTGTGGAGGTTATTGGAAAATCCAATTACGGGTAAGAGTAATTTATACTTTTGACACTTTTTTTATTTTTTTTATATGGTGTTCACCTGAGGGGTTAGGTCATGTGGTATTTTTATAGAGCAGGTTGTTACAGACGCGGTGATACCTAATTTGTATACTTTAGTTTTTTTTACATTTAACCCCTTAAGGACTTAGGACGTATCGGTACGGCATGGATCCCGAGTCCTTAAGGACCCATGACGTACCGGTACGTCATAACTTGAAATCTGTATTCCGGCGCCCGAGGGGTTAATCGGAACGGGATTTCGGCTGAAATCATTCAGCCGGCATCCCGTAACAATGCAGGGGGGGGTCATTTGACCCCCCCGCATCGGCGATCGCAGAAAACCGCAGGTCAATTCAGACCTGCGGTTTGCTGCGCTTTGTGCAGTTTCTGATCCCCGCGGGCCCTGACCGCGGGGATCAGAAGCTTTAGTGTCCCTAAAATATATATTTTACACCCCCCCCTGCACCCCTGCATGATTTTTTGCCGGCGGGTGGTGCAGGGGGGGAGTTGTGGGTGGTGCGGGAGACGGGCGGTGCGGCAGGCGGGATCGTGATCCCCCGCCCGCCTCCCCTTGTATAATCGTTGGTCTCTAGTGGGTATACCAGGGTGCCAGCACATTGCTGGCACCCTGGTATAAACGGCTGACATCGATGATGCGATGTCAGCCGTTTAACCCTTTCCATACAGCGGTCCGTACGGACCGCTGTATGGAAAAAGTTAACAGTAAGAGGGAGCTCCCTCCCTCTCCCATCAGGGGGCTGCTGTGCCTTTGCAGCCCCCCGATGGAGAGGGAGAGAGCCCCCAGACAGCCCCCCTCAGCCCTGTGCTTACCCTTCCCCGTCTGCGAAGTTCTGACAACTACTGAGCAGACGGGGAAGGTTCCCATGGCAACAGGACGCCTCTCAGGCATCCTGCTGTCCATGGTGCTGAACAGATCTGTGCTAAAGGCAGAGATCTGTTCAGACAAAGTGTAAGTAAAATACAGTACTGTACAATATATTGTTCTGTACTGTATTATACAGACATCAGACCCACTGGATCTTCAAGAACCAAGTGGGTCTGGGTCAAAAAAAAAGTGAAAAAAAGTGAAAAAAAAGTAAAAATCCAAAAACACATTTATCACTGATTAAAAATGAAAAAAATAAAATTCCCTACACATGTTTGGTATCGCCGCGTCCGTAACGACCTGATCTATAAAACGGTCATGTTACTTTCCCCGCACGGTGAACGCCATAAAAATAAAAAAATAAAAAAACTATTAGGAAATTGAAATTTTGCCCACCTTACTTCCCAAAAAAGGTAATAACAAGTGATCAAAAAGTCATATGCACCCCAAAATAGTGCCACTCAAACCGTCATCTCATCCCGCAAAAAATGAGACCCTACTTAAGATAATCGCCCAAAAACTGAAAAAACTATGGCTCTTAGACTATGGAGACACTAAAACATTTTTTTTGTTTTAAAAATGAAATCATTGTGTAAAACTTACATAAATAAAAAAAATTGTATACATATTAGGTATCGCCGCGTCCGTGACAACCTGCTCTATAAAATTACCACATGATCTAACCTGTCAGATGAATGTTGTAAATAACAAAAAAAAAAAAAATGCCCAAAAATCTATTTCTTGTTACCTTGCCGCACAAAAAAGTGTAATATAGAGCAACCAAAAATCATATGTACCCTAAACTAGTACCAACAAAACTGCCACCCTATCCCGTAGTTTCTAAAATGGGGTCACTTTTTTGGAGTTTCTACTCTCGGGGTGCATCAGGGGGGCTTCAAATGGGACATGGTGTCAAAAAAACCAGTCCAGCAAAATCTGCCTTCCAAAAACCGTATGGCGTTCCTTTCCTTCTGCGCCCTGCCGTGTGCCCGTACAGCGGTTTACGACCACATATGGGGTGTTTCTGTAAACTACAGAATCAGGGCCATAAATAATGAGTTTTGTTTGGCTGTTAACCCTTGCTTTGTAACTGGAAAAAAAATATTAAAATGGAAAATCTGCCAAAAAAGTGAAATTTTGAAATTGTATCTCTATTTTCCATTAAATCTTGTGCAACACCTAAAGGGTTAACAAAGTTTGTAAAATCAGTTTTGAATACCTTGAGGGGTGTAGTTTCTTAGATGGGGTCACTTTTATGGAGTTTCTACTCTAGGGGTGCATCAGGGGGGCTTCAAATGGGACATGGTGTCAAAAAACCAGTCCAGCAAAATCTGGCTTCCAAAAACCATACGGCGCACCTTTCCCTCTACGCCTTACTGTGTGCCCGTACAGTAGTTTACGGCCACATATGGGGTGTTTCTGTAAACTACAGAATCAGGGCCATAAATAATGAGTTTTGTTTGGCTGTTAACCCTTGCTTTGTAACTGGAAAAAAAATATTAAAATGGAAAATCTGCCAAAAAAGTGAAATTTTGAAATTGTATCTCTATTTTCCATTAAATCTTGTGCAACACCTAAAGGGTTAACAAAGTTTGTAAAATCAGTTTTGAATACCTTGAGGGGTGTAGTTTCTTAGATGGGGTCACTTTTATGGAGTTTCTACTCTAGGGGTGCATCAGGGGGGCTTCAAATGGGACATGGTGTCAAAAAAACAGTCCAGCAAAATCTGGCTTCCAAAAACCATACGGCGCACCTTTCACTCTGCGCCCCGCTGTGTGCCCGTACAGTAGTTTACGGTCACATATGGGGTGTTTCTGTAAACGGCAGAGTCAGGGCAATAAAGATACAGTCTTGTTTGGCTGTTAACCCTTGCTTTGTTAGTGGAAAAAATGGGTTAAAATGGAAAATTAGGCAAAAAAAAGAAATTCGCAAATTTCATCCCCATTTGCCAATAACTCTTGTGCAACACCTAAAGTGTTAACGAAGTTTGTAAAATCAGTTTTGAATACCTTGAGGGGTGTAGTTTATAGAATGGGGTCATTTTTGGGCGGTTTCTATTATGTAAGCCTTCAGACCTGTAGTGGTCCCTAAAAATTGGGTTTTTGTAAATTTCTGAAAAATTTCAAGATTTGCTTCTAAACTTCTAAGCCTTATAACATCCCCAAAAAATAAAATATCAATCCCAAAATGCTACAAACATGAAGTAGACATATGGGGAATGTAAAGTAATCACAATTTTTGGGGGTATTACTATGTATTACTGAAGTAGAGAAACTGAAAGTTTGAAATTTGCTAATTTTTCTAAATTTTTGGTAAATATGGTATTTTTTTATGCAAAAAAATTAACTTTTTTGACCCAATTTTAGCAGTGTCATGAAGTACAATATGTGACGAAAAAACAATCTCAGAACGGCCTGGATAAGTCAATGCGTTTTAAAGTTATGAGCACTTAAAGTGACACTGGTCAGATTTGCAAAAAATGGCCAAGTCCTTAAGGTGAAATAGGGCTGAGTCCTTAAGGGGTTAAAGGGGTTGTCCGGACTTAACCTTATTTTCACCCTGGCAGCTTCCCTGATGTTGGCATCGGAGCATCTCATGCTCCAATGCGCTCCCTTGCCCTGCGCTCAATCGCGCAGGGCACGGCCTCTTTTGTTTTAAATAACACACTGCCAGGCGGAAACCGCCCATCAGTGCCGGTGACGTCACCGGAGTTCCTGGCAGCCCCATGGAGAGCCCGGTACGTCACCGGATCTCAAAAAAATGCCTTTGCCCTGCGCGATTTAGCGCAGGGCAAAGGAGAACATCGGAGCATGAACTTCTCTGATGCTCATGGCAGGGGGGCTGCCCGGGTGAAAATGGAGGTATGTCTGGGTTCAGCTCTGAACCCGGACAACCCCTTTAACACAATAAAAGCATTTTTTAAACAAAAAAAAAATCATGTTTTAGTGTCTCCATAGTCTGAAAGCCATAGCTTTTTAGTTTTTGGGCGATTGTCCTATGTAGGGGATAATTTTTTGCATGATGATGTGTAGGTTAGATTGGTACTAATTTTGAGGGCATACGCATTTTTATCGCTTGGTGTTGCACTTTTAGATATAAGGTGACAAAAAAGGCTTTTTTATTTTTTTTACACTGTTTTTATTTTTAGTTTTTTATGGTGTCTATCGGATGGGGTGGATCATGTGATATATTTATAGAGCCGGTCGTTACAGACGCGACGATACGTAATATGTTTTTTTTTCTTTTTTTTTTTTTTCTTTTTTTATTATAAAATCAGGGGAAAGGGGCGTTTTTTTGTTGTTTTTTTTTAACTTGAAACTTTTTTTTTTATTGAAAACATTTTTATTTATTTTTTTATTTTTAAACTTTTTCTGTCCCACTCTGGGACTTCAACTTTTGGGGGTCTGATCCCCTCTGCAATGCATTACAATACATCTGTATTGTAATGCATTGCCTGTTAGTGTATTACACAGAGTAAGGGTCAATACACACATGCGTGTGTTTTGCGAATCCACAAAACACGGACAGCGGCAATGTGCTTTCCGCATTTTACGGACTGCACATTGCTGGCACTAATAGAACATGCCTATTCTTGTCCGCAATTGCGGACAAGAATAGGACATGTTCTATTTTTTTCGGAAACGGAATTGCGGACCCGGAAGTGTGGGCTCGCAATTCCATATCCAGGCAGCACATCGTGCTTCCCCATAGAAATGAATAGGTACGCAATTCCGTTCCGCAAAATATGGAGCGAAATTGCGGATGTGTAAATGGACCCTAATACACTAACAGGTTGCCTAGGAGACGCAGCCTGAGGCTGGATCTCCTGGGCACCTGTAGAAGGAAGGCCCCATCGGGCTGCCTTGTCACACATCGGGTCCCCGCCTAATCAGTGTGGGGATCCGATGGGCTCCTAAACCCGCCGCAAACTACTTCTATGTCGCAGTCAGCACTGACCGCGGCATAGAAAGGGTTAATCTGCTGGCATGCCTGTAAACAGCGATGTCGGTGGATACAGCAAGGAACCCGGCTACCAGGGACTGCCGGACCCCTGCAGTGATCGGGTGGGCGCACCGTCTGCACCCGCCCGATCAGCCCACCGTGCATGTACAGCGGAATCCATTCTGGCAATGCATCCCCCGCCGTACATGCACAATGTTTTGCGTTAAGGGGTTAAAACACAAGAAAAACTATACATATGTGGTATTGTTGTAATCGTACTGACCCGGAGAATAAAAGTAACAAGTGTGGCGGAATGGTGATCCCATAGAAATGGAAAATCACCCGGTCTTGAAAGTTTTCACTTTGGGTGTTGTTCGTTTTAAACACTGACTATACCTATTTGTGAAATTTGACTGTGTGCATGAGCCCTTAGGGTCACTTTAGAATACACTGCGTGCAAAATTATTAGGCAAATGAGTATTTTGACCACATCATCCTCTTTATGCATGTTGTCTTACTCCAAGCTGTATAGGCTCGAAAGCCTACTACCAATTAAGCATATTAGGTGATGTGCATCTCTGTAATGAGAAGGGGTGTGGTCTAATGACATCAACACCCTATATTAGGTGTGCATAATTATTAGGCAACTTCCTTTCCTTTGGCAAAATGGGTCAAAAGAAGGACTTGACAGGCTCAGAAAAGTCAAAAATAGTGAGATATCTTGCAGAGGGATGCAGCACTCTTAAAATTGCAAAGCTTCTGAAGCGTGATCATCGAACAATCAAGCGTTTCATTCAAAATAGTCAACAGGGTCGCAAGAAGCGTGTGGAAAAACCAAGGCGCAAAATAACTGCCCATGAACTGAGAAAAGTCAAGCGTGCAGCTGCCAAGATGCCACTTGCCACCAGTTTGGCCATATTTCAGAGCTGCAACATCACTGGAGTGCCCAAAAGCACAAGGTGTGCAATACTCAGAGATATGGCCAAGGTAAGAAAGGCTGAAAGACGACCACCACTGAACAAGACACACAAGCTGAAACGTCAAGACTGGGCCAAGAAATATCTCAAGACTGATTTTTCTAAGGTTTTATGGACTGATGAAATGAGAGTGAGTCTTGATGGGCCAGATGGATGGGCCCGTGGCTGGATTGGTAAAGGGCAGAGAGCTCCAGTCCGACTCAGACGCCAGCAAGGTGGAGGTGGAGTACTGGTTTGGGCTGGTATCATCAAAGATAAGCTTGTGGGGCCTTTTCGGGTTGAGGATGGAGTCAAGCTCAACTCCCAGTCCTACTGCCAGTTTCTGGAAGACACCTTCTTCAAGCAGTGGTACAGGAAGAAGTCTGCATCCTTCAAGAAAAACATGATTTTCATGCAGGACAATGCTCCATCACACGCGTCCAAGTACTCCACAGCGTGGCTGGCAAGAAAGGGTATAAAAGAAGAAAATCTAATGACATGGCCTCCTTGTTCACCTGATCTGAACCCCATTGAGAACCTGTGGTCCATCATCAAATGTGAGATTTACAAGGAGGGAAAACAGTACACCTCTCTGAACAGTGTCTGGGAGGCTGTGGTTGCTGCTGCACGCAATGTTGATGGTGAACAGATCAAAACACTGACAGAATCCATGGATGGCAGGCTTTTGAGTGTCCTTGCAAAGAAAGGTGGCTATATTGGTCACTGATTTGTTTTTGTTTTGTTTTTGAATGTCAGAAATGTATATTTGTGAATGTTGAGATGTTATATTGGTTTCACTGGTAAAAATAAATAATTGAAATGGGTATATATTTGTTTTTTGTTAAGTTGCCTAATAATTATGCACAGTAATAGTCACCTGCACACACAGATATCCCCCTAAAATAGCTAAAACTAAAAACAAACTAAAAACTACTTCCAAAAATATTCAGCTTTGATATTAATGAGTTTTTTGGGTTCATTGAGAACATGGTTGTTGTTCAATAATAAAATTAATCCTCAAAAATACAACTTGCCTAATAATTCTGCACTCCCTGTACACTATAAGGTCTCTTGCACACAAACGTTTTTTTTTCCGTTTCCATTCCGTTTTTTTGGTGTTCCGTTTGCGGTCCGTATGTGGAACCATTCACTTCAATGGGTCCGCAAAAACAACGGAAGGTACTCCATCTGCATTCCGTTTCCGTATTTCCGTTCCGCTCAAAGATGGAACATGTCCTATTATTGCCCGCAAATCACGTTCCGTAGCTCCATTCAAGTCAACCGTTCCGCAAAAAAAACTGAATGCATTCGGAATGTATCTGTATGTCTTCCGTAACCGTTCAGTTTTTGAAGAACCATCTATTGAAAATGTTATGCCCAGCCCAATTTTTTTATGTATTTACTGTTTAAACATTATTGTATGCTTCTGTTTCCGGTTGCCATCCGCAAAAAACGGATTACAAACGGAAACCAAACGGAACGGCAAAATGGAATGGAAGCGGAAACACTACCAAAAAACAGATAAACTGATGCGTTTGAAACGGACCGAAAAATACAGAAAAAGCCATAGGCTCGTGTGCAAGTGGCCATGGATCGCAGGGGCTGTTATCCCTTAGAAAAGAATGGTCTGCTGAGCGACTCGCATTTTTGATGTGCCCACACCACATGAATTGCAAAAAATCCAGCACTGCTTGATTTTTTGCAATTCACGTGTTGGCTACCCCATTCATTTCTATGGGATCGCCGCTTCACTGTAGCAGTCGGACCCTTAACATTCAGAATTTCCCCCTATCTTGTGAATTATAACTTTGCTTAACCCAATTAATTGCTCACACAGGCAGTACATTACAGTATTATGAACGTAGCCACAAAAAAAAGCTCCGTTAAATATAGAAGAATGAAAAAAATTAATATATATATAAAAAATGGGGTCAGTGCTCGGATTGAAAATAATAGTTTATTCATCCTTGGAACATTTCAACTTAGCTCAATGGGGTCTTTCTTAAACAACATCTGTCAGTAGGATCTATTATTATGGTTGGACATGGAGGCATACAGGTTCCATATGGTATCCTTTGGCACATTTGCCCTAAGGTTTTGCAGATGGGCCTGTAGATCCTGCACATTCTTAGGTTACTGAAGCTGGAAACCTAAAAACATGTGGCACAGGATGTCCTGCATATATTGCTGAGCTGATACTGTCCCTCGTATCAATATTAGAGGTGACTGACTGCGTCGTATGCGATGGCTACCCAGATCAACACCAGCAGTTGGGGCAATGTGTCACTCCACAGCAAAGGTAGGATTGAAGCGCGCACTATGAGGCCTCCATACTCAAACCAGACTGTCATGGGATCCCAAACAGAACCTGGGTTTGTTGCTAAAGACTATATGGTTCAAGTCTGTAGCAGTCCAGGTTTCTTGTTAATGATACCACTTCAAATTAAGGCAATGGTGGCTGGCTATCAATGGTAGGACACATAATGGGGCCATCCAGATTCTGTTTAAACACTGCTCCCAACACCTAACAGCTGGGTAAGAGCATTTTGAGCCCGTGATTCCTGATTTTGTAGGCCAACCAGGAATCCAGATTTCCACAGTGGGCTTCACTAAATATGACTATTTCAGTCTTTTTTTCAGTGACCACTTTGTAAATCTGATTGTGGATCAAACGAACCTGTACGCCCAACAGTTCGTTGCTCAACACCCGGGCTCCTTTTTGGCTAGGGCCGGTAGCTGGACTCCGGTCAGTGCAGCCGAGATGAGGACGTTTTGGGGCCTCGTGCTGCACATGGGCCTAGTCAAAAAACCTAGTGTCAGGCATTACTGGAGTGGGGACGTCCTCTACCAGACCCCACTTAACAGTACGGCCATGACACGCTCCCGGTTTGAGGCCATCCGGAAATGCCTGCATTACGCAGATAATACAGCATGGTCCCCCTCAAGGCCCTCACTTTGGGGCCAAATTTGTGCAGGCCTATGTACCTGGAAGGGAGGTCGCGGTTGATGAGTCTCTCATTGCTTTCAAGGGGAGACTCCTTTTCCACCAGTATGTTCCCTCTAAGCGGGCGAGGTATGGCGTGAAGCTGTACAAACTTTGTGAGAGTACCTCAGGGTACACTTACAAGTTTTGTGTGTACGAGGGGCAAGATTCCCGTATTGAACCCCCAGAATGTCCCCCCACTTTGGGTGTTAGCGGGAAACTTGTGCGGGACCTTATGCACCTATTGCTAGATAAGGGTTACCACCTGTACGTGGATAACTTTTATACTAGTATCCCCTTGTTCCAGTCCCTCGTTGCCAGATCCATGTCCGCTTGTGGGACCGTGCGGAAAAATCAACGCGGCCTCCCTACCCACCCCCTCCAGGTACCTATCCCCAGGGGTGAGACCCGTGCCCTTACCAGTGGAAACCTGTTGCTGGTCAGATATAAGGACAAGAGGGATGGCCTTGTACTGTCCACATTTCACGGTTACGGCATCACCCCTGTCCCTGTGCGAGGTACCGCGGCAACGGTCCTCAAGCCCGATTGTATCGTCGACTACAATCTGTAAATGGGAGGAGTTGATCTCTCTGATCAAGTCCTCAAGCCATATAATGCCATGCGCAAAACCCGGGCATGGTACAAAAAAGTTGTGGTCTACTTGGTGCAGGTTGCCTTATACAACTCTTTTGTGCTGTCCTGGAGTGCTGGCAACACAGGGAAATTCCTTCAGTTCTATGAGGCATTCCTCAAGGACCTGATTTTTTCTGACCGGGAAAGAGCAGGCCGGAGTACCTCTGGAACTGGAGGCGCCCGGATCGTTCCTGACCAACACTTTCCAGGTGTGGTCCCCCATACTGGAAAGAAGGGCCTGACCCAAAAAAGGTGCAGAGTGTGTCACAGGAGGGGGATACAGAAGGACACCACTACTCAGTGTGACACATGCCCCGATCATCCGGGCCTCTGCATTATTGGTTGCTTCAGGGAGTACCACACTTCCATGGAGTACTAAATTTCTATTCCCCTTCCCCAATTTAGCCACTGACAATCGGATAAAAAAACTATGGTTCTCAGACTTGACACTAAAACAAAATTATTTTTTTTTCAAAAATATTAGTAAAACTAAAATAAATGAAAAAAGTAGACATATTAGGTATCGCCACGTGCGTAAGAATCTGCTCTATAAAAATACCCCATGACCTAATCCCTCAGATGAACACTGTCAAAAAAATAAAATAAAAACGGTGCAAAAAAATTTTTTTGGTCACTTTACTTCACAACAATTGTAATAGCAAGCGATCAAAAAGTCATATGCCCCCCCAAAATAGTGCCAATAAAACCATCATCTCAACCGGCAAAAAATGAGTCCCTACCTAAAATAATCGGCAAAAAAAAAAAAAAAGACTATGGAGATACTAAAATGTTTGTTTTTTTGTTTATAAAAAGATAATAAAGTGTAAAACATAAATTTAAAAAAAGTAGACATATTCGGTATCGCCGCGTCCGTAAGAATTTGCACTATAAAAACACCCCATGACCTAACCCCTCAGATGAACACTGTCAAAAAAATTAAATAAAAACTGTGCCAAAACAGCAATTTTTGGGCAAATTTTTCATTTTTATCCGTTTTTTTCCAGTAACAAAGCAAGGGTTAACAGCCAAACAAAACTTAAAGGGCTTCTGTCACCCCCCAAAAGTCATTTTTCATTTTTGGCCTAATTAAAATCCTTTATAGTGCGATTATTCAATATATAGTGCTCTTACCTTTTTCTGTGGCTTAGTTTCTTTAAAAACCGCACTTTTATAAAATGTTAATTACCTCGCTACCAGCAAGTAGGGCGGTTACTTGCTGGTAGCCGCCGCATCCTCCTTTCAAAAAAAGCCCCCTTCTCCTGTTGATTGACCGGGCCAGCGAACGCTCTCCTCCTCCGGCTGGCCCTGTCTGCAATTCAAATCCCGCGCCTGCGCCTTACGTGTCTTCATTCAGCGCAGGCGCTCTGAGAGAAGGACGCTCGCTTCCTCAGCACTTCCTCAGTGCGCCTGCGCCGATGACGTCTTCTCTTTCGGGTTTAGAGGTGACGTCATCGGCGCAAGCGCACTGAGGGAGTACTAAGGAAGCGAGCGGCCTTCTTTCAAAGCGCCTGCGCCGAATGAAGACACGTAAGGCGCAGGTGCGGGATTTGAATTGCAGACAGGGCAAGCCGGAGGAGGAGAGCGCTCGCTGGCCCTGTCAATCAACAGGAGGAGGGGGCTTTTTTTGAAAGGAGGATGCAGCGGCTACCAGCAAGTAACCGCCCTACTTACTGGTAGCGAGGTAATTAACATATTATAAAAGTGCGGTTTTTAAAGAAACTAAGCCACAGAAAAAGGTAAGAGCACTATATATTGAATAATCGCACTATGAGGATTTTAATTAGCCCAAAAATGAAAAATGACTTTTGGGGGGTGACAGAAGCCCTTTATGGCTCTGATTCTGCAGTTTACAGAAACACCCCATATGTGGTCGTAAACTGCTGTTTGACCAAACGGCAAGGCGCAGAAGGAAAGGAACGCCGTATGGTTTCTGGAAGGCAGATTTTGATGGCCTTTTTTTTTTGGGCACCATGTCCCATTTGAAGCCCCCCTGATGCACCCCTAGAGTAGAAACTCCATAAAAGCGACCCCATCTAAGAAACTACACCCCTTAAGGTATTCAAAACTGATTTTACAAACATTGTTAACCCTTTAGGTGTTCCACAAGAGTTATTGGCAAATGGAGATAAAATTTCAGAATTTCTTTTTCTGGTAACCTTGCCTCACAAAAATGTAATATAGATAAACCAAAAATCATATGTACCCTAAAAATAGTCCAAACAAAACTGCCACCTTATCTCGTAGTTTCCAAAATTGGGTCACTTTTATGGAGTTTCTACTCTAGGGGTGCACCTTTTCCGCTACGCCCTACCGTGTGCAAACTACAGAATGGGGGCAATAAATATAGCATTTTTTTTGGCTGTTAACCCTTGCTTTGTTACTGGAAAAAATGGATTAAAATGGAAAATTTGCCCAAAAATTTTAATTCTCAAATTTCATCTCCATTTGCCAATAACTCTTGTGCAATACCTAAAAGGTTAACAAAGTTTGTAAAAACCAGTTTTGAATACCTTGAGGGGTGTAGTTTCTTAGATGGGGTCACTTTTGTGGAGTTTCTACTCTAGGGGTGCATCAGGGGGGCTTAAAATGGGACATGGTGTAAATAAACCAGTCCAGCAAAATCTGCCTTCCAAAAACCACACGGCGCACCTTTCCCTCTACGCCCTACCGTGTGCCCGTACAGTAGTTTACGGCCACATATGGGGTGTTTCTGCAAACTACAGAATCAGGGCAATAAATATTGAGTTTTGTTTGGCTGTTAACCCTTGCTTTGTTACTGGAAAAAATTTATTAAAATGAAAAATCTAAATTCTGAAATTATTATATATTTTTTTTAAATATCTTTTTATTAAGGCTACTTTCACACTAGCGTTCGGAGCAGATCCGTCTGATGTTTCATCAGACGGATCCGCTCCGATAATGCAGACGTTCGCATCCGTTCAGAACGGATGCGTCTGCATTAAAACTTAGAAAATTTTCTAAGTGTGAAAGTTGTCTGAGCGGATCCGTTCAGACTTTACATTGTAAGTCAATGGGGAACGGATCCGCTTGAAGATTGAGCCATATGGTGTCATCTTCAAGCGGATCCGCCCCCATTGACTTACATTGTAAGTCTGGACGGATCCTCTCGCCTCCGCACGGCCAAGCGGACACCCGAACGCTGCAAGCAGCGTTCAGATGTCCGCTCACTGAGCGGAGCGGAGGCTGAACGCTGGCAGGCGGATGCATTCTCAGTGGATCCGCCTCCACTGAGAATGCATTGGGGCCAGACGGATGCGTTCGGGACCGCTCGTGAGCCCCTTCAAACGGAGCGCACGAGCGGACACCCGAACGCTAGTGTGAAAGTAGCCTTAGTTTGTGAGATTCCATAAAATGTCAATTAAATAGCACATTTCAAGCAATTTGGAAGCATTACATTCTCTTCCATTCATCATTGCATTACATCAATCAGAGAAAAGTATAGAACAATTCAAATGATACATTTGGAATCTCATTTTCTTTTTTCTCCCCCCCCCATTAAATCACCATTTCCCATAAACTGGTATACCACCCGGTCCCCTCCCCCCCACCTCCAACTAATGCAATTTGTTGTCCTAAGTATATTCCAGGAAAACTCTAATCACAATAGAGGTGCCTCCGCCTAGGCAGATAGTGAGAGAAGAGGAAGAAAAGATGTAGCAATCGCCTCTAAGGATTTCCAGAAAAACTAGATTATCCTCCCCCCTTCTGAAAGTAATTACGCTTGGTCAGTGTATCGATCCGCGAGTGAATCTGGAAGTAACGGCTGAGTATTATCTGGATACTTTTAATGGTCCCAGATCCCCTTTCAGGTCCTCTTTTAGATACCATGCTGTTAGCCTGAATGGGCTCATGTATTCTGTGCATGGAACATACGCCAAAACAAACAGTTTCCATGTTTGAAATAATCGCTGTCCGAGCACCTCTTTACATTTTAGCGCTTCTAACCATTCCAAATGAAATAGGTTACGCATTTGGGCTACCACCATTACCCGAGTAGAGACCTCAGTTGATAGCCATAGCCGAAGCAGACACCTTTTAGCAACCATAATCAGTTTGTGGCCCACCAATGGTATTTTAGAAAGATCACCTCCCTTCTCCTCTGAACCCTGGTTAACTGTTTGATTTGCAGCATCGCAATGCAGTATTGCCAACGACGGCGTGACTGCAGTGCGTATTCTGCCAATCTTACTTAACATCTGACCGATCTCTTCCCAATACCTGCTCAATTTCGAGCATACCCATAAACCATGATACAGGTCTGACTTGGGGGTGTCACATTTGGGGCATGCTGTTATTCTCCCTGGATTAGTTGGGGAGCTAGGTAGATCGAATCCGTATATAGCGTGATGCAGAATTTTTACGTGAGTTTCCCTCCGCGTTTCATTTATTATGGCCTTATGCATTGCTGTGATTCCTGACCATACCATTTCGTGAATCTCCGCCACCCCCAATTTTTGGCCCCATTTTTTAAATATTCCCTTAGGGTCTTTAGCTCTCCACCTGTCTCTCAGCGCATGGTGTAACATAGACAGTGATCTCTTTGCCTTGACGCTTAGAAACGAGTCAAAATCATTAGGTTTCCATTCCTTTGACAAGTCACTAGATAAGCTCCTACAATAGTTTCTTACTTGAGTATATTGCATGAATGAGGAACTTCCCAGTGCCAAGTTGCTTTTTAATTCCTGCAAAGTCGCCCACCTCCCTTGAGTCTCATGAAACATGTCACCTACTTTATTTATCCCCTTGAGGGCCCATTCTTTAAAAAATGCACTGTCCCTACCTGGTATGAAAGAAGGGTTCCCCCGTAAGGGGAGGTGTTTGGATATCTGGTATGGGAGATGAAAGTGAGTCCTAAGGGTTTTCCAGACAACCGTCGTGTCCCTCACTACGAGAGAAGATTTGATGTGCACAGGTAAAGTGGGTCTTTTAGCATGGAGCAAAGCCACCAGGTCCCAGGGCCGCACTAACTCCCGCTCTAAGGCCAGGTTTGAGTAATGATTCGTCCCATTGACCCAGTCCAAGATGTGCCTACTTATGCACGTCAGGTTGTAGCCTCTAATATCCGGAAAGTTCAGGCCTCCCTCCTCCTTTCTAAGTTTTAGTTTGTCCAGTGCGATTCTGGGCCTTTTTCCTTGCCAGATGAAACGAATGAACCTGCTTTCCAGCAGTTGAACATCCGCATGGCGAAGGAGAAGTGGGATAGTCTAGAGTGGATAAAGAAGCTTGGACATACTCATCATCTTAATGAGATGACATCTACCTACCAGGTTTAACGGTAGTCCCTGCCATCTATCCAGCTCATGCACAATCTTGGCTATGAGAGGGGGAAAGTTCAGGGTATACAATGAGTGCGGGTCTCTGCCAATGTGTATGCCCAGGTACTTGATGCTCCCTTGTGCCTTTACTATGCTCAAATGCTTAGGGGAGCTGATATCCCCCTGTATCTTTCTGGGATAGGGCCAACAACTCGCACTTTGATGCATTCAATCTATACCTTGAATAGGATCTGAAGTGGTTCAGTGCATGAAAAATCTGCTCTACATGTTTTTAAGGGTTGGCTATAAATAGCATTATATCGTCTGTGAACAGCGCGACCTTTAGTTGCCTAGTGCCTATCCCTATCCCTTCATATAGATCAGAGTGACATAAGAACCTAGCTAATGATTCTATGGAAAGATTAAATAAAAGGGGTGATAGGGGGCACCCCTGACGTGTCCCCTTTTGGAGATGAAAAAGTTTGGATAACAAACCCGGAGTATATATCCGTGCCCTAGGGAGTCTGTACAATTGTTGAAGGAAAACCCTAAAAGTCCCTGTGAATCCCATCCTATCCAAAACTGCCTCCAGCCATGCCCATCTCACATTGTCAAAAGCTTTCTCAGCATCCAAGGTGAGCATGGCTGGAGCCTCCCCGGGTCGCGGTTGGTGGCAAACCCTATCCAGCACCGTTAATACAGTACGGATGTTGGTTACCGCTGAACGGCCCTGCACAAACCCCACCTGCTCTTTACCGATGAGTGAAGGTAATATGGTCGCCAAACGATCTGCAATGATCTTCGAAAGTATCTTGGTGTCCACATTAATAAGTGAAATTGGTCTATATGACCCTGGTAATAAGAGGTCTTTAGGACATTCTCCTTATCTGAGGATGCTTTGCCGATTAGTACATCATTATACCATTTTAATAGGACCGGGGATACCTGACCTAACAATGCCTTATAATATTCCCCGGGATAACCATCCGGGCCAGGCGCTTTAGCATTCCCTAACTTTTTAATGACGGATTGAAGTTCTTCAAGACTAACCTCCCTATTAAGATATTGTAATTGTTCCGTGTTGAGACGGGGTAATTTGACCTTTTCCAAGAGGGAATCTGTAAGATCAGGCCTAGTGACATCCTGGTATAATTTCTCATAATAGTCGCCTAGCATTGAATTTATCTTAGAAGGGTCAGTAGTGACTCGCCCTTTCCTTAAGTCCAGATATGAACTGAGGGGCTCGTCTGCCTTTTGCAAGATTAGCCATAAGGCGTCCAGATTTATGTAATGTTGCTGTAAGGTTTGTATTATTTAGCAACTCCCTATCCTTCTCATTGGCCTCAAAAGCTCCCCTGGCGTCTATCCACTTCTGCTTATTAAAAGCTGTGGGGTTCTTCCTATATTCCTGGCAAGAGCTTCTTACTAACAGGCTAGTTTGCTCAAATCTTGCTTGAGTTTGTTTTCGTAGTCCAAAAACGTAACTCATGATCTTCCCCCGGATGGCCACTTTAGAGGCATTCCACAACAGCTCCGGTGAGTCTGCATGCTCCTGATTGTCACCCATATACTCCTCCCACCATGCTATTAATTTGTTGATAAAGTCTTCACTCGCTGTCAAATTTGAAGGGAATCTCCACAGATAATCGGGTCCCTTGGGGTATGTATCCCTTACCTGTATCCAAATTGGGGAGTGATCTGATATCACCAAGTCGCCAATATCAGCCTTTTCCACCCTTCTCATCAAATTGGTGCTGGTCAAAATATAATCGATACGTGACCAGGAGTCCTGTGGGTGAGAATAGAAGGAGTAGGATCTTTCGTCAGGATGCAATTGGCGCCATGGATCCACCAAAACCACCCCTTCCATCAGCCTGCCTAATGCTCTGTCATGTTTACTTGTAGCTGCCCTAGGGAAGTTACCTCGCTGCCTATCTTCCACATCTCTCACCACAGAATTGAAATCTCCCCCCACTATTTTATTCTTGCAGGGGTCGGACAATAATGTAGTAAAACTCTCATTATTTTTGTTGGGGCCATATACATTATAGACACTGTAATGGGTATCTTGAGCTACAATCTGGATTTGGATCAACCGTCCCCCTCCATCAGATGATGATCCCAGAACCTGGCAACCGAAGCCAACCCATATACTTTCCCTACCCACAATTTATTCATTCTTGCAAAATCGCCCTCTGCAAGGTGTGTTTCCTGAAGTAGCACAATATCCGGATTGGCTCTCTTCAAGTGGCGCAGCACCATCCATCTCTTGTGGGGTGACCTTAGGCCCTTCACATTCCAGGATATAACCTTCATGTTCCTGTTTCCCTACGTGATGTACGGTATGAATTGAAAAAGCTCTATATCCTTCTCACCCACTCGAGTAGAATATATCTCCCTTAAAAATAGAATAACAAATCCCCAGCAATTATAATAAAATCCCCCCCCTTCAAATAATAACTTTGGAACGTTGACCGTCAACAGCAACGGTTAATATAACCCTACTCTTCAACCCTATTTTCTTTGTTATTGGTGCCTCCTTTTTTCTGAGCTGCCAGAACCCTCCCACCCCTCACCACCTATGTATTACTCTGCTATTACATCATAGAACGTCACCTACCAGGTGATGTTAGCGGCCTGCTTAACCCCATTAAATGCAGAAAACCAAAACATATTAAAACATATTAGCACCAGTAATGATAACTTCGCCCTTATCCACGATGCCTATCATTAGAACCTCCCTTGCCCTTGGGAGAACATTACAGTGCAATCAACCACAACAGGCGAGATTTGAGTCCTTAACTGACGCGGGACATACGACCCCTTCCAGGAAGCTGCTCTCCTCCTCTGCGACCTCGTTCTCTCTGAGGAAGGTGTTTCCCATCTGGGCTGCTTGATCTCTCCCACCGCTTAGATTTAATACTATCCCGGTCAGCCAAATCCCGCATGTCCTCAGCGGTCAGTAGATCCTGTAGCGACTCTGCCGCTGCGGAGGGGTCGCAGAATACGGCAGTAGTTCCATCTAGCATTGCCACTCTCAATGTGGCCGGATACTGTAGCTGAAACTTGATTTGTCGACGAAACAGAGCCGAGCATAAGCCACTGAACTCCCTCCTTTGTTTTGCAACTTGAGCAGAGTAATCCGCAAACAGCAGTATGACTTGTCCCTTAATCTTCAAGGGTCCTCTCCTGGCTCTGTAGGCCCTGAGGATCGCCTCCTTGTCACAATAGTCCAAATACCGCATGATGACTGGACGGGGTCTCTGCAGTGGGTTGCTGCCGCTGAGGTTAGGTGAACTATGTGGGTCTGGCGGCGGTCCGACCCGATGTGCCCGCTCCACTTTGTGTTTTCCATCTAGCCCCAGGGCCCGTGGTAGGTCTATTTCACATATCTCTTTAAGGGCCTGCGCTTTAACCATCTCTGGTAGGCCCAGGATTCTCAAATTATTCCGCCTGGAACGGTTCTCTAAGTCCTCAAGACGGTCTCTCAAGATGATGTTATGTTTCTGTAACTCCTGGATGGCCAGGTTGGATTTGGAGTTCTCCTCTTCTAATGAGGTACACCGCTGCTCTAGGTCCACTACGCACGTGTCATGTTGCGCCACAGTCTCATGCAGCTGCTGTAGGGACATCGCCAGTGTTTTAGAGAGAGTCTCCTTAATGTCTGGCGCCAGATGTCTGGCCACTTCTATGGCCAGGGATTTGTAATTTATTTTGGCCATGTCAGATGAGTCTTTGGGCTGCGAGCCTGTTAGGGCGTCTATGACACTTTCAACAGCACTCAAAGGGGACGCAGGGTCCGAGCCCTCCATCTTGTCAGGTACGCTGAAGTCTGTTTGTGCAGCGCCGCTCCGTACCTGTTTTTTGCCGCTCCGGAGCAGATATCTGTCCATGGGCCTCGTGCCAGGACGTTCTGGAGAGGTCAGGGTCACTGTCCCGTCCCTCGCATTGCCGGTGTGTAGCGTCCGGAGCTCGTTATGGGTGAGGGATGGTCGGAGCTCACTTACTCCGCGTCCTCCATCTCAGCGCCGGAACCGGAAGTCTCAAATTCTGAAATTTTATCTCCATTTGCCATTAACTCTTCTGGAACACCTAAAGGGTTAACGACATTTGTAAAAATCAGTTTTGAATACCTTGAGGGGTGTAGTTTCTAGAATGGGTTCATTTTTGGGTGGTTTCTATTATGTAAGCCTCACAAAGTGACTTCAGACCTGAACTGGTTCCTAAAAATTGTGTTTTTGAAAATTTCTGAAAAATTTCAAGATTTGCTTCTAAACTTCTAAGCCTTGTAACGTCCCCAAAAACTAAAATGTCATTCCCAAAATGATCCAAACATGTAGTAGACATATGGGGAATGTAAAGTAATAACTATTTTTGTAGGCATTACTATGTATTATAGAAGTAGAGAAATTGAAACTTGGAAATTTGAAAATTTTTCCAAAATTTGGGTCAATTTGTTTTGTGTCACGGAACCATGAACCAGACGTACAACAAGGGATAAGTGAAAATAAGAAGGCTTTATTGAAAATAAAGCTGTAAAGCAAAAGTCCAAACGGATGGCGAAACCGAAGCAGAGTCTTTGCGAAGCCAGGGGTCAGGAACCAGAAGGGTAGTCAGACGAAGCCAGGATCAGGAACCAGCAGGGTAGTCAGACGAAGCCAGGATCAGGAACCAGCAGGGTAGTCGGACGAAACCAGGATCAGGAACCAGCAGGGTAGTCGGACGAAACCAGGATCAGGAACCAGAAGCAGCAGCAGTCTAGAAGCATGTGAACACAGGAGGACCAAGCAAGGAACTGAAGCCACAGACCTCCTATATATATGAGCTAGGCATCCAGCTCCTCCCAGTGGGAAGGAGGAGCCGCAGGGTGGGAGGCTACAAGAAACCCAGAAACCAAGATGGCCGCCAGCACATGTCAAACGAAGGAGAACAGCAAGAAGGTAAGACCATGACAGTACCTCCCCCTCAAGGGCCCCTCCTCCGCGGAGTAAAGAACGGTTTCTGAGGGAAGCGTGCGTGGAAGGCTCGGAGCAAGGCAGGAGCATGGACATCTGCGGAGGGAACCCAGGAACGCTCCTCTGGACCATAACCACGCCAATGGACCAAAAACTGCACCCGACCGCGGACCAGGCGTGAGTCCAGGATATTGCTCACCTCATACTCCTCACGATTACCCACTTGGACCGGACGAGGCCGAGGAACCGAGGAAGTGAAACGATTACACACCAGTGGCTTCAACAGGGAGACATGAAACACGTTGGAGATCCGCATGCCAGGAGGAAGCGCAAGGGCATAGGCTACCGGGTTTACCCTGCGAAGCACTCGGAAGGGACCAACAAAGCGAGGCGCCAGCTTGGGAGTGGGCACTCGAAGGTTGAGGTTGCGGGTGGACAACCATACACGGTCTCCGACCTGGTAGGAAGGAGCAGGCGCTCGTCTGCGATCAGCCTGGAGTCTCTGGCGCTGCGCAGAGACCTCAAGGGACTTCTGGATCAGTACCCAAGAAGCACGTAGGACGGAAAGGTGATCCTCCACAGCCGGAATATCCTGGGGAGAGAATACCTCCGGTAACACGGCAGGTTGGAACCCATAATTGGCCATGAAGGGAGACGTCCCAGAGGAAGAGTTCACCGCCGTGTTCCTGGCAAACTCAGCCCAAGGCAGGAGGTCAACCCAATTGTCTTGGTGATCGGAGACATAGCAACGAAGGAATTGCTCCAAGGCCTGATTGGATCGTTCTGCGGCCCCATTGGACTGAGGGTGGTAGGCCGAGGAGAAGGAGAGATGAATCCCCAACTGGGAGCAAAAGGCGCGCCAGAACCTGGACACAAACTGACTCCCCTGATCCGACACAATCTCCTTGGGCAAACCGTGCAACCGGAAGACCTCCCTGGCAAAAATCGTGGCCAACTCTTGTGCAGAGGGTAACTTCTTGAGAGGAACACAGTGGCACATTTTGGAAAACCGATCCACAATCATGAGAATGACCGTATGGCCTCGGGATGCAGGGAGGTCCACAATGAAATCCATCCCCAGGTGTGACCATGGGCGCTCCCCGGTGGCTATGGGTTGCAGAAGGCCCAACGGAAGGTGCCGAGGGGACTTACTCTGGGCACAAACGGAGCATGCCGCTACATATGCGGCGATGTCGGAACGTAGGGAAGGCCACCAGAACAGACGTGAAACAGCCCAGGACAGCTGATTCTTTCCAGGATGCCCCGCGGTCTTGGAGTTATGGTAGGTTCGCAACAACCGAGTGCGCAACTCCTCAGGCACAAAACATCTGCCGTTGGGTCTCCCAGAGGGAGCACCAGATTGAGCCGCCAAAATCTGCTCACCCAGGGGAGAGGTCAGGCTGGTGCGAATGGCGGCCAAGATCTGATTCGGAGGTATGACCGAAGTCGGAATCGACTCCTCCCTGGACAGCTCGGAGTACTGCCGTGATAAGGCATCCGCCCTGATGTTCTTGGAACCGGGTAGGTAGGAGACCACGTAATTAAAACGTGACAAGAACAGAGCCCATCTGGCCTGACGTGGTGTCAATCTCTTGGCCTCAGAAAGGTAGGTCAGATTCTTGTGGTCCGTCAGGATGAGGACCGGAACCACCGAACCCTCGAGCAAGTGCCTCCATTCTTTAAGGGCCTGCACGATGGCCAATAACTCCCTGTCACCAATCTGATAGTTGCACTCCGCGGAAGACAGTTTCCGGGAGTAAAACCCACAAGGAAGCAGAGGACCCTCTGGTGTTCTACGCTGAGACAGAAGGGCGCCTACTCCCGTCTCAGACGCGTCCACCTCGAGGACAAAGGGCAACCCAGGGTTGGGATGCGACAGAATCGGAGCCGACACAAAGGCGGACTTTAGAGCCTCAAAAGCTCGGATGGCCTCGAGCGGCCAGACCTGGGAATTACTGCCCTTCGTGGTCAGATCCGTGAGAGGCTTGGCTAGCATGGAAAAGTCCCTGATGAACTTCCGATAATAATTGGCGAAGCCCAAAAAGCGCTGCAGGGAACGAAGACCACTGGGCTGGGGCCACTGTAAGACAGCCGAAACCTTCTCAGGATCCATGGAGAACCCCTCAGCGGAAATGATGTAACCTAAGAAGGTTACCTGGGATCTGTGAAATTCGCATTTCTCAAGCTTACCGAACAGCTTGTTCTCTCGTAACCGTTGCAACACTCGTCTGACATCCAGAATGTGGGCCTCCATGGATTCAGAATATACCAAGATGTCATCCAAATAGACCACCACACACTGCTGCAACAGGTCACGGAAAACATTGTTGATGAATTCCTGAAAGACTGCGTGCGCATTGCACAACCCAAAGGGCATAACCAAGGATTCATAATGACCGGTCCTGGTGTTAAACGCGGTCTTCCACTCATCGCCCGCCTTGATCCTTACCAGGTTATATGCCGCCCTCAGGTCGAGTTTGGTAAAGACCGTGGCCCCTTTAAGGCGATCGAACAGCTCGGAAATCAAGGGTATCGGGTAAGCGTTCTTGATCGTGATGTGATTGAGACCCCTGTAATCGATGCAAGGCCTCAACTCACCGCCCTTCTTTTTCACAAAGAAAAATCCAGCCCCTGCCGGGGACGAGGATTTGCGAATGTGTCCGCGTGAAAGCGCCTCCCTCACGTACTCCTCCATGGCCTCATTCTCCGCTACCGACAGTGGATAGAGGAACGGCACCAGATTGTAACTCTATGGCACAATCGTATGGGCGGTGCGGAGGTAGGGCAACCGCGCGCACCTTATCGAATACATCCCGGTACTCCTCGTATTCAGGAGGCAACAGAGAGTCCGAGGAAGTACACAGCAACTTGACAGACCCATGGATGCAACTAGCCCCACACTGCGGTGACCACGAGAGGATCTCGGCCGATCTCCAATCGAAAGTCGGATTATGCTTCCGGAGCCAGGGGTACCCCAAGACCACCGAGTAGTGTGGAGACGAAATAACCTGGAGGCAGACCGACTCTCTGTGAACGGCACCAATGGCTATCCCCACTGGAAGGGTCTCATGAGTCACGTGTGGCGGCAGAAGGGGTCTGCCGTCTATCGCCTCAAGAGCCAGTGGGGAACCTCGAGCCTGCAGAGGAATGGAATTGGCGGCAGCAAACACATTATCAATGAACAAACCACCAGCACCAGAGTCCACCAACGCCTGGGTCGTCACCGAGCCCCCGACCCAGGAGAGGACAACAGTGATCAGTGGTTTGTCAACACGGGAAACCGGGGACGAGGAGACTCCACCCAAGATCTGCCCCCGACAGGATCTCAGGTGCGAGCGTTTCCCGGACTGTTCGGACATGCCAACCGAAAATGCTCACCGAGACCACAGTACATGCATCGGCCCTCGCGTCTCCGGAGTACCCTCTCCCCCTCGGACAGGCGAGCAAACCCCAGCTGCATGGGTTCACCCCCAGACAAGTCATCCCCAGGAGGCGTGGGAGGAGAGGGAGGCACGGGTGGGACAGCAAACGTAGGCGCCAATCTGTTAGAAAACCTCCGCAGGCTCTCCTTAAAGGAAGGTCTCTCCCTGAGTCTGGTGTCAATCAAAATCAGGAAAGAAATAAGAGACTCGAGCTCCACTGGTAGGTCCTTAGCTGCAACCTCATCCTTCAAGGCATCCGAGAGACCATGAGAGAAAGCAGCGACCAGAGCCTCATTATTCCAGCCCACCTCTGCTGCCAGGGTACGAAACTCAATGGCGTATTCAGCTACGGATCGTGAACCCTGTCTGATGGACATAAGGAGCTTCGCAGCAGAGGCAGCACGAGCCGGCACATCGAATACCTTCCGAAGAGAAGCAACAAAACCGGAAAACTCGGCAACCACCGGATTGTTGTTCTCCCATAAAGGGCTGGCCCAGGCCAAGGCCTTGTCCGAGAGCAGCGAGATCAAGAAGCCCACCTTTGATCTCTCAGTAGGAAAGACATGTGGCAGCAACTCGAAATAAATGCCCACCTGGTTAAGGAAACCACGGCACTGAGTTGGCTCTCCCCCAAAGCGCTGTGGAAGAGGGGCAGAACCGGTCATGCCCCGAAACACCGCAGGTGCAACAACAGGTGTCGGGGTAGACTCTGGCGCAACAACCGGAGCGGCAGTAGGAGCGGGCCCAGGAGCGACAACCGACCCATCGGCAACGGGAGCGAAATGAGCCGTGCGTTCAAGCAGGGTTTGCAACGCCACAGCGAACCGACCCAACAGGTGATCCTGCTGATCAAGTCTGGCAACCAGCGTGGGTAGCGAGGATGGCCCTGTACCGTCAGAATTCATGGCTTGGTCCTAATGTCACGGAACCATGAACCAGACGTACAACAAGGGATAAGTGAAAATAAGAAGGCTTTATTGAAAATAAAGCTGTAAAGCAAAAGTCCAAACGGATGGCGAAACCGAAGCAGAGTCTTTGCGAAGCCAGGGGTCAGGAACCAGAAGGGTAGTCAGACGAAGCCAGGATCAGGAACCAGCAGGGTAGTCAGACGAAGCCAGGATCAGGAACCAGCAGGGTAGTCGGACGAAACCAGGATCAGGAACCAGCAGGGTAGTCGGACGAAACCAGGATCAGGAACCAGAAGCAGCAGCAGTCTAGAAGCATGTGAACACAGGAGGACCAAGCAAGGAACTGAAGCCACAGACCTCCTATATATATGAGCTAGGCATCCAGCTCCTCCCAGTGGGAAGGAGGAGCCGCAGGGTGGGAGGCTACAAGAAACCCAGAAACCAAGATGGCCGCCAGCACATGTCAAACGAAGGAGAACAGCAAGAAGGTAAGACCATGACATTTTGTTTTTTATAAATAAAGATGATTTTTTTTTTTTACTTAATTTTACCAGTGTCATGAACTACAATATGTGACGAAAAAATCTCAGAATGGCCTGAATAAGTCAAAGTGTTTTAAAGTTATCACCACATAAAGTGACACTGGTCAGATTTGCAAAAAATGGCCTGGTCCTTAAGGTGAAAATGAGCCCGGTCCCTAAGGGGTTAAAGGGCAGTGGGGGAAGCACGAGGGCTAAGACTCTGGTTATTCAGTTTAATTGGACCACACCTGTAATCATTTACATTTCTGGATAACTACATGCCGACTTTCGCAATAATGTCACATTCCTTTCAGGGTGTGTTATTATTATTTTTTTTTGTCAATGAGTTCTTATGTTGTGCTGTTTCTGAGAAAATTACATTTTGTATTGGTGGGGGACCCCCACCATAAGCACCACCGCCTCTTCCTAGTCCATGTGATGTCACTGTACATCAATCACATGGCCTAGTTGCAGCTCAGCCACATTGAAGTGAATGGGACTGAGCTGCAATACCAAGCACAGCCACTATACCATGTACGGAGCTGTGTTTGGAAAGCTGACGGGAATGGTCTGTGCTCAACAGAGCTCTGTTGAGCACGGTGGCTCCCTGAAACAATGGATTGTTGGAAGTACCAGGACTCAGACTGAGAATAGGTCATTATTATCTTTAACTGGATAACCCCTTTAACATATATTTTAAGTCTTTGGTGCACCAGAGCTCTTCCTCCCGCTGTTCCCTGCATCACGCCTGGCCCTGTAATCTAGTACCTGCGCTGTAATCTACACTGATGGCATATGACAGTCCATCTACCTTTGCTTCCCCAGCAGTGCAGATGATGCCTTTGTATCAGAATTTTGTCATTATTGATGGACACACTTAATAAATGTATGCTAATTATTAACATATTTGCTTATTGGCTGCTGCTCTGTGATAGAACCACCCTTTGGGTATCTGTTTTGTATATATTGACATGGCTTGAAAAAGGCTAGTAAATAGCTGAAATTTTGTGTTTCTTTTATGGAACACGGCATATACTAATAAAGATTCATTTTAAGAGGAGATGCTATCTTTATCAGTGTCACGTACGGGAACCGCCCTGTCACGTGACCCAGATGCGACTGCCAAGGGTCGATCTATTTCATGCATCTCTCATGCCCCTACACACAGGCCTCAGATTGGACCTAGATCACACCCTGACACACCTTTTCATGCACCCCAAAATGCTGCCACCATCTATGACATTTAAAGGGATTGTCAGAGTTCAGAGCTGAAACCGGACATACCCGTATTTTCATCCAGGCAGCCCCCCTGATGTTAGCATCAGAGCATCTCATTCTCCGATGCGCTCCCTTGCCCTGCGGTAGATCGCTCAGGGCAAGGGCTTTTTTGTTTACAATAACTGAAGCTTCCGCCCGGCAGTGTGTTCAGGGACATCACTGGCTCTGATGGGTGTGCTTTAGCGCTGCCCTAGCTGTTTTATTGGCTAGGGCGCCCATCAGTGTTGGTGACGTCACCGGGCTTCCTGGCAGCCCCATGGAGAGCCCGGTTCGTCACTGGAACTCCTGAAAATGCCTTTGCCCTGCACGATTTAGCGCAGGGCAAAGGAGAGCATTGGAGCATGAACTTCTCCGATGCTCAAGTCAGGGGCGCTGCCTGGGTGAAAATGGAGGTATGTCAGGGTTCAGCTCCTTTAAATGAATATACCAATTAATTAGGTGCTCACCTCACCCAACTCGCAAGCAGGCTCACAGTAGCACTAGCCACACTTATAGAAGATACACGGTAAGGCTACATTCACATGAACATATTTCGTTTCCGTGTCCGTTCCGGTTTTTTTGCGGATTGGATGAGGACCTATTCATTTCAATGGGTCTGCAAAAAATGCGGACAGCACACCGTATGCTGTCCGCATTTGTATGTCCGTTCCATAGTCGTGCAAAAAATATAGAGCATGTCCTATTCTTGTCCGTTGTGCGGACAAGGATAGGCATTGTTACAATAAATCCGCAAAAAACACGGATGTCACATTGACGTCATCCGTATTTTTTGCAGGCTGCAAAATACATACGGTCGTGTGAAAGGCCTCATGCGCACGACCGTTCCATTTTTTGTGGTCCGCAGATCCGCAAAAAGGAAGACACCCGTGTGCCTTCCGCAATTTGCGGAACGGGCGGCCCATTGTAGAAATGCCTATTCTTGTCCGCAAAACGGACAAGAATAGGACATGTTATATTTTTTTGCGGGGGCCACGGAATGGAGCAACGGATGCGGACAGCACACGGAGTGCTGTCCGCATCTTTTGCGGCCCCATTGAAGTGAATGGGTCCGCATCCGAGCCACAAAAACTGCGGCTCGGATGCAGACCAAAACTACGGTAGTGTGCATGAGGCTTAACGCAAACCACACTGACACACTTAAAAATGGAGGTTATTGGGATCATTCAGGGAACAAGGCAAAACCATTAAAGATGTGCTTTAATATACAAAAAAGGTACAGTACTTAGTTACAAATAATTAAAAGAAATAAGAGACATAAATGTGCACAAAACAGTTGGAGAAATAAAATGATAAAAACAGAAAGTTTCTTACTACTTAACGAATTGTGTGATAACAGTCCGTTCTGGTTCCGGGGACAGGAGAACTTGGAACACAACCCAATGTTGATCGGATCCCCAAATTGTGTCCATGAAAGGTTCCGAATCCCACGTTTTTATTACCATTTGGCAGAGGGTGGAACTGAGAGGGATCTCCCTCCTATTCTCAGCCCACTTAATTATGGGTGTGTGCTCCACCTCTATCCCTCGGATGACCAGCATAAAATATTAATAAAATGTCTTTCCGCCCACACTAATGAATATCCGGTGCCCAATGTTTTAATAACGCATATTTCATCAGGCTGATTGTTCTAATACCAAATACCGTATGACCGGTGTAGGGGTCCCAGAATGAGAGATTTTCATTACACGGGAATGCTGGCTGTCAGGGGGGAATGTTTGGATTCCCTACGATGCCCAGATTATTGGGAATGAAATTATTACAATAATTCATATGTGAAATGTACCATAGATGAGTTATTGCTTATGCTGTATTTTCTTCATCTTCTGGCACTCCAGTTGAAAAGCACCTTAATGTCTGCTGTGCATCAGTGCCAGTACATCTGTCGTGTCAGGCGTTACCATGATGCTCTAGTGTCCCGTCCAGGAAACCTACTTTGTTAGGCTTCATGCACACGGCTGTTGTACGGCCTGTCCGTGCATTGGGGACCGCAATTTGCGGTCCCCAATGCACTGCAACATCTATGGTGCAGCCGGGACGGATCAAGACCCATTCAACTTGAATGGGTCCGTGATCCGTCTGCACCGTAAAAAATTAGAACATGTTGCAGCTCCAGATTGCGGACCTATTCAAGTGAATGGGTCTGCATCCGTGATGCGGGGGAGCACATAGCTAGTGCCCGCATATTGCGGGCAACAGCCGTGTGCATGAGGCCTTAGCAGGAGGATGCCAATTTGAATCTTGCCAAAAGGTGTTTGTGTATTCTCCCCTACAGGTCCAGACTGCATGGCATCATACCGACAGTAATAAAGAAAGCCATAAAAAAATATAAAATCACACAACATCGACATAAAACCATACACAGATAATAAAGTTATGAGAAATGTTGTCCATTTCTTACACTCAGGAATAGTGTAACAATGGAACATAAATGAGATGTCATTTTACTGATTAGGACAACCCTCCCAGGAATTATGCCTGTATAATAGGGTTCATCCTGCTGACAGATTCTCTTTAAAGAGGATCTGTTAGCTCTTCAGACATACCTGTTTTAGTAACTACTTGACTTCCCCATGTAATAATAATTCTGGAGGACTTTTTAACCCTTTCAACCTGGTTGTTTTTTTAGTTATGGCCCTGGGAAGACGGAGAGCGAAAAAACATAGTCGTATGAGGGCTTATTTTTTGCGGTACAAGTTGTACTTTCCAACAGCACCATTTAATATTGCATAGAAAGTAGTGGTAAGTGGGAAGAAAAATTCCAAAGGTGGTGGATTTTGAAAAAAATAATAAAAAATTTAACGACAGTTTTACAGTTTATTTTATTTTTTTGGGCTTTCATTATGCGGTAAAACTGACTTGTGATCTTCATTCTCCAGGTCAGTACAAATCTAGCTATACCACATACAGTTGCAAGAAAAAGTATGTGAACCCTTTGGAATGATATGGATTTCTGCACAAAATGGTCATATAATGTGATCTGATCTTCATCTAAGTCACAACAATAGACAATCACAGTCTGCTTAAACTAATAACACACAAAGAATTAAATGTTACCATGTTTTTATTGAACACACCATGTAAACATTCGCAGTGCAGGTGGAAAAAGTATGTGAACCCCTAGACTAATGACATCCCCAAGAGCTAATTGGAGTGAGGTTTCAGCCAACCGGAGTCCAATCAATGAGATGAGATTGGAGGTGTTGGTTACAGCTGCCCTGCCCTATAAAAAACACACACCAGTTCTGGGTTTGCTTTTCATAAGAAGCATCGCCTGATGTGAATGATGCCTCGCACAAAAGAGCTCTCAGAAGACCTACGATTAAGAATTGTTGACTTGCATAAAGCTGGAAAGGGTTATAAAAGTATCTCCAAAAGCCTTGCTGTTCATCAGTCCATGGTAAGACAAATTGTCTATAAATGGAGAAAGTTCAGCACTGCTGCTACTCTCCCTAGAAGTGGCCGTCCTGTAAAGATGACTGCAAGAGCACAGCGCAGACTGCTCAATGAGGTGAAGAAGAATCCTAGAGTGTCAGCTAAAGACTTACAAAAGTCTCTGGCATATGCTAACATCCCTGTTAGCGAATCTACAATACGTAAAACACTAAACAAGAATGGATTTCATGGGAGGATACCACAGAGGAAGCCACTGCTGTCCAAAAAAAACATTGCTGCACGTTTACAGTTTCACAAGAGCACCTGGATGTTCCACAGCAGTACTGGCAAAATATTCTGTGGACAGATGAAACCAAAGTTGAGTTGTTTGGAAGAAACACACAACACTATGTGTGGAGAAAAAGAGGCACAGCACACCAACATCAAAACCTCATCCCAACTGTGAAGTATGGTGGTGGGGGCATCATGGTTTGGGGGTGCTTTGCTGCGTCACGACCTGGACGGATTGCTATCATCGAAGGAAAAATGAATTCCCAAGTTTATCAAGACATTTTGCAGGAGAACTTAAGGCCATCTGTCCACCAGCTGAAGCTCAACAGAAGATGGGTGTTGCAACAGACAACGACCCAAAGCATAGAAGTAAATCAACAACAGAATGGCTTAAACAGAAGAAAATACGCCTTCTGGAGTGGCCCAGTCAGAGTCCTGACCTCAACCCGATTGAGATGCTGTGGCATGACCTCAAGAAAGCGATTCACACCAGACATCCCAAGAATATTGCTGAACTGAAACCGTTCTGTAAAGAGGAATGGTCAAGAATTACTCCTGACCGTTGTGCACGTCTGATCTGCAACTACAGGAAACGTTTGGTTGAAGTTATTGCTGCCAAAGGAGGTTCAACCAGTTATTAAATCCAAGGGTTCACATACTTTTTACACCTGCACTGTAAATGTTTACATGGGGTGTTCAATAAAAACTCGGTAACATTTAATTCTTTGTGTATTATTAGTTTAAGCAGACTGTGATTGTCTATAGTTGTGAATTTGATGAAGATCAGATCACATTTTATGACCAATTTGTGCAGAAATCCATATCATTCCAAAGGGTTCACATACTTTTTCTTGCAACTGTATGTATACTTTTCCTTGCGTTTTGATGCTGAAAAAAAACGTAAAAAAAAACTTGAAAAATATATTTTTTGCTGTCATTTTTTGTAGTTGTGTGTGACATTTTGATCACTTTTTATTTAATTTTTTGTGGGAGGAGAAGCGACAAAAAAATTGCAAATCGGCCATTTTGGCCCTTTTTCCATTTCGCCTTTTTCCGTATGGGATACGGAATATATATTTTTATTTTTTTATATATTTTTATATATTGCTAGTTCTTTATTTTTTTATTCTCATTTTTGGGAAAGGGGTGTGATTTAAACTTTTATATATCGTATTTTCTGGCGCATAAGACGACTGGGCATATAAGACGACACCCAACTTTTCCAGTTAAAATATAAGGTTGGGGCTATACTCGCCGTATAAGACTACCCCTTTTCCAACGCTATTTCCTTTGGCATCAAGATCTGTAGGTAATTGTTGTGCAATTTTCGTCTTTTGCCTCAGTACCATATTATGCCTTTCCAAGAATCTAGTACACCTGGATACAGTGGCCTTAAATCTGTTGCTGTGATCTGGGTTAGATTTGGCCCACTGAAGTGCAAACAAACGTATTTTATTTCGTGTCACTACATAACCGTTTTGGCGATGCTCATTCACCATGACTGCTACATGTTTTCGGGTTCTTGCCAATGTGGGATGCCTCTTCTTAATGCACACTTACCCCTTGGCATACTCTTAAATGCTTTTTCATTCGATTTCCAGTCACGAACCATCTTTTCTGTTACTCAATATTGTCTTGCAGCAGCACAGTTATTATGTTCCATGGCAAAGTTTACAACTGGCTTCATATTTCTTTCTTCTTGCTGGTGGAGCCATGATGGGGTCTTGACTGTTAGCCATTTGTATACTGTACTGTATGTACTGGTGCTGTACTGTATTCACCACCACATGTATCTGCTCCCCAGACAGACTCAGTTTTTTTCACCACAGATAAGATGCACACCTAACTTCATTAGAGATCCGCCGTTCCAACATTAGAATTGGCTGAAATGCAGATGCTCCTGCTTCCCCCTGCCTTCCCTCAGAATCGCCAATCCAAGTATACAACAACCAGCCAATCACAGCAAGCTATGTACCGGTATTTTCTGTGCACACTGCATACAAAGCCTGCTTGGATTGGGTGGGTCAGCTCACCCTGCCTGCCCAGCCCTCCCTGTCTTCAAGACGATATGAGCGGTAGTACGCAATGTGATACTGCCGGCATGAGAAAACCACTGAGAGCTGCTTCAGGAGCGGCTGGCTGGTATGCAGCACAGCTAGAGTGCGCCTGTCCCTGAAGATGGAGAAGGACAGCTTCTCCAGTCCGGCTAGGAAGTAAGTTTCAGCACGCCGTATACCGGCGTATAAGATTTTCATGTGTTAAAAAGTAGTCTTATACGCAGGAAAATACAGTGTGTATATATATATATAATATACAGTACAGACCAAAAGTTTGGACACATCTTCTCATTCAAAGAGTTTTCTTTATTTTCATGACTATGAAGGCATCAAAACTATGAATTAACACATGTGGAATTATATACATAACAAACAAGTGTGAAACAACTGAAAATATGTCATATTCTAGGTTCTTCAAAGTAGCCACCTTTTGCTTTGATTACTGCTTTGCACACTCTTGGCATTCTCTTGATGAGCTTCAAGAGGTAGTCCCCTGAAATGGTCTTCCAACAGTCTTGAAGGAGTTCCCAGAGATGCTTAGCACTTGTTGGCCCTTTTGCCTTCACTCTGCGGTCCAGCTCACCCCAAACCATCTCGATTGGGTTCAGGTCCGGTGACTGTGGAGGCCAGGTCATCTGGCGCAGTAACCCATCACTCTCCTTCATGGTCAAATAGCCCTTACTTTCAAAGTTTTCCCAATTTTTCGGCTGACTGACTGACCTTCATTTCTTAAAGTAATGATGGCCACTAGTTTTTCTTTACTTAGCCGCTTTTTTCTTGCCATAATACAAATTCTAACAGTCTATTCAGTAGGACTATCAGCTGTGTATCCACCTGACTTCTCCTCAACGCAACTGATGGTCCCAACCCCATTTATAAGGCAAGAAATCCCACTTATTAAACCTGACAGGGCACACCTGTGAAGTGAAAGCCATTTCAGGGGACTATCTCTTGAAGCTCATCAAGAGAATGCCAAGAGTGTGCAAAGCAATAATCAAAGCAAAAGGTGGCTACTTTGAAGAACCTAGAATATTACATATTTTCAGTTGTTTCACACTTGTTTGTTATGTATATAATTCCACATGTGTTAATTCATAGTTTTGATGCCTTCAGTGTGAATCTATAATTTTCATAGTCATGAAAATAAAGAAAACTCTTTGAATGAGAAGGTGTGTCCAAACTTTTGGTCTATACTGTGTGTGTGTGTATATATATATATATATATATACACATACCTGTATATAAAAAATAAAAATAAAAATAAATTTTATTTATTTTTTACACTTTTTTTTTAAATAGTTCCTAGTTCCCATAGGGAACTATAACAATCAGTCATTCGATTGCTATTATCATAGACTCCAATGAACTTGCATTGGAATCTATAATGATTTTACTACTTTCCTATGGAGCCCTAATACAGGCAAGGGCTCCATAGGAAAGACTGTGCAGCAGCCTCCTGTCATAGACTATGAAAGGGACTGCCGGACACAAGCTCCTATTCCTACGATCGCCGCACGGGGGAGCCGGAGCATAAACAGAAGCGCTCGCTTTCGGTTTCTAGCGCATTTAGATGCCATGGTCAGGTTTGACCATGTCATCTGAGGGGTTAAATGTCAGCAATTGGCATTACCGCTGGTCGCCGGACATTAGCTGCGAGTGTCTGCTGTAAGAAACAGTAGGCACCATCTTTAAAGACCCGGCATGTGGTGTAATAGTATGTCACATGTCGGGAAGGGGTTAATGTTACTCTATATTGTACCTTTTCTCTATTGTTTCTACTAGAGGTTTATGATTGTGTGCAATACAGGTCCATCTGCGTGTTACCAGTTGGGTGTGTGTTTCTGCACAGTCTTTTCACTATTAAATAGGTGCTACAGGTAGAAAACTTACAGGGACACACCCCCAGCTGCTAACACCCGGATGGGGACATGGCTGGACTGAGCATGTGACCAGATAAGCATTATGAAGCTCCACCGTAGCCTAGCTCCAGCGTTATTCTGTATATCAATGCACCGATTTACCCTGCTTCTACAGACTATATGGAGTCCCTAGAGTTGCATGTTATCTTACCTCTCAATCTCCCACTACACGATAGTGAGAGGAGACCCCCTGGTTTCAGTAAGACAATTATCATGGCCTCTGACATAGATGTAGGAAGGGAATCTCTTTGTAAAGATTGATGAAAGACTACCAAGAGTGGTACTTCCCTATACTCTATATATCGCTATTGGGATGCCCTCTCAACCTCTGTAAGTGAACGCAAAGTAATTTTATCAAAATAAAACCTAACATCCTCATCAGACTTTGTTATTTTAAATGAATATAGCTGTTTGTTGAAAGATTGAATTTCCCACACGATAGAACTAGAATCAATAATAAGGTTACCTGACAAAGCCTTCTATATGGGAATATGCATAGCACCCTCTTGGGTTTTCGTGATTCTTGCCAATAAGTGACCTGCCTTGTCTCATTTTTACATAGTATGCCTGTTTAACAAAGAATCTGAAATGTTCTGTATTTATTCACAAATGCAGAGGATAATTGGAAAGTAACTAGTAGGGAGAGTGATTGCTAGTTCGATATTCTATCTTAGACAACATACTGTAGGTATTAAAGAAAGATTCCCTATCACTGAATCTATTTGTGACAGAGGATCGAGAGGCCGAAAAACTGAAATATTGCCTTCTCTCCATAAATTTAAGCCACCATAAAAACATACAGCTGAACTTCATGGAGAGCCATAGACAACAAGGTTAAATTACACGCTCCAGAAATAGAGCAATTATGATGCTTAACAAGGTATGGATAAAGGTACATGTTAAAAATACCCACCAATGGTACTAGAATTTACAATGCTTGAAGGAGGAATGGCAATATCAAGTTTAACACAGTTACCGAGAACAGCGGAGGTATATACAGTATATCACCACTAATATACAAGCAGTATCATAAAGTTTACAAAGCAGGTCAATGGAACTTCCCTCGGAATCTACCAGGGATTTCTCGCACTGAAATGGAAACATATCTGTGCACCAAGATACAGTCGTCCCTTGCACAAATTGTAAAGGTGGAATGGTTTGCTTGACCTATCCAAGGTCTATTCAAGGGATATGTAGTTTCTGGAACCATATGCTTATGTAAACAGTAGAATTTTTATCAGGTTGTTTCATACCCCAAACATTCCATGACAAAATAAACTGCCTCACATGCAGGACACCATTACGCATAAAACATTAACAATTGTACACAACTGTAGAGATAGGACAACCCACTCCCTAAAAATCCCATCCCTATCATTGGCATAATTTTGTAAATGTCATTTTATTTTTGTAGGACATTAGAAAGTTTAGAATTTTAGAAGCAAATTCAAAAATTTTCAAGAGAATTTACAAAACCCACTTTTTAATTCAGTTGTCAAGTTACTTTGTGGGGCTTACTTAATAGAAACCACCCATAAATTACCCCAACTACACCCCTCAAATTATTCAAAACTGATTTTACAAACTTTGTTAAGCCTTTAGATGTTCCATAAGAATTAAAGGAAAAATGTGGTAATATTTCCAAATTTCAAAGACATATTTTTCATTTCAATCATTTTTTTTCTCTGTAACACAGCATAGGTTAACAGTAAAACAAACCTTTAATATTTATTAAACCTTAAACAACCCATATGGGGTTGTGAACTGCAGTATAAGCATACTGCAGGATTTAGAACCCAAGGAGCACCATATAGTTTTTGGAGGGCAGATTTTGTTGGAATGATTTTTGGGTGACATGTCCTATTTGAAGACATCCTGAGATACGACTGGGACCAGATTCTTCTACAACTAGAAGCCCGATGGATCTTTTTTCTCAAAACAATGTCCCCTTCAGGGCTTAATGAATAGTTAAATTACAGCTGTTTCATTTCAAGCATTCCCCTGCAACTTTCCTGGACTTTGCTGACCTTTACCACCACTACCGGAAAATATATTTGTTTTGGATTGGTTGGAATCGGTGATCAGGATCAGCCTTCTCTCAAGTATCCGAACGTTTCCTGACATATGGATAAATTCTATTTCTGAGGTACAGCATTAGATCACTGGTATAAGTAGCTATTACCCCCCCCCCCCCCCCCCCCCCCCAATACCCAGAACTTTTTGGCATTAACCTAACCCTCCTTTTCATGTCATTTTCAGACTGGCATGTATTTGGACATAACGTATTATGCACTTAATAATATGGTTCTGGATCCATTATTATGTCATGTTCTGATGGGGAGCTATCATATTTGCCCCCCGCTAGATACTACATACCATGACTTTGACTGTACAAACATGCAATGCCATTGAACTACTCATGTATTTAAATATGCTGTAAATGCCATGCTCTGTTATAGTGCAGTACTGTCCAACAACATGGACAGCGCCGGTTCACATGCTGGAGTCGCATCCCCATCTCCAGACAACTCGGAACCTGGATAGAAATGTAAACCTTGCAATACCCGACGCGATCGCATCATTGCGTGTCATCATTGCAGGAACCAGGCTCCGACTTGGGAAGGTTCCCCTTAAAAAACATATGGGAGAGGTAAGCTCTCAATGCAGTCCATTAAGTGTAACGCCCAGCCCTCAAATCAGGGTGGTTGACAACTACTTATCACTACTCATCATACAGTCGTGTAGGATGATTTTGCAACGCTTTCTTTTAATCGGCATTCCCCTTATCTCCACTTGTAAACTGCGAGGCCTTGGTTTATGATTCTGGCAGGTTGATAAGTGCCTATGCCGATCTGTCAGCTCTGTTCCATGTTACGTGTTCTGGTGCTTGGGAGAATGACAATGTACTGGAATAACAACAAACATCTGCACAGATGGATCATCTGATTTTAAAAAAAATGGTGCTTTGTTATATATTCTGAGCTGCAAGTGAAATTGGATGTCACATCCAAAGCCTATGGCGGCAAACTGTGTCTACACAAACCATCATAAGGTGTTTGCAAGACATTGGGATATGATCCAGATGACCAGCTACAGATGTTTTATTGACCTCACAACATCACTCTAAAAGGTTATCATGGTGCACCACAGGATGCCAGTGGAGGCTGGAATGAAGGTTTGCTGCCTCAGATTCCTTGATTTGAACTCCTTGATTATCTGACCATTGGAGATCCCTGAACCTAATTAGTATTTGCATCCCTTTCTTTTATTCACTGCAGTTTTCATATTATGACATTGTGATTGTACTTTGTTGACTTGACCTGTTGTGCAAAAACTGGAAAAGTGAAACTGTAGCATTGTATTTCTGAATGAAATCTCTTGTTCTTTTATATAGATAATACAACAAGCAGGGCAGGTATGGTTTCCAGATTCTGCTTTTAAGACTGCTCAAGCAATCAAGGATTTCAACAGAGAAGGACTCCCACTTATGGTGTTTGCTAACTGGAGAGGATTTTCTGGTGGAATGAAAGGTAATGGTTTTGAATTGCATGAAAGCTATGCAACATTATTTAAATGTTATGTTACACATTTTATTTTATTTCTGCTTCATTAACTCCAAGGAGCTGTTCATATGAAATACAGAAGTGTTAATGAGAATCTGTCACCACAATCTCTGACTATTATCAGAAGTTAAATTGGAGATATGGACTTCTTATCTGCAGTACAGCTCATGTGTTATTGCAGATGGGTTGTCTAACTTCAGCAAATGGCATTTATCATGTAGAGAAAATTAATACAAGGCACTTACAAATGTATTGTGACTGTCCATATTGCCTCCTTTGGTGGCTTGATTCATTTTTCAATCACATTGTATGCTGTTCATACCTAGGCATTGCAACCACCCTGAAATCCATCAGCAGTGGCTATGCTTCAACACTATAGGAAAAAGCACTGCCCTCTATGGTGACCGGTACTATTGGAGTGTACATATGTATGCATGCACAGCAGCTCCCCTCCCAGCCACCTTGTGTCTGCACTGTAGCGGTGGCCATAACCCCTGGAAGTGAGCAGTGTATAATGTGATGGAAAAATGAATCAAGCCAGCAAAGGAGGCAATATGGACGATCACAATATATTAGTAATGCCCTTGTATTAACTTTGTTTACATGATAAATGCCATTTGCTGAAGTGAGACATCCCCTTTAACATCTTGGAAAAGAGCAATGCATGTATGGGACACCTAAATAGGATAAAATAATCTTTGGAGTAAAATTCACTGTGCGATTTTAAATCTACTGTATTTTCTGGACTATAAGACACACCTGACTATAAGATGCACCACAGTTTAGACAACAGAGAATTCTATGCTACATGCATGCACACACAGATATCTTCTAAATACACAGCAAACACAACTTTACCACATTCACACAACAAACGCAGGTCTGCTAGAGGTAAGCAACATACACACATAGACCTAGGATGTATCCTAAGTAAAAACTCATTTATGGACTACTTTTCACTCTAAAGTTTATTTTTATCAAGTAATCTACCATTCCTCCTTGGATATATATATTTTTTTTAATACTCACCTCATTTGCAGTTTTCTCTTAGCCCTTCATGCTTGAAGCCTACTTTCCAGTTTGCCGTGTGACTGCTGTTCCACCACACCTTAGGGCAGTGAGATGTGTCCTAACATCAGAAGGACATGTGGCACTAAATAGTTCATTTTCTACCTCCACATATTCAAAATGCTCTATGTAACTGGATTATTAACGGACACAACTTGTGCTAATGTCCAATTTCCATACAGGTTGGACTTGATGGACTTTTGTCTTTTTCCAACCTTGACAACTATGTAACTTGTTAGAGTAAAAATCTATCTATCCATCCATAACGGACACTGTAACTGACACTGCACATAGAGGAGTAGTTATTGAAGGAAAGTAAAGGAAAGGAAGCATGGTGAGCATGTTCATCCTGTATTACAAGGACGTAACCAACAGCAACTGAAAATTAAACTGATTTGCCACAGGGTGCAATGGTAAGGTAGGTAAGTTCTAGACTTGACCGGGGTGAGTCAATGAATGCCCTATATCTTGAGTTCTCTAAAGCATTTGACACTGTACTACATAAAAGGTTAGTATATCAAATGAGAATGCTTGGACTGGGGGAAAATGTCTGTATGTGGGTAAGTAAATGGCTCGATGATAGAAAACAGAGGGTGGTTATTAATGGTACACACTCAGTTTGGGTCACCGTCACTAGTGGGGTACCACAGGGTTCAGTATTGGGCCCTATTCTCTTCAATATATTTATTAATGATCTTGTAGAAGGCTTGCACAGTAAAAATATCAGTTTTTGCAGATGACACTAAACTGTGTAAAGTGATTGACACAGAAGAGGACAGTATACTGCTACAGAGGGATCTGGATAGATGGAAGGCTTGGGCAGAGACATGGCAGATGAGGTTTAACACTGACAAATGTAAGGTTATACACATAAGAAAGAAAAATACATGTCGCCACTACATACTAAATGTTAAAACAGGAGGTGAATGGATCATGTGATGGACGTCACCACAGGTCCATTTCCTTACAAGAGGATTAAGGGGAGTAAAAAGGGCGGTGTCGTTAAACTAGGCTGTGAGACGATACTGCATAGCGAGGAGGCGTGCTTGGGCTCTAAATTAAGGCGGTCTAGGCACTGCAGGGGGCCGTTGCTGGGCTCAGAGGGTGAAGAATAATGCCCCTGTAGGCACCTTCAGGGTCCATTTGCATAATACAAAGATCGCTTTTTTAGCAAAATGAAAGCATGAAAATAAGAAGGAAAACCACTTCAGGAGATGAGGTATTTTATTACACATGGCAATGGTGAGAGATTAATATGGTCAAACCAGGTGACAGATTCCCTTTAACCACCTCCCATCTCGCTAACGCCGAAAGGCGTGATTGCTGCGGCGCTGCCAGGTCACACTAATGCCAATAGGTGTCATCTCACGTGAGCCGAGATTTCCTGTGAACGCGCGCTCACAGGATCGCGTAGTTCACAAGTTCATCTACAGCCTGCCGGCCGCGATCATTGGCTGGCAGGCTGTGGATTTTTGAAATGACCAATGAAATCGGTATGTCAGACGCTATTTTGAAAATAGCGTCTGATATAACTGCTACTTGCTCCTCTGGTGGTCCCTTTTGCTTGGATCGACCACCAGAGGACACAGGCAGCTCTGTAAGTAGCACCAAATCACCACACTACACATTAGACCTTACCCTGTCATTTATTAACGCCTTATTTAGCACCTGATCACCCATATTAGACTCCCTGATCACCCCCTTGTCCACCCCCCTGTCATTGATCACCCCCCTGTAAGGGTCCCTCATCACCGCCAGGTAGTTAGCTACTTGCTAGGTAGTTTAGCGCCCAGCCCACCGCACCGCAGTCACTGATTAGTCGCTGATTAGCGTCATCGCTGTCGCTAATCAGCACTAGTACTATATAGTATCTGTAAGTGATTAAGACTCATCGCAATCAGATCTATATAAGTACATTAGGGTCACCTTAGGCTCTACAAAAAATGCAGTGTTCGCCCGATCAGGCCTGATCTTGTGCGCACACTTGCGTTCAGTCCGCCCCACCGCAGGGACAGAATTTTTTTTTTCTGATCACTGCAAAAACACTGTTAAATCACTTTTGAGCTTTTTGGATCTTTATTAGCGATCGCAGCTTTACTTCGCAAGCACTCCTTTTTACTAGGTAGGTTTGCTCTTTTTCCTGGGTAGTCTCAGAGGAATACCCCCTAAATTTAGTGAACCCAAAATGTCAAACAAGGGGTATTCCGCTGAAGAGGCCTACAGGATTCTGGCCGTGATGGATGAAAGTGATGGGGACGCCTCACCCGCTGAATCCAGTGGTTCAGAATATGAACCTGTGGACAGCAGTGGCACTCTAACCGCTAGCGAAGGTGACAAGGTAGAGGTCCCTGCTACGGTCAGGCGTACCCGATCCCATGTCAGGGTTCTGCATACCCCGCATGATGAGCCTCATTTGCAGCAGAGTGGTGCTAGCACTGATCTTGTTTATGGTGCGGCATACACCAGCAGCGCAGCACATCCTGGACCTTCTACCAGCAGTGCCGTATTCCCTGGTGAAGTGGTGAGCACCAGAAGGGCAGTTCCAGCTGGTACAGTGGCACGTGCAATAACTCCCCCGTCGCAGCCACCGCGTTCACAGGCCCGTAGAACCCTTAGTCTCCCAGAGGTGCTGGCAAATCCTAATTGGCACTCCCCTGCTTCCGCCGCACCCGTATTGCCACCTTTCACCGCCCAGTCTGGAGTTCGCGTGGAGACGGCTCATTTAGGATCGGCCCTTCAGTTTTTTGAGCTGTTCTTCACCGCGGATCTCTATGACCTAGTTGTGGCAGAAACCAACCGCTACGCCACACAGTTTATTACCGCCAATCCGGAAAGCTTCTATGCCCAGCCTTTCCGGTGGAAACCAGTCGGATATGCGTGCCAGCGTGCTAAGCGTTAGGCCACGCTGGACGCATCACTTCCGGTTTTGGAGCCGGCACTGCATCACATCTGGCAGCGCACTGTGCTAAATGGCTCTCCGGAAGGATGCCGGTCGGAAGCATTTTGCTGGCCCAGTGAGTCTCCAGGAGTTGGGACCCACCTGTGCAGACATGGATAGCGATGTTGTACAGGCCTTATCTGCCCCTACATTGGGTGCTGTAAGTCCACCATGTGGTTTGATTTCTCGGTCAGTGTTTGGTTAGCAGAAATCCAGCCCATTATAAGGTTTTGCTGGTGGTGAATTTCTCTTTGATGTCATACATCTGTTTCAGGATTCCTCAAAAGCTAAAGCTGGATATTGTAATAGATGTGTGCTGTGTAATAAGAAACATGAACCTTCTTATAAAAAGCCTGTTTGCCCAGTATGCACAATCACATTTATACAGGAGGAGGCACCTGCTTCCATGAATGACATCAAAGCTATGGTTAAGGATGAAATACAGTCTGCCATGGCGAGTTTTTCAGCAAATATGTTACCTAAAAAAGGAACCAGGAAAATGCTTAAAGTGTTATCATCTTCTGACGTCTCTGTAATAATGGAGACTTCTGATCAGGATCAGAAGACAATGACCAGAAAACTTCTATTGAAGATCTTGACCCTTTATTAAAGGCGTTCCTTAGATTGAGGACATTAAAAAACCCAAATGCGTACAGGACACTATGTTTGAAGGCCTGGGAGAGAGACATATTAGGGTGTTCCCGGTCCATGAAAATCTGCATAGAATAATCCAGGAAGAATGGAATAACCCTGATAAAAGAGCAGTCCTTCCTATAGGTCTAAAAAGATGTTACCCCTTTAATGATAAGGAAATTGACAAGTGGGATACAATACCTATGATAGATGCTTCAGTCGCAAAAGTTGTACAAAAAAATACAGCCCTTCAATTTGAAGATGCATCTCAATTAAGGGACCGGTTAGATAAAAAATCTGAAGCCTTTCTCAAAAAATCATGGGGGGTTGCTGTGGCTTTGCTCAGACCTGGTGTGGTGACCTGGTGTGCGTTGCCAAAGCTTTACGCTTTTGGCTTGAACAGTTGGAGTTACATTTAAAAAATAAAACTCCAAGAGAACAGGTTTTATCCTCCTTGCTTCTTCTCAAGATGGCTTTAGGATTTTTAGCAGACTTCTCAGCAGAGTCTGTTAGAATGGCTGCAAGAACCTCAGGCCTAGTGAACTCAGTCAGGAGGATTCTGTGGCTTAAATCATGGACGGGAGACTTATCTTCCAAAAATGAAATATGCTCCATTCCCTTTCATGGTAAATATGGTCCTGGACACTATCCTTGAAAAGGCAGCAGACAGGAAAAAAGGTTTTCCCGAGGAAAAATGTCAAAATATAAAAACATAATTTAGGCCCAGATATTAGTACCAACCTAGACCTGAAAAAGGAAAAACGGGTAGCTGGAGCTATAGGATAGGGGGGAGAAGTAGACCCTTACTTCTTAACCAAAATCAAACCTCCTTCTAAATTACGCCAAAAAGGCGGAGGGAATGTTACTATAAATTTTTGTCAGTAGGACAAAATAACAAACAACAGTTGGATACTAAAAATACCTAAAAGAAGGTTACAAAATAGAATTCGATTCAGTTTCACCAGAAAAGTTCAGGTTAGATTTACTTCCCTTCCCCTTCAACACCTCCAATCAGAGTTGCTAGAAAGCATCCAGGAACTTCTGGATTTGGGAGCAGTACAGGAAGTTCCTGTAGAGGAGCACTACACGGGTCACTATTCTTCTCTATTCCTGGTAAAGAAGCCAAATGGGAACACCATTTAATAATACACCTGAAACATCTGAACAAATACATTGTAGACAGACGATTCAAAATGGAATCAGTCAAGACTGCCATCCCCTTGATTGCGGCAGGTGCAAACATGGTAACGCTAGACCTAAAGGACTCTTTATTCCATGTTCCCATTCATCTGGACTTTGGAGGTTTCTAAGGTTTGCTGTACAGGTAGGAAAGAAAATTAAACATTTCCAGTTTGTCTGCCTTTCATTTGGGAGATCATCAGCACCCTGCCTATTTACAAAAATTATGGCAGTTGTTTCCGAAGCTTTGAGGCCTCAGGGGGTGAGAAGTCAGCGGTATACTGAAACGTAGATTTTATGCACACAGCGTAACGCGCACTTTTAGGGAGTCAAAAGTGTATTAAAAATACATTATAAAAAAGTGTTATTAGGGACATTTATACAAAAGTTTAGTTACTCTTTAATGCACTTACAAGGGATCCTTTTGAACCTTTAGAAGAAGTTCCAATTAAGATGTTAACTCTAAAAACGGTGTTGTTAGTTGCAATCTCTTCAGCACGCAGGGTTAGTAAAATCCAGGCGCCATCTACAATCCCACCGTATTTCCAACTATATGAGGACAGAATAATATTAAAGCTGGATCCTTCCTTTCTTCCGAAGGTAGTATCTTTCCATTGATCACAAGATATCGTTATTCCATCTTTCTGTCAAAACCCAAAAATGAGAAAGAAATGGAATTTCATAACCTTGACCTTCGTAGAACAGTTATTTGTTATATAGAAAGAAAACAGAGCTGGGGAAGGGATGAGAACTTATTCATTCAGTTTTCTGGGCCCATCAAAAGCAAAACAGCTAAAAGTTAAATTGCTAGATGGATTAAGCAGACTATTACTCTAGCTTACAATTCTCTAGATAAAGAGTTTCCACAAGAGTTGAGAGCTCATTCCACTAGAGCCATGACAATGTCCTGAAAAGAGAAAGCATTTGTCTCTATGGAGCAGATATGTAGGGCAGCAAAGTGGAAAACTACCCATACCTTTTACAAAACATTATTACCTGGATGTGCTATCTAACTCAGATTTGGGCTTTGGACGCAAGGTCCTCCAGGCAGTAGTCCCGCCCTAATTCTGTTACTTTGGAATTGGTCAGTGGTGCCGTCGTGGAGACGACTAGGGAAAAGTGCAGCTGCATTTACTGGTAATTGGTTTTCCTGGAAGTCTCCATGACGACCCCCATAATCCCGACCCCCTTCCCCCCCCAAAAAAAATAAAAAATAATAATAATACATGTTTCCTTAAAGGCTATATGTACACCTTTGGAGTCATTTTTTTATGATTTAATATAACTTATTTTTGGATAAAAATCATATTTTTAATTGGCCTTTATTAAAAGAAATATTGAGCTGTTCAGTCACAAAGCGTTAACTGTTTTTCTAGCTGTGTGACTGGTACTTTCACTTTCACTTTGTGCTGGTCATCTAATATGCCTTATTTAAGCCACATTCTTATCAGTATGTAAGGATTGAGCTTTAATGAGTGTTTATAAGGTCAGAGAGCAGAGATAAGATGTCCTGCTCCTCAGATGATGGAAAAGATAAAAAATCCACAGGCAGCTAGTAGAGCATCTCAGCTATGTACACAAAAAAGGATTTCATATTGCTAATAAAGACCAATTGAAAAAGTGATTTTTAGGTCAAAATAAGTATAATATAATAAGAAGAAAAAATTGCCCCCAAAGGTGTACATAGCCTTTAATTTAATATTTTGGTTGATTTGAGTTATTTCGTTATGCCTTTTCTAATCCTGTATTGGTTCTTGGCAAATCACTGAGGAGATGGAGGAGGGGAAAAAATGTAATTTCTGAGTGTTTTCCTGTCCCTGCCAGAGGTGGAGTTAGTCTCAATGGTGCCATTGTGGAGACTTCCAGGAAAACCAATTACCTGTAAGTGCAATTGCACTTATCGGTTAGATACCTGGGCAGTTAACTTAAAGGGAACCTGTCACCAGTTTTATGGTGTCCTAACTAAGGGCAACATAAATAAGTGACTGATTCGCTTAGAAAAATGCTGGGTCACTTTCTTTAATTGACCCAGTCAATCTGCCAACATCTTGTATTGAAAAGCTCCAGCTGATAATGATGAGTCATGAATATTCATGAGCTCCTCACTCTCCCCGCCCACCTGCTGCTGATTGACAGTTTGTTTCCATATGAACCAGCATACGGCATGCGGCATCTTTGTGTGTATATTATGAGATAACCATCTGTCACACCAGTAAGTGAATACATCTAAGGTACTTTTTAGTAGTTAATGATTGTATATAATTAGTTAGATTATAATCAAATATCCACATGACAGGTTCCCTTTAAAGCCGGGTCACATGATGTCTCAAAGGACTGACACCATGTTTAGTCCTATCCAGCTCTCCTACAGATGCTTTTTACAGGACTAAAATGGACTGCATCATTTTTTTCCTTACAGAGAGGCAAATACAGAGATACAATATCTCTGAGAAAAATTTAAAATAAATGTATTTTAGAAAATTGTTCTACATCCTATTGTTGAAATGAAAAAATGTAAATATTAAAAACGGAATACCTCTTTAACTGTTGGTATGTCATTATTTAGGCCAGTTAACTCAGTTTTTTTGGAAATGAATAACTTTAAAATGATGCCTGTGTCCTGCTTCCAGGATTGAATTGAAAGATTTATACTTACCTTCTCCCTACTGCCTCTGTCCTACTTGCTGGTTCCCGAATGTTCATCTTCCGTTCCCCGGCTGGTTTAAATCTGTCCGGGCATGATCATTTACTCTGCTGCAGCCAACCACTGGCTAGAGTGGTGACCTATCCACAAGCGACACTTCCCCACAGAGACCAGTGGTTGGCTGCAGCAGAGCAGGTGACCATGCCCAGCTGTAAGTAAACAAGCTGGGAACTGGAAGATAGACATGAGGGAACCAGTGTGCAGGTCCGGGGTAGCGTGGAGTAGTTAAATATGAAAATTTCCATAGCAGAGGAAGGCTGTGGGCATAGCAATTACATTATTTTCTTTGTTCTGCTCCTATAATCGAGCAATTGGCAATAATGTGGATTGCAGGCATTTAATCCTCTATGACGTGGTCAAGTGCGACTACTGAATCTAAATGGTGCAAAACCTAGAAGCAGACTGGCATCCCCATGCAGCAATCAGGGATGCCGGTCATTCATTCTAATAAGCTGGGTCTCTCTGAAGAGAGCCAGCGTATTAGATCTGCAGTTTCTATGTTGGCCAGCTTTTACTGTAGTTCTATGGAAATACAGTATAAGTTATAAGAGTACTGCATATTGTTGCCTCCTATAGGTGCTACAAAAAATATAAAAGTAAAACAAGAATGTTCAAAATTTAAAAATTTCAATCATACCCCTTTCCCTAGATTAAAAAAATAGAAAAAAAACAAACAATATAAAAAAATATAAACCTCATGGGCATTGTCGTGTCAGAAAACGCCCGTATTATTTAAAATATTTATCCCAAGCAGCGAATGGCATAACGGGAAAAAATATCAAATTGGCGATTTTGCCATTTTTTCATTGCTTCTCTTACCCAAACAAATGGAATAAAATGTGATCAATAAATCACACACACTCCTAAATGGCATCAATTAAAACTACAGATCGTCCTGCAAAAAATGAGCCCCAACAGAGCTCAGTAAACAGAACTATAAAAAAGGTATGGGGGTCAGAATATTGTAATGTAAATAATATTTTTTTTTTTTTCTGTATTAAAACGCAAGAAAAAATATACATATGTGGTATCACCGATTTGTACTCACCTGGAGAATGAAGAGTACAAGTCATTTTTACCGAATAGTGAACATGAAAAAAAAGCATAAAACTGTGGCCGAATTGAGGTGTGTTTTTTTTTTTTCAATTCCACCCCATTTGGAATTTTTTTTCTTGCTTCCCTCTACATTTTATGCAATATTATATGGTGGCATTAGAAATCACAACTTGTCCTGCAAAAAAACAAGCCCCCCATATGGTTATGTGAATGGAAAAATTAAAAAGGTAAGACTCCAGGAAGACCGGGAAAAAAATGAAAAAGCAAAAATGAAAAAACCTTTGGGGTGTTAAATATGTAAACCACACCATCAATGCAAGAAAAAACAAAAGCAGAACATATAAGAACCTGATCATACAGGAATGAGCCGTCCTATTAAAGTAAATGGGACGGCTTGTAATTACACCTGCTCCCCGTTGCGATGTCGACGGTGAGCATGTAAACAATTAAGGGAAGGCTGCGCTTGCACAGAGAGTGGTGTTTTCTTTAACTAGCTGATCAGCAGGGGTGCAGGGTGTCAGACCCCGGCCGATCTGATATTGATGACCTATCCTGAGGATAGGTCATTAATATTAAAATCCCAGAAAACCCCTTTAACCTCTTCAGGACACATGACGTACCGGTACGGCATGTTGTCCTGGTACTTAAAGTATAACTGTCATATATATATTTTTTTGGAGTATTGGATTGTGGTGATTAATATCTCCTTGGTGGCCCTATTTCAACTTTTCACTGTGTATTAAATTACCCCTTAATTCCACAGTTTTGTTCCCTGTACTGCCTACTTTTACCTGTGCTTAAAATAGGGTTGCTAGGCATGGTCCGTCCTCTGTTAAAGGACGGAGGACGCAAAAGCAGGCTGCGTGCAAGGTCAGATTACTGACAGCCAGGGACTGTAAGTAAATGATTAAAGCCAGGTCCTCCCCAGCAGCTGATAACAGTGCCTGGGCTGTGTGCACTTCTCCCTGTCCCTGCGCTTGGCAGACGCTCCCTCACTTAGCAGAGCTGGAGAAGGCAGAGTCGAAGCAGCGCAGAGCAGGGAAGGGAGATCTGCCGTCTGCTCAGTGTATAAATGAAAGCAACATGTGGTAAGAGGACCCCTTTGTGCTGCAGGAGATTAACCCTTTAGGGGGGAGGGCTCTGGTTACTGGCACTTTTGGGGGGCTATTGTTACTGGCTAGTGAGGGCAGGCAGGATTAGCCTCAGGGTGAGGGCAGTGGCGGCCATCTTAACTGAATAGTGAGATTGCAGTTTTATGCAGACTGGTTGCTAAGGGCTAAATCCTATTAAATATGGGGTAAGTCAGTATAATAGTAACTGATTCTGGAATATCATGTTATTAGTAACTACATATATGAAAATTGAAATTAGGGTCTAAGTGTGACAGTTATCCTTTAAGGACACATGACGTACCGGTACGTCATGTGTTGTTCCGATCACCGCCGCCTAGCGGGCGGTGATCGGAACCCGGTGCCTGCTCAAATCATTGAGCAGGCACCTTGGCTAGATGCGCCGGGGGGTCCTGGGACCCCCCCATGTCGGCGATCGCAGCAAACCGCAGGTCAATTCAGACCTGCGGTTTGCTGCGTTTATGGGTTATTCAGGTCTCTGAGGACCCGATAACCCGGAACAGGATAGTGATCGGTGGTGTGATTTTACAACACCAATCACCATCCCGTGATCCTGAGAGGTGATGGTGACATCACTTCTCAGGATCGCCTCTGATTGGTAGGTGGGCGGGTGGCGGGAGGTTCAAATCTTGGCAGCGCTCCTCTGCTCCTCCAATTTGTGTCCGGGGAGCAGAGGAGAGAGGAGCGCTGCCTGCACGTGTGAATCTCAGCCAGGATCACCCCATCCTTGCCCCAGGACCCGATCTGTGCCCCAGCACCCTCCATCTGATCAGCCAGGTAATTAAAGAAAGGTTGGGCTAGGCAGGGATATAAAAGGGAAACTTAGTGAAAAAAAAAAGTTTGATTGCATCACCCTAAGTAGGGTTTCTGCGGTCCACAGCACAGCTTTGTGACCCTACACCCCCCAGGGGTGCTGCTGCTTGACCCCCTCCCCCCCCACAACTTTTTTGGGGCACAGGCAGTTTTTTTTGTGCGTACGCTGACTGTGGCCGGCACTCTTAGCGTCCGTCCGAAGTTGATCAGCGGTTTTTAATTTTTTAATTATAATTTTTTTCACATTCTTTGCCCTTTTTTTAGTTAGTCTTTTTTTTTTCTTTTAGTTTTAGGGATAAGTCCGCGAACACCCGTCCCCCCACACACACGCACACCAAATAAAGATTTACACACACGCACATACACACGCAGACACACACTCCCCTATGGCCTGCCGGATGTTCTCGGCCGAGGAGGCATACGCACAGCTTGCCTGAGAGTCCCAGTGAGGACGAGGATGACCCCACTTTCCTGTTGTCATCCGCGTCCTCCTCATCATCTAGTGATGATGATGAGCCCCCAAGGCGGCGGAGATGCCGCCAGGCGGAGCAAAGGGACTGCCATGCTAGGGACCCTGTGGCCCACCCTAGTACGAGCAGCTCTGGGGCTCGTACTAGTTTTCCGGCCCACCAGTTAAATCCACCGGAGCCCCCTGCCGGTGAACGTGTCTGGTATACCCCAGAGCGATTTGAACCCGTGATTCCTGATTCTGTAGGTCAACCAGGAATCCAGATTTATCTAATGGTGGAGCAGACGAACCTGTACACCCAACAGTTCGTTGCTCAACACCCGGGCTCCTTTTTGGCTAGGCCCGGTGGCTGGACGACGGTCAGTGCAGCCGAGATGAGGACATTTTGGGACCTTGTGCTGCATATGGGCCTAGTCAACAAACCTAGTGTCAGACATTACTGGAGTGGGGACGTCCTCTACCAGACCCCACTTTACAGTACGGCCATGACACGCTCCCAGTTTCGCCAGGCCATTCGGAAATGCCTGCATTATTCAGATAATGCAGCATGTCCCCCCCGAGGTGATCCTGCCTATGACCACCTGTACAAAATCAGTCTGGTCAAATATCAGTTTGGGGCCAAATTTGTACAGGCCTATGTACCTGGAAGGGAGGTCGCGGTTGATGAGTCTCTCATTGCGTTCAAGGGGAGACTCATTCACACAGTCCAAAAGACAAAAACAAAAAACGGTGTAAAAAACTTTTTTTTGTATCTCTAAAGTCTAAGAGTCATTTTATTTTTAAAGTTTTTTAGCCGATTATCTTATGTAGGGGCTCATTTTTTGCGGGATGAGAGGACGGTTTTATTGGCACTATTTTGGGGGCTATATGACTTTTTGATCGCTTGCTATTAAACTTTTTGTTATGTAAGGTTACAAAAAAGTTATTTTTTTACACCGTTTTTTGTTTTGTTTTTTGGACCGTGTTAATCTGGGGGTTTAGGTCATGGGGTATTTTTATAGAGGAGATTATTACTGACGTGGCGATACCTAATAAGTCTACTTTTTTACAAGGTTTATTCAGGTTTTAGACTATATTATCCTTTTTGATACAAAAACTTTTTTTGTATCAAAAAGGATAATATAGTCTAAAACCCTTTAGGTGTTCCTCAACAGTTAATGGCAAATGGAGATGAAATTTCTGAATTTCAATTTTTGGTAACCTTACCTTACAAAAATATAGAGAGACCAAAAATCATATGTACCCTAAAAATAGTCCCAACAAAACCGCCACCTTATCCCGTAGTTTCCAAAATGGGGTCACTTTTGGGGAGTTTCTACTCCAGGGGTGCATCAGGGGGGTTGAAACAGAACACGGTGTAAATAAACCGGTCCATAAAAATCAGCCCTCCAAAAACCACACGGCCCTCCTTTCCCTCTACGCCCCGCCGTGTGGCCATACAGTAGTGTACGACCACATATGGGGTGTTTCTTTGAACGGCAGAGTCAGGGAAATAAAGAAACAGTCTTGTTTGGCTGTTAACCCTTGCTTTGTTAGTGGAAAAAATGGGTTAAAATGGAAAATTTGGCAAAATAATGAAATTATCAAATTTTATCCCCATTTGTCAATAACTCTTGTGGAACACCTAAAGGGTTAACCAAGTTCGTAAAATCAGTTTTGAATACCTTGAGGGGTGTAGTTTCTGATCAGGGAGTCTATATGGGGTGATCACCCCCCTGTAAGGCTCCATTCAGACGTCCGTATGTGTTTTGCGGATCCGATCCATGGATCCGTGGATCCGCAAAACACATACGGACCTCTGAATGGAGCCTTACAGGGGGGTGTTCAATGACAGGGGGGTGATCACCCCATATAGACTCACTGATCACCCCCCTGTCATTGATCACCCCCCTGTAAGGCTCCATTCAGACGTCCGTATTTGTTTTACGGATCCATGGATCGGATCCGCAAAACACATACAGACGTCTGAATGGAGCCTTACAGCGGGGGTGATCACCCCATATAGACTCCCTGATCACCCCCCTGTGATTGATTACCCCCTGTAAGGCTCCATTCAGACGTCCGTATGTGTTTTACGGATCCATGGATCGGATCCGCAAAACACATACGGACGTCTGAATGGAGCCTTACAGGGGGGTGATCAATGACAGGGGGGTGATCAGGGAGTTTATATGGGGTGATCACCCCCCCGTCATTGATCACCCCCCTGTAAGACTCCATTCAGACGTCCGTATGTGTTTTGCGGATCCGTGGATCCGCAAAACACGCACACCGCGGATCCTCAAAACACATACCTATGTCTGAATGGAGCCTTACAGGGGGGTGATCAATGACAGGGTGGTGATCACCCCATATAGACTCCCTGATCACCCCCCTGTCATTGATCACCCCCCTGTAAGGCTCCATTCAGACATTTTTTTGGCACAAGTTAGCGGAAATTGCTTTTTGTTTTTTTTGTTTGTTTTTTCCTACAAAGTCTCATATTCCACTAACTTGTGACAAAAAATAAAATCTCACATGAACTCACCATACCCCTCACGGAATCCAAATGCGTAAAATTTTTTAGACATTTATATTCCAGACTTCTTCTCATGCTTTAGGGCCCCTAAAATGTCAGGGCAGTATAAATACCCCACATGTGACGCCATTTCGGAAAGAAGACACCCCAAGGTATTCGCTGAGGGGCATATTGAATCCATGCAAGATTGAACTTTTTGGCCCAAGTTAGCGGAAAGGGAGACTTTGTGAGAAAATAAATAAATATCAATTTCCACTAACTTGTGCCAAAAAAAAAAAAATCTTCTATGAACTCGCCATGAACCTCATTGAATACCTTGGGGTGTCTTCTTTCCAAAATGGGGTCACATGTGGGGTATTTATACTGCCCTGGCATTTTAGGGGCCCTAAAGCGTGAGAAGAAGTCTGGGATCCAAATGTCTAAAAATGCCCTCCTAAAAGGAATTTGGGCCCCTTAGCGCATCTAGGCTGCAAAAAAGTTCGCCGTACTCAGGAGAAGTTGGGCAATGTGTTTTGGGGTGTCTTTTTACATATACCCATGCTGGGTGAGATAAATATTTGCCAAAAAAATCTAAATTCAGAAATTTTATCTCCATTTGCCATTAACTCTTGTGGAACACCTAAAGGGTTAACGATGTTTGTAAAAATCAGTTTTGAATAGCTTGAGGGGTGTAGTTTCTAGAATGGGGTCATTTTTGGGTGGTTTCTATTATGTAAGCCTCACAAAGTAAATTCAGACCTGAACTGGTCCGTAAAAATTGGGTTTTTGAACATTTCTGAAAAATTTCAAGATTTGCTTCTAAACTTCTAAGCCTTGTAACATCCCCAAAATATAAAATATTATTCCCAAAATGATCCAAACATGAAGTAGACATATGGGGAATGTAAATTAATAACTATTTTTGGAGGTATTACTATGTATTATAGAAGTAGAGAAATTGAAACTTGGAAATTTGTAATTTTTTACAAATGTTTGGTAAATTTGGTATTTTTTTTTATAAATAAAAATGAAATTTTTTGTCTTCATTTTGTCATGAAGTACAATATGTGACGAAAAAACTATCTCAGAATTGGCTGGATAAGTCAAAGCTTTTTAAAGTTATCACCACTTAAAGTGACACTGGTCAGATTAGCAAAAAATGGCCTGGTCCTTAAGGTGAAATAAGGCTGTGTCCTAAAGGGGTTAAGCATAGTGTGCCATTCTAATTGTAAATTTATCAGAACAGAGTGCAGTGCAAATAGCGGAGAGGACCATGGCATGGTTATCAAAGTAGTGTGCAGTTAGTACTGAAGTCATTTGCTACATCTGTAGTCTGACAGTGTCCAGTCTTCGCTGAGAGTTTCACATGGTTTATGGATACATACTCTTGACAAGGATACTAGTAGCACCTAGTTGTAAAATAAACAAGGGCCACACAAAGGCCAGTTTCAGAAGACTGTGTTCACTGTGAGCAACGCGTTACACATGGGAGCGTGATTTACCGTTCTGGACTCTGCTCTTGTAACAGGACTTCACAGCGTGTTAATAATTTATAATGCTGTGTGTCCCTTCAAGACATCATCCATAATGAATTACTAAATAATGCCGTCAATGCAAATCATTACAGATGATATTGGGTAGGGGCACACAGAATTAGGAATCATTAAAATTCTATGAGGTCCTGTTACAAGCGCACAGTCCTCAATGGAAGATCACGCTCCCACACAGAGTGTTTCTTTCAGTGAATTTACATGTCAGACTGGCCTAAGATTTTTTTGGGCGTTGCTGATTGAATTTAATTATCAAGAGACATCTGAAGTCCACAATAGTCCCATAGTTAAAAATAACTGCATAATGTACAGTTCTAAGTAAATATGGCCCAAAATTTTTTCTTCTAGAATACAAGGATTCACTCTAACAAACATGACGAGAGCTCACAGACTAGTATAGCGCAGCACAAAATTCTAATAATCCACAGAAGATGACAACCCAGAGGCTTCTATTTTTCTATTTTCTAGGGGGGGGGGGGGATTAATATTACTGGAAAAGCCCATTCATTTTAAAGGGTTTGTGGAAGTTCTTTCCTAAAGCCTCTAAATAAAATAAAATAATGAGCCTATGCTCAGCATCTACTCTCCTGACATTTTTAGCATTGGGCTCCAGTCCAGCATGCTGGGATTTGTTAACATGCTGTATACCCCACATGGCCACTGCAGTCAGTCATTGGCCTCAGAACTCTTATGCCGCATACCGCTGCAGCAGTCAGTTGTGTTATTCGGCAGCATACCTTATCACTGGAGTCATGTAAACAGATCCTAGTGGTGAGGACTGGAGCTGTGGCACTGGAGAGTAACTGGTGAGTAATAGGATCGTTTTTAATTTTATTACATTTAGTGGCATTTAATGATGTTTCTAAAGAACTCCAGTGGTTCCTACTATTATTTGAGTCAAATAGATTCTAAGACTTAGTTCACATTCATTCAACAGTTATGCGTGCACATTTCTGCATCTGTAATGCAATTTTAAGCCCCTGTGTTATGACTGCAGAGATATGGCTGACTGTTGGTCACAGATGGTGTTTGTTCAGGTAGTTAGAGCTGCAGTCAGGCTGAGATTTATGGCCTTAAAGAGGACCTTTCACCAGAGGAAAGCCTCTAAACTAACTATACAGAAGTGTAGAGCGGCGCCCAGGGATCCCGCTGCACTTACTGTTATCCCCGGGCGCCGCTCCGTTCGCCCGGTATAGCCTCCGGTATGTAAGTAGTTAGGCTCCACCCACTTGATCCTGCCGGCGTCTTCTTCTCCTATGCTGTAGCGCTGGCCAATCGCAGCGCTCAGCTCATAGCCTGGCTATGAACTGAGCGCTGCGATTGGCCAGCGCTACAGCATAGGAGAAGAAGGATCAAGTGGGTGGAGCCTAACTACTTACATACCGGAGGCTATACCGGGCGAACGGAGCGGCGCTCGGGGATAACAGTAAGTGCAGCGGGATCCCTGGGCGCCGCTCTACACTTCTGTATAGTTAATTTAGAGGCTTTCCTCTGGTGAAAGGTCCTGGTGCATAAATGCATATTATGTCTCCATGCTTGTGCCTGTTCTAACATGTGTGAAACATGTTATATCATTATATTGTCAGTTCCATTGATGCTTTCTAAATATAGAGAACATTTTCCAGAACTTTTCACTAAGTTTAGGAGTAATCCTGTATTTAGGATGACATTGTCATCATTGTCATATTAATTACAAAAGAATAGATACTGGTGATAAACCCTTTCTCTGCATATGCAGGGCATGGATATGGCACAAGAGTAGCAGCTCACCAAGAATCTGCCTAGTAAGGCAAACAGTGAGGCCGGTACTGCGCATGTACCATTTGATGACATTTTTTATGGCTCCTAAATACATGGATAATAATGACTCCTAAATCTCATTCATAAATTCCACAAAAAAGCACAAAATTCCAATTATATTTCGACTCTTCATCTGTTGTAAAAATATTATATCTTATTAAAATTTGTGACAACACATTTTTTGGTACTTGAAACAGTCACCAGGTAAGTCACCATATACTGTTGAGAAAAATAATATGAAGACATTTGAAAATAGAGACATTTGAAAATAGAAGTCTATCATGCAAATAAACAATTCCAAACATTTGAAAGTCTATAACATTGTATTACATTATCACTCTTTGTGTTATTCTTGTTCACTGATATTACTGACAAACATTTACTTGTATTGTGCAACACGGGGGGAATCCTGGAGGAACATATTTTTATCTGATTTGAAGGCGAAAAGAAATTAAGGATTTCCCATTGATTTTCAGGCCATGTCCTTTTGCCATTATCCTGTGTGTAGGAGCATGTTTAAGTGTAGCTTGTCTGTTTTGGAAGCCCTTTGGGTGTTCCTGAGCATTTCTGGTTTCAGTGCTGGAAGGGTATTATACAGGAAGGCAAAATAAACAATTACCGTACATCACCTCTCAGAGCACACAAACACACCACAAGAAGCCAATAGCACTTTGGGTAAAATTACTCCAAAATTGTGTGTAATGAGTAGGAAAAGATTAAAGAAAGCTCTGGCTATGCTGAAAATTGACATTAGTGGGGAGAGGGGAAAAAACTCTTTACTGCTCGGCCTGGGAGGTCTACTTCAGGCACGGAACAAAAAACATAACAAGATTGTGCTCAGAGTTTCTCCAGTGAGTTGTCTTTGGCCAGAAGTCTATTCCATATAATGTAAAATTAAATTATAAAAATAAACTTTATTTGAAGCAGATTATTTAGATGAAGTGTCGATGACCCACAACAGTAAGACATGAAGCGTGAAATTTACTAGAAATTAGCATTAGGGCCCCAGACTCTGCATGATTTGTCTGAAAGGATGTAAATTTATGTGAAATTAACCCCACTGCTACAGTTTAAAGACAGATACATAATATTACTGCAAATCTCCTAATATTTAGTTAAAGGAAAATTCACTTTAAAACAAGTAAATTAGTCAACATGCAAAAGCAAAAACATATTTATATTCCTATAGTTTTATATAATGTTATTTTCACTTATATAGGGCTGAACTGAGATAACAAAGCAGCTGTGGCACAATTATCTCACAAGCTTACATGTGATATTGCTTAAATATACCGGTGCGCAATAAATGCTGCTGTAAATTTTACTTGGACATGTTCCTATGTAAACCATCATACCCTCCCCATCAGAAACACATACCATGATAAAGCTCAAAATACTTCCCCAGCAGCACCCGATACCACCGGGAGGCACAAAATTTCCCCCCAACATTGCCAGATAAATGCCACAGTGCAGTACAAAATACCTCCCAGCATCATTGAGCCTTGACCACCACTTTTCCCATTGGCAGCAGCATTGTTCCCATTAAAATCCTCACCTCCCTTGCAGACTGACAGAATAGGAAAATAGGTAATGTATAGCAGAGGTGCTGGATCCATATACCTTAAACATAATCAGACATTATATAGTACACAACAGACTCTTTCTAACAAAGCTAGAACCATCTATGTACTTGATATTTAACAAGAGATATCCCCGTTCATTGCTCTGCTAGATTTACATCAAGCTGACACCAGAAGGGGAGTGTCTTCTCTGCTGCAGCTCAGGAGGCGTGTCTTTTCTGCTGCAACTCAGGAGATGTGTCTTTTCTGCTGCAGCTCATCCTATCACACATCAAGAGGCAGTTGAAGGATGAGTGAGCCAGACAAAGAAATAAGAAAAAGAACAAAGAGCAGGTGGTGCTATACAGATTCATTTTATTGAATAACTCAGTGGCTATACTAAATTTTTAATTACATGCAATTACAAAAGTACTCAGATGCAGGTGCTGGTTTGAAACCTGTAGAATATTTTTCATGGGACAACCCCTTTAAGTTTATACTGTCTATTAGAATATTAGAACAACTCCACCAATGTCTTCTGTATGTGATGTCTCTGTCTCCAACAAGTTGTCTATGACATGAGTAATCTTTGGGCTATTATAGGAAAAACTATAGGGAGATAACAGTACTGAAGATTAACTTGGGTTACAGTAGAGAGAGTCGACTGTCACTTCATTAAAAAATAACTGTTGCCATTGTAACTCTCAGCATCTAGTTCACACTGAAAACCACTACAGCTATAACTATTATGGAAGTGATACAATGGTTTCTTAACCACTTCCCGACCGCCCATTGACTATAAACTTCCTTGGGCGGTCGGTTAATCTCTGAATGGACGTTCTGGAACGTCCATTCAGAGATCGCAGCTGCACGCTAATTGTGCAGCTGCAGATCGGGTTACCCGCTGTCAGTGACAGCAGGGCAACCCTTAGAGAAGGCAGGGACAGTTCCCAGGTGCTATGAGCCGGGTGAGTGCAGGAGCTGTCGGGTCTTTCACAGACCTCGATCAGCCCTGCACTGAGGCTGTACAGCACTGTATAGTGCTGTAGAGCCTCTCTGGGGGGTGTATTTCACCTGTAACTGGGGCTACTATGTCAACCCCCTGTTACAGGAGAAATCAATAGTGAAAAAGAAAAAAAAAAGTGAAGTTAAATGTCCCCCAGAGGTCTTGTATGACCTTATGGGGGACGAAAAGTGTTAAAAAATAAATAAAAAAAAGGTTTCACATGTAAAAAAAAAAAAAAATTCCCCAAGTAAGGAATAAAAAAAAATATAGAAAAAATAAAATAGACATATTTGGTATTGCCGCGTCCATGACGGTCGACTCTATAAATATATCACATGATCCACCCAGTCCGATAAACGCCATAAAAAATAAAAACGGTGTAAAAAAAAGCCATTTTTGTCACCTTACATCACAAAAAATGCAACACCAAGTGATTTAAAAAGGCGTATGTCCCACAAAATGGTACAAATAAAACCGTCACCTAATTCCGCAAAAAATTAGCCCTTACATAAGAAAATCGCTCAAAAAACAGAACATGGACACATTAAAACATAATTTTTGTTGTTTCAAAAATGCTATTGTATAAAACTTTAATAAATAAGAAAAAGTATACATATTGGGTATCGCCACGTCGGTAACGATCTGCTCTATAAGAATGTCACATGACCTAACCCCTCAGGTGAGCGCTATAAAAATAAATAAAAACTGTTCTAAAACAACTAATTTTTTGATCACCTTGCCCCATAGTGTTATAATGAATGATCAAAAAATTATATGTACCCAAAAATAGTACCAATAAAACTGGCACCTTATCCCCTAGTTTCCAAAATGGGGTCACTTTTTGGGAGTTTCTACTGTAAGGGTGCATCAGGGGGGCTTCAAATGGGACATGGCATCTAAAAACCAGTTCAGCAAAATCTGCGTTCCAAAAACCATGTGGTTTTCTTCTGCTCCCTGCCGTGCTCCCTTACATCAGTTTATGACCACATGTGGGGTGTTTCTGTAAACTGCAGAATCAGGGTAATAAATATAGAATTTTGTTTGGCTGTTAACCCTCGATGTGTTAAAGAAAAAAATGGATTAAAATGGAAAATCTGCAAAAAAAGTGAAATTAAAAAATTTGATCTCAATTATCCTTTAATTCTTGTGAAAAGCCAAAAGGGTTAACAAAGTTTGTAAAATCGGTTTCAAGTAACTTGAGGGGTGTAGTTTCTACAATGGGGTCATTTATGGGGTATCCACTATGTAAGCCCCACAAAGTGACCTCAGACCTGAACTGGTCCTTAAAAAGTGGGTTTTGACAATTTTCTTCAAAATTTTTAGAATTGCTTCTAAAATTCCAAGCCTTCTAACGTCCTAAAAAAATAAAATGACATTTCCAAAATGATGCTAACATAAATTAGACATATTGGGAATGTTAAGTAATAAATATATCATGAGGTATCACTTTCTGTTTTAAAAGCAGAGAAATAGAAATTTATAAAATTGCGAATTTTTCAAATTTTGGTACATTTTGGATTTTTTCATAAATAAAGGTGAAATATGTTGACTCAAATTTATGACTATCATGTAGTACAATGTGTCACGAGAAAACAATCTCTGGATGGCTTGGGTAAGTAAAAGCATTCCAAAGCTATTACCACATAAAGTGATATATGTCAGATTTGCAAAATTAGGCCTGGTCAGGAAGGGGGCAAATGGCCCGGATGTGAAGTTGTTAATATAATTATGGAAGTTCTTTGTCTGTAATGAATGTAGTAGGTTTTTGGAAACTAGTTAAGGTTCAACCCATGCTACTAGATTTTCATTAAAATTCTATTTCTTTCTGCCTAATCTGCTGATTATGGCAATGTTGCCAAAATTCACTTAAAGGGGTTGTCTCATCATGGACAATGGGGGCATATCGCTAGGATATGCCCCCATTGTCTTATAGGTTTGGGTCCCACCCCTGGGACCCGCACCTATATCAAGAACGGATCCCCCCAAGGTGTTGGCTGGAGGACTCCGGTCTGGCCACCACCTAGCCGGCTCCCCATAGAAGTGAAGGGGGAACATACCGCGCATGAGCGGCCCCCGCTCCCATTCATTTCTATAGGGCCGACGGAAATAGCCGAGCCAGTGCTCAGCTCTTTTCGCCGTCCCCATAGAAAATTAATGGAGGGCGGCTGCGCATGCGCAGTGCGCCCTACTTCACTTGCGGGGCTCCATTCTCGATATAATAGGTGGGGACCTGCACCTATAAGACAATGCGGGCATATCCTAGCGATACGCACCCAAGGTCCATGATGAGACAACCCCTTTAACAGAGATGTGGGCAAATGATAATAGTCAGTTAAAAGAACAATGACAGCTCAGTTAATAAAAATGTTAAGCCAGCAGCAATCCCTCATGCAGCTTTAGAAATTGTCTTTCTGATCAGTAACACAAAGTAGGAGGTTAGCCACAGCCACTGGTTGTTTCAAGCATACTACTACGAAAGTATTTCAGAGGTTGAAGATTGGCTAACCCTCTGTTTACCTAGAAAGTACACATAAAGTATCTGTTGGCCAAACCAGTGATAACCAAGATTCTTGTATCTTAAAAACTGGCAACTTTCTGCAAACACACATGGGTTTTTCACATGGTGGTAATTTAATAGGGCATATTTATTAATGGTGAGAGGTCTGTGCTGAAGATGCTGTTTGTGAACTATAGTTTTTATGGCCACTTTATGACAAATTCCACTTGCCTAAATTGACAGTAGTTTGACAAAAAAAAATTAAAAAAATAATCCAACTATCTAGTTGGTCCCTATGCCAAGAACTTCTTCTTTCCGACCTCTCCTCATGCCTGCTACGTCACTTTATTCCATAGCAGATGCAGTGATAGACTGCCCAGGAACCTGTACACTCTGCACTCAAATCTGTTTCCACCCTTGACCCTAATTACACTCTTGCTATATACAGTAAAGTAATGCAAATAACTTTTTTCCAGCAACTGAGACTGTACTAATAACAATATTTAACCGCTTCCAAACAACAACAAAAAAGGACATGTCCCTGACAGCCATGCTTTATATACTACAGGAAGAAACACTAGTATATTGATAAAACATTTGGTTGGTATTATAGAAATGGCCAAAGTTTTAACCTAGACAGCAAATGTAGATTAAACTCTTTTTTCATAGTGAGTTGAGCATATTGGTTCTTCTTTTGGAAATCCAGTTATTTGGAATTCTTATAGGGCAGTGGTCTCCAGCCAATGACTCCCTTCTGTGTGGTTTGTCATAAGAGATCTTAGTTATGTCCATATGTTCTTACTACTGTATGAAATCCATATTAATAATATTGAAGATATATCCTATCCCCAGAACAATGCCAGTGTGATGGTAAAATACTAGTGTTTCAATTTTTTAACTTGCATATTTACCTTCATATTGAATTTTGTGTTTCTCTGTGGCCCCCAACCATCATACAAAGTGTAATGTGGCTTACAAAACAATATATAAAGTGTTATGAATCTCTGTATTATGAAAACACTGGGAAAAAAAAAAATAGGCAATAAAGCTCTCGAGATGGAAGAAGACGGTGGCAGTTTTCTAAAAAAAAAATAAAACTGTATTTATTAAAATAAAATATAGTGATGATAAACCTACTAGAACAGTACTGTGTGGCTATTCCATTGTGCAGATATAAGTGGTTTAATTAATTCCACCTTAAACTTACAAGAAGGCTTTAGTTACTCTCTCTTAAAATAGCAAAGCTTTTAATTCTGGTCCTAAAATATACTGGTATACACAATGAAGATTATATACAATAATATATACAATATGTTAAACAGTTTTCCTTTTTCCAGTTATGAAAAGATGTAATAAAACAGACCAGTATGTCTCTGTAATAATTAACCTCCCCACCCCCCATTCTCGATGAACTTCTGTCCTGACCTATGTATTAGAGACCTAACACCTGTGCTCCTTTCACCATAAATCCAATTTTTGCTTGTGTGCCCTCCTCCCAAGGGTGAGAGCTGCTGACTGGCTCTGGTGGATTACTTAGTGTTCGTAAAAGTGACCCTCCAGTTCAAGAAAAATCACATTAAGGACTCAAGCCCACGAACGTGAGGGCTCCATGTTGCGGATCCGCTATATATGGGCACTGGACGTGTACACTCCGTGCTGCAGATGTGGACCCATTGACTTGAATGAGTCCACGATCCGTAAGATACAGCAAAAGTTAGGACACTTTCTGGTCCGTGCCTCTGTACCGCAAAAGATGAGACATTCTGTACAGTACTATCTTTTAGCATATATTGCGGATAGCAGACCCTTTCAAGTCAATGGGTCCGTATCTGCAGCACGGTGTGCACACGTCCAGGGCATGTGCATTGCGGACTGCTATTTTCCCCTAACTGGGGAACAAATAGAACACTTACAGTCAGGTCCATAAATATTGGGACATCGACACAATTCTAACATTTTTGGCTCTATACACCACCACAATGGATTTGAAATGAAACTAGCAAGATGTGCTTTAACTGAAGACTGTCAGCTTTAATTTGAGAGTATTTACATCCAAATCAGGTGAACGGTGTAGGAATTACAACAGTTTGCATATGTGACTCCCACTTGTTAAGGGGCGAAAAGTAATGGGACAATTGGCTTCTCAGCTGTTCCATGGCCAGGTGTGTGTTTTTTCCTTATTATCCCAATTACAATGAGCAGATAAAAGGTCCAGAGTTCATTTCAAGTCTGCTATTTGCATTTTGAATCTGTTAATGTCAACTCTCAAGATGAGATCCAAAGAACTGTCACTATCAGTGAAGCAAGCCATCATTAGGCTGAAAAAACAAAACAAACCCATTATAGAGATAGCAAAAACATTAGGCGTGGCCAAAACAACTGTTTGGAACATTCTTTAAAAGAAGGAATGCATCGGTGAGCTCAGCAACAACCGGAAGACCACGGAAAGCAACTGTGGTGGATGACTGAAGAATTCTTTCCCTGGTGAAAACACCCTTCACAACAGTTGGCCAGATCAAGAACACTCTCAAGGAGGTAGGTGTATGTGTGTCAAAGTCAACAATCAAGAGAAGATGTAAACCATTGGTGAGCCTCAAAAACAGGAAGGCCAGATTAGAGTTTGCCAAACAACATCTAAAAAAGCCTTCACAGTGCTGGAACAACAACCTTATGGACAGATGAGACCAAGATCAACTTGTACCAGAGTGATGGGAAGAGAAGAGTATGGAGAAGAAAAGGAACTGCTCATGATCACCTCATACCACCTCATCAGTTAAGCATGGTGGTGGTGGTAGTGTCATGGCGTGGGCATGTATGGCTGCCAATGGAACTGGTTCTCTTGTATTTTTTGATAATGTGACTGCTGACAAAAGCAGCAGGATGAATTCTGAAGTGTTTCGGGCAATATTATCTGCTCATATTTAGCCAAATGCTTCAGAACTCATTGGACGGCGCTTCACAGTGCAGATGGACAATGACCCAAAGCATACTGCAAAAGCAACCATGGAGTTTAAGGGAAAGAAGTGGAAGGTTGTGCAATGGCCAAGTCAATCACCTAACCTGAATCCGATTGAGCATGCATTTCACTTGCTGAAGACAAAACTGAAGGGAAAATGCCCCAAGAACAAGCAGGAACTGAAGACAGTTGTAGTAGAGGCCTGGCAGAGCATCACCAGGGATCAAACCCAGCGTCTGGTGATGTCTATGCGTTCCAGACTTCAGGCTGTAATTGACTGCAAAGGATTTGCAACCAAGTATTAAAAAGTGAAAATTTGATTTCTGATTATTATTCTGTCCCATTACTTTTGGTCCATTAACAAGTGGGAGGCACATATGCAAACTGTTGTAATTCCTACACCGTTCACCTGATTTGGATGTAAATACCCTCAAATTAAAGCTGGCATTCTGCAGTTAAAGAACATCTTGTTCGTTTCATTTCAAATCCATTGTGGTGGTGTATAGAGCCAGAAATGTTAGAATTGTGTCTACAGGGAGTGCAGAATTATTAGGCAAGTTGTATTTTTGAGGATTCATTTTATTATTGAACAACCATGTTCTCAATGAACCCAAAAAACTCATTAATATCAAAGCTGAATATTTTTGGAAGTAGTTTTTAGTTTGTTTTTAGTTTTAGCTATTTTAGGGGGATATCTGTGTGTGCAGGTGACTATTACTGTGCATAATTATTAGGCAACTTAACAAAAAACAAATATATACCCATTTCAATTATTTATTTTTACCAGTGAAACCAATATAACATCTCAACATTCACAAATATACATTTCTGACATTCAAAAACAAAACAAAAACAAATCAGTGACCAATATAGCCACCTTTCTTTGCAAGGACACTCAAAAGCCTGCCATCCATGGATTCTGTCAGTGTTTTGATCTGTTCACCATCAACATTGCGTGCAGCAGCAACCACAGCCTCCCAGACACTGTTCAGAGAGGTGTACTGTTTTCCCTCCTTGTAAATCTCACATTTGATGATGGACCACAGGTTCTCAATGGGGTTCAGATCAGGTGAACAAGGAGGCCATGTCATTAGATTTTCTTCTTTTATACCCTTTCTTGCCAGCCACGCTGTGGAGTACTTGGACGCGTGTGATGGAGCATTGTCCTGCATGAAAATCATGTTTTTCTTGAAGGATGCAGACTTCTTCCTGTACCACTGCTTGAAGAAGGTGTCTTCCAGAAACTGGCAGTAGGACTGGGAGTTGGGCTTGACTCCATCCTCAACCCGAAAAGGCCCCACAAGCTCATCTTTGATGATACCAGCCCAAACCAGTACTCCACCTCCACCTTGCTGACGTCTGAGTCGGACTGGAGCTCTCTGCCCTTTACCAATCCAGCCACGGGCCCATCCATCTGGCCCATCAAGACTCACTCTCATTTCATCAGTCCATAAAACCTTAGAAAAATCAGTCTTGAGATATTTCTTGGCCCAGTCTTGACGTTTCAGCTTGTGTGTCTTGTTCAGTGGTGGTCGTCTTTCAGCCTTTCTTACCTTGGCCATGTCTCTGAGTATTGCACACCTTGTGCTTTTGGGTACTCCAGTGATGTTGCAGCTATGAAATATGGCCAAACTGGTGGCAAGTGGCATCTTGGCAGCTGCACGCTTGACTTTTCTAAGTTCATGGGCAGTTATTTTGCGCCTTGGTTTTTCCACACGCTTCTTGCGACCCTGTTGACTATTTTGAATGAAACGCTTGATTGTTCGATGATCACGCTTCAGAAACTTTGCAATTTTAAGAGTGCTGAATCCCTCTGCAAGATATCTCACTATTTTTGACTTTTCTGAGCCTGTCAAGTCCTTCTTTTGACCCATTTTGCCAAAGGAAAGGAAGTTGCCTAATAATTATGCACACCTAATATAGGGTGTTGATGTCATTAGACCACACCCCTTCTCATTACAGAGATGCACATCACCTAATATGCTTAATTGGTAGTAGGTTTTCGAGCCTATACAGCTTGGAGTAAGACAACATGCATAAAGAGGATGATGTGGTCAAAATACTCATTTGCCTAATAATTCTGCACGCAGTGTATGTCCCAATATCTATGGACCTGACTGTACCTGGTCCCCTTCTTTGCAGCTGCAAATCTGAAAATTCCTGAGCTCCTCATGCATTCTGCAGGCAGTATGTTATAAAGCAGAAGGAGCTGAGCAGATTTATACACTGCTCAAAAAAATAAAGGGAACACAAAAATAAAACATCCTAGATCTGAGTTAATTAAATATTCTTCTGAAATACTTTGTTCTTTACATAGTTGAATGTGCTGACAACAAAATCACACAAAAATAAAAAAATGGAAATCAAATTTTTCAACCCATGGAGGTCTGGATTTGGAGTCACACTCAAAATTAAAGTGGAAAAACACACTACAGGCTGATCTAACTTTGATGTAATGTCCTTAAAACAAGTCAAAATGAGGCTCAGTAGTGTGTGTGGCCTCCACGTGCCTGTATGACCTCCCTACAACGCCTGTGCATGCTCCTGATGAGGTGGCGGACGGTCTCCTGAGGGATCTCCTCCCAGACCTGGACTAAAGCATTTGCCAACTCCTGGACAGTCTGTGGTGCAACGTGATGTTGGTGGATAGAGCGAGACATGATGTCCCAGATGTTGCTCAATTGGATTCAGGTCTGGGGAACGGGCAGGCCAGTCCATAGCATCAATGCCTTCGTCTTGCAGGAACTGCTGACGCACTCCAGCCACATGAGGTCTAGCATTGTCTTGCATTAGGAGGAACCCAGGGCCAACCGCACCAGCATATGGTCTCACAAGGGGTCTCAGGATCTCATCTCGGTACCTAATGGCAGTCAGGCTACCTCTGGTGAGCACATGGAGGGCTGTGCGGCCCTCCAAAGAAATGCCACCCCACACCATTACTGACCCAATGCCAAACCGGTCATGCTCGAGGATGTTGCAGGCAGCAGAACGTTCTCCACAGCGTCTCCAGACTCTGTTACGTCTGTCACATGTGCTCAGTGTGAACCTGCTTTCATCTGTGAAGAGCACAGGGCGCCATTGGCGAATTTGCCAATCTTGGTGTTCTCTGGCAAATGCCAAACGTCCTGCACGGTGTTGGGCTGTAAGCACAACCCCCACCTGTGGACGTCGGGCCCTCATATCACCCTCATGGAGTCTGTTTCTGACCGTTTGAGCAGACACATGCACATTTGTGGCCTGCTGGAGGTCATTTTGCAGGGCTCTGGCAGTGCTCCTCCTGTTCCTCCTTGCACAAAGGCGGAGGTAGCGGTCCTGCTGCTCGGTTGTTGCCCTCCTACGGCCTCCTCCACGTCCCCTAATGTACTGGCCTGTCTCCTGGTAGCGCCTCCATGCTCTGGACACTACGCTGACAGACACAGCAAACCTTCTTGCCACAGCTCGCATTGATGTCCCATCCTGGATAAGCTGCACTACCTGAGCCACTTGTGTGGGTTGTAGACTCCGTCTCATGCTACCACTAGAGTGAAAGCACCGCCAGCATTCAAAAGTGACCAAAACATCAGCCAGGAAGCATAGGAACTGAGAAGTGGTCTGTGGTCACCAACTGCAGAACCACTCCTTTATTGGGGGAGTCTTGCTAATTGCCTATAATTTCCACCTGTTGTCTATCCCATTTGCACAACAGCATGTGAAATTGATTGTCACTCAGTGTTGCTTCCTAAGTGGACAGTTTGATTTCACAGAAGTGTGATTGACTTGGAGTTACATTGTGTTGTTTAAGTGTTCCCTTTTTTGAGCAGTGTATATAGAGTCACTGTACATTCATATTATTTAATATAATAGAGAATGGTGTTATTGGCAAATTTCTAGGTCACTTGATTTAAAAAAAATCTGCCTGCATCCAACTGAAAAAAGCTGAAAAGTCATGGCCACTAGGGGTCTCACTTCCACCTAATTTTTTAGTCCGCTTGTTGTTGTTAGGCAAGGTCTGCCTCCAGCAACAGAGAGATAGGTGACAGCACACAGGAAATGTCAGAGTTGGCTGAGCTTGTTAGCGCTGATAGAAGCATTTCTTCTTCACGCCTTTTCTGGAGCAGAGAAGCATCCTGCCAGTCTGCAAGTGTGTTCTCTCTCCCCTCATCTGATGTGTGCACTCCCTAGATAAAAAAACTAAGTGGGAAGTAAGGGAAGTCACTGCCATTATAGTACTGGCAGAATTTGATAGAAGGGAAATGCCCACTACTTGTCCAAAAAAGACCTAGTCCTTCAAAGTTGTGATTGAACAATGAAGCACTGCCATTATGCACATGTTTTGTTAAACTTAAGTACACTTTAATAAGGAAAGATTCAGTAAAACGTGTAATTTATAAATAGATATCTGCTCATTCTGGGCGTCATGTGGGTGGTCTCATCGGTTACTGACAGCTAACTCTACATGCCTAAGTACACAGGAAAGTATGTCAGTCAATTAGTAGAACTTCCCACATGACTCCTAAGCATAGAAAAAGTAGAGATTTAAATAAATATACTACAACTTTTCCTATAAATCTATACATCAGTCTGCTTAGGTTCTCCTGCTCTATATCAAGCTGCCTGCAGTTGCGCTGCATTTTTATTGTGATAGGTTACCTGTAAAGCGACACCCTGGTTGAAGGAAAAAAACAAACAAACTGCCGAACAAATAGAATACTTACCCAGTGCGTTCCTTTTCATTCTTTTAGCTACATAGCCACATTCACTGGCTTCTCTTCTTCTATCTAGAATGGCTGCACCTCTTCACAGACTGCCTGATGCATACTGTGCATTAGGTAGCCCAAGACACTTCCTGCTGTCCTTGAAGTGGCCAGCACTGCTCACATGAGAGAATGAACAGTGTTAATCAGGTAGTCTGAGAAACGGTCCCTACAGATTTATTATAATTATAATTAAAGTCTAAATATTTGCAAGTTCATAGATGGAATATATTTCATTTTCTAATGCACGGACAGGCAAAAATGCAACAAATTTGTTACATTTTACTACACCTCTGAATACATAAGTTGCATTTTACTCCAACATATGAAATGCCGAACTTCATAAAGTCCCCCACACCATGATGGTGTGACTGGGAAGTGATTTAGTGCAAGGACTCATACTTCAGGCCCCATAGTTTTAAAATTTGTATGCATGGACTTTAGACACTATTCCAGATTTTAGGTGAGCTTAAATGCTTTATTTAAATGATGTTTTCTTGAGTTTGTTCTACACTAAAATGGATATTGCATGGATACCTTGTAACAAATACATGGCTCATATTTTGATTTTGTCTTTCCATTCTTATTTAGTTTCATTTTTTTCAACAGCCATCACTGAGTAAGGCACCCTACATATATGTCCGGCTATCTGGCTCTGTGCCCCCACCCACTTAAAGTAGAAAATGTTGTGAAGGGGACTGAGCCAGAACTGATCCCATGGTTTTCTATGGGATCATGCACATAGATTTGGCACATCAATTGTGTTGCCCGATGTCAAATAGTGACCGACAGAAAATGCTGCTTGCTCAGTTTTTCTGTCCGCCGCAATCCGTGTACAGACGCCAGATCTGTGTACTGAAGTGCTGTGCACATATATCAGTTGTGTCCAGCTCCAGCATCTAGCAAGGCACAACTGATATATGTGAAGGTAGCCTAACCTTTGCCTAATTTATGACTTTAACTTTCTCACCCCAGTTTGTAGTAGAGCCTATAGTGAGATGGTCTGCTTTAGTATTAACACCAACCTATCAAGACACTGGCCGTTAAATGATTTGTTATATTGATTACAAGCTACAATTAGCTAAGTATAATTATTTTTCCTATAAGCCTGGAATAAAAACAACAGTGTTATTTATCTACAGATATGTATGATCAAGTACTGAAGTTTGGAGCATACATTGTGGATGGCTTACGTGAATATCAACAGCCTGTGCTGGTGTATATACCACCACAAGCTGAACTGAGAGGAGGGTCATGGGTAGTGATTGATCCTACAATTAATCCAAGGCACATGGAAATGTATGCTGATAAAGAGAGCAGGTAAGACCTTTTATTTTGATATTTTGTTCTGTCTCAGGAATTTTCATTTACATGCTTGTGACCTCCAGCTGCTGTCCAAGAAGATAGTATAGCACATGCCATAGTTATAAAACAGTATAAAATGATGAGCATATCATACTATTGTTATTTAAGTCCTTCATGAGCAACATTACCTTCTGGCAACAGGGAACTTTATTCTTCATAAATGAGGATATCAATTTATCTAGCTATGCTTTTAGGGAATTTTCAGAATTATTTGCCATACTACTATGAACAGTTGCACCCTGATAGTGTTGTTGAGTCATAACAATAATGGAATGTATTTATTTCAGAGAACATGTTGCTGCAAATGTGACCTTTGTTTATCTTCAATAAGCTTCCTCAGGATAGGTCATCAATATCTATCATATTGGCGGGGATCTGACTCATGGCACCCCTGCTGATCAGCTGTTTGAAGAGGCGGTGGTGCTCCTGCAAGCTGTAAGTTCTCTTCACTGTTCACCTGCCCACTGTTGACACTGCAGCAGTAAGCAGGTGTAATATATTGAGTGTAACTACAACAGTTCCTCCTCCTTGAAGTGAATTGGATAGAGGAGCTGTAATTGCACCTCCTCGCCGCTGTGTCGACAGCAAGCAGGTAAACAAGGAGGAGAACACGGCTCTAGTACTGGCAGTTGGGCCCCCACCCATCTGATATTGATGGCCTAGCATGAGGATTGGACACCAATATAGCAAAAGTAGAGAACTTCTTTAATCAAACTTTGTTTTCTCTGCAGGGGGGGGGTTTTGGAACCAGAAGGTACCGTTGAAATAAAGTTCAGGAGAAAGGATTTGGTGAAGACAATGAGAAGAGTAGATCCGGTTTACATACATCTTGCAGAAAGATTAGGTGGGTGCTCACATATCTTTTTACTGACACAGGTAATTTCCCGAGAAAAATCCCCTTCGAACTGTCCAGGGGATCTTTATTTATTTTTTATTTATTTATTTTTATAAAAAATTTTTAGGAACCAGAGCTTTGGGGGTTTGTCATTAGCAGAGTGTCAGATGTGACACGCAGGCATGGTTTCCCTTACTTCTAATGGACCTTTTATCATTTACCCTGGGTTCACACCTGAGCGTTCTGAAAGGAGCGCTCTGTATGCGCGATTGTACGGGCGTTTACAAGCGTGCATACAGAGACAAGCGAACGCCCATTGTCGCGCGTTCCCGAAAGTCTATGTACGGGAACGCGCGACAAAACGGCCCAAAGAAGCTCAAGTACTTGTTTGAGCGTCGGGCGTTTTACAGCGCGATCGTACGCGCTGTAAAACGCCCAGGTGAGAACCATTCCCATAGGGAAGCATTGGTTTCTCCTTGTTGTGCATTTTACAGCGCGTAGGAACGCGCTGTAAAACGCTCAGGTGTGAACTTAGGGTTAAAGTGAACTTCCCCCATCTACTATAGTCAGGGAGTTACAGGGCGTTCAGCTATTTAATATTTTCTTTCCTCCAGGAGTTTGACTAATAAATTACTTGGAGGTTCTGAAACCTGAACCAAAGGATAAAAGTATTAAACAGGCTTGAAACCATAAATCAGTGTTCATATTTTCTGATAGCAGTCACCTAGCAGGTATAAATCAATTTGCTCTGCCTACCCTCCAGGCACAGAAGGCTTGTAAGTGTTAGCTCTTCTGTTTTTATAATAGTTTTACCTGTTTAGTATGTCATTTTTATTTCTCCCTTTTTATATTTTGTAAGCCTTGTACCCTTTTGTATTTAAAGTCCTCCCATTTTGCCATTTTTCCTGACGAGAAAGGGAATAAGAACCGGCCACTGGTGGCTGGTTTTATGGAAACAGCCAAGCAGGCCGGTGTTTCATAAATCTGATTGTAGTGAATGGGAGCTATGCAAACAGCTTAGCAGAACAAGCTGCTTCTACCCTTAAAGCTTTAAAACTTTAATGATCAGTCCTTGTAGCTCTAATAACCCATAGCTTTTTAGAAGAGTGATGCTTAAAAGAGGTGTGTTAATAGATCGGCATCTCCTCTAATGATAGGTGGTGGCAGCGTGTATCTGAGGTGTGTTGTGACTGTGTTTGCGGCGTGATTTATGCTTAATATACAGCCTCAAGTGGAAGGTGCATGCAAGAATGAGTGATTGGAGATATTGGAAAGTCTGGAAAAAAGCCCCTGCATTGCTAAGGCTACTTTCACATCTGCGTTTTCAATTCTGCTATTGAGATCCATCATAGGAGAAAACGCTTCAGTTGTGTCCCCATTCATTGTCAATGGGGACAAAACTGAACTGAACGAAGTGGAATGCACCAAAATGCACTCCGTTCCATTTGGTTGCGTCCCCATCACGGACAGAAAAACGCTGCGGAGGTGCGGAGCAAGACGTGCCAGACAATAGAAAACGGATCCCTCCCCCATTGACTTTCAGTGGTGTTCATGACGGATGCATGCGGTTGTATTATTGTAACAGAAGCGTTTTTGCAGATCCACAAAAAATGCTAATGTGAAAGTAGCCTAAATGTTAAAGCTAAATGTCATCAGAAAATTACCTATTGTTTAAATCATGTTTTTATGTTTAACATCTTTTTTAAATAAATTTGATGTTATTTTTACTTTTCCATGTCAATATCTTTTATTTAAATAAAACACATAAAATCCAGCAGTTTTCACCACTAAGCCTAATAATAGGCGCCACTTCTTGTTCTGTACAGATCACTTTACTGCAGTTACCTGTCTGTAATGATATCACCTCTGTGCATAAATAAGACAGGATATCGTAATAGCGTATCTATTTTTTCCTTGTACAATGACCTCTGTACAGGTCACAGAGCATGCCTTAAAAACTCTCCCATAGAAGTCAATGAGGTCCCCCCCTGACCACTGTGTCTATGGCCCATGTGGCTGCTGTAAAACAATTTTCTTAATGCTGTGTAAATGCTGTTAAGAACAGCTCAGGCAAGAAGGCAGCCCCTATAATAATGTTCAGAAAATAGAATTAAAAAAACTGTAAGGCCGGGTTCACATCAGTTTATTTTTCTGTTCTTCTGATCAGTCAGACGAAGAGAAAAATAAAGAAAATAATTGATCCTGTGTTTTTAGCATCTGTTAGGCTACATTCACACGTCAGTATTTTTCTACATCCCGATTTTCGGTCTGTTTTTTGCGGATCCGTTGTTCCTGAAAATGTTTCCGTATGTCATCCGTTTTTTGCGGATCCGCAAAAAACGGAAACATGTGAAAACTCAGATCCGACAGTATATTCTAACACAGAGGCGTTCCCATGGAGAAAAATCTGATCTGTAGAAAACTTACTGGGAATCCGCACTGCCGCACTGGCCACCAATGAATATAGAGGGAGGGGGGCCGCACTGGTCACATTTAATACTGGGGAGGAAGCCTAATTTCCAGGAACGGAATCCGCATAAAACGGATGACATACGTAATGACATACGAATGTCTTCCGTTTTTTGCGGATCCATTGACTTTGTATTGGTCCAGGATCTGATTTTTGCGGAAAAGAATAGGACATGTTTTATATTTTTTCGGACATGCGGAACGGAACAACGGAAACGGACAGCACACATTGTGCTGTCCGATTTTTTCCAGGACCCATTGAAAATGAATGGGTCCAGATCTGTTCCTGAAAAAACGGAACAGATCAGGAAAGAAAAAACGGACGTGTGAATGGACCCTTATGCTCAGTTATGCACATTTTGGATTCGTTGTAGCCATTTCCATCTAAGATCCATTATTTTAAGGGAGAGCGCGGCCATACCAGTGCCGATGCTGCTGTGTGCTCCACGTGCAGCGTCCTCCGCTAGTTACCTAACTTAGGCATTTAGCCAGTATTCTCAGCACCCTTGCCTACAGCTCCTGATGAAGTGCCCGACACAGGGTTACTAGAAACGCATCGAGCAGGGCTGGGAATGATCAGTTAGACTTAAATTAAGCAGTGGAAGGGGTTTTCCTGGGATCACTCTGGTTATCAATTCCAAGGACACCACTGTGCTTTACCTGGGCTAATGACAGGTACCTCTTGTTGAACTAGGTACCCGATATTTATCCAAGTTAGCCACAATACCTGGTCGTGTTAAAGTGCTCAGTGCTGGCACGACTGAGACTACATAATCATAGCAGTCCAGTCTAGTGTATGTACCATTCAGGCTATAATACTCATTGGGGTGACTTGCGGAGGGTTATTTGGCGATTGCGCATAACCATTAGCCAATTCTCATCCACTCTCTGATGTATGGGGAGGTGAAGACATACACACCCTCACCCAGCACTTACCCCATCTGCCTATCTCTATACACTAATAGAGGGATTAGCCTTGTTTTATTTATTTATTTTCGCAATAAAGTTTTTTTATGTTCTTTTTAACCATTCTTCTAGGCAGTGAGTTATTTGAGGTCTGTTATTTTAGACTGAAAAAAGTCCTGCATTTAGAAGAACAGAAAAACAAAACTGTTATGTGAACCCATCCTTAATAAAAACTGATTAGAAAAAAGATTTTGTGTTGCTATGTGGGTTTATACTGACAGATACAGACACAATTTTTGGTGAAACATTTCCTTTGTCTCACAAGTGAATGTATCAAGTAGAGATGGCCTTGCGGGTCGCCTGGCGGTCGTTTCGCGGCGAACTTTGCAAGTTTGCGATTTACCGAACATGCGAACATATGGCTATATTCGCACGCGCCATATTTTTTTGCATAGCGCTGAACTTTGACCCATGACACATCCATCAGGTGGGACAGGACAGCCAAATGAGACGTTTCAGTATATGGACACACCCCTAACCCTATAACAAAACCCGATCTGGCAGCCATTTTACATTGTGTTTTGCCAGTGTAGGGATAGGTAGCATTTTGGAGCAGGGACAGTTAGGGACACCAAACGCTAGCTAATAGGGTCACAAAAGTCCTTTTAAGGACTGGTATAGGTGTGCTATCGATAGGTGTGATATAGAGGGGTGTGATATACTTTTAATATACTTTCTAACATAGAAATTATATTATAGTGTATTTTTATTGTGCAGCAGTTGTGTGCGGTTCTGCTGTGACACCGCAGCTAAATAGAGGGACAAATGCTATTGGAGTAACTAATTGCAACGGGTGTGATATACCTGTTGCCCCAAAAAAAACAGCTTGAGGGCTGCGATATACCTTCCACAAAATTCTGATTGAGGGGTGCCATATGCCTTCTTCCACCAAATACTGATTGAGGGCTGCGATACACCTGCTTTCAGAAAATACTGATTAAGGGATGCCATATACCTGTTTCCGACAAATACTGTTTGAGGGGTGCTATATACCTGTTTACGCCAAATACTGATTTAGGGGTGCCATATACCTTCTTACACAAAATACTGATTGAGGGGTACTATTGCTATATACCTTCTTCCACCAAATACTGATTGAGGGCTGCGATACACCTGCTTTCAGAAAATACTGATTAAGGGATGCCATATACCTGTTTCCGACAAATACTGTTTGAGGGGTGCTATATACCTGCTTCCACAAAATACTGATTTAGGGGTGCCATATAACTGTTTCCACCAAATACTGATTGAGGGCTGCGATATACCTTCTTCCACAAATACTGCTCTTCTCTACAGACTTAGGCAGAGGGTCATTTAGAAAATTACAGGCAGAAGAAGAGGCAGGCCGTTACGCAGGGATGGTAGGGGTCGGGCAGGTGCACCAGGCCGGAGCCTAAGTGGGAAGTTGGAGAAGGTGCGTGCGATAACATCAAAGGGCACACCAGAGTTTGTTGAGTGGCTCACTCAGCCTTCTGCTTCTGCACCCTCCTTATCCTCTGTATCTGCACCCTCCTCACTCTCTGCTGTGTGCACCCCCAAAGACACCACCATAGCCCCTCCACTTGAGTCAGAGGAATTATTTTCCCAGACCTTACCGATGCGCAGCCATTCTTGGCATTGGATGAGGAAGAGGAGTAGCAACGGCCACCACCCAGCAGTCTGACAATAGTACCCAGATTAGCCCAAGGAGGGTGGTCCCCGCTGTTGCCTACTCCGAGATCTCTAATGTCAGTGGTGGTGAAGGTGACGATGACGTGTCGATGGACGTCACGTGGATGCCCACAAGAGAAGAAGAGGAGGGGAGTTCAGAGCGAGAGACGGAGCAGCAGATAGGGAGGAAAAACAGGCAGAACTCGCAGTGCACAGGAGGCAAAAAGCAGACTGCAAATGTATCTGGAGTGAGCCATCCACCATGCACGGTTACATCTTGCGCTCCCAGGACGCCGGCACATGGCTCCGCAGTGTGGGCTTTTTTTAATGTGTCAGCTGCTGATAAGTGTTGCCATCTGCAGCTGGTGCTGTCAATACATAAGTCGCGGTAAGCCCAACACTCACCTAGGGACGACCGCCTTAAGAAGGCACCTGGCCTCCCATCTCAGAGTCCAGTGGGAGCAACGCCGTCAGAACCTTCAAAGCCACACTCCCGATGCTCCACGTTCTGCCTCTTCTCCTTCTCCTCCCATTTGTCCTCCACTACGGCAGGCCAGGAAAATCTCTGGCCCTTTTAGAAGATCTTACACGTCCATGGTTCGCCTTGCTGACGTTCAGCGGCGACACCACTTGCCCGTCAGACGTCTGATTTGTGACTGGTCGACACGCTGGAACTCCACCTTGTATATGCTTAATAGGCTGCTCCAGCAGAAACGTGCCGTTAATGACTACCTGTCCGGACTCTGCGGCATGACAGGTTCTGTGGAGCTTGGTTTCTTGTCACCGCGCCAGTGGCTGCTCATGCGCGACCCATGCAGTCTTCTGCGGCCATTTGATGAGATCACCAAACTGGTCAGTCGCAGCCATCAGTGACATCGTCCCTTACGCCTTTTTTCTGGAGCGTGCATTGAGTCATGTCATTAATCAAGTCGTTGGGGAGCAGGAGCTGGAAGATGAGGAAGTCGCAATGCTGAATGAATTTCCAGGGGGGCTGCTCCATTTGAGACAACTCAGTAGGAGTCTGAAGAGGAGTCAGAGGAGAATGGTGGCTAGGAGGAGGAGGAGCAGCAAGAAGAGCAGGCTTTAAATTTTTCGGGGATCCCTGGTGTTGTCTGTGGCTGGGGGGAGGACGACATTCTCCTGGGCAATGAGCAGGAGCCAGGGCGCTCCACCGCTTCCAATTTAGTGCAAATGGGGGCCTTCATGCTCCAGTGTTTGAAGAGGGACCCCCGTATAAAAAGCATAAAGGTATAAAGGTCAAGGACCTGTACTGGTTGGCAACGTACTTGGACCCCCGGTACAAACACAAAATGGTGGGCATGTTACTAGAATCACAGAGGGCTGTCAGAATTCAGTATTTTCAGGCCTTGCTGCGAGAGATGCTGCATTCTGCTGTTGCGGGCACTGGCAGAGGAATTTCCACCCACAGCGAAACAGTTGCGGGTACCAATCATACCGCACCTGCAAAAAGAGGGCGGTTTGAAGATGTGTTGGTCACTTCGGATATGAGATCATTTTTGCAGCCAACCCATCGAGAGACGCCCACCGGATCCAGCCTCAGGAAACGCCTAGACCGACAGGTGTCCGACTACATCGGGTTAACGGCCGATGTGGACACTCTGAGAAGCGAGGAACCCCTTGACTACTGGGTGTGCAGGCTTGACCTGTGGCCAGAGCTGGCACTATTTGCCATGGAACTCTTGGACGTTCAGCGCAACTGGGGGGATTGTGACCGATAAGCGCACTCGCCTAGCTCACGACAGTATGGACTACCTCACATTTTTAAAAATGAATGAGGCATGGATCTCAGAGGAATTTAACACCTGTGATGACCACGTGTAATTGAATTTCCTCATGCCAGCCCAAACATATCTGCCACCACCCAGAACAAAGAATGGTCCTTGCCTTATATACAGCGGCATAAAAGGCCTTTTATGTCAGGTGAATGCCTAATTTTTGGGGCCTGTACTGGCTGACAGTTACATATTTGTGACCGCCTAATGTACCTCCAGCCACAGAATCCAAAGTTATTTGCTATCAGTTGAATGCCTATTGCCTAATTTGTGGGGCCTGTACTGGCCGACGGTTACATGTTTATCCTGTGACCACCTAATGTACCTCAGCCACAGAATCCAAAGTTCTTTGCTGTCAGGTGAATGCCTATTGCCAAATTTTTGGGGCCTGTACTAGCCAACAGTAAAAAATTTTTTATCTCTAGCCACATAATCACACCCTTGTCTCACTCCTCTGCGTCTCATTATGGTGGTGTATGAACCGCATTCACCATAAGGACCTAATGTCACAGGGTCATGTGACTGTGCCCCCTTATAACCCTGCATTGTGCCCTCTTACCACATCCTGTGCAGTACTCCTAGTCATTCTCTGTACTGTGCCCTCTTATACCCTTTTATCCGGTCACGGTATGGCGGTGTTATCCGGTCACTGTACAGATGTGCTACCTGGTCATTGTATGGCGGTGGTATCCAATAACTGGATGGCCATAACTGTAACCCTTTCCCTGCCCACTCCATCCTTTTTTAGACCTGGCAGGAGCGTGAAAAATATGCAGATTGTAGTTCTAAGGACCTTTGCGCCACAATCTGTGTCAGAAATACTCCTATCATAGACGTATTTGTATATAATAAATGACCACCTAAATGTATTATTATTCGGGGGTAGGGCTAATATTTTTATATTATATAGATTCTAGTGTATTTTACTGTGCCCTGTATTTCTCAGTAGAAAATTATCCTTGGGAAACACAGTCCTCATCTCTGACCACCAGGACCAGGTAGCGCTCTGTCAGTACATAGCGGCCTCCCCTCTCCACCACGCTGCTCCGATGTGTACTGGTGCTTATTCTGACACTGAGGCTGGGTTCACATCCTATTTTTTCCATCCATTTATGGCATACCAAAAATGTATGCGTTAACAGATGCCTCAGACTGATGCCGTACAGTGGCGTCCGTTCACCATACAGTTCCATGGTAGAAAAAAAAATTGTTAACGTATGCATTTTTTTTCTGGACTCTGCAGGATACAAAAACGTGGAGTGCTGCACATTTGTATACATCAAACCGATAGGAAATAAAATTTCACTAGGCTCCAGCAGGGCACATTTTTGAGAGTTTCCCTTTAAGAAGCATAAAAATGGCCCCTGATTAAAATACAGTTTATGTGGGAATTTTTGCCGATGATCCCCCTCTGTTATATCACTGTCCATGTTGTGGGACTATTTGTGTACTTCTAGTATGTGTTTGCTGGCTGCAAATATGACCTGAAGGTTTTTCAGGTTCGCCTGCCATTAAAGTGAATAGGGCCCGCCACGAACGCGCAGTTCGCGAACATTTCGCGTTTGCGAATCGTCCCAGCCGATGTTCGTCCATCACTAGGATCAAGTACTTGTAATTACACTATGCCACTGCTCCACTGGAGACGAGACGTAGTGTGAAGACCAGGAAGCGGCGCTCTCATGGAGTACTGCCTCCTCGTCTCACAGCTGATCGGTGGGGATCCTGGGTGTGAGACTCCCACTGATCAGCTATTGATGACCTAGCCTGACGATAGGTTTTCAATATTAATGGCTGAACAACCCCTTTAAAAAATAGTGACTTCTGTCCACTGTTGTGCTCAGTAGGCTACAGGTTGTCTTTATAATAGCCTGTAGCAGGTATACTTACTTGGTGCTGTCTAGTTAATGTTTTAAAAATCCAGCGGAAAACTCTGGTCAAAATGTTTATTCCATTAGCAGATGAAATAAAAAAAATACATATATTATGAAATGTTCAACATGTGGGTCCCTATATGAAACTCCAAATGATTGAATCTAACATACAAATATATTTGTATATATATATATATATATATAATTATTTTTTTACTCAAGCATATTTCCATAAACAAATCCGTAATAGCTGAAACTGCCCCAGGAAATGATGATCTAATGGTATGTAATTTGAAATAATAGACAGATCATGTTATTAGTTTATCATTTATACAAATGTATGCATTTATTGACATTTCAACCTGCTAGTTTCTACTGTAATATTGTTAGTGTTACTTGTTTTCTTCCAAACCTTTTTCTTCATTACTTGTTTTCTCACGCTATTCCCTTGCTCATCTGTATATTGCTTTTGAGTTTCCTTGTTTGACGGTTTTCTTCATTATTAAATGAGTTTTCAAGGCATTAGAATATTTAGACCAGTTTTCATGCAGGTATATCATATGTTTATGAATGATGGAAGAGAGAATTAAACGAGCCTTGTGCCATATATAAACATCTTCTGTAGGCTATCCAAAATTGCTTACCAACTCATTTGTTTTCTCATATTGTTCGGCTACTTATTCAGTACAGTTGAATGGAGGAAAGATTGTAGAATACAGGGTAATACATATTTTTTTTTCAGATTTTTCTTTCTGGCCAATTTAAAATTTGTCAAAGTTGGTCTTCTTCTGGATCACTGCCCCTTGATATTTCATGCACTCCATTTGCCACAAACAAGCTGTGGGGTCACGGTTCATGCTGAATTCAGCAGAAATGGGGAGAGCTCCATTTATCATAGGCCGCCTGCTGAATTTCTGTCATTAACCAGGGGTTCACTGCCTTCTTTAACCCCTCAGACTCTATTACCCTAGGAGATTATCTTTATGAAAGTCAGTGGGAGATTTAATATTTTTTTCACATATCTTTGAATTCATCTGGTTTATTTTTTCAGATATTTACAGTAAAACAGCATAAGGCAGTTTGTATCAAAGCAGAATTAACAGCTTCTAATGGTAGTTTGCATTTTATAATAAATTCCAGGATAATATTCAGCAAACTTAGATGTTTAGGATATTATCAGATTTGCTTGTTTCTTCATGTTTCTGATCATGTATATAAACTCCCAAGTTTCTGTTGTTTTAAGATGGGCTTTTCTGGTCTTTTGAAATATTTTCAAATAAGCTAGGTTTGTTACAGTGGCAATAATGCAAATACCCTGCTGCTCCCATGCTAGTCGTTTCCTTGTCCTCAGTAATTTTTTTTTTTTTTTTTTTTTAAGACCACTGATGAGGTTTCATTGGGTCACTTTGGCAGCCAGTCACTGGCCACAATGTTAACATTAGTCAGTACACATATTTTTACACACAGGACCAGTTGGTGTTGGGCACCCTTTTTTCCTTAAAGGTGTTTCAAGTGGGGAGCGACCTGAAATAAAGAATTGATAATTACTTAACTGACACACCCCACACTACCAGTCTTATTCTCCGGGCAGGGTTCTGTTTTCCTGGCCAATCGCTGGCCTTAGTGGCGCACTGAAGAGGTGATTGGCTGCAGTGGTCACATGTTATTGATGTGATGTCACTGCTGCATCCAGTAAAACAGACCCTACCGGCAGAACCGAAGGTGCAGTCTGGGATCTGTCAGGTAAGTAATCATATATTCTTTATTACAGACTAATTAGAGTTTTTAGGTTTCCTTTTGAAACTTGACAACACCTTTAAATGCATAAATAAGTCATTTAAAATCTGAATCTTGAATTTTCTTTGTCTTATGTAGTCTTTGTTTTATAGTAAAAAAAAAAATTAAGACCTAAACAACTAAGGCATTGGGGAGGCTGTTTGGGTCAGTATTTTATTTAACAACTTCCTATATGTTCTATAGTTAATATAGAAATAAAGACAGACAATATTAATATACAAAAATATTTTTAATCTGTATTAGTAAATAACACAAAAATCCTTACTCAGATAAAATCACTACAAGAAGGGACAAAGCTATTAATAGTATATAGATATATTATATTGGACAATTCATATAGAAAATTAATGTAATATAGGGTGTAAATATGCCAAATCTGTGATTATAGATTAATTCATAGAACATGAGATGTTAACATGCACATGCTGAAATAAATTGTTATACGGTAGCCAATAGAAACAATAATAGCTAATTAATGAATATGACAATTTGATATACAAACCGGATTCCATAAAAGTTGGGAAAACTAAACAAATTGTGAATAAAAACTGAATGCAATGATGTGGAGATGGCAAATGTCAATATTTTATTTGTAATAGAACGTAGATGACAGATCAAACGTTTAATCCGAGTAAATGTATCATTTTAAAGGAAAAATACGTTGATTCCAATTTTCACGGTGTCAACAAATCCCCAAAAAGTTGGGACAAGTAGCAATAAGAGGCTGGAAAAAGTAAATTTGAGCATAACGAGGAGCTGGAAGACCAATTAACACTAATTAGGTAAATTGGCAACATGATTGGGTATAAAAAGAGCTTCTCAGAGTGGCAGTGTCTCTCAGAAGCCAAGATGGGTAGAGGATCACCAATTCCCACAATGTTGCACAGAAAGATAGTGGAGCAATATCAGAAAGGTGTTACCCAGCGAAAAATTGCAAAGACTTTGCATCTATCATCATCAACTGTGCATAACATCATCCGAAGATTCACTGGGCCAGGGATCATTTAAAATGGAGTGTGGCAAAATGGAAGACTGTTCTGTGGTCAGACGAGTCACGATTCAAAGTTCTTTTTGGAAATCTGGGACGCCATGTCACCCGGACCAAAGAGGACAAGGACAACCCAAGTTGTTATCAACGCTCAGTTCAGAAGCCTGCATCTCTGATGGTATGGGGTTGCATGAGTGCGTGTGGCATGGGCAGCTTTCATGTCTGGAAAGGCACCATCAATGCAAAAAAATATATTCAGGTTCTAGAACAACATATGCTCCCATCCAGACGTCATCTCTTTCAGGGAAGACCCTGCATTTTTCAACAAGATAATGCCAGACCACATTCTGCATCAATCACAACATCATGGCTGCGTAGGAGAAGGATCCGGGTACTGAAATGGCCAGTCTGCAGTCCAGATCTTTCACCTATAGAGAACATTTGGCGCATCATAAAGAGGAAGGTGCAACAAAGAAGGCCCAAGACGATTGAACAGTTAGAGGCCTGTATTAGACAAGAATGGGAGAGCATTCCTATTTCTAAACTTGAGAAACTGGTCTCCTTGGTCCCCAGACATCTGTTGAGTGTTGTAAGAAGAAGGGGAGATGCCACACAGTGGTGAAAATGGCCTTGTCCCAACTTTTTGGGGATTTGTTGACACCATGAAATTCTGATTCAACATATTTTTCCCTTAAAATTGTACATTTTCTCAGTTTAAACTTTTGTTCCGTGATTTATGTTCTATTCTGAATAAAATATTAGAAGTTGGCACCTCCACATCATTGCATTCAGTTTTTATTCACGATTTGTATAGTGTCCCAACTTTTTTGGAATCCGGTTTGTATATATATATATATACACACTAGCAGAAGGACCTGGCCTCGCATGGGTATATTTAATCTATTTTATTTTATGTTTCCGTGTGTCGTAAAAAGATATCAACAGTTCCCCCCATAACAGTGACATCTACAATACTCACCCCTTTAACAATGACCTTTACAGTGCCGGCCCCTTTAACAGTGATCTCCACAGTGCCTGCCCCTTTGGCAGTGACCTCCACAGTGCCTGCCCCTTTAGCAGTGACCTCCACAGTGCCTGCCCCTTTAACATTGACCACCCCTTTAACTGTGACTTCCACAGTGCCTGCCCCTTTAACAATGACCTCCACAGTGCCCGCCCCTTTAACATTGACCACACCTTTAACAGTGAACTTCATAGTAGCCTTCCCTTTAATGGTGACCTCTACAGTGCCCGCCCCTTTAGCAGTGCTTGCCCCTTTAACAGTGACCTCCACAGTTCATGCCCCTTTAAAAGTGACCTCCACAATGCCCGCCCCTTTAACATTGAACACCCCTTTAACAGTGCTCTTCATAGTGGCCTCCCCTTTAACAGTGACCGCCCCTTTAACAGTGACTTTCACAGTGACTGCCCCTTTAACAGTGACTTTCACAGTGACCGCCCCTTTAACAGTGACTTTCACAGTGACAGCCCCTTTAACAGTGGCCGCCCCTTTAACCTCTTAACCCCTTAAGGACTCAGCCCTATTTCACCTTAAGGACTTGGCCATTTTTTGCAAATCTGACCAGTGTCACTTTAAGTGCTCATAACTTCAAAACGCATTGACTTATCCAGGCCGTTCTGAGATTGTTTTTTCGTCACATATTGTACTTCATGACACTGCTAAAATTGGGTCCAAAAAGTTAATTTTTTTGCATAAAAAAATACCATATTTACCAAACAATTTTAAAAATTAGTAAATTTCAAAGTTTCAGTTTCTCTACTTCTGTAATACATAGTAATACCCCCAAAAATTGTGATGACTTTACATTCCCCATATGTCTACTTCATGTTTGTAGCATTTTGGGAATGATATTTTATTTTTTGGGGATGTACAAGGCTTAGAAGTTTAGAAGCAAATCTTTAAATTTTTCAGAAATTTACAAAAACCCAATTTTAAGGGACCACTACAGGTCTGAAGTCACTTTGTGAGGCTTACATAATAGAAACCACCCAAAAATGACCCCATTCTATAACCTACACCCCTCAAGGTATTCAAAACTGATTTTACAAACTTCGTTAACCCTTTAGGTGTTGCACAAGAGTTATTGGCAAATGGGGATGAAATTTGAGAATTTCTTTTTTTTGCCTAATTTTCCATTTTAACCCATTTTTTCCACTAACAAAGCAAGGGTTAACAGCCAAACAAGACTGTATCTTTATTGCCCTGACTGCCGTTTACAGAAACACCCCATATGTGGCCGTAAACTACTGTACGGGCACATAGTAGGGCGTAGAGGGAAAGGTGCGCCGTATGGTTTTTGGAAGCCAGATTTTGCTGGACTGGTTTTTTGACACCATGTCCCATTTGAAGCCCCCCTGATGCACCCCTAGAATAGAAACTCCATAAAAGTGACCCCATCTAAGAAACTACACCCCTCAAGGTATTCAAAACAGATTTTACAAACTTTGTTAACCCTTTAGGTGTTGCACAAGATTTAATGGAAAATAGAGATACAATTTCAAAATTTCACTTTTTTGGCAGATTTTCCATTTTAATATTTTTTTTCCAGTTACAAAGCAAGGGTTAACAGCCAAACAAAACTCATTATTTATGGCCCTGATTCTGTAGTTTACAGAAACACCCCATATGTGGTCATAAACCGCTGTATGGGCACACGGCAGGGCGCAGAAGGAAAGGAATGCCATACGGTTTTTGGAAGGCAGATTTTGCTGGACTGGTTTTTTTTGACACCATGTCCCATTTGAAGCCCCCCTGATGCACCCCTAGAGTAGAAACTCCAAAAAAGTGACCCCATTTTAGAAACTACGGGATAGGGTGGCAGTTTTGTTGGTACTAGTTTAGGGTACATATGATTTTTGGTTGCTCTATATTAGACTTTTTTGTGCGGCAAGGTAACAAGAAATAGATTTTTGGGCATTTTTTTTTTGTTATTTACAACATTCATCTGACAGGTTAGATCATGTGGTAATTTTATAGAGCAGGTTGTCACGGATGCGGCGATACCTAATATGTATACAATTTTTTTATTTATGTAAGTTTTACACAATGATTTCATTTTTAAAACAAAAAAAATGTTTTAGTGTCTCCATAGTCTAAGAGCCATAGTTTTTTCAGTTTTTGGGCGATTATCTTAAGTAGGGTCTCATTTTTTGTGGGATGAGATGAAGGTTTGAGTGGCACTATTTTGGGGTGCATATGACTTTTTGATCACTTGCTATTACACTTTTTGTGACGTAAGATGACAAAAATGGCTTTTTTTACACCATTTTTATTTTAATTTTTTTACGGTGGTCACCTGAGGGGTTAGGTCATGTGATATTTTTATAGAGCTGGTCGATACGGACGCGGCAATACCTAATATGTATACTTTTTTTAAAATTTATTTAAGTTTTACACAATGATTTCATTTTTGAAACAAAAAAAATCATGTTTTAGTGTTTCCATAGTCTAAGAGCCATAGTTTTTTCAGTTTTTCGGCGATTATCTTGGGTAGGGTATGATTTTTGCGGGATGAGATGACGGTTTGATTGGCACTATTTTGGCGTACATGCGACTTTTTTGATCACTTTTATTACCTTTTTTGGGAAGTAAGGTGGGCAAAATTTCAATTTCCTAATAGTTTTTATTTTTTTATTTTTATGGCGTTCACTGTGCGGGGAAAGTAACATGACCCTTTTATAGATCAGGTCGTTACGGACGCGGCGATACCAAACATGTGTAGGGAATTTAATTTTTTTCATTTTTAATCAGTGATAAATGTGTTTTTTGATTTTTACTTTTTTTTCACTTTTTTTCACTTTTTTTTTACCCAGACCCACTTGGTTCTTGAAGATCCAGTGGGTCTGATGTCTGTGTAATACAGTACTGTACAATATATTTTGTACTGTACTGTATTTTACTTACACTTTGTCTGAACAGATCTCTACCTTTAGCATAGATCTGTTCAGCACCATGGACAGCAGGATGCCTGAGACGGCGTCCTGCTGCCATGGGAACCTTCCCCGTCTGCTCGGTACTGGTCAGAACTTCGCAGACGGGGAAGGGTAAGGACGGGGCTGTCGGGGGGCTGTCTGGGAGCTCTCTCCCTCTCCATCGGGGGGCTGCAAAGGCACAGCAGCCCCCCGATGGGAGAGGGAGGGAGCTCCCTCTTACTGTTAACTTTTTCCATACAGCGGTCCGTACGGACCGCTGTATGGAAAGGGTTAAACGGCTGACATCGCATCATCGATGTCAGCCGTTTATACCAGGGTGCCAGCAATGTGCTGGCACCCTGGTATACCCACTGAACACCAACGATTATTCAAGGGGAGGCGGGCGAGGGATCGCGATCCCGCCTGCAGCACCGCCCGCCTCTCGCACCGCCCACAACTCCCCCCCTGCACCACCCGCCGGCAAAAAATCTTGCAGGGGTGCAGGGGGGGTGTAAAATATATATTTTAGGGACACTAAAGCTTCTGATCCCCGCGGTGATCAGAAACTGCAGAAAGCGCAGCAAACCGCAGGTCTGAATTGACCTGCGGTTTTCTGCGATCGCCAATGCGGGGGGGTCAAATGACCACCCCCTGCATTGTTACGGGATGCCGGCTGAATGATTTCAGCCGAAATCCCCTTCCGATTAACCCCTGGGGCGCCGGAATACCGATTTCAAGTTATGACGTACCGGTACGTCATGGGTCCTTAACCACCTCCGGACCGCTGTACGCACAGACGCGTCCTGGAGGTGGTTGTTTAATTCCTCCTGGACGCGCCGGCGCGTCCTCTCGCGAGACGCGAGATTTCGGTCACAGCCGGCCCGCGCATGCGCATCGCGGGCCGGCAAAAGTTAAAGGACTATTGCATCAGCAACCTGCCAGCCAATGATCGTCGCTGGCAGGTTGCTGATTTTTAAAAAATCGAATCACAAGCCAGATAACAGATCATATTAGTAAATATGATCTGTTATATGGCTTCTCTGCTCCTCTGCTGGTCCTTTTCGTCGGTTGGATCCAGCAGAGAAGCAGACATCACTGTGAGTACACACCAAACACTGCCCTTAGCCCCTGATCACCATCCATCACCCCCATCATCCAAATTAACCCCTTGATCGCCCCCTGTCAATCACTTAGTGAAAGACAAAAAGTGATCAGTGTAAACTGACACTTTTTTTTTTCACTAGTATTGGCTGTTAGGTTTTAGGGATAGTTTAGGCCCCTTGGTTAGGTAGTTAGCATCAGTTAGCGCCCACCCCACCGCACCGCAGTCACTTTTATTCGCTGTTTAGCGTATCGCTAATCAGCATTTGTACTTTTATAGTATCTGTAAGTGATCAAAACTGATCACGGTCAGATCTATAATAGTATTAGTGTCACTTTAGTTTCCCCTCCACCCAAAACGCAGTGTTTGCCCGATCAGGCCTGATCGGTCGCCCACACGTGCGTTCACCCACGCCCTCCCCACCGCTGTGACAAAAAATTATTTTTTTTTGATCACTGCACATTCACTTTACACGCTCTGCGGCGATAAAAAAATCAGTTTTGATATTTTTTATCAACCGCAGCGGCCTCCGGTACTTCGCTAGCCTCCCCTTTGTAAGACAGGCTTGCTTTTTTTCTTGGGTAGTCTCAGGGAATACCCCTAAATTTAGTAGTCCAAATGTCAAACAGGGGGTATTCTTCTGAAGAGGCCTACAGGATTCTGACCCAGTCGGATGAGGAGTGGGAACCCTCATCTGACGAATCTAGCGGGTCAGAATATGAACCTGTAGAAAGCAGTGGCTCTCTGACCCAAAGTTCGGACGAGGAGGTTGAGGTCCCTGGCAGCACCAGGCGTACCCGGCCCCGTGTCGCTAGACCACAGGTTATGCAGGATCCGCTTCAAGAGCAGCAGAGTGGGGCTGTCGCTGCCGGATCACGTGGTGAGGCATACACCAGCAGCGCAGCCCTTCCTGGACCTAGTACCAGCACTGCCGTACAACCTGGTGAAGTAGCGAGCACCAGAAGGGCAGTTGAAGCTGGTACGGTGGCACGTGCACTAGTTACCCCGTCGCAGCCACCGCACAGACAGGCCCGTAGAGCCCCTAGAATCCCTGAGGTGCTGGCAAACCCTGATTGGCAGTCACCAACTTCAGCCGCACCAGTAGTTCCCCCTTTCACCGCCCAGTCTGGAGTTCGGGTTGAGACGGCTCAGATCAGTACGGCCCCGGGATTTTTTGAGCTGTTCTTGACTGCGGAGCTCTTGGACTTAGTCGTGGCAGAGACCAACCAATATGCCACACAATTTATAACCGCAAACCCGGGAAGCTTTTATGCCCAGCCTTTCCGGTGGAAACCAGTCCAAGTTTCCGAACTTAAAATTTTTCTGGGCCTTCTCCTCAACATGGGCCTGACAAAAAAGCATGAATTGCGGTCATATTGGTCAACGCACCCAATTCATCACATGCCCATGTTCTCTGCTGCTATGTCCAGGACACGATTTGAGGCCATCCTGCGTTTCCTGCACTTTAGCGACAACACCACCTCCCGTCCCAGAGGCCACCCAGCTTTTGACCGGCTCCACAAAATTCGGCCCCTCATAGACCATTTCAACCAGAAATTTGCAGATTTGTATACCCCTGAGCAAAACATCTGCGTAGACGAGTCCCTAATACATTTTACCGGGCGCCTTGGCTTCAAACAATACATCCCAAGCAAGCGTGCCCGTTATGGGGTCAAATTGTATAAGCTCTGTGAAAGGGCCACAGGCTATACCCACAAATTTCGGATCTATGAGGGAAAAGATCAGACCCTGGAGCCGGTCGGTTGCCCTGACTACCTGGGGAGCAGTGGGAAGACAGTCTGGGACTTGGTGTCACCCTTATTCGGCAAGGGGTACCATCTTTATGTGGACAATTTTTACACAAGTGTGGCCCTCTTTAGGCATTTGTTTCTAGAACGGATTTGCGCCTGTGGCACCGCGCGAACTAGTCGCGTGGGCTTCCCCCAACGGCTTGTAACCACCCGTCTTGCAAGGGGGGAGAGGGCTGCCTTGTGTAACGAAGAACTGCTCGCGGTGAAATGGAGAGACAAGCGTGACGTTTACATGCTCTCCTCCATTCACGCAGACACGACAATACAAATTCAAAGGGCAACCCGTGTCATTGAAAAGCCCCTCTCAGTCCACGACTATAATTTGCTCATGGGAGGGGTGGACTTCAATGACCAGATGTTGGCTCCCTATTTAGTTTCCCGCAGAACCAGACGCTGGTATAAGAAGGTGTCTGTATATTTAATTCAATTGGCGCTCTACAATAGTTTTGTTCTCTACAGTAAGGCTGGGAGAACACGATCCTTCCTCAAATTCCAGGAAGAGATCATCGAGAACCTCCTTTACCCAGGAGGTTCCGTGGCCCCATCCACCAGTGTAGTTAGCCGTCTACACGAGCGACATTTCCCCAGTGTCGTTGCTGGTACCTCAACCCAACCGCCACCCCGAAAAAAATGTGTCTGTAGCAGGAGTGTAATTAAGCGTGACACCCGCTATTTCTGTCCTGACTGTCCGGACCACCCTGCCCTATGCTTAGGAGAGTGTTTCCGGAAGTACCACACACAGGTACACCTAGCATAGGGATCACATCTCACCAGGACAGGCACACAGGGCTATTAGGGCCCTTTCTCTCACAGCTGCTGCAAACCTCTCCTTTCACCTGGGATAAAGTGCATAACGTACTTCGCCACATCTTTGGGCGATTTGCGCTTTGCACATTGTCCCATGGGGAAGGAGAGGTTTGTTCTATATAAGGTAAAAAAAAAAAAAAAAAATTACCGGTAAGTAAAAAAGTTAAAAAAGTTTAAAAAAGTTAATATGTTCTGTTCTAAAGTTAATAAAGTTATTGCTTTGCGGCCTGGTTTTTTCTTTTTTGTTTTGTTTTTTTTACCTTCCAGGTGGACCAACCGATCGACCAGCTGCAGCACTGATGTGCATTCGGACAGAAGCATTGCGCTGCTGTCAGATTACACGCAAGTCGGTGTATGCGGCGCTGCAAGACGAGATTTCTCCTCTGCAGTAAAAGATATGTTTGCCGAGGCATATGAGCTGAGGAGGCGGCGGTGTTCATATACTTTGGCAAACACTTTGTATATATATAAAAAAAAAAATCCCGGCAATGATTTATTCATCCACATCGATTGATGTGAATGGAGAAATCTGGTTTGCCAGGGCATACGAGCTGAAGTGGGTATGGATGTTGGGCGGAGCTCCTATGTCCTGGCAGACGCCTTTCCCCTCCTTTTTCTTTTTTTGGCAGAGATTTTTTCATCCACATTGATCGATGCGAATGAAGAAATCTGTGCCGTTCATTTTTTTCTTTCAGCCCAGAGGCTGAACGGAAAAAAAAAATCTCATTACCTGTATGCTCAATATAAGGAGAATAGCAGAAACTCCTAATGCTGGGCATACATGTAATGATTGCGGAGACCCTCAAATGCCAGGGCAGTACAAACACCCCACAAATAACACCATTTTGGAAAGAAGACACCCCAAGGTATTCGCTGAGGGGCATATTGAGTCCATGAAAGATTGAAATTTTTGTCCCAAGTTAGCGGAAAGGGAGACTTTGTGAGAACAAAATCAAAAAAAATCAATTTCCGCTAACTTGTGCCAAAATTTTTTTTTTTCAATGAACTCGCCATGCCCCTCATTGAATACCTTGGGGTGTCTTCTTTCCAAAATGGGGTCACATGTGGGGTATTTATACTGCCCTGGCATTTTAGGGGCCCCAAAGCGTGAGAAGAAGTCTGGTATCCAAATGTCTAAAAATGCCCTCCTAAAAGGAATTTGGGCCCCTTTGCCCACCTAGGCTGCAAAAAAAGTGTCACACATCTGGTATCTCCGTACTCAGGAGAAGTTGAGGAATGTGTTTTGGGGTGTCTTTTTACATATACCCATGCTGGGTGAGATAAATATCTTGGTCAAATGCCAACTTTGTATAAAAAAATGGGAAAAGTTGTCTTTTGCCAAGATATTTCTCTCACCCAGCATGGGTATATGTAAAATGACACCACAAAACACATTCCCCACCTTCTCCTGAGTACGGAGATACCAGATGTGTGACACTTTTTTGCAGCCTAGGTGGGCAAAGGGGCCCACATTCCAAAGAGTAACTTTCGGATTTCACAGGTCATTTACCTACTTACCACACATTAGGGCCCCTGTAAAATGCCAGGGCAGTATAACTACCCCACAAGTGACCCCATTTTGGAAAGAAGACACCCCAAGGTATTCCGTGAGGGGCATGGCAAGTTCCTAGAATTTTTAATTTTTAGTCACAAGTTAGTGGAAAATGATGATTTTTTTTTTTTCATACAAAGTCTCATATTCCACTAACTTGTGACAAAAAATAAAAACTTCCATGAACTCACTATGCCCATCAGCGAATACCTTGGGGTCTCTTCTTTCCAAAATGGGGTCACTTGTGGGGTAGTTATACTGCCCTGGCATTCTAGGGGCCCAAATGTGTGGTAAGGAGTTTGAAATCAAATTCAGTAAAAAATGACCTGTGAAATCCGAAAGGTGCTCTTTGTAATATGGGCCCCTTTGCCCACCTAGGCTGCAAAAAAGTGTCACACATCTGAAATCTCCGTACTCAGGAGAAGGTGGGGAATGTGTTTTGGGGTGTCATTTTATATATACCCATGCTGGGTGAGAGAAATATCTTGGCAAAAGACAACTTTTCCCATTTTTTTATACAAAGTTGGCATTTGACCAAGATATTTATCTCACCCAGCATGGGTATATGTAAAAAGACACCCCAAAACACATTCCTCAACTTCTCCTGAGTACGGAGATACCAGATGTGTGACACTTTTTTGCAGCCTAGGTGGGCAAAGGGGCCCACATTCCAAAGAGCACCTTTTGGATTTCACAGGTCATTTTTTACTGAATTTGATTTCAAACTCCTTACCACACATTTGGGCCCCTAGAATGCCAGGGCAGTATAACTACCCCACAAGTGACCCCATTTTGGAAAGAAGAGACCCCAAGGTATTCGCTGATGGGCATAGTGAGTTCATGGAAGTTTTTATTTTTTGTCACAAGTTAGTGGAATATGAGACTTTGTATGAAAGAAAAATCAAAAAAAAAAATCATCATTTTCCACTAACTTGTGACAAAAAATAAAAAAATTCTAGGAATTCGCCATGCCCCTCACGGAATACCTTGGGGTTTCTTCTTTCCAAAATGGGGTCACTTGTGGGGTAGTTATACTGCCCTGGCATTCTAGGGGCCCAAATGTGTGGTAAGGAGTTTGAAATCAAATTCTGTAAAAAATGACCTGTGAAATCCGAAAGGTGCTCTTTGGAATATGGGCCCCTTTGCCCACCTAGGCTGCAAAAAAGTGTCACACATCTGGTATCTCCGTACTCAGGAGAAGGTGGGGAATGTGTTTTGGGGTGTCATTTTACATATACCCATGCTGGGTGAGAGAAATATCTTGGCAAAAGACAACTTTTCCCATTTTTTTATACAAAGTTGGCATTTGACCAAGATATTTTTCTCACCCAGCATGGATATATGTAAAAAGACACCCCAAAACACATTCCTCAACTTCTCCTGAGTACGGAGATACCAGATGTGTGACACTTTTTTGCAGCCTAGGTGGGCAAAGGGGCCCACATTCCAAAGAGCACCTTTCGGATTTCACAGGTCATTTTTTACAGAATTTGATTTCAAACTCCTTACCACACATTTGGGCCCCTAGAATGCCAGGGCAGTATAACTACCCCACAAGTGACCCCATTTTGGAAAGAAGAGACCCCAAGGTATTCGCTGATGGGCATAGTGAGTTCATGGAAGTTTTTATTTTTTGTCACAAGTTAGTGGAATATGAGACTTTGTATGGAAAAAAAATTTTAAAAAAAAAAATCATCATTTTCCACTAACTTGTGACAAAAAGTAAAAAATTCTAGGAACTCGCCATGCCCCTCACGGAATACCTTGGGGTGTCTTCTTTCCAAAATGGGGTCACTTGTGGGGTAGTTATACTGCCCTGGCATTCTAGGGGCCCAAATGTGTGGTAAGGAGTTTGAAATCAAATTCAGTAAAAAATGACCTGTGAAATCCGAAAGGTGCTCTTTGGAATATGGGCCCCTTTGCCCACCTAGGCTGCAAAAAAGTGTCACACATCTGGTATCTCTGTATTCAGGAGAAGTTGAGGAATGTGTTTTGGGGTGTCTTCTTACATATACCCATGCTGGGTGAGATAAATATCTTGGTCAAATGCCAACTTTGTATAAAAAAATTGGAAAAGTTGTCTTTTGCCAAGATATTTCTCTCACCCAGCATGGGTATATATAAAATGACACCCCAAAACACATTCCCCACCTTCTCCTGAGTACGGAGATACCAGATGTGTGACACTTTTTTGCAGCCTAGGTGGGCAAAGGGGCCCATATTCCAAAGAGCACCTTTCGGATTTCACAGGTCATTTTTTACAGAATTTGATTTCAAACTCCTTACCACACATTTGGGCCCCTAGAATGCCAGGGCAGTATAACTACCCCACAAGTGACCCCATTTTGGAAAGAAGAGACCCCAAGGTATTCGCTGATGGGCATAGTGAGTTCATAGAAGTTTTTATTTTTTGTCACAAGTTAGTGGAATATGAGACTTTGTAAGAAAGAAAAAAAAAAAAAATCATCATTTTCCGCTAACTTGTGACAAAAAATAAAAAGTTCTATGAACTCACTATGCCCATCAGCGAATACCTTAGGGTGTGTACTTTCCGAAATGGGGTCATTTGTGGGGTGTTTGTACTGTCTGGGCATTGTAGAACCTCAGGAAACATGACAGGTGCTCAGAAAGTCAGAGCTGCTTCAAAAAGCGGAAATTCACATTTTTGTACCATAGTTTGTAAACGCTATAACTTTTACCCAAACCATTTTTTTTTTACCCAAACATTTTTTTTTATCAAAGACATGTAGAACAATAAATTTAGAGCAAAATTTATATATGGATCTCGTTTTTTTTGCAAAATTTTACAACTGAAAGTGAAAAATGTCATTTTTTTGCAAAAAAATCGTTAAATTTCGATTAATAACAAAAAAAGTAAAAATGTCAGCAGCAAAGAAATACCACCAAATGAAAGCTCTATTAGTGAGAAGAAAAGGAGGTAAAATTCATTTGGGTGGTAAGTTGCATGACCGAGCAATAAACGGTGAAAGTAGTGTAGGTCAGAAGTGTAAAAAGTGGCCTGGTCTTTCAGGGTGTTTAAGCACTGGGGGCTGAGGTGGTTAAGGACTCGGGACCCATGCCGTACCGATACGTCCTAAGTCCTTAAGGGGTTAAGGACACAGGGCGTACAGATACGCGGCGGACGGTGATTGGAACAAGGTCCCTGCTCAAATCATTGAGCAGGCACCCTGGGACAATGCGAGGGCGGGGTCCGGTGACCCCCCATATTGGCAATCGCCGCAGGTCAATTGAGACCTGCGGTAATTTCACCCAAATAAAGTAAAAAAAATAGTACCAATCTAACCGTAACCTCATCCCGCAAAAAATGAGCCCTTACCTAAGACAATCGCCCAAAAAATAAAAAAACTATGGCTCAGAATATGGAGACACTAAAACATAATTTTTCATTTTTTTTAAAGCTGTTATTGTGTAAAACTTAAGTAAATTTAAAAAAGTATGCATATTAGGTATCACCGCGTCCGTAATAACCTGCTATATAAAAATATCACATGACCGAACCCCTCAGGTGAACACCGTAAAAATAAAAATGGTGTACAAAAAGCCATTTTTTGTCACCTTATATCACAAAAAGTGTAATAGCAAGCGATCAAAAAGTCATATGCACCCCAAAATAGTGCCAATCAAACCATCATCTCATCCCGCAAAAATTGAGACCCTACCTAAGATAATCGCCCAAAAACTGAAAAAATATGGCTCTCAGACTATGGAGACACTAAAACATGATTTTTTAGATTAAAAAATGAAATCATTGTGTAAAACTTACATACATAAAAAAATAGTATACATATTAGGTATCGCCGCGTCTGTGACAACCTGCTCTATAAAAATAGCACATGATCTAACCTGAAGAATTTTGTAAACAACAAAAAAAAGAAAAAAAAAAAAAGACAAAACAGCTATTTCTTGTTTCCTTGCTTCACAAAAAGTGTAAGGCCCCTTTCACACGGGCGAGTATTCCGCGCGGATGCGATGTGTGAGGTGAACGCATTGCACCCGCACTGAATACCGACCCATTAATTTCTATGGGGCTGTTCACATGAGCGGTGATTTTCACGCATCACTTGTGCGTTGGGTGAAAATCGCAGCATGCTCTATATTCTGCATTTTTCACGCAACGCAGGCCCCATAGAAGTGAATGGGGTTGCGTGAAAATCGCAAGCAAGTGCAGATGCGGTGCGATTTTCACGCATGGTTGCTAGGTGACAGTCTATTCACTGTATTATTTTCCCTTATAACATGGTTATAAGGGAAAATAATAGCGTTCTGAATACAGAATGCATAGTACAATAGCGCTGGAGGGGTTAAAAAAAATAAAAAAATTAACTCACCTTCTCCTCTTGTTTGCGTAGTTCCCGGTCTCTTCTTTACTTCTTTAACGATGAACTACCAGCTAGGACCTGTGGTGACGTCAGATCACATGCTCCAATCACATGGTCCATCACCACGGTGATGGAGCATGTGATCTGACGTCACCAAAGGTCCTTTAGCCCACAGCTCATCATTAAAGAAGTAAAGAAGAGACCGGGAACTATGCGAACAAGAGGAGAAGGTGAGTTAATTTTTTAAAATTTTTTTAACCCTCAATTGATCACCTACTAAGCATTCTGTATTCAGAATGCTATTATTTTCCCTTATAACCATGTTATAAGGGAAAATAATAACATCTACACAACACCTAACCCAAGCCCGAACTTCTGTGAAGAAGTTCGGGTTTTTGGGTACCAAACATGCGTGATTTTTCTCACGCGAGTGCAAAACGCATTACATTGTTTTGCACTCGCGCGGAAAAATCGCGGGTGTTCCCGCAACGCACCCGCACATTTTCCCGCAACGCCTGTGTGAAAGAGGCCTAATATAGAGTAACCAAAAATCATATGTACCCTAAACTAGTACCAACAAAACTGCCACCCTATCCCGTAGTTTCTAAAATGGGGTCTCTTTTTTGGAGTTTCTACTCTAGGGGTGCATCAGGGGGGCTTCAAATGGAACATGGTGTCAGAAAACCAGTCCAGCAAAATCTGCCTTCCAAAATCCGTATGACATTCCTTTCCTTCTGTGCCCTGCTGTGTGCCCATACAGCAGTTTACGACCACATAGGGGGGTGTTTCTGTAAACTATAGAATCAGGGGCATAAATATGGAGTTTTTTTTGGCTGTTAACCCTTGCTTTGTAACTGGAAAAAAATTATTAAAATGGAAAATCTGACTAAATTGTATCTCTATTTTCCATTAATTCTTGTGGAACACCTAAAGGGTTAACAAAGTTTGTAAAATCAATTTTGAATACCTTGAGGGGTGTAGTTTCTAGAATGGGGTCATTTTTGGGTGGTTTCTATTATGTAAGCCTCACAAAGTGACTTCAGATCTGAACTGGTCTTTAAAAAGTGGGTTTTTGAAAATTTCTGAAAAAATGCAAGATTTGCTTCTAAGCTTCTAAGCCTTGTAACATCCCCCAAAAAAAAAAATATCATTCCCAAAATGATCTAAACATGAAGTAGACATATGGGGAATGTAAAGTAATAACTATTTTTGTAGGTATTACTATGTATTATAGAAGTAGAGAAATTGAAACTTAAAAATTTGCACATTTTTCCAAATGTTGGGTAAATTTGGTATTTTTTTATAAATAAAAATGTTTTTTTTTTTTACTCCATTTTACCAGTGTCATGAAGTACAATATGTGACGAAAAAACAATCTCAGAATGGCCTGGATAAGTCAAAGCATTTTAAAGTTATCACCACATAAAGTGACATTGGTCAGATTTGCAAAAAATGGCCTGGTCCTTAAGGTGAAAATGAGCCCGGTCCCTAAGGGGTTAATAGTGACTTTCACAGTGACCGCCCCTTTAACAGTGACTTTCACAGTGACTGCCCCTTTAACTGTGACTTTCACAGTGACCGCCCCTTTAACAGTGGCTGCAATCCAGTCGTTTGGTCACGCATAAAGAACGTCCAAACAGAAAGACAGACGTGTAGACAGACAGACAGAAATTCATTTTTATATATATCAATGTAAGTACTTAATAGAGTAACATAATGTGTAATCTTATATATATAAAAATTAGTTTGTCTGTCTGTCTAGACGTTCTTTATGTGCGACCAAACGACTGCACTAATCTTCACCAAATTTGGCACACAGGTACATCAGGTGTGCGGGAAGGTTTTAGACCGGGTCTCAGCTCTCTAGGAGATATTCCCAAAAAATTAGCCCCCCCAAATACAAGCCTGCAAGCCTCACAAAGTGACTTCAGACCTGAACTGGTCCTTAATAAAGTGGGTTTTTGAACATTTCTGATGTTAAAGGGGCGGGCACTGTGAATGTCACTGTTAAATGGGCGGCCACCATGAAGGTCACTGTTAAAGGGGTGGTCAATGCTAAAGGGGCAGTCACTGTTTAAGGGGCGGGCACTGGGAGGTCACTGTTAAAGGTGCAGGCACTGTGAAGGTCATTGTTAAAGGGGCAGGCACTGTGAAGGTCAATGTTAAAGGTGCGGCCACTTTGAAGGTCACTGTTAAAGGGGCGGCCAATGTGGAGGTCATTGTTAAAGGGACGGGTACTGTAGAGGTCACTGTTATGGGGGAAACTTGATATCTTTTTACGACACACGTAAACATAAAGTGAAATAGATGAAATATACTCGTGCAAAGCCGGGTCCTTCTGCTAGTAATGTATAGATAGGTAAATTAACCTAATGGACCATATCTCAAAACTTAAATATTTTATGACAAAGGGCTAAAAAATATAATGGTATAATATAAATGTGTATAATAATACATGCAGTGGCAAAATTCCAAATAGTATAAGCTCATTTGTGTTGCAATATGGTATCTTTTAATACAATAGTAAAGTGCCTTGAAATTGCTGTTTAATATGCCCATTAGTAAAATGTATGAATAGTTACCTTCCAAATAATGGCATATGGGTGAGAAGCGCTGTTGCACAAGTCAACTAAAGATATTGACTAATATTTTGGCACATACCTGACAATATACACATAAGAGGCAACAGGCAGTGCAACTTAAAGAGGACCTTTCATGGGTCCAGACATTATGAAATAAGTAGGGGGTTGTGTAGGGCATAGTGCAGGCATGTAAGATCACTTACTAGCTTATCTATCTGGCGCTCCGTTCCCCCACTGTGGTCCTCTTTAATCCAATGTATGAGCATTACTGTGGATTGCAAAAGTGCAAAAGGTAAACATAAAACCTATTGAGAGCAATCAACGCGTGAATGTGACATTACTCTGCACATTATTGAGAGTTATAAAGCAGTTATCAGTCCTATATGCGAGAGCTCTGCATTTAGGCAGAAACAGGGGACCACGACAATAGGACATGTTCTATATTTTTGTCGGTGCGCTGTCCCTATTTTTTGCTGCCCCTTTGAAGTGAATGGGTCCACATCCAAGTCGCAAAAATGTGGATAGGATGCAGACAAAAATATGTTTCTGTGCATGAGCCCTTAGCAATTTGCATCCTCTGTGGATGTACCCTAAAGATAATAACTAAGAGTATTTCATGGGGTGTTACTTGGCCCTTATACAGTGGCAGTGGGGTAACATACTGGATGCCACAGCTAACTGCAAGTGTTTGCCTTTCTGTTGAGCTGTCACAGCCTCATGTCAGATAATTTTGGATGTAAATGAGTCAGCTCATATGAACAAGTTTCTTTACCGCCTATTAATATTTGTGTAATAAGGAAAAATGTAGCCAAATGAAATAACTAGGTGCTATGTTCAGCATCCTATAATCCTTATTAATGAGCTACGTATAAATACTTTAGTATTGTATTTAATAGGGGATGGTAAAGCATTCCCATATCTCCTCTGATATACCTTAGACTTTTTGGCTAATCTTACAGAGGAGCTCATTCATATGATATGTGTCTTAGGACTTATTAACCTGTTAGCAATTTACTGCCATTGTGTCTGGCATCATTCTGCTGCAGCAGCTACTTCACTGGCTTTCTTTCCTAATATGAAATTCAGAGCATGTTGCAAGTGCATGGTGCATAAATCTCTTTTGCAAGGAAAGGTATTTTTATGTAGTGCATCTCCTTATGTCTTAATAGAGGACAACCCCCAGGCATTTACCTGACCATAGGAGTTTACAGCACTGAACTCTGGCACCTGCAATTTTCTTTTCATTTTCTGCTTTCAAATAAATGTAGTCGCCCAAGTATACTAAACTTGGCAGCGAAGCTCAGACCACGGCATTACTAGAATATGGGTAACTGTGTTCTGATCAGAAACATGAATGCAATATATCCGTACAGATATCGTTTAAAAAATTGTTAAATAGTAATATTACCTATAACTGTCCAAGCTTTATAGCTAATGCCCCCAAATGCAGTGAGATCCTGTGCATAATATTTAATGCATTACTAAACTGTGTACATTAACATCTAACTGTACACTGGAACACTGGAACTGTGTTGCCATATTCATGTAAAACTGTGCAAACAATTTATGAAGTGGAGAAAAGGTTTATCTTATTAAAACTCTATTGAAGGGACTTTCCTTTTTTTTTCTTTCACTAAACTGACGAGAGCTTGTCAAAATAATAAACATCTTATGCTAACTTTCAAAGCCTTCTTAGACCGAGTGCTGCTGCTCTGTCCTCTTTTCTTCGCCACTGCAGTCAATGATGTATTGTTGTGGCTGCATCAGTGATGTCCCTTATACAGCTGTAACCAATCACTGGTCTTTTGGTGTACATCATGTGCCCTCTGAGGGCAGTGATTGGATGTAGCAGTGTATGGAATGTCACCACTGCAGCCACAACAATACATCACAGGCTGCTGCTCATGGAATAAGGCTGCATTCACACGTCCGTGTGTGTTTTGCGGACATCGGCGATGTGCATTCCGCATTTTGCGGTCCGCACATCGCCGGCACTTAATAGAAAATGCCTTTTCTTGTCCGCAATTGCGGACAAGAATAGGACATGTTCTATAATTTTCGGGATCGGAATTGCGGACCCGGAAGTGCGGATCCGCAATGCCGGATCCTGGCAGCACATAGTGCTGCCCCGTAGAAATGAATGGGTCCGCAATTCCGTTCCGCAAAATGCGGAATGAAATTGCGGACGTGTGAATGGACCCTAAGGAGTGGTGTTGGATCAAAATGGTCTGGAGAGGTAGAGTTTAGTAAATTAAATACCTTGGACAACCACTTTAAAGTTGGACATGTCTGTTATTGTTCAGTTCCTTAATTATAACTTTGTTTAGAAAGCAAGAATTCATGGACTCCTGCTGATTTTATTCAGAATAGCTTCCTGGATCAACAATCCTTTTCCAAAATTCTAGTAACTATAACCTGTAATAATATTACACTCCAGAATCCAGTCAAGACCTCTTGAACTCTTTGAAGTGATTTCACCATCACTTCTTCTGGCAGAGAGTTCCATGGTCTCTCTGCTCTTACACTAAAGAATCCTCTTCTATGTTTGTGTACAAACCTTCTTGCCTCTAGATGGAGAGGATGTCCTCTAGTCACAGTCCAGGGTATACATAGATGATGGGAGAGATCTCGGTACTGACCCCTGATATATGTATAAATAGTTATTAGATCACCCCTCAGTCTTTTTTTTTATTTGATCACCTCAGGAACTCCAGAGCTTAGTCCTGCTGACTGCAAAGAGTTGGAAAACAAGCTTAAGGAAAGAGAAGAATTTCTGATCCCTATTTATCACCAAGTTGCTGTGCAGTTTGCAGATCTACATGATACACCTGGTAGAATGCAGGAGAAGGGAGTTATAACTGTAAGTATAACCCTCATTGCTTTGACCTGTATATTTAATTTAGGTATTTAAATTTTTTTCTAATAAGTTTTTGTTGTCGGTTCATCAAAAATACAGGATGTTTTGGAATGGAAAACATCAAGGACTTTTTTTTACTGGAGGTTACGGAGGCTACTTTTGGAAGATGTAGCAAAGAAAAAGATCCATGCTGCAAATCCGGAGTTAACAGATGGACAGATCCAAGCTATGCTAAGGCGATGGTTTGTTGAAGTGGAAGGAACTGTCAAGGTATGAGTGTAATCTACATATATTCTTTTGCATCTTTTTCCTGGCTGACAGAATGGCGTGTGCGCACAACATCTTGGTCTTCATCCCGCTGAGCGAAGATGTTGTGCGCACGTGCCGTTCTGGACATGAGTGCGGTTTAGCGCTGTCAATCTAAAGGCAGGGGGCGCGAGGAAAAGCAGAGGGACTTCATTATGGAGCTGTGCTCAAACCGCAGAAACCCCCCTCCTGGTGCTGGAATAGTTCACTTGTATAACTTTTAAAGTTCATTTTTCTCTGCAACGATACCATGTACAGACATAGGGCAGGTATTGTTTTAATCACAGTCATCAACCCTACCAGCATATATATCTGGTATATTAGGGTTGATCCAGGTGAAAGACACTTTAATGTATTGGGGGGTTGAAGTTTGGGAAAACAGCATATATGTGTCTTACAATACGCAGGTAGCAGAGAATTTGTCTGAGTGATAACATGACATAGCAGGCCAAAATCCATGTGTGGGTGCATCTCCACACAGTTGAAATGTAATTTTTTTTGTGGAGTTGATGTTTGGGAACACACCGCAGCATATTCGTGTCTTACAGTACACAAGGTAGTGGAGGACAATTTCTCTGAGTTGTAACGTGACATACAGTAGCAGGCCAAAATTTGTGTGTGGGTGCATCTCCACACAGTTGAAATTTTTGGGGGGTTGAAGTTTGGGAACACAGGATATACGTGTCTTATAATACACAGGATAGTGGATGGTTTACATCAAAACTTTGTAGGTACATCTCCAGACAGCTCAAATGTTTGTGTTGTGATAGGGGGGAAATAATCGCATAGTAGTTTGACAATTTGTGTTTTACACCAGCGAAAGCTTATTTTCTCTTCACTGCCTCTTCCTAGTGGGATACTTTTTTTATTTTTACCTAAGAAGCGGCAAGAAAACCACACCAGTCAAGACAATGTCACGGATAACAACTTGTGTAAGAGCACTCACTGTTTAGAGTGCCCTGAAGAGGAGGTTCAGGAGGAGGCTGGGGACCCCATGCATACCTGTGTTGATGGTGATGGTAATAGTGGCACCCATAAACACGGCATTGGTGGTGGCAGTCAGGGCAAATGCAGAGCAGGGGCTAGGAGCCAACCATGGTATCTCACAGTCTGATAAAAGCAGCAAGGAAGGTGAGGACTCCGATGACGATTGGTAGCAGTGGCAGCAATAAAGAGCAGAGGTGATGTACCTACCAAAGAACAGCCAGGGCCACGTCGTCTTCGGGATCTGGTGATGCCGCTTACATTGTGGGTGGGTTAGGCCAAAAATTTGCCAAAGCTAAGCTGAGCTCTGCTGCCAGTAGCTATATATGAGCAACTCCTGCATGGTGTTTTTTTCTCTACAAGGTGGGCACACAAAACCATAGCCATGTGCAAGATCTGCAGAATTACAATAAGGTGTGGGCGTGTCAACACAATCATAGGTACCAGTGTTGTACAATGTTCCCTGTAAGCCTCTGCTGTTGCTGAACAGAGCCGTTAGGTAGCTGGGGGATACATCGTGAAAAGTGGATAATCTCATACTAAAGGTGCAGTCCCATGTAGCAACCATGGGGTTACCCGCAATACTATGCAACCCGTTTCTGTGGATTTACAATAAAGCTATGATTGATGCTGCCTCTCTTGAGAACAATTGCCTATGGCAGTGTATGGAGAGGTGGCTCAACAGGTGTGGCTCCTTCCATTTACTTCTTTGGGAGAATAGGATCTGTGGTATCTGAATCTATCAGACTCCTGTGGATATGCCATAAAAGTTTTACCTGCAGTCCTGTGTAACACCACAGATAACAGTGATAACTCTGAGTACAGATAATGTAGTAGATGGCCATAACCTCAACTTTCAAAGCCCAAGGATTTGCCATGATCAGCGGCACGCATAGCGTGCTGCAGCAAATTTTTTGAACACTAACACATGCCTCTAAGGTTGGGCTCACATCATGTTTTTCCCATCCGTTTAACGTATACAAAATACATATATGTTAAACGGATGCCTCAGACTGATGCCATACAGTGACATCTGTTCACCATAGCGTTCCATTGTAGGATAGAAGAACGTGATGTGCTGCATTTTTGTATCCTTTTTTTTCTTCTAACATACAGGTGTAGCAGAGCTAAAAATTGACTCTAATAACATGTCACTTGGGTATATCCTGACAAAAGCCTTTGAAATCCATTGAAAGTCAGTTAACATTTTCTTGCAATTTTTTTTACTTATGGCATTAACCATCAAGTTTAGTTCAACTGCATCTGTATATGTCAAATGGAGGCATAAAACGTAATGTGAACCCACCCTGACCCTGCTTAATATCTATCTATACATGTCCCAATTCCACCCAGTCCCCTTTGGGTTTGACAAAATTGAATTCCCCATCACAGTAGAAGGCCTCCTTTAGTGGCCCCTCACAGTAGTACCGGCACCTGAATTGTTAATAAAATGAAAAAAATAGGACATACGTGACTGCTCCCTGCTTTACCATTGCACTCAATTGTCTTTGCATCCTAAAAATGCAGAGACAGTTAATAGCAAGACATGCCACAGTCCTTCCAGGAAGGCAGGACAGCACCTGAATTCTGCTCGGACTGTCCTGTCAGATCTCTGGCGGTGCAAGTAGCTGTCACCTGCAGTCCTATGTAACACCACAGGTAATAAAGTGATGGCTTTCTGAGTATAGAAAATGTAGTAGTATTACCTGCAGTCCTATGTAAAACCACAGATAACACTAGTGCAGATCATGTGGTAGTGTTACCTGCAGTCAAATGTAAAACCACAGATAACACTAGTGCAGATCATGTGGTAGTGTTACCTGCAGTCCTGTGTAAAACCACAAATAACTGTCACAGGAAGTACGGGGAAGGAAAGACCACCAATGGGAACCACAACTAAACAACGACAGACTAGGTCCCAAACCTAGGGAATAAAGAAGTCACCTCCTAGCATTCCCTGATACTCTCCCTAAGCTGCTAACAAAATGTGCAAATCTCAATGGTAGAAATGCACATGCACAGGAACCTGAGACTCCAGAAACACTGCACCAAACCCTCAGCTTAGGGAACAGGGAAAGAGGCAACCGGCTACTTCCAAACTGAAGAAGCAAGTGTCTCCCTGAGGCCTAGTCAGGACAGACACACCAAGAAAAGGGAAAGGACTTAGCTTGAGATGTAACTGGAACAGGAGAACCACCAGACAGAGCACTTCACAGAAGAGCTATCAGCTGCAAGGAAACAAGTGAGAGGCGGTACATATAAAGAGCCACCTGACTGATAATGAGCAGCATCTGCGAAGGGGTGGAACCTGTCAGCAACAATGAAAACAAGAGATCTGTCAAATAGACTCCTGAGTCTTCCGTCTATTTGAACTTCTAAGATCTCTCCCAGGGCCGGCGGTGACAATAACACTAGAGCAGATCATGTGGTAGTGTTACCTGCATCTTTAGTGTGCCTCCCTGTACCTCTTCCATGTAATTCCATGCTGGCGGCGCTGCCTTCTCCTCCCTTCTTGCCACGCTGCAGTTCAGTGCTTCTGATCTTTCAGATGCAGCGTAGCCCCGCACAGAAAGTCTTGACGTAGCTGCGTCAGGCCATAAGAACACTGTGGGCAGGATGACACATTCACACAGGGACACACATACACACGGGAACAGACACACACACTCCCTCTCTGGCCTCTGCTAAATATTTCATCTAGGACTCACACTCCAGCAGGGCTCCTCTCTGTAACCACAAGAACACAGCTCTTTGCTCCTATTCTGACTGCATCAAGGCATAATTTTTGGATCCTTGGTCCCCCAACAAGCCACTTTTTATTTTTATTTTTTATCCTATAACTACAGGTGTGTTTAAACACCATTTTCCCTGATAAGGGACCATTTTTGGAAGCTTTGAAATATGAAAAAGCATAATACATGTGACTGCATTGAGGGTCAGATATACTCTACTTTTGTGGCATATATCTAGCGCAGATTCTGTCACACACCATATTGCGGCACAATCTGCAACTTCTTCTTCGCTCACACCAGGTCTAAAAAAGTTGACGTCTCTCCATAACTTCAGTGATCCAACTATAGGGCTTATTAAGACCCGCGTTTAAAATACCGGTCTTAACCCCTTAGGGACACATGACGATCACCGGCGGGCGTTGATCGGAACAAGGTGCCTGCTCAAATCATTGAGCAGGCACCTCGGCTAAATGCGCGTGGGGGTCCCTTGACCCCCCTCCCCCGTGTCGGCGATCACCGCAAACCGCAGGTCAATTCAGACCTGCGGTTTGCGGCTTTTACCTGGTGCGGCGGCGGTGACATCGGGTCCCCATGGGGCTGAGGGGGGGACCCGATGGCATGGAATGCAGCGCGATGCCTTCCTGAGGCATCTGCGCTGTCTTCCGGTGAAGAGCCTGTGAGATCCAGCCGCCTGGATCTCACAGGCCCCGGAAGCTGTATGAGTAATACACACAGTATTACTCATACAGTCAATGCATTCCAATACAGAAGTATTGGAATGCATTGTAAAGGATTAGACCCCCAAAAGTTCAAATCCCAAAGTGGGACAAAAAGAAAGTGAAAAAAAAGTTGAAAAAATAAAGTTTTCCCCAAAAAAAATTAAAAGTTTCAAGTAAAAATAAACAAAAAAGTCATTTTCACCAAATAAAGTAAAAAAAAAAAAGGTAAAAAATAGGGGGAAAAAAAAGTATATACATATTAGGTATCGCCGCGTCCGTATCGACCGGCTCTGTAAACATATCACATGACCTAACCCCTCAGATGAACACCGTAAAAAAAAAAACTGTGCTAAATAAACATTTTTTGGTCACCTTACATCACAAAAAGTACAACAGCAAGCGATCAAAAAGGCGTTTGCCCACCAAAATAGTACCAATCTAACCGTCACCTCATCCGCAAAAAAATGAGCCCCTACTGAGACAATCGCCCAAAAAATAAAAAAACTATGGCTCAGAATATGGAGACTTTTTTTTTGTTTGAAAAAAGCTGTTATTGTGTAAAACTTACATAAATAAAAAAAAAGTATACATATTTGGTATCGCCGCGTTTGTATTGACCGGCTCTATAAAAATATCACATGACCAACCTCTCAGATGAACACCGTAAAAATAAAAAAATTAAAACTGTGCTAAATAAACCATTTTTTGTCAACTTACATCACAAAAAGTGTAATAGCAAGCGATCAAAAGTCATATGCACCCCAAAATAGTGCCAATCAAACAGTCATCTCATCCCGCAAAAATGAGACCCTAACTAAGATAATCGCCCAAAAACTGAAAAAAACTATGGCTCTCAGAATATGGAGACACTAAAACATGATTTTTTTTTGTTTCAAAAATTATATTAATGTGTAAAACTTACATAAATAAAAAAATGTATACATATTAGGTATCGCCGTGTCCGTATCGACCGGCTCTATAAAAATATCACATGACCTAACCCCTCAGATGAACACCGTAAAAAAATTTAAATAAAAACTGTGCTAAATAAACCATTTTTTGTCACCTTACATCACAAAAAGCGATCAAAAAGTCACACGCACCCCAAAATAGTGCAAATAAAACAGTCATCTCATCCCGCAAAAATCATACCCTACCCAAGGTAATCGCCCAAAAACTGAAAAAATTATGGCTCTCAGACTATGGAAACACTAAACATGATTTTTTTTTGCTTCAAAAATGAAAGCATTTTACACAAACTTACATAAATAAAAAAAAGTATACATATTAGGTATCGCCGCATCTGTGACAACCTGGTCTATAAAAATATCACATGATCTAACCTGTCAGATGAATGTTGTAAATAACAAAAAATTAAAACGTTGCCAAAACAGCTATTTCTTGTTATCTTGCCTCACAAAAAGTGTATATAGAGCAACCAAAAATCATATGTACCCTAAACTAGTACCAACAATACTGCCACCCTATCCCGTAGTTTCTAAATGGGTCCACTTTTTTAGAGTTTTTACTCTAGGGAGCATCAGGGAGGCTTCAAATGGGACATCATGGTGTAAAAAAAAAACAGTCCAGCAAAATTTGCCTTCCAAAAACCATATGGCATTCCTTTCCTTCTGCGCCCTGCCGTGTGCCCGTACAGCGGTTTACGACCACATATGGGGTGTTTCTGTAAACTACAGAATCAGGGCCATAAATATTGAGTTTGGTTTGGCTGTTAACCCTTGCTTTGTGACCGGAAAAAAATTATTAAAATGGAAAATCTGCCAAAAATGTGAAATTTTGAAATTGTATCTCTATTTTCCATTAATTCTTGTGGAACACCTAAAGGGTTAACGACGTTTGTAAAAATCTGTTTTGAATACCTTGAGGGGTGTAGTTTCTTAGATGGGGTCACTTTTATGGAGTTTCTACTCTAGGGTTGCATCAGGGGGGCTTCAAATGGGACATGGTGTCAAAAAAAACAGTCCAGCAAAACCTGCCTTCCAAAAACCGTATGGCATTCCTTTCCTTCTGCGCCCTGCCGTGTGCCCGTACAGCGGTTTACGACCACATATGGGGTGTTTCTGTAAACTACAGAATCAGAGCCATAAATATTGAGTTTGGTTTGGCTGTTAACCCTTGCTTTGTAACTGGAAAAAAATAATTTAAATGGAAAATCTGCCAAAAAGTTAATTTTGAAATTGTATCTCTATTTTCCATTAATTCTTGTGGAACACCTAAAGGGTTAACAACGTTTGTAAAATCTGTTTTGAATACCTTGAGGGGTGTAGTTTATAGAATGGGGTCATTTTTTGGGTGGTTTCTATTATATAAGCCTCGCAAAGTGACTTCAGACCTGAACTGGTCCCTAAAATTGGGTTTTTGAAAATTTCTGAAAAATCTCAAGATTTGCTTCTAAATTTCTAAGCCTTGTAACATCCCCAAAAAAAATAAAATATCATTCCCAAAATGATCCAAACATGAAGTAGACATATGGGGAATGTAAGTAATAACTATTTTTGTAGGTATTACTATGTATTATAGAAGTAGAGAAATTGAAGCTTGGAAATTTGCAATTTTTTAAATTTTTTGGTAAATTTGGTATTTTTTTATAAATAAAAATGAATTTTTTTGACTTCATTTTACCAGTGTCATGAAGTACAATATGTGACGAAAAAACAATCTCAGAATTGCCTGGATAAGTCAAAGCGTTTTAAAGTTGGTATAGAGAGGACCGGCACTCGCTTTAGTTATGATTTTCAAGTAATTTTAATGGTCACATACAAGTGGTAAGTGACGCGTTTCGGCTACTATGAGCCTTTGTCAAACATGTTTGACAAAGGCTCATAGTAGCCGAAACGCGTCACTTACCACTTGTATGTGACCATTAAAATTACTTGAAAATCATAACTAAAGCGAGTGCCGATCCTCTCTATACCAGTATCTGTGGATCTTCCCTGGACACGCGCACCGCATCGCTGACAGCGGAGTGCCGCCTGTATCTTCCTTGGAGCGTTTTAAAGTTATCAGCACTTAAAGTGACACTGGTCAGATTTGCAAAAAATGGCCTGGTCCTTAAGGTGAAATAGGGCTGAGTCCTTAAGGAGTTAATAAATGTGCCCAATGTTTAACGCCACTCACACATGATTTACTATTGCTGTCATTGCGTTCAAGAGCTTGGGGAGTCGGAAGAGAAAAACCAAAATTCATTAAAAAATTTATGAGAAGAGACAACATGTCTAACTAAAAATTCTCTAGACTAGAGGGTGTTATATACCAATTTCCAGTGCAATTGGAGCCAATTTGATTCTCCCCCAACCGATTTGGGTCCGAAAATAACCTTTTGAAAAATTCTACGAACTTGATCCAAACCTCAAATTGTTTGCTCTTCTTTACTGGGAACCCCATCAATGAGTAGAACAGGAGCACCCCATCAATCCAGCAAGCAAATTGATGGTCCACCAGGACCTAAATACGTCTTTGAATCATGTACTGTTTTTATTATCTAAAACTTTACTTTTATCATTAATTTTTTTTAAAAAGGGGATTTTTTTCCTTACCACATTATATACTTAGACTCTACGTAGACATTTAAAACTATCAGTGGTGAGGGCCTGCTCTATCTTGTTATTTTCATATGTCACTTATAGTGCCCTACTACTGTTTAGTTGCCACAGTTATTCGTGGCCTGTGTTTACTTGTGACAATCAATCTATTTACCCTTGCATAGCTGTATGATCACTTAGTTCATTACTGACATTGCTATAGATCGGCTACTACTTTCATTGCCGCTTTTATTTCTGCCTTTTGGTTAATGCTATACTTCATTGCCACCTGTATCTCCCTGCATTCACTATTATTATAGAGCACCCTCCCTACCACTGTCTAAAAGCTAACACTCATGCACCCCAACATGTTTCGCTGGATAACCAGCGTCTTCAAGGGATAATGCAGGTGTTATCAATCCACACTGCACAACGGCAGTGAGCAGAAGTTTGAATTGACCATGGCATGGCATGTGACCTACCATTGTATTCAATCTCCATATGTCTGACAGACAGTTGAGTATAGGGCTTGGTGACACGTGGGATGTCCTCCATTACAACAAGTTTAGTGTTACTTCAAGAAAGTAAGATGCAGTTATCCCTGCATAGACTGGAGAATTTCAATGATTTTTAGAAAGTAAATTTTACTTAACATCTAGTAACATCTGATTATCTTGTAATATTACAGGGAGTGCAGAATTATTAGGCAAATGAGTATTTTGACCACATCATCCTCTTTATGCATGTTGTCTTACTCCAAGCTGTATAGGCTCGAAAGCCTACTACCAATTAAGCATATTAGGTGATGTGCATCTCTGTAATGAGAAGGGGTGTGGTCTAATGACATCAACACCCTATATTAGGTGTGCATAATTATTAGGCAACTTCCTTTCCTTTGGCAAAATGGGTCAAAAGAAGGACTTGACAGGCTCAGAAAAGTCAAAAATAGTGAGATATCTTGCAGAGGGATGCAGCACTCTTAAAATTGCAAAGCTTCTGAAGCGTGAACAATCAAGCGTTTCATTCAAAATAGTCAACAGGGTCGCAAGAAGCATGTGGAAAAACCAAGGTGCAAAATAACTGCCCATGAACTGAGAAAAGTCAAGCGTGCAGCTGCCAAGATGCCACTTGCCACCAGTTTGGCCATATTCAGAGCTGCAACATCACTGGAGTGCCCAAAAGCACAAGGTGTGCAATACTCAGAGACATGGCCAAGGTAAGAAAGGCTGAAAGACGACCACCACTGAACAAGACACACAAGCTGAAACGTCAAGACTGGGCCAAGAAATATCTCAAGACTGATTTTTCTAAGGTTTTATGGACTGATGAAATGAGAGTGAGTCTTGATGGGCCAGATGGATGGGCCCGTGGCTGGATTGGTAAAGGGCAGAGAGCTCCAGTCCGACTCAGACGCCAGCAAGGTGGAGGTGGAGTACTGGTTTGGGCTGGTATCATCAAGATGAGCTTGTGGGGCCTTTTCGGGGTTGAGGATGGAGTCAAGCTCAACTCCCAGTCCTACTGCCAGTTTCTGGAAGGACACCTTCTTCAAGCAGTGGTACAGGAAGAAGTCTGCATCCTTCAAGGAAAAACATGATTTTCATGCAGGACAATGCTCCATCACACGCGTCCAAGTACTCCACAGCGTGGCTGGCAAGAAAGGGTATAAAAGAAGAAAATCTTAATGACATGGCCTCCTTGTTCACCTGATCTGAACCCATTGAGAACCTGTGGTCCATCATCAAATGTGAGATTTACAAGGAGGGGAAAACAGTACACCTCTCTGAACAGTGTCTGGGAGGCTGTGGTTGCTGCTGCACGCAATGTTGATGGTGAACAGATCAAAACACTGACAGATCCATGGATGGCAGGCTTTTGAGTGTCCTTGCAAAGAAAGGTGGCTATATTGGTCACTGATTTGTTTTTGTTTGTTTTTGAATGTCAGAAATGTATATTTGTGAATGTTGAGATGTTATATTGTTTTCACTGGTAAAAATAAATAATTGAAATGGGTATATATTTGTTTTTTATTAAGTTGCCTAATAATTATGCACAGTAATAGTCACCTGCACACACAGATATCCCCTAAAATAGCTAAAACTAAAAACTACTTCCAAAAATATTCAGCTTTGATATTAATGAGTTTTTTGGTTCATTGAGAACATGGTTGTTGTTCAATAATAAAATTAATCCTCAAAAATACAACTTGCCTAATAATTCTGCACTCCCTGTAATTGTCTTGCAGCTATTGGACCTTTTGTGCTCCAGAGCAAAAACAAACAAAAGCTATAGGCCTCCAAAAATTTAGGAGCCAAATACAATTTTTAGTTGCCAAAGTTAATTACTTATATAATCTTTTTAAAAAGCTTACCTGTGTGAAGTGTCCAGTATTTCTTTCCACAGAATAGGCCAGCAATATTAGATTAGCGGAAGTCCAAACTCCACATTCCCCAATCAGCTGTTTGGGAATAGCTCTGGCCCCGGAAGTACACAGCTACGTGTGTTATATAGTGAATGGAGCAGGTTGCTGTAGCACTGCTCCTATCACTATAACAGGAGCTCAGCTGCAATATTTTGACTTGGCCACTACGCAGTGGAAGGGAGCCTACTGGTATTTTCCTGGCACAGGAGCTGCCGCAAATAGCCAGTAGGTGGTTGGTGTCAAAGGTGTTCTATACTCACTAATCTGATATTGATGACCGATCCAGAGGATAGCTGATCAATCGCTAAAAGGTGGGCCTTCATGGCCCAATGCTTTTTTGTTATTTAGTGCACATGGTCATTTAACCCTTAAGGACCCTTAAGGATCAGCGGCACGAATCCGGCAATCACTGACAGCCAGGCCCTTGCTCTATACGCCGGCATCGGTGAAGACATCCATGCCATCATATTAACTCCTTGTATACTCGCGGTCAAGCTGACGCGGCATGCAGAGGGTTTGCGGAGGGTACGGGTGCCCTCTGCATCTCAATCGGGTCCCTGTGATGCAGTGGCGGGGACCCATGGCAGAGAAGGCAAGCCCAATGCCTTCCACAAGCATCTGGGCTTGCCTTCTGTGGAAGCCTTTGAGATCCAGCCCTTAGGCTGAGTTTCACAGGCTGGCTGACAGCATAAAAAAAAACTATGGCTTTCAGAATACGGAGACACTAAAAAAATATATTTAAAAAAATGTTGGTATTGTCACGTCCATAACAAACCAGCTCTATAATAAAAAAAGCACATGATCTAACCTGTCAGATGAACCAATGCAAAGACCAAAAAATTAAAACTGTGCGAAAACAGCTATTTTTTGTTACTCTACCCCCACAAAAAGTGTAATATAGAGCAACAAAAATCATATGTACCTAAAATAGTTCCAACAAAACTGCCACCTTATACCTGTATTTTCCAAATTGGGGTCACTTTTTTGGAGTTTATACTCTAGGGGTGCATCAGGGGGTCTTCAAATGTGACATGGCAACTTAAAATTATCCCAAGTGAAATATGCCTTCAAAAACCATATGGCTCTTTTTTTCTGCGCCCTGCCGTGTGTCCGTACAAGCAGTTTACAACACATATGGGGTGTTTCTCTAAATACAGAATCAGAGGTAGTAAACATTGAGTTTTGTTTGGCTGTTTCACCCTTGCAATATTAGCGGAAAAATGGATTAAATGGAAAATCTGCCAAAAAGTGAAATTCTGATATTTCATCTACATTTAACAAAAATAGCTGTTTCGGCACAGTTTTTATTTTTTGGTTCTTGCATTGTTCATCTGACAGGTTAGATCATGTGCTATTTTTATATAGCAGGTTGTTACGGACGTGACAATACCAAAATGACTATTTTTTTGGTTTGTTTCAGTTTTACATAATAAAGCATTGATTTTTTTTTTGTGTCTCCATATTCTGAAAGCCATTGTTTGTTTTAATTTTTTGGGTCACTGTCTTATGTAGGGGCTCATTTTTTCAGTATGAGATGACTGTTTAATTGGTACTATTTTAAGGTGCATATGACTTTTTGATCGCTTGGTAGTACACTTTTTGTGATGTAAGGTGACAAAAAATGGCTTTTTATTACACAGTTTTTATTTTATTTATTTTTTACGGTGTCCACCTGAAGGGGTTAGATTATGCGATAGTTTCATACAGCAGTCGTTACAGACGTGGCGATATCCAATATGTATAATTCTTTTTGTTTAAGTTTTACACAATAAAAAGCATTTTTGAAACAAAAAAATTCATATTTTAGTGTCTCCATATTTAGAGAGCCATAGTTTTTTTTTTATTTTTGGGGCGATTGTCTTAGGTAGGGTCTCAATTTTTGCGGGATGAGCTGACTGTTTAATGGGTTCTATTTTGGGGTGAGTATGACTTTTTGATCGCTTGGTATTACAAATAGCTTTTTTTACAGTTTTTATATTTTATACACTTGAGGGGGTAAGTCATTTTAATAGACCTGGTTGTTACGGACACGACGATGCCTAATATGTCTACTTTTTTTACTTTTAACACAATAAAAGCATTTTTGAAAAAATCCTGTTTTAGTGTCTCCATATTCTGAGAGCCATAGTTTTTTCCTTTTTGCCCGAATGTTTTATGTAGTGTGACGAATACCGTATCCCTTGTGCCCCGACTGACGCCGGACGTCAACTACGTCGAGCTCACGAGATACGGTATGGTCACTGGTTACCAAGGCGTGACGTTACGTTCTCCCAGTGAAACAGCGCTACCTCAGCCCGGGTAATCTGCCTCCAGCTTCTCGTTTGATATAAGCCCGGTCCGCTAACGGGATTATATAGGGTGAGAAAACAACTTGTAACTAGGTCGAAACACGGACGTGGGGATTCGTGATCGAGATATGAGACAGCACAAGATTAAATTATATATTTAATCGCCTTAAGGGCACACTAGATAACACACTATACACACAGGTATATATACCATGGTCTGAAGTTCCGAATACAGGTAGTATGGTACAAACAGGATTATACAGAGTACAAGTCAATTACCGGGTAGATGATGGTGGAATAGTCCTTGGCTGCGGTCACGTGTGGGCAGTGATGTCAGCAGTTTCCAGGTCTCTCCAAACACATGGCACGATGTGACCCCCTTTCAGAGAAAGACCCCGCCCACTGGCTTGCATGGGCTTTTGACCTGTAGCCGGTTGCTCCCCTCCCCGCCTCTGAGAAGGGTCCCCTCCTCCTCTTCTGGGCTGGCAGCCAAGGACCCACAAAACCCATTAGGGCCCATAGCTCCAGACCAGGAGGTACCAGGGAGGATGGTTCTAGGGACCAACAGATCCGCCTGGGTTCCGGGTACAAGGAGAGTCCAACATGTTACCGTCATTTGGTTTCTGTGGGAAGATATGTATATCTCCCCTCCCGGGCATCTATTACCAAACTAAGAGTAGGAGCATGACTTTCTTGGCCACAGGATCGCAAATATATATTTGACTTGTGTCTGGGATGGATGGGCGATTCATAATTCCTTATGAATCGCCGATTCCATGATGTCTGGGGGAAGGAAATGATAGATCTGGGCAAGGGCTGAGACCCCCTGCCAGGAGTTTTCCTGCAGGATTAGCTTGGCCTCCGTGCTGTCTGGGTTAGGTGTGATTATGCCCACATGTTGCCCTCCTTGAAGCCAGAGCCCCCTGTGGAGTTCACTACCTCTGCTATCTGACAAAAAGATGGTTGGAGTAAGAACTTATTTTGCAAGTACACTGACAAAGGTGAATCAGATGAAAATCATGGCTGCCATTAATAATGATCCATATTCCTCACATGTAGGGGCTCATTTTTTGCGGATAAGTTGACTGCTTGATTGGTACAATTTTGTGGGGCATACGCCTTTTAGATTGCTTGGTGTTGGACCTTTTGTGATGTAAGGTGGCAAAAATAATTGTTGTTTTTAGCACAGTTTTTATTTTATTTTTTACAGCGCTCAGGTGAGGGGGTGGATCATGTGATATTTTGATAGAGCCGGTCGTTGCGGACGCGGCAATACCAAATATGTCTGTTTTTCCTTTTTTTTACAATTTTATGTGTTTTATTTGGGATTTTTTTTTTTTACTTGAAACCTTTAATTTTTTTTACTATGACCAACCATTTTTTTTTTTAACTTTTTTTTAAACTTTTTTTTTTTTTGTCCCACTCGGGACTTCAACTTCTGGGTTCTGATCCCCTCTGCAATGCAATTACAATAAACCTGTATTGTTATGCATTGGCTGTCAGCTTTTATGCTGACAGCCTGCCTGTGAGACCAGCCTAAGGGCTGGATCTCACAGGTTCCATAGAAGGCAAGCCCAGATGCCTATGGAAGACACCGATGCCGGTGTATTAACCCCCTTGTATGCTGCTGTCAAGCAGACCGCATCTCCATCGTGTACCGTGCTGTGCTGTAGTGGCGGGGGAACTGATGGTAGAGACGGCAAGCCCAATGCCTTCCATAGGCATCTGGGCTTGCTTCTATGCAGCCGTCCGATCATCCCACAGTACATGTATGGTGCTGGTCCTTAAGTCACGTCCTCCAGCACCGTACATGGGCGTTAAGCTCATGCATCCAAAGAAGCCCCAGTCATGGGAAAACAGCCCCCTGTTTGGGCATTTTACTCAGAGCTACGCTGGATCTCTTCTAAAGAACACATGCCAGGTCCATAAAAGTAGTAGTATAGACACCTTCCTCTCTCCATAACGATCATTGAGTGATATTCACCAAGGAAAGGAGCAGGCAGAAGTGGCAATAGACTGTTTCTGTATTCTTCCTCTGAGGCTAGATAGTATGAGCTTTACCCTTTGCCTCTGCAGACAGTTTTGCTTAAAGGAAATGTGTCACCATCTTCTTTTTTTTTTTTCTAGTCTGATTTTACTTTCTGATCACAGATATTTTTATTCTGTTTTCTGAACATGATTATGGGGGCTGCCATAATGTCTAAGCTGTTCTTAACAGACATTTACAAGCTTTAAAAAAAATTGCTTTACGACAGCCCATGGGCAATAGACACATAGACAATAGGGGCCCTATTGACTTATATGGGAAAGTTTTCTAGGCATGCTCTGTGCCTCAGCAGAGGGCATTGTACAAGGAAAGAATAGATAAGCTAGGATCCTGTCCTATCTATGCAAAAAGGTGACATCTCTTATCATTGCAGGCAGGTTTTAAATTATGTATAAACTGCAGTAAAGTGATCTGTAAACACTAAGAAGTGGTCCCTAATTATTAGGCCTCATGCACACGAACGTATTTTCTTTCCGTGTCCGTTTGGTTTTTTTTGCGGAACGTATACGGAACCATTCATTTTAAATGGGTGTCCGCAAACAAAACGGAAGTTACTCTGTGTGCATTCCGTTTCCGTATGTCTGTATTTCCTTTCCGCAAAAAAATAGAACATGTCCTATTATTGTCTTCATTACGGACAAGGTTAGGACTGTTCTATTAGGGGCCAGCTGTTCTGTTCCACAAAATACGGAATGCACAATGATGTCATCCGTATTTTTTGCAGATCCGTTTTTTACGGACTGCAAAATACATACGGTCGTGTGCATGAGGCCTTAGTTTTAGTGGCCCCTGTGCGAAAACCTGTAGGAATTTGTTTTTTTGTTGAAGTGCAGATGTTAAAAAATAACCAAAAGTTCTTCTCTCAAAACTTTAGGTTTAACATAAAAGAGGCTGATTTAAAACAATGGGTCATTTTCTGATGACACTTACCCTTTAATGACTATGCCCTATTTTTCTGCATGTAAATTTATGTGATAATAACTTGAAAATGATTTTACATACCTAAGCATTTGGAATTTTTTTTCTCGAACATTGTACTTCATGTTAGTGTCCGTTTTTAGTTGATTTGTTTTACATTTATTTAAAAAAAAAATCCAAAGTAACAGAAAATTTGATGAAGAAATAAGAGGAGAGTGTTGCCTCATAAAATAGCTATTACTTACATTCACCACATGTCTACTGTCTGTTGGCATCACTTTGTAAATGTCATTTAATTTTTTTTACAATGTTAGAAAGCTCAGAATTTTAGAAGCATTTTTTTTTTTGGGGAGGAAATTTTCAAAACATTTTATGAGGACCAAATGAGTTATGAAGTCACTTTAAGGGGCTGACGTAATAGAAACCATCCAAATGACCATTTTAGAAACTAGATCCCTCACATTATTCAAAACGGATTTTTGAAACTTTAACCTTTTAGGTGTTTGACAGGAATTAAAGGGCAGATTTACTATTTTAATACATTTTTTCCTGTAGCACTGCAAGGGTTAACAGCAAAACAAACCATGATATGATGACCCTGATTCTGCAGTTTACAGAAACACCTGTTTTGTGTTTGTAAACTGCTATATTGGCACATGGCAGGACACAGAAGGGAAGGCCCACCATATTGTTTTTGTGCTGGAATGATTTTTGCGCACCATGTTGCATTTCAAAAGACCCTCAGATACACCAACAGTGTAAACTCCCAAAAAGTGACCCCATTTTTAAAACTACACCCTTCAAGGAATTTATTGATGGGTGCAGTGTGCAATATGACTCAGCAAGTGTTTTAAAGAATTTAGAAACATTTGGGTGTGAAAATAAAAATTATATTCTTTGCAATAAAATGTTGCTTTAGCACCAAATGTTTCATTTTCACAAGGGGTAACAAGAGAAAATGCACCCTACAAATTGTTATGCATTTTCCTGTATATGGCAAAACTCCATATACAGTATCTCTCAAAAGTGAGTACACCCCTCACATTTTTGTGAAGTAGTCAGTGTACAGCTTGTATAACAGTGTTGATTTGGTGTGCCCTCAAAATAACTCAACACACAGCCATTAACCCCTTAAGGACACAGCCTTATTTCACCTTAAGTACCAGGCCATTTTTTGCAAATCTGACCACTGTCACTTTAAGTGCTGATAACTTTAAAACACTTTCACTTACCCAGGCCGTTCTGAGACAGTTTTTTCATCACATATTGTACTTCATGACACTGCTAAAATTGGGTCAAAAAAGTAATTTTTTTGCATAAAAAAATACCTAATTTACCAAAAATTTGGAAAAATTTGCAAATTTCAAAGTTTCAGTTTCTCTACTTCTGTAATACATAGTAATACCCCCAAAAATTGTGATGACTTTACATTCCCCATATGTCTACTTCATGTTTGGATCATTTTGGGAATTATATTTTATTTTTTGGGGATGTTACAAGGCTTAGAAGTTTAGAAGCAAATCTTGAAATTTTTCTGAAATTTTCAAAAACCCAATTTTTAGGGACCACTACAGGTCTGAAGTCACTTTGTGAGGCTTACATAATAGAAACCACCCAAAAATGACCCCATTCTATAAACTACACCCCTCAAGGTATTCAAAACTGATTTTACATACGTCGTTAACCCTTTAGGTGTTGCACAAGAGTTATTGGCAAATGGGGATGAAATTTAAGAATTTCATTTTTTAGGCAAATTTTCCCTTTTAGCCCATTTTTTCCACTAACAAAGCAAGGGTTAACAGCCAAACAAGACTGTATCTTTATTGCCCTGACTCTGCCGTTTACAGAAACACCCCATATGTGGCCGTAAACTACTGTACGGCCACACAGTAGGGCGTAGAGGGAAAGGTGCGCCATATGGTTTTTTGAAGGCAGATTTATTTACTCCATGTCCCATTTGAAGCCCCCCTGATGCACCCCTGGAGTAGAAACTCCCTAAAAGTGACCCCATTTTGGAAACTAGACCGGTCAAGGAGTATTTCAAGGTGTGTATTGAGCACTTTGACCCATCAGGCGTTTCACAGAATTAGGAAACACTTGGCTCTGAAGATGAAAAAAAAAAATTTTTTCCAGAAAAAGTTGCTTTACACCCACATTTTTCACTTTCACAAATAGTAACAGGACAAAATGCACCCCAATTTTTTTTACCAATTTTCCACTGAATATGGCAACACCCAATATGTGCTCAAAAACTGATGTATGGGCGTAAGGCAGGGTTCAGAAGGGAAGGAGTGCCATATTGTTTTTGGAGGACAGATGTTGCTGGAATGTTTCATTTAGGCTCCATTCACACGTCCGCAAGTGTTTTGCGGATCCATGGATCCGCAAAACATGGACATCGGCGATGTGCGTTCCGCAATTTGCGGACCGCACATCGCCGGCACTATATAGAAAATGACTTTTCTTGTCCGCAATTGCGGACAAGAATAGGACATGTTCTATTTTTTTCGGGAATGCGATTGCGGACCCAGAAGTGCGGATCCGTAATTGCGGACCCGGGCGGGACATAGTCTTTCCCCATTGAAATTAATGGGTCCGCATTTCCGGAAGATGCAAGATGCGGAACAGAATTGCGGACGTATGAATGGAGCAGGCTCCATTCACACGTCCGCAATTCTGTTCCGCATTTTGGACCAGGCCCATACGTAATACAATACCCCAAAATGTACGCATCTCCCCAGCGTCGGTAGGGGTCCATTTCGGGTCCTAAAATGTTGTAGGATTCATGGCAATAAATTGGTTTGCGTACAAATTGGTTTGCACAACCATCAATGAAATTAAATTATCAGTAAAGAAAAGCTTGAAAAAATCTATTTCTCTAAACCCAGTCGTATAAACATGTGTACCCGCATTAGTTGGGTACCTGGGCCACATAGTTATCTGGGGGTGCCCAAATAGGTGCACTTGACTGATCATCAACCCTTAGGCGCCTTCTTGGGGGTTCATCAGATTCATTTGAAGATGATGATGCAATAAAATTCATGTCACCTTCACTTGCAGACTCAGTGTCTGAACAAATCATGGCGTACACCTGCTCTGCAGTAAACCGCCTGCCATGCGCCATGATTTGAATTTTAGTAACAGTCCAGTAACTGTAGAAGTAACAGTCCAGTAACTGTAGAAGATGAAACAGTATATATTTTTTTCAAATGGTACTGAAATATTTTATATGTGGACGTCAATGGGAAGGAGGGCGAGGGGGGTGGCCCTCTAGAAAATATGTAGTTCTGGGTGCGACTGGGTCAGGGCCGCTAACAAAATTATAAAACTAAACGGCACTAAATGGGGGGGAAAAATATCTGCTCTGAAAAATAAATAAATAAAAGGAACAGGATGGGGTTCACTGGAAAGTAATGGGAGGTGGATGAGGAGTGTATAGTGATTGTGCAACTTTGACAGGAGCTCTGAGTGACAATAACCCTCTCTGATCAACTCTCTGAGAGAACTGAGGTGATCAGAGGGGGTGAAGTCACGTACCCAGAATCCTGTCCTCTGTTTGGCCAACCTAGAACCATCTTGATTGGTCCTGGGTTGGCAAATTGTGACTGGTAGCTAATCAAAGCTCTGTCATCACCTACATGGCGACAGGTTCGCATCTACGGTATGGCGTGCTGACAGCAGCGATCCTCAATGCCTTTCTGCTCTGATCGGTGCATTGGAGGGACCGATCAGAGCACACCTGCTCTGCAATATACTTCGGGTGGCTGTCGGAGCACCGCTGCAGTCTCCGTTACAGCCCACCCCCCCTTGAAACGTGCGCTTCTAATAACAATAGCGCTGATTGGTCCGTGAAGTCTCATGGACCAATCACAGCGATCGCCGACCTGGGTGTGCTCTCACAGCTACCAGGCCGGCTAGCTGTGATACTTAGCGGTCCGTGACAGCTGTCATCAGAGCGCTGCCACCATATAGTAAAATATGGTGACAGTTTCTAGCCATGACGGGTATACACGTCATGTAGCGCAAAATAGCTATGTTTCATGACGTGTATACTCGTCAACGAGCGTTAAGGGGTTAATGTCTAAACCACTGGCAACAAAAGTGAGTACACCCTTAAGTGTCATGTGACTTGTTAGTGTTACTAGTTCTCAGGTGTGAATGAGGAACAGGTGTGTTAAATTTTGGGTTATCACTCTCATATTGGTGACTGGAAGTTAAACAGAACTCTCTGAGGATCTGAATTTTTTTTTATTGTTACTCTATGTAAAGATGGCCTAGGCTATAATAAGATTGCCAACACCCTGAAACTGAGCTGCAGCACAATGGCCAAGAACATAGTGGTTTAACAAGACTGTTTTCACTCATAACAAGAAGTTGAGTGCATGTGCTCCGCTTTATATCCAGAGGTTGTCTTTGCAAAATAGATGTATAAATGCTGCCAGCATTTCTGCAGAGGTTAAAGGGGTGGTGGCAGTGGGGGGTCAGCTTGTCCATGCTCTGTCCATACGCTGCACACTGCATCAAATTGGTCTGGATGGCATTCCAGAAAGAAGCCTCTTCTAAAGATGATGCACAAGAAAGCCCTTAAACAGTTTTCTGAAAACTAGCAGATTAAGGACAGATTCCTGGAACCATATCCTGTGGTCTGATGAGACCGAGATAAACTTATTTGATTCAGATGGTGTCAAGCGTGTGTGGTGGCAACCAGGTGAGGAGTACAAAGACAAGTCTTGCCTACAGTCGAGCATGGGGAGTATTCCAACATAAAAACGACCGCAAGATCACCACTGTCTTGCTAAATAAACTTAGTGTAAAGGTGCTGGATTGGCCAAGCATTTCTCCAGACCTACACCCTATTGAGCATCTGTGGGGTATCCTCAAACGCAAGGTGGAGGAGAGCAAGGTCTCTAACATCCACCAGTTCCGTGATGTCATCATGGAGGAGTGGAAGAGGATTCCAGTAGCAACTTGTGAAGCTCTAGTGAACTCAGTGCCCAAGAGAGTTAAAGCAGTGCTGGAAAATAATGGCGGCCACACAAAATATTGACACTTTGGGCACAGTTTGCCCATTTTCACTTATGGGTGTACTCACTTTTGCGGTTTAGACATTAATGGCTGTGTGTTCAGTTATTTTGAGAGCACAGCCAATTTACACTGTTATACAAGCTGTACACTGACTACTTTACATTGTATCATAGTGTCATATCTTCAGTGTTGTCCCAGGAAAAGATTTACAAAAATGTGAGAGGTGTACTCGCTTTTGTGAGATACTGTATGGTCATAAACTGCTGTTTGGGGACATGGTAGCATTTAGAAGGGAAGGAACCTATACCTGTTTTTTTTTTCATGGAATTTGTTGTAATCTTTTTGAAGGCCATAACTTTAATTTTTTTTGTTGACTGAGCTATATGAGGGCTTATTTTTTTGGATCAAGATCTAGTTTTTATTGATATTATTTTGGTATAAATATGATTTTTTGGTCACTTTTTATACCAATTTTTGTGAGGTGAGGTGTGTAAAAATTGCAATTCTGTCAGTGTTTTTTATTTTTATATGATCAATGGGGTTTTGGCAAAACCAAATTTATATAGTTTTTCAATATTTTGCTACTTTTGCAGCATAAAATCACTTAAAAAAAAAAAAAAAAAGAAGCTAAAAATAGATTATATTTTGCATCGCCATGTACTAACTGTGGGGGGGCTTGTTTTTCGCAGGACAAGATGTATTTTTTATTGCAATTCTGTCAGTGTTTTTTTATTTTTTATGGGGTTCTCTATGCTGTAAATATGATATGATTACTTTTTTCTGTGGGTCGATCTGGTTATGTCGATACCAAGCATTTTTTTTTTATGTTTTACTACTTTTGCAGCATAAAATCACTTTTGTATTAAAAATTAATTACGGCGCACATTTATTTAAGACCAGCGTTTTAGACAATATAGCCCTAAGCTGGCGGAGGATCCGCCAAATTTATGAATGGGCCCAGGCGCTTACAGCTCCAGTTCTAAATGTAGGACCGCTTCCTAGCTGTCTTGCATTTAGACTATTTTCTATGCCTAAAACAGGCAAAGAAAATAATGAATGAGATGGGCCTGCCTGCCTGTCCCCTTCCCTGCCCACTCCACGACAATACCAATTATGTGTAGTTTACCCCATGGATGCCGCGGGTGGCTACTCACAGCAGCATCTAAGGGAATTAACTACCAGGATTGGTGCCAGCATCGATCTCAGCCGTTTCAGGGGTGTGAATGTTACGGCTGACACTCACTACCGATGGTGGCGGCACCATTCCTGACCCCTCGCCATCACATACAATACCGGGGACCACATGGAACGCAGCAGGGGGGCATTTGGGACACAGGGGGAAGAATCAGGACACAGGGCATGGCATTTGAGGCACAAATGGGGAATCGGAGCAATGCCAAAGTGGAGATAAGAGCCTGAAACCAGCATTTTTACACTCCCTATGCTACAATTGATTAGCCTGCACAGACTCACCAATCAGAGTGATCGCGGGCAGGGGCCACTCTGGTCCCATGTGGGCTTCTCCCATGTCTCAGCCTTGGTTAGGAATTCAGACATAGCTGTACGTCTGATTACAGCAAGTTACATGCATTCTGGACGTACAGCTACATCTATTTGTAAAAAGGGGTTAGAGGACCTTGTGATTTTCAGTTTTACTTTTCTGTATTTCACTCCCTGCCTTCCCAGAGCCATAACGTAATTATTTTCCCATTAACATAGCCTTATAAGGGCTTATTTTTTGCTGGACAAGTTGTTTAATACTGCATATGATGTAGGGGGATGCTGGAAAAAATTAAATGAGGTGTAATAAAAAATGCAATTCTGCCACAGTTTAAATTGGGGAAGGTGGGGGGGGGGGGTTACAGAGTTCTCTATGGAGTACATTTTTTTTTTTATTTTCATGCTATATTCTAACTAGAGATGAGCGAATCGAAGTTGACGAAGTGGAATTCGATCTGAATTTCAGTAAAAATTTAGTTTGCACCGAATCTGAATTTCCTCACGCTTCGTGGTAACGAATCAAATTTTTTCCTAAAATTGCTGCTGCACGTGTTAGGACATGGAGCAAGGAACTCTGGGAACGAGGGATCACACACAATGCCATCCATGCATGCAGCCAATCAACAGCCAGCCAGCCCTGTGGTGTCACAGCCCTATAAATAGTTTCAGCCATCTTGGATTCAGCCATTTTCCAGTGTACTTAGTGCAGGGAGAGACGTCAGCATTACACCTTGCTGCACTGACTGCGGATCCAAATTGCTATTATACAGCTCTGTAATTCCGGCAAACCGTTCTTGTTATTGGGGTGCAAGTTTGATACAGCAATTAACAGGGTTTATTACAAGGAATTATTTAAGGTCTTATTTGCCCTTGTGCGGTGCAGTTACGGTATATGTTCTAAAGCATTTTTTGGCTTGTATTAGTGGGGAAAAAGGGCTTTTTAGCCGTTGTGTGGTGAAGTGAGAAAATTACAGCCCTTTTTGGCGTGTATTAGTGGCAAAAAAATATATATTATTTGCATTTCAGCGGTGCAGTTATATGTTCTAAAGCCTTTTTGGCATGTATTAGTGGCAAGAAAAATGTTATTTGCCGTTCTGCTGTACATTTATATGTTCTGAAGCCTTTTTGGCATGTATTAGTGGCAAGAAAAATGTTATTTGCCGTTCTGCGGTGCATTTATATGTTCTAAAGCCCTTTTGGCGTGTATTAATGGCAAAAAATATATATTATTTGACATTCAGCCGTGCAGTTATATGTCCTAAAGCCTTTTGTGTTGTGTATTAGTGGGGGGAAAAAGGACTTATTAGCCGTTGTGTGGTGAAGTGAGAAAATTGCTGAGTTTTTTGGGCTGTTTTAATTTCCTTTTTATTTATTTATTTATTTATTTAATTTGATCTAACAATATATCAGACAGAGAAGTTCCAGGCCCTGCACAGGGTAGTGGCAGAGGCCCTAATGTTTCTGGCGCAGGCACAGGTCGCAGCAGAGTAAAGGGGTGTGGTAGCAGGAGTCGCAGCGAGAGGCCTGAGCACGTTTTATTTGCCGATTTGCGGTCAAGTTACATTGTTCTACAGCTTTTTTGGGGTGTATTAATTTCCATTTATTTTAATTATTTTATCTAACAGTATGTCAGACAGACAAGTGACAGGCCTATCAAAGAGAACGGGCAATGGCCAAAATAAAGGGGGGTGGCAGCAGGAGTCGCAGCGAGAGGCCTCAGCTCCCGGTGTCATCTAGCTGTCGTGTCTTGACCAGCAAACCAGCGGTTCCTGAAGGGTTGACTCAGTCATCCACTTCGTCCCAAGTGACATCAGACACCCCCAGCCAAGAGTCGGTGGGACACAACCCTTAATTGGCATGGCCCGGGGGCAGACCCTGTGCCCTCACCTATCCTCAACCTGCCTCTGTTCTTTTCTATTCCCTCACCGTGAGAAGTACTATATGCTGTGGGCTCAACTCTACTTTTCAGCGAGGAAGAGCTACTAGAGGACAGTTAGCAGCTACTGCCCAGCCAAGATCTGGAGGAGACATCTGCCGCTTCCTCCGCTAGGCGGGCAAGTAGTGATGAAAAGAGTGGTGAAAGAGCTTGTGTTGCGAGCGGTCAGGCTCCTGACCCAGAGACCATTGAGGAGGACATCAGTGACATGCAGACAGTACTCGATGATGATGTTGATGTAGCTGATCGCACTTGGGAGCCGGGTGAATTGGGGGCATCACCATGATTCGGAGAAGAGGGTGGCAGCTTACCCGTGAGGCAGTGGTGGAGCTAGCAAGTCTCTAGCATGGCCAGGAGTCAGCAGGGTGGCAGCAGTGGGAGGTTGGGAGCCAAACGTGCCCGGGGTAGACCACCTGCTTCGCAGGAGCCTACTGTACCTGCCCGGAAAGTAGTGGTGCAGGTTTCAGTGAAGCAGTGGCGGTAGCAGTCAGTCAGTGCGGAGTGTTGGGGGTAAATCCCCTACTCGGCGGTGTGGCAGTTTTTTGTTATTTTCTTAAGCTGCCGCAAGAGGTGAACCTGACGATTTGTAGAATCTGTGGGCAGAAGGTGAAGCGTGGCCAGGGTGCCAATGTTGGCACCACGGCCCTGCGTCAACATATGCAGTGTCACCATAAAGTGGCCTGCGAGAACCGTGGCTCCGATGTGGTGGTGGTCCAGCCTGCCGCAGCAACCGCTGCATCACCCAGTGGCACGCACCCGATTTCAGGCAGTCAAGGCTCCAGCACCTCAGCCGAAGAGCTGTCTGTTCTTCCCATCATCTGCTGGTCCTGATGCTCCTGCTCCTCCTACTCCTCAGTCATTCTGTCAACAATCGATCACCGAAGCGATTGCCAAGAGACAACAGTATGCGTGCACTCATCCAAGCTTGAATGTGCTCCTGGCCAAGTTGCTGGTGCTGCAGTCCCTCCCTTTCCAAGTAGTGGACTCTGCACTTTTCAGAGAACTGATGGCTTGTGTCGAACCGAGGTGCAGAGTCCCAAGCCTTCATTTCTTTGCCAAAAAGGCAGTACCAGCCCTGCACACGTATGTAGAACAGAAGGTGGGCCAGTCCTTAAGCTGTCGGTGTCTGCCAAAGTGCACGACGGCGCCGATGTGTGGAGCTGTAACTACGGTCAGGGACAATACATGTCCTTTACGGTCCACTGGGTGAATGTCGTTCCTGCACAGGCACACCAGCAACTTGGCCAGGTGACGCCGCTTCCGCCTCCACGTTCTCACGCCGTTGGTCCTGCAACAATGTCCACCTCTGCCTCCTCATTCTCCACCGTGTCCTCAGCCTCTAATGCAGGGACAATTCACAGTGCCCCTCCAGCATACCACATGTGCAGGGCACGGTGGTGTCACACTGTTCTGCACCTTGTTTGCCTGGGCAAACTGAGTCACACAGGGGAGGAACTGCTCTGTGTCATTCATCAAGAAAAAAAATCCTGGCTTTCACCGCGACAACTAAAAATTGGAACCATGGTGACCGACAACGGGAAGAACATGGTGTTGGCGCTGCGTCAAAGAGGGCTGAGCCATGCGCCCTGCATGGCACGCGTGTTCAATCTGGTTGTCAAGCGGTTCCAGAAGCCTTCCACCCATCTGCAAGACATTCTAATAATGGCCTGGAAACTTTGCAATCACTTCAACCACTCGTACACCGCAAAGCACACCCTCCTTGAGCTGCAGCGGCAGAACAGAATCCCCCAACATAGGCTGATATGCGACATTTCCACCCATTGGAATTCCACCCTCCATATGTTGGACCAACTATATGAACAGAGAACGACCATAAACAAATTATTAATGATCCAAGCGGACAGGAGTACTCCAAGAGGAGCAGGAGCAGCCAGAGGATCTACAGGGCAATGGGGAAAATGAGGCAGAGGACCCAGACACACTGTGGCAGTATGCAGTGGAGATGAAGGCAGGGAGTCTCTCCGAGTCATTGGCACAAGTGGCCCGATGCATGCTTACTTGCTTGCGTAGTGACAGCAGAATTGTCACCATTCGGCAGAGGGATGACTTCTGGCTCTCCACCTTGATGGACCCTTGCAACCATTCCAAAATGATGGCCTTTCTTATACCCGAGTGGGAGGACGAACTGAACTACTATAGAGACATCCTATATAGTCAGTTGGCCGCTGCCTATCTGCGCCATCGTCCATCCTCTTGCATGTCTGACCGGGGGGCTCTCTGTGCTCACGTTCCTCTGCCATGGCTGCTGTGGCAGTGTGGGGGGGGGGGGGGTAGGAACAGTACCAGCTTCATCAGCAGCAACCTGAGTCTAGAGTCGCTGATGATCAGCTTTCTTCACCCGCCTAGTGAAAAATATCACTCTATCACTCACCGGCAGCAGCAGCTAGACCTGGAGCCAGGACCTGAACCAGCAGGTGGTGGCATACTTGGACAACACCCTGCCACCCCACATTGAAGATCCGCTGGACTACTGGGCAGCCAAACTGGATTTGTGGCCACAACTGGCAGAGTTTGCCCTGGAAAAGCTGTCCTGCTCGGCCAGTAGTGTGGCATCAGAGCGGGTGTTTAGTGCGGCAGGGGGCCATAGTTACCCGAAGAATAACTCTCTTGTCCACCCAAAATGCGGAGAGACTGACCTTTGTCAAGATGAATAAGGCGTAAATCAACCTGGATTTCCACCCACCAATGCCTGATGCATCAGACTAGATCATCCATGGTGCCACACCAACACTTTGACAAAAGAGACCGTTTTTTTCTGGCTACCTGCCTCAGCTACTATTCTGATGCTGCCACCCGCCTGATGCCACACATCCGATGCCAAGTGCTCCTTCTTCACCCACCATCTTCAGCTGGTACTAGTATTGCCACCCACCTCCCCACTCTGTCACTGGGTCACTCTGTGGTCTCCTGATGCTGCAGCCACCTCCACACTGTCACTTTGCCACTCTGTGGCCTCCTGATGCTGCTGCCACCTACACACTGTCACTTTGCCACTCTGTGGTCTCCTGATGCTGCTGCTACCTCAACACACTGTCCTTGTACCACCCTGAGGCCTCCTCTTGATGCTGCCACCTCCACACTCTCCTCATGCTGCTTCCACCTCACCACTATGTCATAGGGCCACTCTGTGGACTTCTTATGCTTTTCCCATCCTCCCCACTTTATGACTAGGTCACTATTTTGCCTTTCGGCCTGGCTGACCTCATCCTTTATTTGACCCTTCTTCTGATCTGTCAGAAGGAAGGAAACATGAGATGCACAGCGGATCCTGTCTATGTAACAGCTGTAAGGCCTGCATGACATGGTTTCTATTTTGCATCAGAATTGGCTTATGACTTGGTAGCCAAAAGCAGGAGTGGGTACAAAACACAGAAGACATGCAAATATTCCATTTACGTGTAATCTTTGTTTTGGATCCACTCCTGTTTTTTTGGGCTTTAGCAATACTGATGGATTACTGGCCAAATGCTGACCAAGTGAAGGCAGATGCTCCACAGACAGGATCCGTTTTTGGGGGTTATTGTTCTGACGGATCAGAGGAAGGGCAAAATAATCAGTGACGTCAACACAAACTTACTGCTGACACCCTCTCACTCTGTCGGGGGGGGGGGGGCTCTACTTGTTTAAGCGTTTAATAGAACAGGTTATGTAGACATCTATGTGGAATTGGCTGCCGACCGTGTAAAAGGAGAGCACTTCTTCTTGACGCTAATATTGACCTGTAAGACTGAGTTCACATTTAAGTTATTTGGTCAGTTTTGGCCCAGTAACTGCCCAAATAAGTGAAGTATGCAGTGATTCTAAGAGCGACACCTGTCATCTGCGAGTCATACTGACTCACATTATTGTTTCAGTACCACACCAGACTCCCTATGTGTTTTACTGCAAGGCACAATGTTCTACACCACTATAAAGGCTCTCTGCAGCCTTTTTTTTTTTAATTAGCTCATCTCTAATTCTAACCCCTAACTTTTTTGTACTTATGTGTATGAGCTGTATCAGGGCTCATTTTTTGTGGGGTTATCTGTACTTCTCAGTGATATGATTTTCAAGTTTGTGCAATGTTTTAATCACTTTTTATTATAAAAAAAATTTAGGGAGATGAAGTGACAAAATTTTTTAATTTTTTTTCTCTCCTTTAAGAAATTTGTCGTATGAGATAAATATTGTTATATTTTAATAGTATGGGTGTTTTTGCATGTGGTGATGCCCATGATGTTTATTTTTTTTTATTGGTTAAGGAATTTTATTTTGGGGAAAGGGAGGTGATTTGAACTTTTGTACTTGTTTATATTTTTAAAAACGTAATTTTTAAATTAAATTTTTTTAAGTCAGTCTGGGTGACCTTAACTGGCAATCATTAGATTAGCCATCACCAAACACAATGGGCAAATAGCTATCATAGAACGCTGCATATACAATATACCAATACAGTGCTGCCACCTGCCTGCCTGTATTGGTATATTTTAGTAATAGCTACTGAAGCCTGCTTGAGGCTTCAGGCTATTACTATAACCGTAACAGGTTCCAGACCGATCAGATGCCGTGGTCACATTTGACCACAGCATCTGAGGGTTTATATGTATGTGATCAACCGTAGGGCTGATCGCATACATCCACTGCGAGTCTCTGCTGTTTGAAACAGCAGAAACCTGGCGACTATAGCACCTGCGAGCTAGTGCCATCTTTAAAGTGTATGGCGGAGGTCTCCAAGGGGTTAAACATGGTGTCTGCTCAATAGCTGAGCATGCTCCATAGCTGGACATATGCTGACAGTGTATGTGATGAACAACAACCCTAATCATTGAGAGTTAACCCCTTGGATACTGTGATCAATTGTGGAGGGAGGCCGCTTTTTCGGGGATCAAACATCCCCAACCTCCCCATGTGACAAGATCATAGGAGATTGTCAGTAGCTATGGGAGCCGGTCATATTCTGAAAGCTTTCATGCCTGCTATAGTAAAACTCATTTAAAGCCATGCCTCGGATAGAGCAGGGCTTAATAGGAACATTGTGATTTTACCATAGGTTCCAGTACTGTTTGATTGCAGTTTGTGATATAAACAATGTAACGTTCAGATGTTCATTAGAGTCACTGTGCTCAAAAACAATTTCATTTAATAAAGAATGGTGTAACTATCAAATTTCTAATTACTTCAATTTCAAAAACATGCCTGCATCTACCTGAAAAAAGCTGTAAATTCATGGCCACTATGGGTCTCACTTCCACCTAATTTGTAGTCCACTATCCATTATCAGGCAAGATCCGTAGTAACAGACACAGAAGATGGCTCACAGAAAAAGGGGGTTTGTCAGAGCTAATTGAGATCCTGAGCCTGATAACAGAACTGCTTCTACACAGCTTATGAAAATTGTAGGAGCCTCCTGTGTGTCCGTAAGTGTGATTTCCCCTTATTTGTTCTGTGTGCTTCAGAGCTGAAAAAACTGTTGGAAGTGAGGGAAAAGATGTCACAGCAGTGCTGGCAGAATCCAGAGAAGGAATATGCCCCTTGCTTCTGAGTGAAATGCATCTAACTGTGCAGCTGAAACAGGGAATAATATGGCTGATAGAGACATTAGGGGAGCCCCCCAAAAAACGATTCCTTCACATTGTACAATAAGCACAGTCGTTATGTGAACAATCATGCAATCTCAGGTCTGCTTTAGAGTTAAAAGTTTACCTTTTTTTTTTTTTTTTTTTACAAATAAACTAAAAACAAACATCAAAGGCATTGTAACATCTAAATATGCCCAGTAAATACTGTAAAAAATCATTGTGCCCAAATTGCTGTTTTTGGTCGCTTCACCTCCCCCCAAAATGTTATCGGTAAAAATTATAGCTTGCTTGCAAAAAGACCTTTAACAGCTACATAGATGGTAACATAAAAAAGTAATGGTTGTCAGAATATGACAATGCAAACAGAGTTAATTTTTAACCCCTTCCTGAATTTTCCTTTTTGAGTTTTTATAATATTTCATAATATTTTTTTATTTTTCCGTTCACATTGCCATATGAGGGCTTGTTTTTTGAAGGATAAGTTGTACTTTCTAATTGCCATTTAATACTGTATACAATGTTGTCAGAAACAAATTCAGAATTGGACGGAAACGGCGGGAATAATGCCACTAAAGTAATATGGGTTTTATTTTTACTGTGGTTAAACTGACTTGTCAACTTGATTCTCCGAGTCAGTACAATTACAGCGATGCCATAATTATTTAGCATTTTTTTTACGTGTTTTAATAAAAAAAAAATCTTTGCATTGCCATATTCTGATACCCATAACTTTGTGATAGTTATATCTACAGAGCTACACGAGGGCTAATTTTTTGATGGCCACTCTGTAGTTTTTATTGATGTCATATTGGAGTGTGTAACATTTTTAGCACTTTTTATTCAATATTTTTGAGGTGTGAAAAGGCAAAAACGGCATGTAGGCCATTTTGTTTTTGTTTCCCCCCCTCCCCGTTATGACGTTCACTGTATGAGATAGATAAACTTATTTTTTAATAGCTTATTTTAATTTAGGAGAAAAGGGGGGTGCTTTGAATTTTTATATTCATTTTCTATCTATTTTTTTAAACTTTTTTTTTACACTTAATTAAGTCTGCTTAGGGTCCATTCACACGTCCGTAGTGTATTGCGGATCCGCAATACACCCGGCTGGCACCCCATAGAAATGCCTATTGCGGACAAGAATAGGACATGTTCTATTTTTTTCCGGAGCCTCGGACCGGAAAATCGGCGGCGCGCTCCGGAAATGCGGATGCGGATAGCACACTTTGTGCTGTCCACATCCTTTCCGTCCCCATAGAGAATGAATGGGTCCGCAATTTGCAGAACGGATGCAGACCCATTATTATAGAAGTGTGAATGGTGCCTTAGGGTCTTGAATATGTGATCGTCTGATTGCTTCTTGCACAGACTGCAATGAATTTCCATTGCAGCCTGTGGGAGATATTGTTTTGCAATGAAGCCTTTAAAGTCGCAGGGCTCCATAGGAGTATCACTGTAGCAGGCATCAGAGCCTCTAGCAGGCTCAAGGTTACCACAGCAAATAAATGGCTCCCCCCCAATTTCAGTTCGGGAGAGCCGTTTGGCAAAAAAAATTCTCAGATGTCTCGGTTTATTGTGACCACGATCTGAGGGGTTAAATGTCTGTGATCAGCATCATCACTGATCATAGACATAAGCTTAGGGAGTCTGCTGTGTAAAATAATAGGCAACCAGTAACTATGGCACCCCACTCCGCTGTGGAGCATACTCCACCTTAAAAAATTTGACTTGTGCCATAGACTTACAGCACAAGTCGGGAAGGTGTTAAACATTTTTAAAACATAGCAAAAATTTATTTTGATATTGCTTGAATTGTACTTGTTACCAACCCATGACGTGGCATGACAGCAAAGGGTTACTCTGTCTTCAGTCAGTCTTGTTTGCATATTCCACTTAGGCTACAAATTGAGGATAAATCACAACACAGTCCACACACACCCAAATACATGGTGCTGTTGCCACCACCCATCGTTACAGCAAATGAGATGCTGATCTGTTGCACAAGCAAAATAACCTTAAAGGGGTTGTCCGAGTTCAGAGCTGAACTCGGACATTCCTCCATTTTCACCCCGGCAAGCCCCCCTGACTTGAGCATCAGAGCAGTTCATGCTCCGATGCTCTCCTTTGCCCTGCGCTAAATCGCGCAGGGCAAAGGAGCGCATCGGAGCATGAGATGCTCCGATGCTAGCCTCAGGGGGGCTGCCTGGGTGAAAATAAGGATATGTCCGGGTTCAGCTCTGAACCCGGACATCCCATTTAAAGAGGGTGTCCTACGGGAAAAAAAAATTGTACAATCTTCAATCCAGTACCCATATCTGAATACTTTTGTAATTGCATGTAATTTAACATTTTGTATAGCCACTGAGTTATTCAATAAAATGTATCTGTATAGCGCCACCTGCTCTTTGTTCTTTTTCTTATTTCTTTGAGACGCTCATTAAGAAGGCCGCACATGCTCAGTTTCATCTTACAACTGCCTCCTGAGTTATGATAGGGAGAGCATAGACACGCCCCTGAGCTGCAGCAGAAAATACAATCCCCCTGAGCTGTCAGCTTGATAGAAATCTAGCAGAACAATTATTGGTAAAATCTCTGGATGTGAGGTACAGGGCTGGTTCTAGCTTTGTTATAAAGAAGGTGACATGTACTTTATGATGTCTGATTTTCATTTTTGACTTTTTTCATGGGATAACCCCTTTAATAAGCAAAATCAAAATTGAAGCAGAAGTTGCCCCTCATTTTCTGATTTCTCTAAACCTCCTTATTTGTAACTAGGTATACAGTATAAAAATGCTAGCTATTACGTAATTTACTCAGGTAATTCTGAATAATGTAGTACCCCAGATGTCATGATTGATAACTAAAATATATATATTTTTTTCAGTCAATTTTGGATTTATGATTTAGAGACGGTAGATATTTTCTTATAACATTTTACAAGATTCAAAATGGTGTTTTCTCTCCCAGACTGCTTGTGTCCTGTAATTGTTAATCGTTGGCAGACCCCATCAACGTTACACAATGACCATTCTCAAGCTAGCTGCTAGGCATTTTGAACAATTTAAGATAGATGTGGCTGAAAAGGTTGGGGTGGGGGCATGGCTTCTGGGGGGGGGGGGGGAGCATGAGCATTTCCAGGCAGTGCTTGCATGTGTTTAGGAGCTTGTGCCTTGTTAGCTAATACATTACACCAATCAAGGCAAGTTATCTTAAGCTACAATTAATCTGCTCTCTGGCATGTGTTGATAGGAAAGCATCATGCTGTTTCTTAATTAAAAGCAAACGGATTAAAAAATGATTAATAACAGTATTAAATATTCACCCAAACTAAAAGCTTTGGGATTCCTGGTTAAATCTTGCTTTGTGCAGGATTTTACAGCAAGTGTAATTTCTTTCCAGATATTTTCTATTTAATTTCTTCCTTTTTTGCACACTGTTCATTCTAACTGCTTTTACATAAGATATATTTTAAATCATAATACCCCAATATTAGTGCATAGCCTGTCCCTAGGCTGATAAGAAAAGATGTGCTAGTTTTTTATGCAGTATTTATCTTTTTTTCATTTCCATGTTCACAATTGTAAGCAATGGTCAGTAAAAGGGTTATAATAGTTTATGATAAAAATGTTTTCCAAATAGTACCATATTTGTATGTAGCGTGTATTACTTTAATTCCTGTGGAGTCGTAATGTAGCTGAATCTAAGAAAACAGACGTGTCATCTGAGTTAATTTGAAAATGTAATTTAATGACAGTGTTATGAGATGTAATTTATTGGTGCTGTCCATGTAGTATGCTGTGTATGCTATCTGTGTTATCTACAGAGTTTGTGTTGTGGCAAATGACCATGCTATGGCCAAATTTGTAAGAAAAATACACAGTTACACTTATAACCAAGTCAATCCTTTATATAACACCAATGTATCATCCAGTGCTTTACACTGTTCAGTGTTAGGCCCCTTTCACAGGAGCGAGTATTCTGCGCGGATGCGATGTGGGAGGTGAACGCATTGCACCCGCACGGAATACTGACCCATTTATTTCTATGGGGCTGTTCACATGAGCGGTGATTTTCACGCATCACTTGTGCGTTGCGTGAAAATCGCAGCATGGGGGGTTGTTTTATTGTCTTATGGAAAAATGAAAAATTGTAACACCGAATGTAATTGACTTGTAATCAAAAGCTTGTACTTTTCTTATTGGTGGTACTAAAAAAACAAATAAAAAAAACAAATCGCAGCATGCTCCTCTTTGTGCGTTTTTCACGCAACGCAGGCCCCATAGAAGTGAATGGGGTTGTGTGAAAATCGCAAGCATCCGCAAGCAAGTGCGGATGCGGTGCGATTTTCACACACGGTTGCTAGGAGACGATCGGGATGGAGACCCGATCATTATTATTTTCCCTTATAACATGGTTATAAGGGAAAATAATAGCATTCTGAATACAGAATGCATAGTAAAACAGCGCTGGAGGGGTTAAAAAAAAAATTCTAAATAATTTAACTCACCTTAGTCCACTTGATCGCGTAGCCCGGCATCTCCTTCTGTCTCCTTTGTTGAATAGGACCTGTGGTGAGCATTAAGTACAGTTACAGGACCTTTGATGACGTCACTCCGGTCATCACATGGTACGTCACATGATCTTTTACCATGGTGATGGATCATGTGATGACCGGAATGACGTCATCAAAGGTCCTGGAATGAATGCTCACCACAGAAGGAGACAGACGAGATGCCGGCAGCGGCAGCAAGTGTAGTAAGGCGAGTTAAAAAAAAAATATATATTTTTTTTTAACCCCTCCAGCGCTATTTTACTATGCATTCTGTATTCAGAATGCTATTATTTTCCCTTATAACCATGTTATAAGGGAAAATAATTCAATCTACAGAACACCGATCCCAAGTCCAAACTTCTGTGAAGTTCGGGTTTGGGTACCAAACACGCACAATTTTTCTCACGCGAGTGCAAAACGCATTACAATGTTTTGCAATCGTGCGGAAAAATTGCGGGTGTTCCCGCAACGCACCCGCACATTTTCCCGCAACGCCCGTGTGAAAGAAGCCTTAGGCTTCATGCGCACACCTGTATCCATATTTAACCCCTTAAGGACTCCATTTCACCTTAAGGACCAGGCCATTTTTTGCAAATCTGACCAGTGTCACTTTAAGTGCTGATAACTTTAAAACGCTTTGACTTATCCAGGCCATTCTGAGATTTTTTTTTATCACATATTGTACTTCATGACACTGGTAAAATGAAGTAAAAAAAATTCATTTTTATTTATAAAAAAATACAAAATTTACCAAAAATTTTAAAAAAATTGCAAATTTCCAAGTTTAAATTTCTCTACTTCTATAATACATAGTAATACTTCTAAAAATAGTTATTACTTTACATTCCCCATATGTCTACTTCATGTTTGGATCATTTTGGGAATGATATTTTATTTTTTGGGGATGTTACAAGGCTTAGAAGTTTAGAAGCAAATCTTGAAATCTTTCAGAAATTTTCAAAAAACCAATTTTTAGGGACCAGTTCAGGTCTGAAGTCACTTTGCGAGGCTTACATAATAGAAACCACCCAAAAATGACCCCATTCTATAAACTACACCCCTCAAGGTATTCAAAACTGATTTTACAAACGTCGTTAACCCTTTAGGTGTTCCACAAGAATTAATGGAAAATAGAGATACAATTTCAAAATTTCACTTTTTTGGCAGATTTTCCATTTTAATAATTTTTTTCCGGTTACAAAGCAAGGGTTAAAAGCCAAACAAAACTCAATATTTATGACCCTGATTCTGTAGTTTACAGAAACACCCCATATGTGGTCGTAAACAGCTGTACGGGCACATGGCAGGGCGCAGAAGGAAAGGAATGCCATACGGTTTTTGGAAGGCAGATTTTGCTAGACAGTTTTTTTTTACACCATGTCCCATTTGAAGCCCCCCTGATGCACCCCTAGAGTAGAAACTCCAAAAAAGTGGCCCCATTTTAGAAACTACGGGATAGGGTGGCAGTATTGTTGGTACTAGTTTAGGGTATATATGATTTTTGGTTGCTCTATATTACACTTTTTGTGAGGCAAGATAACAAGAAATAGCTGTTTTGGCACAGTTTTTATTTTTTGTTATTTACAACATTCATCTGACAGGTTAGATCATGTCATATTTTTATAGACCAGGTTGTCACGGATGCGGCGATACCTAATATGTCTACTTTTTTTTTATTTATGTAAGTTTTACATAATGATTTCATTTTTGAAGCAAAAAAAAAATCATGTTTTAGTGTTTCCATAGTCTGAGAGCCATAATTTTTTCAGTTTTTGGGCGATTACCTTGGGTAGGGTATGATTTTTGCGGGATGAGATGACGGTTTTATTGGCACTATTTTGGGGTGCGTGTGACTTTTTGATCGCTTGCTAATTATTACACTTTTTGTGATGTAAGGTGACAAAAAATTGTTTATTTAGCACAGTTTTTATTTTTTACGGTGTTCATCTGAGAGGTTAGGTCATGTGATATTTTTATAGAGCCGGTAGATACGAACGTGGCGATACCAAATATGTATACTTTTTTTTTATTTATGTAAGTTTTACACAATAACAGCTTTTTTCAAACAAAAAAAATGATGTTTTAGTGTCTCCATATTCTGAGCCATAGTTTTTTTTTTTTTTTGGGCGATTGTCTCAGGTAGGGGTTTATTTTTTGTGGGATGAGGTGACGGTTAGATTGGTACTATTTTGGTGGGCAAATGCCTTTTTGATCGCTTGCTGTTGTACTTTTTGTGATGTAAGATGACAAAAAAAAAGGGTTATTTAGCACAGTTTTTATTTTTTACGGTGTTCATCTGAGGGGTTAGGTCATGTGATATGTTTATAGAGCCGGTCGATATGGACGCGGCGATACCTAATATGTATACTTTTTTTTTTATTTATGTAAGTTTTACACAATAACAGCTTTTTTCAAACAAAAAAAATGATGTTTTAGTGTCTCCATATTCTGAGCCATAGTTTTTTTTTTTTTTTGGGCGATTGTCTCAGGTAGGGGTTTATTTTTTGTGGGATGAGGTGACGGTTAGATTGGTACTATTTTGGTGGGCAAATGCCTTTTTGATCGCTTGCTGTTGTACTTTTTGTGATGTAAGATGACAAAAAAAAAGGGTTATTTAGCACAGTTTTTATTTTTTACGGTGTTCATCTGAGGGGTTAGTTCATGTGATATGTTTATAGAGCCGGTCGATATGGACGCGGCGATACCTAATATGTATACTTTTTTTTATTTTGTATACCTAATATGTATACTTTAACTGTATTTGGGGAAAATGACGTTTTTGTTTATTTTTACTTGAAACACAAAATTTTTTCAACTTTTTTTTCACTTTATTTTTTGTCCCACTTTGGGACTTGAACTTTGGGGGGTATATTAATTTACAATGCATTCCAATACTTCTGTATTGGAATGCATTGGCTGTATGAGTAATACTGTGTGTATTACTCATACAGCTTTCGGGGCCTGTGAGATCCATGGGGCTGGATCTCACAGGCTCTTCATCGGAAGGCAGCGCGATGCCTTCCTTAGACATCGCACTGCCTTCCATGCCATCGGGTCCCCCCCACAGCCGCATGGGGACCCGATGGCACCGCCGCACAGCCGCTGCAACCGCAGGTAAAGCCGCAAACTGCAGGTCACATGACCCCCCCGGCATTGTGACAGGATGCCCGCTGAATGATTTCAGCGGGCATCCTGTTCCGATTAACCCCCGCCATGCAGCAATCGCGGTTTAAACCCATGACGTACCGGTACGTCATGCGTCCCTAAAGGGTTAACGGCTATGTACACCTTTGGAGGCAATTTTTGTTTATGATTGCATTTTACTCATTTTTGGCTAAAAATCATATTTTCAATTGGCCTTTATTAAAAATATTGAGACATTCTGTCTCAAAAGGTTAACTGTTTTTCTAACTGTGTGACTGGTACATTCACTTTCACTTTGTGCCGGTCATCTAATAAACATTATCTCTAAACTACTAAGAGGTCAAAACACTTATTTAAGCTAAATTCTTATCAGTCAGATAAGAACTGAGCTATATTGAGTGTTTATAATGTGAGAGAGCAGAGATATGGAGCCTGTCAGCTCCCGAACTGATGGAAAAGAGGCAGGCTGCTACTAGAGCATCTCAGCTATGTACAAAAAAGGGCCCCATATTTTTAATAAAGATAATTTGAAAAAAATGAGTTTTAGCTCTAAATAGAGTACAGTAAAAAAAAATGCCCCCAAAGGTGTTCTTAGCCTTTAAGGATACCACCACAAATTTCATAGGAAGCCAGTTACCTTATCAGTATGCTTTCTGAAGTGTGGGTGGAATACCAAGTTCTTGGAGGAAACCCACTCAACTACAGCAGAAACGTACAAACTCCAAGGCTGCAAGAAAACTGGGGATGGTCTTGCATGATGGTATTGCTGTCTGGTATTGATTTGTGTATACAGTGAAATATTTTAATACTCCAACACCAGTGACTCAGTGGGGTCAACTTAGAGGTTGGCCATTTTATAGTTAAATGTGTTAAGTAGTGTGTATTTAGAGAAGTATATATTCATAAATATATCAATTTTTGATGTCTCATTTTCTTTATTAGTAAAGCCTTGACCCCTCATTCAACCAGCCTTCAGTCCCATCTGAATGGTGCTCCTGTCTTTAAGATGACTGCTGAAGGAGGGGCATGTATTCATACACATTTCTTAACATTAGCGATAAATTGACAATCCCTTCAATCCACAATGGAGATAATTCAAGGAAATGGAGATACAACTTGACTAGATATTTCTTACATGACATTAAAAATTCTTCTTAGCAGATTGCTTCTCAGCATCAGGTCACAGAGTGTCAGTGTCTCACCGTACACTGTAGTAGCAATAACGTCTGATTAAAATACTAATGTTAAACAGAAGCCTTTTTAGGTGTTTTTTGTGGGCGTAGTCCATATCTGATCATAGTTGATATCCTATCCATGATTTCTAAGAACAGGCCTATCCTAAACCTGTCATACATAATAGATGTAGGTCGGTTGAATCTGCTGAGTTCAACAAGACTGGACCTTCATCTGAGGTGTATGGGTACCTGCTTGCTCTTACTTGATGACAGAGAAGTATCATGTTATTGGATTTTAAAATGTCCAGTCCTTCTGTTCTCAAGAGATAAACCACTGCCAGAAGTGTTTTTGGCAGCAACTTTCGCCTCTCTCTCCATTCAGAATACATGCACCCTCAGCTCAGCTGTGTCTGGGAGAGGGGAAGGGGGGTTGGCTATCAAGATCTTATCCGTAATCTTATCTGTTTTTAGCCATAACATCCCTGTTTTCTTTTGTGTTTTCGGCATTGTCCACCACCTGCGATTTAGGCCATAGTCACATAGTGCAGATCTGATTTGTTTCTAGCCAAGAAATGTATAAAGGAAATGCATGAGGCATGTTCACACAGCGGATTTTACATGTGTATTTTAGCAACAAAATCTGCCAGAAGATCTATGTCTCATCGTTTTTCCTTGCAGTCGTGTGTATGGTTGTAGCAAAAAGGGACATTGAGCTAATCCACGGTCAGATCTTCATTTGAAGCCAATGGTTGATTAATTTCAATTAATATATATTAGGTTCTGGTTTTCTGTTGTTCTTATGTAAATTAAGCTACAGTAATTTATTGAAAAGTCTTGCAAATTTTGGTATTTGCATTATACAGCAGTAAGAGTGAATTAATTTATTGTATAATAGCTCAGGAACTAAGCACCCTTGTCCTTTAAGAAGTTGTATGATGGGTTAGGGTTATGAAAATGTACATGTGTTTCTCTGTATTCGGCACTGGACCTTTGTGTTCATGGCACCATGCATTGTACCAAGCATTATATTGGAATTAAGATTTGCCCTAAGTGTATGTTTGCTGGCCATCTTCTACAGCTGCATTCAGTAAACAGCTATCCTGCATGTAAGAATATATCAAAATCTTGGGCCTTCTTATTTACATTAAAGATTACATACTTAAATATATTCACATAGTAAACAGAATATTTCGCACTCAAATTCTGTGTTAAGAAAAGCACATTCTCTTCTTACAGCAGTCTTGTGTCCTGTTTTATATCACATAGGATAATGTATGCAAAGCTCCCCAGGCTGCACTTTTCTGCATTACAATAGGTTTATGATGTAGTTAATCATAGCAGCTCACTATGGGATTTTACTGTATGAATGGTAAAGCATCACTTTTAAATCTTGGCACAAACATTTTCTTAGTTGAGGTGGATTTGCTAGCTGTTATAAACAGTGGATTCCTCTGGTATTAATAAAACAAATATACATTGCAAGGGATGGCAGAGCTTTCAATAATGTTTTTACATTTTTTTGTTTGGAAGATTTTTTTTGTACTTTCTTTTACATTTCAAATTAAAAAGTGCATACAAATATTTGACGTGTTTTCCCAAGGGCTCTTGAACCATTGAAGACATTTTATAGAAATAAAATTGTCCAGGGTAGCCAATATATCTAGAAATGTACTGCTAGACCCTAAATATTTTGCCGCTAAGTACTGTACTCCACAGTCCCTTAGAAGAAATTTGACTGGTGGTCACACATGTGTACCACCACTCCATTCTCATAGGTAACTCCAGGACTGCCATTTTCATGATCGCTGGGTGTGCCAGTTATTTTAATATAATTTCTTTATTGAAAACTAGAATGAATACAAGACAGAAAGTCTGACACATCTCTAACAGTAAGGTAGAGTTACAGAGTTCATAATAGAATTGTGCTGTAGTTCACATAACGATAACCCCTATTCGTCTTTCCTGCTGTAACTCTAAAAAAAAAAAAAGTTACAAAAAGACATACAATACAGAAACACCATATTGGGAGAGCAGAAGGACACTGTAGCTAAAATATCGAAGAATATATATCTATCAGATAGCGTCTACTAAAAAGGCTAAGCTTCATGAGTAAAAGAATACATCTCAGATACTTTTCAATGCAAACTACCTCCTAACCAGATAACCCAGAGAAGCCCTGAAGTCAGTGCAGGGACCCCACAGAGGGGAAAGGTCTAAGGGGATTATTTACTAACAGAAATACATCTATATTATGCATATGTATAGCGCAGATTGCAGCCCAAAGGTTCTTTGCACTGCAGTTTGCGATTATTATTATAATTTTTTTCTTTTTCCCTGCTCACGACTGGTCTGAAAAAGTTGGCGGGGAAAGGGGACGGTAAGCTGGCATAGAGATCAGTGCCTCTGCATAACTTCAGCAGATCCTCCGCCAGCGCAGGACCTTATTAAGACCGCCTAAATAATTAACTGTCTCTGCTGTAGGATCCTAGGGTAACCATTCTCATAGCAATAACACAATATCTAAACTTTTTTTTTTTTATCTGGGTAACTGGGCCCAGGAACATAGAAGCACAACCTTTATGTTAATTTGGACTTTAATCTTATACAATGTGTTAAATAAGAAGATAGCATCTTCCCAGAGACTTTTAACTAGGGGGCAACTGTATTCTATTAACTCCGCTCTCCCCCACTTCTCCAGAAAAGTATCCGAACAATTAGGAAACATAGCTCTGAGTAATGCTGGAGTTCTGTAAAAGCTTGTCAGGATTTTATAACTGTTTTGCTGGATCCAACAAGAAATAGAGAGTTTTTGTTGGAAAGCCCTATCCCAGTCTGATTTGGAATAAGGCACTCCTCACTCCCATGCCTTGATAAATAATAGCAGAGGATGTTGCCCCCTCCAAGAGTAGGCCATGAACCACTGAGATCAGGTGAACAGTGGAAGTCGTGCATAGACTTTCAAGTTTGATTGTTTGCCCTGAAAAGGCAAGCAACCCAATTTTGGAGATGATTGTACATGTACCAAGCACTTTAGGGAGGGAGAGACCCTTGAAATACACTGCCTGTCCAAAAAAAAAAGTTGCCACCAAAAAAAAGCCTTTTGCTTTGATTACGGCATGCATTCGCTGTAGCATTGTTTTGATAAGCTTCTGGAATGTCATAAAATTTATTTCCATCCAGTGTTGCATTAATTTTTCACCAAGCTCTTGCATTGATGATGGTAGAGTCTGACTGCTGCGCAGAGCCTTCTCCAGCACATCCCAAAGATTCTCAATGGGGTTAAGGTCTGGACTCTGTGGTGGCCAATCCATGTGTGAATCTGATGTCTCATGCTCCCTGAACCACTCGTTCACAATTTGAGCTCGATGAATCCTGGCATTGTCATTTTGGAATATGCCCGTGCCATCAGGGAAGAAAAAAATCCATTGATGGAATAACCTGGTCATTCAGTATGTTCAGGTAGTCAGCTGCCCTCATTCTTGGAGCACATACTGTTGCATTTTCTTCTGGTTCGCCTCACTGATTAGTGGTTTTCTTACGGCTACACAGCTGTTCAGTCCCAATCCCTTGAGTTCCCTTTGCATTGTGCGTGTGGAAATGCTCTTACTTTCACTATTAAACATAGCCCTGAGTTCTACTGTTGTTTTTCTTAGATTTGATTTCACCAAACGTTTAAGTAATCGCAGATCACGATCATTCAGGATTTTTTTCCCGCCACATTTCTTCCTCGAATATGATGAGTCCCCACTATCCTTCCAGTTTTTAATAATGCGTTGGACAGTTCTTAACCCAATTTTAGTAGTTTCTGCAATCTCCTTAGATGTTTTCTCTGCTTGATGCATGCCAATGATTTCACCCTTCTCAAACAGACCAACATCTTTTCCACGACCACGAGATGTGTCTTTCAACATGGTTGTTTAAGAAATGAGAAGCAGTTGCCAGCTGAAAGATAATCGCCCATGCAGTAATTTTCCAATAGGAGGCTCATAACTATTTGCTTAGTTAAATCCAGGTGGCGACTTTTTTTCATTACGCCCCATGACAGCACCTGTGAGAGATCCTCCCCCTTCCGGACAGGAAACAGGAACTTCTTTAAATTGGTCCCTTGCCTTCCACTGCTCAGTTCTTTCCTGTTTCCTGTCCAGGGACAGGAGGATTTCTTTCCAGGTCTATTTTTCGGCTGCAGGACCTCTAGGGTTAAAGAGAAACCTAGTGCAGGTACCTGGTCGGCGTAAGTCTCCACTAGGAGCCGCTGAGAAGCCCGGCATCTGCTGTTTTTTTCCCTTCTTCGGTAACCATGGGGGGGATGCCTGTAGCTGCCTTGTGACCCTGCCTGCCGGCGAAGTTGCGGCGTGAGGTGGAGGTACATCTTCTCCTCTCATTGAGGCTGGCTGAGCTGGGCGTCGCACCCAAAGTGATGCGTGCGTTCCACCGGCCGGAAGGGGGAGGAGCTTAACATGGCGGGCGCTGCGCGGCCCATTTGAAAAAGGGAACGCCGGCCAGCCAGCGTGGAGGGAGCAGCAGCAGGCAGATACTGACCGGACGCCAGACGGCACCTACAGCCCTCCATTGGCCCCCCTTGAAGCAGCATTATCATGCAAGAAGAAGAGGAAGTACAACAGCGCACCGACAGACAGGAGCAGCTTTCGGAATCCAGCATGGTACTCCTGGGGGTAAGAGGAGTTAACCCCCACCATCTCCCTTTGGGGAGTTATTATTATGGTCAGGTTAGACTGATTAGGCTGTTTTATTAAATGCAGGTTAAAGAAACCCCAAGAAAAGCTTCCCACAAAACGAGAGCTAAGGAGTGTGGAATTTGCAAGCGGAAGTTGGATCCGTCTTACCCCAAAACATGTTGTCAACCATGTCTGGATAAGTTAGTGGCAGAGGAGTCGCCATCTTTATTGCAAAGTATCCAAGATTTAGTAAAAAATGAAGTCCGTTCTTCTGTGGAGGAGCTTAAAAAATCCCTGCCTAGCTCATCCAGACATAAGAGGGCCCAGGCGATAGTGGAGGATACTATTGACTCTGGGTCTGAGGAGGGCGCTATTGCAGACTCAGATTCCTCCTCTGAGGATTTGACAGGGAAACCGTTATTTAGAGCGGAAGATACGGATCTATTATTGAAGGCGGTTAGATCCACGATGGAGCTTGAGGAAGAAAAGGATTCCAGGTCTAGACCAGAGCTAATGTTTGAGAGCCTAAAGCCTAAAAAGTCTAGGGTGTTCCCCATTCAGGACTGTATCAAGGACCTGATTAAACGTGAATGGGAGAAGCCCGATAAAAAATTCTTTATCCCTAGAGCGGTCAAGAGAAATTACCCCTTTGACAAGAAGTATCAGCTTGGCAGGTGGTACCGAGGGTAGACGCTCCCGTATCTAAGATAAATAAGAAGTCAGCTCTCCCGTTTGAGGATTTAGGGTCCCTTAAAGATCCCATGGACAAAAGGGCTGATGCATACTTAAGGAAGAATTGGGAAGCTTCCACTTCTGCCTTTAAACCAAATATAGCGACTACCTCGGTGGCAAGGTCATTAAAGCTCTGGTTGGAGGAATTAGAGTCTCATATAGAGAACAAGACTCCTAGGGATCAGCTGCTGGAGGCTATACCAACTATGTCCAGTGCAGTGGACTTTATCTCTGATGCCTCCGCTGACGCATTGAGGCTTTCCGCTAGGGCGGCTGCACTGTCCAATTCAGCCAGAAGGTCGTTATGGTTGAAGGGGTGGAAGGGAGATGTAGCTTCAAAATCTAAGCTTTGTGCCCTCCCTTGCCAAGTAGATTTTTTGTTTGGGTCAGCCTTAGATGATATTTTAGATAAGGCATCTGATAAGAAAAAAGGATTTCCAGCACCGTCCTTTCCTAAACAGGGGGAGCCATTTCGGAGTAATGAAAGAAGAAAAGGTTTTGGGAATCAAAAGAAAAGGAGGGAGTGGAGATCTGATAAATCAAAAAGTGTGTTGTTTAAATCCAGACCTCAAACATCAAGTTCCACTCAACAATGACGCCAGACCCCAAGTAGGCGAAATATTACCGCAAGCGCCTGGGTAAAGGATATTATAAAGGAAGGCTATCGCCTAGACTTCAAGAGACTACCACCCAGGACATTCAAAATTACTTCATTAAACCAAAATTCCCCAAAACAGGTGGCACTTTCGGAGGAAATAAACAACCTCCTGGAAACGGCAGTCCGTGTTCCAGTCCCAAAGGACGAACAAGGAGAGGGTATTTATTCAACCCTATTTCTGGTCCCCAAGCCCAACTGTTCAGGCTGATAATAAATCTGAAGGGTCTCAACCAGTATCTGTCCTACCAGAAATTCAGGATGGAATCCATCTCCTCCACGGTCCTCCGTCTGTTCCCCAACTGTGTGATGGCCTCAATAGACATAAAAGATGCCTACTATCACGTGCTCATTCATCCTTTGTCCCAAAGATACCTGAGGGTAGCAGTGAAGATGGGAGAATCAATCGTCCATTTGCAGTTCAGAGCACTTCCTTTTGGGGTATCACAGGCGCCGAGGCTCTTCACAAAGCTGATGGCGGAGGTAATGGCAGAAGTAAGAAGGTCAGACATCATTATAATCTCATACCTGGACGACCTTCTCTTGGTAGGGCAGTCCCCAGAGCTGTTGAAATCTCAGATACAGAAGGTCCTGGGGATCCTGATGAGCCTGGGCTGGTTAATAAATTGGGACAAATCATCCCTGGTTCCAACATCCAAATGCGTTTTTCTAGGCATCCTATTAGGGGGATCCCCTAAGATAGATCTATTTGCCTCGGTTATTTTCTCTCAGCAGGGAGGATCAGTCGATAGGCACAGATGCGCTCTCACAGACATGGGGGAAGGGCCTAGTCTATGCTTTCCCTCCCATCAGCCTACTGCCCAGAGTGATCCAGAAGATCAGGGGGGGAACAGGCAACAGTGATACTAATAGCACCATTCTGGCCAAGAAGAGTCTGGTTTGCTTGGTTGAGGAGACTATCAATAGCCGATCCCTGGGTGCTTCCAGAAAGACAGGACCTATTATATCAGGGCCCTCTACATCATCCGGAAGTCAAGAACCTCCACCTGACAGCTTGGATTTTGAGAGGTCATTCTTCAGGTCTAGAGGCCTATCAGAACAAGTCATTGGGACTCTCCTAGCTAGTAGGAAAAAAGTCACCTCCGAAATCTGAGGGTATGGAAAACCTTCCTTCGGTTTGCAGGTCCAGGCTTAGACTTGAGCTCACCCAACATCCCGTTAATTTTAAACTTTTTACAGGAAGGCCTTAACAAAAATCTTAAACCCAGCACTCTCAAGGTACAGGTCTCGGCACTGAGTGTCCTGTTTGACTTTCGCTTGGCTACTCATCCTTGGGTCAAAAGGTTCATTAAAGGATCCTCTAGACTATGTCCTATAGTTAAATCTAAGTCAGCCCCATAGGACCTTAACCTGGTTCTTTCTGCTCTAACCAAGGCTCCGTTTGAGCCTCTGGGGGACATCCCCTTAAAGATGCTGTCCTATAAGACCGTATTTTTAGTGGCCATTACATCTGCCAGACGAGTAGGAGAGCTATCCGCTTTGTCCTCTTCCCCACCATATACTCAGATTCTGGAGGATAGAATTGTTTTCAAACCGGATCCTGCATTCCTGCCCAAAGTAGTGTCGGTATTCCATAAGTCTCAGGAAATAGTTCTCCCTTCCTTTTGTCAGGACCCAAAGAATGAAGGAGAAAGATCCTTTCATGCTTTAGATGTTAGAATGTGTGTCTGGCATATTTAGAGTCTACGAAGGGCTTTAGAAAAACCCTGCAGCTCTTTGTTCAGTTTCAGGGTCAGAATAGGGGCTCGAAAGTTACAAGCCGTACCTTAGCCAGATGGATCAAGAGAGCGATAGGTCTGGCATATTCACTATCAGATTGTCAGGTCCCTTCAGATTTTTCAGCCCATTCCACCAGGGCAGTAGCCTCTTCCTGGGCAGAAAAAGGGTGCACTACCATCGAACAAATCTGTAGGGCTGCAACGTGGAGTTCCCCCTCTACGTTTTACAAGCACTATAGGTTGGACCTTTCATCTGTGCAGGATATGTCTTTTGGGAGAAAGGTGTTGCAGGCTGTAGTCCCTCCCTAATTGTTATCTAATCTAGTCTCACAGGTGCTGTCATGGGGCGTAATGGAAATACTTAAATTACTCTTACCGGTAATATGTTTTCCATGATGCCATGACAGCACCTACATAATTCCCTCCCTAAATAAAAAAAAAAAAAAAAAAAAGAGGAGTGCGTATGTATATTGCAAAAAAAAAAAATCTAATATATAAAAAATCTATTCTTTAGTATTGTGCCAAAGAGGAGGTATGCCTGGCATATATTTGGCGCAGAGTTTTTTTCTGGTATGTTTTCTCGCTTGTGTTTTTAGTTTGCACTATATATAGGTGTATTGCTGGTCCCAGGAATCTTGTCAAATACTGAGCAGTGGAAGGCAAGGGACCAATTTAAAGATCTGGGAAGTTCCTGTTTCCTGTCCGGAAGGGGGAGGATCTCTCACAGGTGCTGTCATGGGCTCATGGAAAACATATTACCGGTAAGAGTAATTGAAGTATTTTTGGACAGGCAGTGTATTTCTGTGAAAGGTTTAAGTTTAATGGAGCTGTGCTGCAATAACTGTGTGAGAAGAAAGAGAAAATCTACTTTTAAATCTCCTTGTATACTAAAAGGCTTCATTCATACAATAGTGAAAAAACAGCCAGTAAATAGCTGCTGTCAAAAAGTACTATGTGGACATGTATGCACGGGGTACTATGGGGTCATTATAGATACTGGGCACTAAGGAGGCCATTATATGTACAGGGGACACTACATAAAGCCATTATATATCCTGAGGGTACTGTAGGGGGGACATAATTTATACTGAGGGCACTGTAGGGGTTGGAATTTACAAATAAGCCTTGAAAATTCATCAGTTTTTAATGGCGTTAAAAACTGATGCAAAACAGGCGTTAAAATGAATAAACGAGCAGAAATTGGATGCACATCCTGATGCAAAATGGCCATGAAAAACTGACAGTGTATCTGTTTTTAACAGCCATTATTTTTCACGTCATATGAATGTAGCCTAAGGCTAGGGCTGCACAGCAACACTGTTTGCGGCCAGGATCGCAGAGTAACTGGGATCCTGGCTTCTTAGCTGTCACACGACCAGTGTTGCCATGTAGCCCTAGCCTAATACTTCTTCATATGGGTTCAATACTATGTGAATGCTTAATTCAAGTATTACGTTTATGTCTTATTAAAGCTAAGAAGTAAGCGTGAGTTTTTATGAGTTACTCATATGTTAATCAGCCTGGGTATTCTAGATTAGATTACAAATAAACTCATGGATAGGATTTGTCAACAGCAGCTTGGCAACCCATTTCAAACTGGGGAATTTACAGCAACATAGCAACTTTATCCTGTATTGTTGATGCAGAGAAAGTAAAAGCACCCCCCATAAGGCTGAAGCCGGTTTTCATAATCTTAAAGAGGACCTTTCATCTGGCAAAAAATTGGGAACTAAGTGTCATGATCTGTACAGCACCGCTCCGTTCTCCTGCTATGCCCTCCGGTATGTTCGGTCACTTGGTTATAGTAGGAGGAGACTGCCCTTGTTCTCCTGGGCATCTTCTTCTCCCAGGATGTAGCGCTGGCCAATCACAGCGCAGAGCTCACAGCCTGGGGGAAAAAAACCTCCCAGGCGGTGAGCTCTGCGCTGCGATTGGCCAGCGGTACAGCCTGGGAGAAGAAGACACCCAGGAGAACAAGGGCAGTCTCCTCCTTCTATAACCAAGTCCCCTAAGTCACCGCCTACTATAACCAAGTGACCGAACATACCGGAGGGCATAGCAGGAGAACGGAGCGGCGCCCAGGGATAATAGTAAGTGCAGTGAGTCCCCTGGGCGCCGCTTTACAGATCATGACACTTAGTTCACAATATTATGCCAGATGAAAGGTCCTCTTTAAGAGTAATACAAAATGACTTCCAGACTCCAAATATAGCAAACAGAAACAATCCGTGAATCGACAAACCATCTCCATAACCACAATGTGTATTGTAATGTTTTAATAATAGAAGAGCTTTTACTCTTTCCGATAAAATCCAAGTCCCCATAGGTAGTTCAAAAAGCCATATAAGTGCATGTTTTCGCAGGACAAGATGCACTTTCTAGTGGCACCATTTACGGTTACATATAATGTGGTGGGAAGTAGGATAAAAAATTTGAAATGGGTTTTTAATTATAACCCCCCCCCACACACATACGATTCTACCACAGTTTTATGGGGGTTTTTTTTATACCCTTTGTGTATGTGTAAAAACGGACCTGTTATTTTTATTCTGTGGGTCAGTACAACGATACCACACACGGATACTTTCTTGCGTTTTAATACTGAAGAAAAAAAATTTAAATGTTTTTTTCTCTGCATTGCCATATTCTGACCCCCATAACTTTTTTTTATTTATGTGTACAGAGATGTGTGAGGGCCCATTTTTTGTGGGACAGTCTGTACTTTTCATTGAAATCATGGGGTGTTTATGACTTTTTGATCACTTTTTTATTCATTTTTTTGTGGGAGGAGAAGCGACCAAAAAATGCTGAATCGGCCATTTTGACTTTTTTTTCCATTTCACCATTTGCTGTATGGGATATTTTTATATTTTAATAGTATAGGCGATGCCCATGATGTAAATTTTTTATATTATTTATATATTTAAATTTTGTCAAAGGAGAGTAATATGAATTTTTATATTTTTTTATATTTTTTAAAACTTTTTAATTTTTTTTAACATTTTTTAATAGTTCACCTAGCATTGGAATTTGAGACTTACGCCAAGTTCCTTATGAAGCCCTGCCGCAGACAGGCTCTCCATAGGAACTGATGTGCGGCAGCGTAATACCACTCATAAGTACAGTTCTGCCACACACTGCATCCAGCTCCCCCAATCCTTGCTGTTGGGAGACGGTCTTTAACCTCCCAGATGCCGTGGTCACATTTGACCATGGCATCTGAGGGTTAAATGTATGCATTCAATGTTATCGTGAATCGCATGCGTTAGTCCTGGGTGGCTGCTGTTTAAAACGCTCGCGAGTGGGCACCGTTTTTAAATGCCTGTGTCGGTTGGGAAGGGGTTAATCTGTTCCATTTTTTTGTTATACAATTTTGTAATATACATGTAAGCATTAGTCTGGCATAATGCATACATAGGAGAGCAGAATAGGACAAAACATGGCTTTAGTCATGTCACCCTAACGCATGTCATGTGACCTCTGACATTAAAATAAACTGTTCAGGTATCTAACTGATGAATAACAGTTTACTGAAGAGCAGTACATACTCAGTTTTTACACAGTTTTTACAGTGTTACTGCCTGCAGCATTTCAGCATCATGTCTGTGTAGACGTAGATCTTGCATTGTTCACTGTGTTTCCTCGGTGTGTATTGTGTTTGTTAACTTACAGTTAACTAATTTACAGTTAATTAATTTACAGTTAACTTTATTAACAACATCACCTAGAGATAGGCATCCGCGGAAATGCACACGCAGTGATGTATTATTCAATCTTTAACCCTACTTAGGTATCACATATCTAGCAGATGTGTCCTGTGAGCTGATTCACCACACTGGATGTCAGGTGTTATATGACATGAGCAGTGTCACATGACCAATGCCATGTTTCCGTAAGGCCCCATTCGGGCGAAGATATGGTCGACATGCCCAAATAGTGGTCCACAATACACGGGCATCGGCCGTGTGAACTCCGTGCTACGGTGTGTACCAATTAGCTTGAATGGGTCTGTGATCTGTAAGATTCAGCAAAAAGCTATGACATGTCCTATCTTTTGCTGTGCAGAGGAACAGATCAGAAGCCCACGGTAACTCTCTGAAGCCTTTCTGTGGGCTTTCATGTGAATGAGCCCTAAGGCCATTGATACTAGAGATGAGCGAATTTCATATTTTGTAATTCGTTCACGCTTCGTTTGGTGGTAAAAGCAGAATTGCATTATGGATTCCGTTACCACGGACCATAATGCAATTCTATGACTGAATGCATAACGGAATGCCTTTAGAGCCATTCCATTATTCATTCCATAATAATAGAAGTTTATGGGCTGCGAAACGGATTCGTCCTGTTTTTCTTATGCAGGGGAGTCCTCTCTTGGATAACGGAAACGGGACAGATCCGTTATGCAGGCCATAGACTTTTATCATGACGGAATGAATAACTGAATGCCTCTAAAGTGGTAACGGAATATATAACGCAATTCTGCTTTTACCACCAAACAAAGCGGAAACAAATTTCATAACCTAAAAATTCGCTCATCTCTACTTGATACATTATACACAACCAGTATATGAGCTATATCATTATGCTGTGCATATAGGAGCCAACTGCTAATATACCAAAGGTATGGAAGCAGAATTTTAAATAATGTATATTACTAGTATGTAGGACAATAATTAGTGAGGTTTCAGTACATGTAAGGGGGTACAATGTTTTAACCCTGTAGAATAAACAAATGAATAGAAAAATAGGTCAAGTGGTGAAGTGTCACAGAAACCACACCCATGTTCAAACCGTCTCACACAAAGCTCTCAGCTTTTGTCGTGTGTGGTGACAGTTTCCCACTTTCTCCCACTGTCTCTACAGTTCTGTGTGCTAGTCACAGTTCTTCTGTGTCTCAAGTATTCTGCATCTCCCACGCTCCTTACCATGGATCCGCAAAACACATGCACCGATCATGTGCACTCTGCTGACTCATAGAAATCAATGGGTCCACACTGCAATGCGGAGTGCACATGGCCAATGCCTGTGTTTTGCAGATCCAGAGTTTGCGGTCCGCAAAACTGGCATGGCGATCCCACGGTCATTTGAATGCAGCGTTACACTGGTGTACATCCAGTAGAGGCAGACCATGCAGCTGCTAGGAGCCTGGGGCTTAATAGCTCAGCTCCCAATAACCTCCCCTATTCTGCCCCATCAAGTGCATACCAAATCCAACTGTTATCTTAATCACCTGGCACCCAGCACTGCTGCGTATGATTGTCCTACGCTGCCAGGCTATCTTTTATGTGTCGCTCTCTGTCCCTCTCTCTTCTGTCAGTTTCTCTCTCTCTCTCTCTCTCTCTCTCTCTCTCATGCTCACCTCTAATAGGGTGTTTTGGTTGCCAGTTACAATAATTATTTCTGTAGCTCAAAACTTTTGCATTACATAATAGGCATATTGTTTTATTGTTTTGTCCATACTGATGTGACAAGCTGTTGCTCTCTAGTGACACAGTATGCTGTGATCACTACCCCTACCATTTATGAGCTGGAAATGTAATTGTCCAGATGGCAACAGGGATTTCCATATACAGAAAAAGGGTTTGGAGCAGCAGTAACCTAAAAACTGTAGCCAAAAAGTGGTGGCGCCCACGGTGATCAGCCTGTTATACCCTTGTTATCCAAAATGTAGATGATCTACTAGTTGAGGAAATAGCTAAAATGACATTGAAGGGGGAAGTTATCATTATGGGAGACTTTAATCTTCCTGATGTAAACTGGAAAACCAAAATAGCTAGTTCTGCCAGGAGTACAGATACTCCAACCCGGAAGGAGGCCATTTTAGATTTAGTATTCACAAATGGAAATTTGGTATCTGATATTACTGTAGGGGAAAGCTAGGGATCCAGTGATTACCAGTCAGTGTGATCTCAGTCACTGTATTTACTTTACAGTCACACCACACAAAAACAAAAGTTTTAGATTTTAGAAAAACTGACTTTTCTAAAATTAGATTAGTGGTATACAAGTCCCTATCAGATTGGAACAGTTTCATTGGAGTCCAGGAGAAATGGGACTACTTAAAAGTGGCACTATTGAAGGCAACAGAAAATTGCATTAGGCTTGTCAGTAAAAGCAAAAAAAGGAAGAGACCACTGTGGTACTCAGCAGAAGTGGCCAAAATCATTAAACACTAAAAGATAGCATTTAGGAATTATAAAAAAAACTAAAACGAGGATGACAGGCAAATTTATAAGATTAGGCAGAGAGAGGCCAAACAAGTTATAAGAGCTTCTAAATCACAGGCAGAAGAGAAATTAGCTCAGTCAGGGAAAAAAGGCGATAAGGCATTCTTCAGATACATAAATGAAAAAAGGAAACTAAAACAAGGAATTACAAAATTAAAAACAAAAGAAGGAAGGTATATAGAAGAAGATAAAGAACTAGCTAACTGCCTCAATGAATACTTCTGTTTAAGTTTTTACAAAGGAAAATGAAGGAAAAAAACCTCAGTTAGGAAAGAAAGCTAATGAATCTTTTGATGCATGTGTCTTTACAGAGGAAGAGGTTTTAAGTCAGCTGTCTAAAATTAATACAAATAAGTCACAGGGGCCTGATAGGATACACCCAAAGCTATTAAAAGAGCTCAGCAGTGAACTAGCACAACCATTAACAGATTTATTTAACTAATCACTGGCAACAGGAGTCGTCCCAGAAGATTGGAAATTAGCAAATGTTTCACAAGAAAGGTAGTAGGAAGGAATCGGGCAACTATAGGCCAGTAAGCCTGACATCAATAGTGGGGAAATTAATGGAAACCATACTTAAGGAGAGGATTGTGGAACATCTAAAATCCCATGGATTGAAAGATGAAAAACAGCATGGGTTTACTTCAGGGAGATCATGTCAAACTAATCTTATAGATTTTTTTGATTGGGTGACAAATAATAGATGGTGGAGGTGCAGTAGACATCGCTTATCTAGACTTTAGTAAGGCTTTTGATACTGTCCCACATAGAAGGCTTAGCAATAAATTGCAGTCTTTGTGCTTGGCCTCCCATATTGTTGAATGGATTAGGCAGTGGCTGAGGGACAGACAACAGAGGGTTGTAGTCAATGGAGTATATTCAGACCATGGTCTTGTTACCAGTGGGGTAGGTATCTCAGGGATCTGTTCTGGGACCCATATTGTTTAATATCTTTATCAGCGAAATTGCAGAAGGCCTCTATGGTAAGGTGTGTCTTTTTGCTGATGACACAAAGATTTGTAACAGGGTTGATGTTCCTGGAGGGATACACCAAATGGAAAAGGATTTAGGAAAACTAGAGGAATGGTAAAAAATCTGGCAACTAAAATTTAATGTTGATAAGTGCAAGATAATGCACCTGGGACATAAAAACCCAAGAGCAGAATATAAAATCAGTAATACAGTCCTAACCTCGGTATCTGAGGAAAGGGATTTAGGGGTCATTATTTCCAAAGACTTAAAGGTAGGCAGACAGTGTCATGGAGCAGCAGGAAATGCTAGTAGAATGCTTGGGTGTATAGTGAGAGGCATTAACAGTAGAAAGAGGGAGGTGATCATGCCGCTCTACAGAGCACTAGTGAGACCTTATTTGGAGTATTGTGCGCAGTACTGGAGACCATATTTCCAGAAGAATATTGATACTTTGGATAGAGTTCAGAGAAGAGCTACTAAACTGGTACATGGATTGCAGGATAAAACTTACCAGGAAAGATTAAAGGACCGTAACATGTATAGCTTGGAAGAAAGACGAGACAGAGGGGATATGATAGAAACTTTTAAATACATAAAGGGAATCAACAAGGTAAAAGAGGAGAGAATATTTAAAAGAAGAAAAACTGCTACAAGAGGACATAGTTTTAAATTAGAGGGGCAAAGGTTTAAAAGTAATATCAGGAAGTATTACTTTACTGAGAGAGTAGTGGATGCATGGAATAGCCTTCCTGCAGAAGTGGTAGCTGCAAATACAGTGAAGGAGTTTAAGCATGCATGGGATAGGCATAAGGCCATCCTTCATATAAGATAGGGCCAGGGGCTATTCATAGTATTCAGTATATTGGGCAGACTAGATGGGCCAAATGGTTGTATGTTTCTATGTAGTCTCTCACTACAACAGGGATTTCCAGCCAGTTTCCCATGCTGGTATTTGCTAGACCTGTGATCAGATAAGGGCACATTCATTCTGGTTAGAATGTCATTTTTTTTGTAGACACAAATTCCACTACAGTTTTTAATGCATTTTTCTTTGAAGCAGGAAGGAGAGGTATAAGGTCTTCCTTTGTATTCCCCATTCCTTTTGAAACCACTCCTGGCTTTGGCTCACCCGTTTCACTGCAGTTTTTTTTGCAGTCTTTCACAGTACCTTGAGCCAAAGCTAGGAGTTGTTTCAAAAAGAATGCAGAATATAAAGGAAGAATACTAATGCCAGACACGCTGTTGAATGCGATAAACTTGCAGCATGTGACAGTGCTTGGTCCTGTTCTGAACTCCCCTCCTCTGACAGGATCACACAGCATTATATTGATTTATAATGCTGTGTAACCCTGAGAGTTCTGAAATCTATTGTATTACACTGACAGCATTATGTCTGTAATTCAGTAAATCATCAGCATTATTATAATGCTGTGTGAACCTGACAAGGGAGCAGCGTTCAGAATGGTACCTCACACTGACACGTTGCAAGTTTATCGCATACAACTTGCTTTTGTGTGTCTGGCCTTATACGATGAAAAAATGTCACCTGAAAAAATGCTCATTTATTATCTGTGATGGTAATATGTTGGGGGCAAACAAACCAAGGTTTTTTAAGGAGAGGTGTTTGAAATGCTTCACAATTCAGAAATGCCTGTATATAATACGGTACTTGGGTAGAAAATGAGAGAGCTTTATGAAAGCTAACACTAAAAAAGGCAACATTCACACGGCCATGAATAAAACAGATGTTAAAAATGGATTAACTATCAGTGTTTTTTGGCCATATTGACTCAGTGTGTGCTGCCTTTTTCTGTCCATCTATCTGTATGAACCCCCCATTGTGCTCTCAATATACTTTATATATAATGCCCCCAAAGTGCCCCCAGGACATATATTAGCCTCCATAGTGCCCCAGAATAAATAGTGCCCCTCATTAGTGCCACCATTTTAAATCATACCCCCAAGAATGCCCCCAAGATTCCTTGGTATGTATAATGCTCCCCTTTTGTGCCCCTATATTTACACTACTCACAAAAAGTTAGGGATATTTGGCTTGTGGATGAAATTTCAGGATGAACCTAGAATACACTCTGACCTTTACAGGTGAACTTAATGTGACCTTCTCTAAACTTTTGAATGCACATGTCCAACTGTTCAATGTTTTAGTACTTTTTGCATAACTTGCTGTTCTCTAACAAGGAGATTAATGGCAAAATTCATAACAGGTGCATGATTGCCCAATAGATTTCCTGGTTCAATTAGAATTGGTATTTAAACAGTCCTCCTCATCATGCTGTTCACATTTTAGCATCATGAGCCCAAGGCAACACCTAACAATTGATCCACAGTACCTCACCAATGCGAGTCTTCGAGCAGGATATTCTCAGAGGGAAGTGGCCACTGAGCTTAGAGTATCACAGTGTGTCATCAGCACTGGAGGCAGCCATTACCTGACACTCAGTGTCATGATTTCACAGTGTTGGGAGCATTCGATCCTGCAATCTCCAGTGTTGAAAAAGTGTTCACGGCGTGCCTATGGTAGTGTACCTGTATTAAACGACCATTAGACAAGTGTACTTCTGTGGATTGGAAATAAAGTTGTTTAGTGGCTCACTAATTATGTAATATGGATAGAGGGGCTCATTCACCGGTACACCCAGAAACTGTTTTGATATAATAAAATTTGAAATGTAAAAATGTGATGGCACACATCTCATCTGGTGTAGTGTACTTCTGTTTAAATAAATGTTAAAAACAGGCTCATGGATTACAGTGTGGTCCTAGTTTTGGACGGATGGTATTCATGGCCTGTAAAAAAAAAACCTGTGTGAATATCCCCATAGGCTGCAATACTTCTGAAAATTGCCATATGATGGCTTTAAAAAACAACCGCTGTCACACCACTGTATTTCATGTGAATGCAGCCTAAGTGAAATGTGGACAAGTTGCTGATAATGACCAGACTGAAGACATCATTTCTTAGAAGGCCTTTGATAAATGAAAGCAGCAATCTGATTAGTACTGTAGCTGGACAACATATAGAAAATATTTTCTTCTATAAGTGTCTTTAAATGTTCTTATGGTCCTTCAGAGACATCAGAGCGGTGGAGGAAGCGTGGATGGAGGGTTGTGCCACCCTTCAATGAGCCAGAGCATGGAGATAATGTATAAAGTGTATCTCATTCTGGCAGGCTAGCTTATGCATGTGTTACTTAGATGACTGACCTAAATTACCCACATAATACAGCAGCTTTAGGGGAAATGTATGTCCAGCTGATTTTTTCATGTTGGCTTCAGTATAGAAAGATTGTCACGAAGACACAACACCTTTAAAACTACCATACTTTTCAGAATTTAAACCTGCTTTCTCTATACAGCCTGGATATTGCTGAGTGCCAAAGAGAAGTCCACAAGGACACAGGATGCAAGAAAAGAAAATGAACCCACAGACAATGATTTACTGTAGCTTTAGGCTCTGGTGATATTTTTTTGCACTTTCGTTCATAACAGAATGCACACATTTCTGCCAAATCCTTCACACAATAGGTCCCAACAGCACCCTATGGACCCCATTGTCTTACAATGGAGTCTTTCAGGGTCCAACTTGGCACCCATCATTTTGAGGCAAAGAATAGCATTGCATGCTGTGCTATTCTTGCCATCAATTGTCAGTCTCTGTCCTCTCTTGCCCTGCAAAAAACACATTGATTGATGTATTCCAGGGGAGGTGTTACAGATCTACAGGGTGGGCCATTTATATGGATACACCTTAATAAAATGGGAATAGTTTGTGATATTAACTTCCTGTTTGTGGCACATTAGTATATGTGAGGGGGGAAACTTTTCAAGATGGGTGGTGACCATGGCGGCCAATTTGAAGTCGGCCATTTTGAATCCAACTTTTGTTTTTTCAATAGGAAGAGGGTCATGTGACACATCAAACTTATTGGGAATTTCACAAGAAAAACAATGGTGTGCTTGGTTTTGACGTAACTTTATTCTTTCATGAGTTATTTACAAGTTTCTGACTGACCACTTATAAAATGTGTTCAATGTGCTGCCCATTGTGTTGGATTGTCAATGCAACCCTCTTCTCCCACTCTTCACACACTGATAGCAACACCGCAGGAGAAATGTTAGCACAGGCTTCCAGTATCCGTAGTTTCAGGTGCTGCACATCTCGTATCTTCACAGCATAGACAATTGCCTTCAGATGACCCCAAAGATAAAAGTCTAAGGGGGTCAGATCGGGAGACCTTGGGGGCCATTCAACTGGCCCACGACGACCAATCCACTTTCCACGAAACTGTTCATCTAGGAATGCTCGGACCTGACACCCATAATGTGGTGGTGCACCATCTTGCTGGAAAAACTCAGGGAACGTGCCAGCTTCAGTGCATAAAGAGGGAAACACATCATCATGTAGCAATTTCGCATATCCAGTGGCCTTGAAATTTCCATTGATGAAGAATGGACCCACTATCTTTGTACCTCATATACCACACCATACCATCAATTTTGTTCCAACAGTCTACGAGGGATCTATCCAATGTGGGTTAGTGTCAGACCAATAGCGGTGGTTTTGTTTGTTAACTTCACCATTCACATAAAAGTTTGCCTCATCACTGAACAAAATCTTCTGCGTAAACTGAGGGTCCTGTTCCAATTTTTGTTTTGGCCATTCTGCAAATTCAGTGCGCCGATCTGGGTCATCCTCGTTGAGATGCTGCAGTAGCTGGAGTTTGTAAGGGTGCCATTTGTGAGTAGCTAATATCCGCCAAAGGGATGTTCGACTAATGCCACTCTCCAGTGACATGCGGCGAGTGCTACACTGTGGGTTCTTGCTGAATGAAGCTAGGACAGCCACTGATGTTTCTTCATTAGAGACAGATTTCATGCGTCCACATTTTGGCAAATCCAACACTGAACCAGTTTCACGAAACTTAGCAAGCAGTTTGCTAACTGTAGCATGGGAGATGGGTGGTCTCGTAGGGTGTCTTGCATTGAAATCTGCTGCAATGACCCGGTTACTGCGTTCACCAGACATTAACACAATTTCTATCCGCTCCTCACGTGTTAACCTCGCCGACATGTCAATGGCTGCAAACAAAGAGAAACTTGTAAATAACTCATGAAAGAATAAAGTTGCGTTAAAACCAAGCACACCATTGTTTTCCAGGTGAAATTCCCAATAAGTTTGATGTGTCACATGACCCTCTTCCTATTGAAAAAACAAAAGTTGGATTCAAAATGGCCAACTTCAAAATGGCCACCATGGTCACCACCCATCTTGAAAAGTTTCCCCCCTCACATATACTAATGTGCCACAAACAGGAAGTTAATATCACCAACCATTCCCATTTTATTAGGAGACCGCTGCTGTTACTTCGCACATCCCCATGCCGTCTAGATGTTTGCCGGAGGCAGATCACTAATAATATGGGTGAGCGAATCGAGCTTCAGATCCAAGATTCGAATTTGATTCATTCTCCAACTTCATTTTAATTCTTTACGTAGACCTGTCTCCGTACAACATTAAAATGTATGTGCTTCTCAGAGCCAAAATTCGTTTCCAGCAAGTACCAAAGCTGACGTCAGATTCCCATTGTTTTTAAAGTTGTAGAATCGAAGGCTGAAGTTATTCGCAGAAGTCATTTTGATGCTGTGCAGAAGTAATAAAAATTAAGTTGGGGGGAAAAAATCGACTTTGTATCTTGGATCTGAAGCTCGATTTGCTCACCCCTAGATATTAGACTGCTCTACTGCCGACATGCTTAAAAATCAGAATTGCCCGATTGGGCAATCGGTGACAATATTACACTACAAGATGATCACTAACTATGGGAGGTAAAACCTGCCAAAATTTCTAATGAAATAAAAAAAAACTAAAATTATAATTAAAATAATGTTTTAACATTTTAATTTCATTTATTTTATCTAGTGTCTGCAAAATGCATGCCAAACTTAAAAAGAAAATTCAATTTCTCCATTTGAATTTTCTTTTCCAAGTCCAGTGTGGGTAATAAGTGTCAAAAATGAATGTAAAAATAAATTGCCTTTTTCATTTTAAATTTCCACTTTGCCAATTGATTCTCCTCTTCCTATAGTGTTTTTTTTTCATGTCAAAATCATAAATCAAATGAAAACACCAAGTAGAAACTGAAAATGGTAGATTGAGATTTAAATTTCATCTCTTGCAGGCATTTTCCCTGCCAAAAGTCAAATGAAAAAGAAAGCCCATTAGAATTTTCATATTAAAGAGGACATTTCATTACGATAAAAAATCTAAACTAAGTATGCTGACATGGAGAGCGACGCCCTGGGATCTCCCTGCACTTACTATTATCCCTGGGCGCCGCTCCGTTCTCCCAGTATAGGCTCCGGTATCTTCAGATTTTTGGCTCAACTGGGAGGAGCCTGCTCTTGTTCTCCTGGGCGTCTCCTTCTCCCAGGCTGTAGCGCTGGCCAATCGCAGCGCTCAGCTCATAGCCTGAGACGTTTTTTTCTCCCAAGAAATGAGCTGATTGGCCAGCACTCCAGCCTGGGAGAAGGAGACGCCCCCAGGAGAACAAGAGCAGGCTCCTCCCAGTTGAGCCGAAAATCTGAAGATACCGGAGCCTATACCGGGAGAACGGAGCAGAGCCAAGGGATAATAGTAAGTGCAGGGAGATCCCTGGGCGCCGCTCTCCATGTCAGCATACTTAGTTTAGATTTTTTATTGTAATGAAAGGTCTTCTTTAATGTTGTACTAACATTCAGATTCATTTAAATGAGCAGTAGTGGGCGTGGTACAGCATGCAAAATGTTATTTAATTCCTGACTGAACAGACAGTGACTCTGTATGTCTACTAGAGGGCGCTGTGCTTCTCCACATTTCCAACAGCTAGTTTATCATTTCAATTGATGGCACTGTGACAGTAAAAGCTTAGTACTGTGCTGAATGCATAGGATAAGATTATGAGTCAAATAGATGGTGCCGTATTTTGCGGAACGAAACAGCTGGCTCCTAATAAAACAGTCCTATCCTTGTCCTTAATGCAGCCAATAATAGGACATGTTCTATTACAACAGAAGTTACTCTGTGTGCCTTCAGTTTCCATATGTCCATTCAGCCAAAAAAATGTCTTATTATTGTCCACATTATGGACATTATTATTAGGGGCCAGCTTTTCCGTTCTGCAAAATAGAATGCACATGGACGACATCCGTATTTTTTGCGGACCACAAAATACATGCGGTCGTGTTCATGAGCCCTTAGGGTTACGATTAATAGTAGGGTCAATAGTACTGTTACCGTTATTATTAGCGTTGGTATTACAGTTTTAAGTCCGGATTAGGATTAGTAATAAGTTTAGGGTCAGTATTATGGTTAGGCTCTGTATTAGGATTAGGGTTATTATTACAGTTAGGGTCAGTATTAGGGTAAAGGCTCAATATTACAGTTTGGATGTGTATTAGGGCCAGGGGTCACTTTTTGGGCACATGAACAGAAAAGGGGAGGACAGTCTACTCATCTGTCCCAGAGGGGTCCTACGATGATAATGCAGCAATGCAGACAAGCCTCTTCTGGCAGGTCTGCTCTGTTGTAACGTCGCAGGAAGCGCAATGGCATCGCCTACTTCACAGAGAAGCGCTCAGAATGGAGGTACAGGGAACCAATATTTCCCTTCATCCGCCGGAGCAGCCAGATGCTCAATTGTATTTGCGTCCAGTGGATGCAGATAGAATTGAGTGCAGGAGCTCAAGAAACAAGGTGAATTCACCTGGTGCCTGGGGTCATTGTTGGACTGGGGTGCCTAGGGCCCACCAGAAGAACTGATTCTGGGGCCCACCTTATAGTTACATGGAAATATTAGGGTACATCATGTCACAATGGACATAAATGCTGTAGATTTGCTGCACACAAGATATGGTGGCAGGTCCACAGAGTTTACGTGCAGTGGAGTGCACCACGCCCCCTACTGCTCATTTAAATGAATCCGAATGTTAGTACAATGTTAAAAAGAAAATTCTAATGGGCTTTCTTTTCCATTTGACTTTTGGCAGGGAAAATGCCTGCAAGAGATGATATTGAAATCTCAATCTACCATTTTCAGTTTCTACTTGGTGTTTTCATTTGATTTATGATTTTTACATAAAAAAAACACTATAGGAAAAGGAGAATCAATTGGCAAAGTGGAAATTTAAAATGAAAAAGGCTATTTATTTTTACATTTATTTTTGACATTTATAACCCACACTGGACTTGGAAAAGAAAATTCAAATGGAGGAATTGAATTTTCTTTTTAATTTTGGCATGCATTTGCAGACACTAGATTAAATTTAAATGTTAAAAAGTTATTTTAATTATAATTTTAGGTTTTTCAATTTTATTTTAATTTTGGCAGGTTTTACCTCCCATACACTAATGAGTGTTCATGTGATTAATAAAACTGATGAACTAGAATTAGTGATGTCTGAGGACTATGACTATGACTTTGTGGGAATAACTGAGACATATCTGAATGGTAGCTATGAATGTGCAGTTAACGTACAGGGTTACAGTCTGTTTAGAAAGGATCGTCAAAACCAGAGAGGGGTTATGTAAAGTCCTGTCTAAAGCCCACAGCCTGGGAAGAAATAAGTGAGGGACATGGACATGTGGAGTCACTGTAGGTAGGAATACATGGAGGCAAAAACAATAATAAAATACTGATAGGAGGTTATTATAAGCCACCTTATATAACAGAGTCCACAGAAAATCTACTTCTAAACGAAATAAGACGAGGTGGCAAATCATAATGAGGTTGTTATTATGGGGCACTTCAACTAGCCAGATATAGACTGGGAAACTGAAAGTATAGAAAGGTTTACAGCCAGCTCACCTCGACGTCCTGCACAGCGGTGCACGGAGCGGACTCAAGCCAGTCCCGATTGAAGATAGAAGAGAAGTCGGGATCATGACTAAGAACACGACAGTTCGAAACGCGTAGATCTTGGGAACCGGGGGCCACCAGTGTTGTTTGACTGCTGTATTCACCTGGATTCTTGGTGACAATAAAGACCGGGATTTTCATAATATCCATCGTGGTGCTGGAGCATTTTTTCTATTTTCTTCTATCTGGGAAACTGAAACCTGTATATCTCATAAAGGAAACAGGTACTTGGCAATAACCAAAGACAATTAACTTTCCCAACTGGTTCAGGACCCGACTAGAGGGATGGCCACACTGGACTTAGTATTAACCAATAGACCTTACAGATCAACAGATGTGCAGGTTGGGGGACAACTGGGAAATAGTGACCATACAATAATTACCTTCCAATTGTCATTCAAAAGAGTTTTTCTTCAGGGAGGCTTCAAAAATATACCATACTTTTAGAATCCAGTCTTAATAAAAGCCCATAGCAGGCCTCTACATAACTTTAGAGCATCCAGCGCCAGTTCTAAATCTAAGACTGCTTTCGAGCTTTCTTACATTTAGACTATTGTCTATGCCTACAACAGGCGTAGAAAATGATAAATTGGACAGACCCACCAGCCCGTCCCCTTCCCTGCCCACGCCACACCCACAATATTAATCGTTGCTCCGCCATCTGCGCCTGAAATACGCCTAATTTAGGTGTATTTCAGATTAGTAAATGCACAGTTATGTTACTATAATGTGTATACAGTAAGAATGATCTGTTTTTCCTTTTTGTATACAATTTTGCTAAGTTGAAGTGAATCCTAGTTGTGTGGCTGAACTTGGGACAATCAGGATCAAATGTTATGTTTATTGTCAATCATCTCCTGCATCTAAATGCTCTAAAAAATATTCTTTTATTGAATTATACTATACTGTAAACTCACTGACATTAGAATTTTCTTTAACAAATACCAGAAACTTCTGCTTTAAAAGCTCCCTGTTTAATTACCCAAACAAAATTGCATAAATATGAATGAGCACTAATGGTAGTAACATGGCTTTGTGGTGGGCAAAACAAACAGATTTCTAAATGATTTGTAAGGAAAATGAGGAGTGAGAGTAGCTATTAGGTTTTAAACACTCTTAAATGATAATGTGGTCATTCATCCGTCAAGATGGAAAGTTGGAACCAGAGTGATAACTGCATGAAATGCCTTGACTTTAACTAGGTACTGCTGGCTTTGTTACATGGAGTCCTACAGTGGTTTATGTATAAATGTATATAATTTGGAGTGCAAAATCGATCTTTATTTCCCTCTGCTAATGTTTGTGTTGAGAGCCCCCATTGGGGGTTCTTTTGTCTTTTTCTTTTTATGGTAAAAATATTGTTTTCAGCATTGATGTTCTTTGTAGCAAAAGACCTCCAGAAAATTCCGTTAGGATGAATTCACATGTGCCATGTGTGAGCCCACTCATAAAGTGATGGGATCTGCTAGGATCTGTATGAAAATAGATACTGGCATAGTTGATGCTAGTTTGAGCAAAGCCTATTCTGCCATATATGATGTATTTTTGTTTTTCGGCTTACATGATTTATCTGGTTACAGACTTAGCCTATAAGTCTAATACTCAAATCTAAGGCATTATTTACATGGCTGTATTACAACAATTTATTAAAGGGAAATGTAAATTGAATTCTATCTCTAAGTATGTACAATGTCGGACAAAATTAGGTTCCATCTTTATTGTAACTGTGTGACAGAAATCATCAGCAACCTTGACTTGCAGTTTGTACCTATACAGTTTGGCGCCAGTTTTTTACCATCGACTCATGCAGGCAGAGTGCGTCATTAAAGCCTGGTTCAGCATATTGTTTCCCTCCCACAACACTACAGAGTACAATCTAAAATGTTCCATATTAGTTTCCATTTTGTTAAATTGCGTCACTTCAAAAAACTGAATAAAAAATATATCTATTCACCACAAAATTACACTGACCAGACGCAACAACAGAATATTGTAATAACATGAACAGTGTAATAGAAATGTTTTTGTATTTCCAGGCTTACCTGTGGGATAATAATAATGACGTGGTGGAATGGTTGGAGAAACAGTTAACTGAAGAAGATGGGACACGTTCTGTTGTTGATGAAAATATCAAATATATTTCTAGGGATTATATCCTCAAACAAATTCGCAGGTAACTTTTTTGGGGCACTTTTATTACAAATTATTATACAATATAAATTGTGCATGATTCTAATGGAATAGTCAAACACAGACCATATAACTGAGCAATAAATGTACATATACAGTACAGCAAAATTCAGTCACATGGCAATGTGGGTGATGGAGGAGTGTATTATGTAACATTAATCTGTGTATGCACCATGTTCATACTGTACATACTGCTGTAAAGACATGAACAAACAGAGTGGCTGTTTTTGCTGAGGTCTACAGTCTGGCACCAGTTTTTAGGCAGTCTGTTGCATCCAAAATTTATTTCAAAGTAAGCATACCACCATATAGGGTAGGTATCCTGGAACATACCCATGTGTCTATTATGAAAATTCAGTCCTCTAATCCTGAGAAGTGTTTTTTCATTTTTATGGAAATATGTTTTTTGATGCACCATGGTCAAGACTACCCTGTTTAGTGTGAAATCGCTCTGCCAGTAATTCCACCAGCCCCTCCCTCTTGTTTGCTTAATAGTCCCTGAGATGTCACAGCTGGTGGTGATGACGAATGAAATTAGATGCACCAGTAGCAGCCCTGTCCACAGTTTGCTTTAAACCATATTTGCACAAAAAGAAGAATTTCTCATGCTCTCTCTCAGATGGCTAGAGGATAAGTAGAATCAGCCCTTTAGGGTACAGCTGCACGGCAACACTGGTCGCGTGACAGCTGTCACTGCCAGGATCGCTGAGTAGCGGTCATCCCATAGAAGTGAATGGGATCACTGTGCTAGTCGCATGAAATCTAACAGTGTTAGATCACTGCTACTCTGCAATACTGACTGCAACCAGTGTTGTCATGTACCGTAGCTGTAGACTAAGAAGTTTTCTCCCTTTGCGATCCACACCTAGTTTTAGCATCAAAACTGCATCTGAAAGCTTGATGATCAAATCCTTACAGTGTATAGGCAGCCTAAGGATTAGAGAACCAGATTTTCACAAAAGTATGGTTATGTTTGAGGGCACATACCTTTTATGTCAGTATGCTTTCTTTGGTACTGATTTTGGAAGGTTTCTGTCTTAACCACTTCACCGACCGCCCATAGACTATAAACGTCCTTGGAGGGTCGGGCTTTATCTCGATCGCAGATGCACGCTAATGCCGGGGCCCACTGTTGGGGTAGTAGGGTTTCTTATAGAGAAGGCAGAGACTGTTCCCCTGTGTCTCTGCCTTCTAGATCGCTGAATACACAGCACTGAATAAGTGCTGTGTATTCAGCTAAGGAAACAGAGACTGAAGAAGCTGTCGGGTCTTCTTCAGACCTCGATCAGCCCTGCAGTGAGGCTGTATGGCACTTAAAAGCAGAGAAATTCAAATTTTTATTTTTATAAATAAAAGTAAAAGCTATTGACTCAAATTTACCATTTAAGTTGACGTACTGTACAATGTATCACAAATAAGCAAAAGCATTCCAAAGTTATTACCTTATAAAGTATATGAAATTGCGGAACTCATTATTTTCTTGCAATTATGGATAATTTATTGGAACAATGTTGTACAAAGTTCATGATCCAGTTACATGATTGAACATAAGCCAAAATAGATAACCACTCTTGATATTGACAATGACCGGATGTTTCGGTCCATGCTTCCTCAGCGGTCTTATTTATCTGTTTTTGGTGGTAGAGGTTAGAAGGACTGGACCACAGACCCCTGTGATCAATATCAAGAGTGGAAGAGTGGTTATCTATTTTGGCTTATGTTTAATCATATATCTGGATCATGAACTTTTATTATCCATAATTGCAAGAGAATAATCTGCCGCAATTTTATATTATTGTTTATGACTGCTCAGTCTTTGCAGGCACCAGTTATTTTAGTGTGCAGTGCTCCACTTTTACAATATTACCTTATAAAGTGACATATCAGATTTGCAAAATTAGACTTGGTCAGGAAGGGGGTAAATGGCCAAAGTCATGAAGAGGCTCCGGCCTCTACTTAACTACAGCATATAAGACCGCTTCCTAGCTGGCTTATAATTAGACCATAGGCCCATCCCCTCCCCCCCCCCTCCCCCACTCCACATCGACTTTTTTAGACCTGGTGTGAGCGGGGAAAAGTCGCAGATTGCGGCGCAACTAACCGTTGCACCACAATCTCTGCCAGAAGTATGTCTAATGTAGGTGTATTTCTGGATAATAAATGACCCCTATAGTCCTTAAAAGTAAACCCATCAGGTAAATTTATCACAGTTGGGTTGTATGATAAATGTGGCACATCTTGCTAGACATGTTATACACTTTTCTTTGTGCCACTTCTTGATTGGTCTTCTTTACAATAATATTTTGTGACAAAACTTTAGTGTATTTTTGGTGCATGTTACCACATTTTAAACCACATCCTTATTATAAGTTGTGCCCATTTCTGCTAAGCTATGCCCCTATTTTAGTCAATGTCTAGTGAGACAAATTTTCTGAAAACACATAGAGGTTGATTTACTAACAGAAATTGCGGCTTTTCCCCGCTCACATAAAGTATAAAAAAGGGGGTGTGGTGTGGGCGGGGAAAATGGTCCAAATTTAAGCCAGCAAGGAAGCTGGCGTAGATTTATACTGGTGGTGGATGCGCCGAAGTTATATTGAAGCCTGCTGTGCCAGAACATGGGGTTATTAAGACCAGCGTCTAAAACACTGGTCTTAAAGTGGTTTTCCGGGTGACATACCCTTATTTTCACCCAGGCAGCCCCCCTGAGGCTAGCATCGGAGAATCTCATGTTCAGATGTGCTCCCTTGCCCTGCGCTAAATAGCGCAAGGCAAGGGCCCTTTTTTTTTCAATAACACATGGCCGGGTGAAAACTTTCGCCCGGCAGTGTGTTCGGTGACGTCACCGGCTCTGATGGGCGGGCTTTAGCGCTGCCCTAGCCGTTCCTGGCAGCCCCATGGAGAGCCCCGGTACGTCACCGGAACTTAAAAAAATGCCTTTGCCCTGCTCCGATGCTCTTGTCAGGGGGGCTGCCGGGGAGAAAAATGGAGGGATGTCCGGGTTCAGCTCTGAAACTGGACAACCCCTTTAATAAAGGATCCAATGTGTGAGAGAGAATCTAAATCGCACATCCTCATTACTATGCTTTTGATACAACAACTGTTTTAAATTTAAGCAAGATAAACAATGGCTATACAGCACTATTATCATAAATTTGCTATGCACTATTAGGAGGCATTAGTATACAGTTTGATCACACAGCATAGGCCCACTTACCACGACAAGGTCGCCTCCTTTCAAGTGGGGACCTACTCTAACTATGGCGCGGCGCAGTGCGGCGACCACCGCGCCCCCACACCGCTCCAGCAGGCAATGGGACCCAGTAGCCACACAGCACCCACTGTGCAAAAAAGCCACCAAGGCCCTGGGTCCCATTACTCCACCAGCACGGCACAAAAGCTGCGACGGCCACCGTCCAGCACCGCATGTGAACTGGTGCAAAGAGCTCACCTGTTCACAGACTCTCAGGAACACCAACTGAGATTTGGTAGGAATTTTAAACCCTATGCAGACTTCTGCTCTTGTCAGGGGAGCTGCCGGGGGGAAAAATGGAGGGATGTCCAGGTTCAGCTCTGAAACTGGACAACCCCTTTAATAAAGGACCCCCATAAATTTTATGCAAGGCATATATGTCAATTTTTGTGAGAAATTTTGTTAGAATTCTGGCACATTTAGCATAGTAACCCTCCCCCAATGCCATGGTTGTACCAATTATTGGGACATTGCTTACTAGATATTCTCAGACATTCAGTGAGTGGTCCAGCATTAGTGTCTGAAATATTATAAAATTTCCTCATTAATTTCAATAAATCCGGTTCTGTTTGTCATTTATAAACATTATGCCATCAATATTCTTCTTTTTTTTTTTTTCATAAAAATGTTTTGCTCATATATAATATGTTGCTATCTTTACAGCTTGGTGCAAGAAAACCCTGAAGTTGCCATGGATTCTATTGTTCACATGACACAACACATTTCACCAACACAGAGAGCAGAAATTGTCAGAATTCTGTCAACCATGGACTCCCCAACATCTACATAGAGGTCTTGCATCATGGAGTTTAATCTTAACATATAAAACCATATATTGAGGAAGTAAGACACACAGCTGAAAACGATTGCTAACAACTTCACGGACCTTTTAAAATACTTTTATTTTCTTGTAAAGTATTTTATATACAAAGGTTTTTGTTTGTTTTTTTTGTTTTTTTAACATGCATCCAGTTATATAGTGTAGCATAGAAGAGGAGATAAATACAGAGCAGCTATCGATAAGAGCCGATTTCCATTTTTCAAACATGCTTAGTTGACAGGAGGTGTAACCAGGGGTTTAAGCAATTCTAAATTTATTCTGGTGTATATACTTCATGGCTTCTCCTGAGAACATGCAAATATGGTGACAATGTATAAGGCACTAATAGTACAAGCTCTATCATAGACCTGACTTTATTTAAACACTGTGGGGGTTATTTATTATCCAGAAATACACCTACAATTATAAAGGTTATTTGCGTTGCAATCTGCGACTTTTCCCCACTCACGGCATGTCTAGAAAAAAAGAGGGTTGCGAATGGAGCCCTTCTCTTTCATCATTTTATATGCCTGTTTTAAGCATAGAAAATGGTCTAAATGTAAGCCAACAAGGAAGCTGGCTTACGTTTAGGCTGGCGCTGGATCCGCCGAAGTTGTGTAGCGGCCGGTGACTCTTCATAACTTCGACTGATCCACCTCCAGCTATAGGAGTTATTAAGACCAGCGTCTAAAAAGCCTGTCTTAATAAATGACCCCCTGTGTCCCTTCAAGACATATATCTATAGCTTTCCTCAAAGCACATTTAGTCCTTTGCAGACATATTGAGTCAATACTAGTCAATGTAAAAGGATTGTCATGGATGCTATTTCACTGTGTAGGAACTGGCTTTTTCTTTCAAGTGGTCTGCTTTTATCCTCACTTGAAAATGAGTAAAAATGAGGTTATAGGATGACCGATGTGGAGATATAGAAGTGGTAACTAAAAGGTGGAAAAATAGAAGTCAGATCATTTTATGCAAAATTTCTGAAACTTTTGGTGTCATTTATCAAACTGGTGTAAAGTAGAACTGGCTTATTTGCCTATGGCAACCAATCAGATTCCACCTTTCATTCTTGACAGCTCCTTTGGAAGGTAGAATCTGATTGGTTGCTATGGGCAACTAAGCCAGTTCTACTTTACACCCGTTTGATAAATTATCTCTTTTGTTCTGAAAATTGGCATAACTATAAACTATACATTTTAGTGTCTAAACTGAAATATAACTAGTATGTAGACATAAAAAGTATGTCAATCACCTATACACAAATTGTGTAACTCTGTTAGCAACCATGAGCAAAAAAAAACTACAGGGGAAGAGAAGCCTGCAGTGTCAGCCTGACATAACAAACATATTTGCCAATTACCCAAGTTGTAAAGTAGGATATGGCCATCCTCCTCCCCAGAATATCATACCCCAGCATCTCATTACTAGGAATAGCAATTGCGTAATAATCATTGACCTTTCTAAAATAATAGTTCTACACATCAACTTATACAAATGCATAGTGAGAAATGTGTCAGCACTAAATTAAAGGACACTTCAAATGTTTAAAATGTATCAAATCCATCTCTCCATGGAGTATTAAACACAATTTATTTTCATTTGCTCAGGTGACTGCATCTCTTGTCAGTGGTGTCTCGCTGCCACTCATAAGTATCAGTAGCCCCAGCAACAATGAAATAAAACTGTATTTAATAGTGTGGAGAGGAAAGCAGCCGCACATCGAGCACATTTGTATATCACAGGTAGGATATAAGACATTTTTAAAGTGAAGAATGACAATTCTCTGCCATAAGTCGTAAGCTTTCCATCTTGTAGAGACAGTAGAGATGGAACGAAGTATAAATAGAGTGACATTGAATAAATACATTATAGTCATCACTTGACTGCTAAATTCTCAACATAAGACTTAGCAAAGCAGAAATAGTGTTAATGGTGTATTGAATGAAGACAGTGTTCTATTAAAGGAGGATCTGTTAGCAGAACCTGGCAAAGCACTACAGTAATAGACAGTCAAATACACAGAAGTACACAGACAATGGATTTCTGAATCAGGATCTTTGATAGTAATATTTTCTGTATTTTAAGACTTTTAGTATATTTTAACAGTGTTTTAATATTTCAGTGTTTTAGAATTATATTTATTCTGTTTTTCATTGACTTTCACATTTGTTTCCTGGGATGTCATAGTTGAAGTTTTGATTATTTCTATCCATATGTCTTACTAGACCATGTTCTTTCTGTTGTTTAGCTTCTTCTGAGTGATTCTTTTCCTGGTCTTATGCCCTCTTCTTACACCAGTTGATCTGTAGTTAACATGCCGAGTCTGTATTTTAGTCCCATTACATTACTATGCTATGAATGTTGTGTTGGAGTGCTTGCAATGTTATATTAAAGGGGTTGTCTGAGTTATGAAAAAAAATAATATAGCACTGAAAATCTGATGGGCAGCAATATATAACTAAGCTAAGCAAGTTTTATGCAAAATATATATATATATTTCCTAATTTCCCTGGTTCTTTTCTGGCCCTTTGTTTACATGCAATAAAAACAATCTCTGCCCCTCCCCCGGCACTGCTAAGGGAGTGGCTACAAGTGCTGCCCTGAGTGACATGTCTGACTGCTGGGAGACTCAGCAGCATGTTGTATGTGTAGGAAAACAAATCTCAGCTGTAGAATGACACTGCTAAGGGAGTGGCTACAAGAGCTGCCCTGAGTGACATGTCTGCCTGCTGGAAGAATCAGCAGCATGTTGTATGTGTAGGACTACAAGTCCCAGTTGTATAATGACACTGCTAAGGGAGTGGCTACAAGAGCTGCCCTGAGTGACATGTCTGCCTGCTGGGAGACTCAGCAGAATGTTGTATGTGTAGGACTACAAGTCCCAGCTGTATAATGACACTGCTAAGGGAGTGGATACAAGAGCTGCCCTTAGCCATTAGCAACTTGTAAGTGTAGAACTACAAGTCCCACCTGTAGAATGACACTGCTAATACACACAGGATATTTCCCCTACCTTCTTGTGCAATGCTCTCTCTAGTCTGTCAGCTCCTGTGCCCAGAATCATCACTGCCTGCAGCTACCAAGTATGTGCAGCTAAAGGGGTTAAGAATCTTAGGAGAGAGCAGACAGCCCGGGAGTGAAGGAGGGTGTGGCCAGCACAGTGACTTCTCGTTTACAGGCTTGTAAACAAACTTTATCAGAGCGGGGAGAGAAGCTGACATCACAGGTCATGTGACCCTCAGTCAAACCTGATAAACCAGGCACTGCAGATAAAGTGAGTTAATTTTAAAGTTGTTATATTTGCCTAGTTAGGAACATAGAACAAAAAAATAATTCAGACAACCCCTTTAATTGCAGTATACAAGTAGAGTCATGGCCACAGGTCTGCACCTCCCCAATATCTGTCATAATCTTTATTGGGATCAGCACTAAGGGGGAAATCACACATTTTAGAAGACTTACAGAAGATGAATACTTGTTGCAGAATAAACATTCTTGGAGGTATTTATTTTGTTTGTATTTCTTGTTTTGTTTGTGTTGCTAGTTTACCCCCTTTATAGTTAACTTGCTACACTGTTGCTGTTACGTGACCAGTAATATCCTTCTATTCAATTCATCAGGTAAATGACAGATATTGTCCTGGATATGCTGGCCAGATCTGAGGATGATGGCTTGTCATTATATCTACCACATGTTCAATTCTGGGTTATGATGTGTCTTAGAGCACTGATATTCAGTTTAGTGTGGCATGTACTTTAGTGTCCATGTTTAAAGGGGTTGGCGGATCTCGCCGTTACTAAGGCAAGATGAGACACCGTTCCGAACACCTCCTGGACGGAAAACAGCAGAGTGCTCCGGTGCTCTGCTGTTTCAGTAGCTCTTATTTCTGTGCATGAGAGCTACTGAAACAGCATAGGACAGCAAACTATACTGTTTCTGAGTTAGGGAAGCATCATAGCTTGCTGTGCTACGCTGTTTAAGTAGCTCTCATGCACGGCAATAGGAGCTACTGAAACAGCAGAGTGCCGGAGTGCTCCATTGTTTCCCGACCTGGAGGTGGTCGGAACTGTGTCTCATCTCACCTTAGTAATGGTAAGATGAGACAACCTATTTAAGGATAGGTCATTTTGTGGTAAAGCTGCAAGTTGATTGCAATGATTTTACTTTTACTTTTTTTATATAGTTTGTATAAACTTTTTATGTTCTCAGCTTTATGTTCCCATCCACGTATTTTTATGTTCTCAGCTTGTTTAAACAGTTCAAATGTATGTTATAATAAAGTAATGGCATACTGCTTAGAATTTTTGTATTGATCTAACAGTACAGGTTGTTTGAAATATCCTGATGTAACAATAATTGCGTTCGTTAGTCTTAATATGACACTGAGAGTTCTGCTGACATCATTGTACATGTATATAGGGAAGCAGTAAATAACTGTTCTGCTAATTTTCTGTGTAACTTTTCTTGTTGCTAGTTAATAATTTACTGTAAATGAGTGTAGGCAATCTTTATTGAAAGGGGTTAGGTAGTAAATGTACCTAATATCTACAGTTAAAGGTACATTTTATGGGATACAGTAGTAGAATCTGACTAGTATTATGCTTTTTAATAAATATGACATGTTTTACTAATTTAAAAGGTACAGATAAATCAACAAGTATTTAGGACATAAATAATAGATTGCAGGCAAGAGCGAAACTGTTCATGGGAAGTTGTCATAGAACATTTTTTAATAGCACACATTTCTCATTGTTTTGAAGATTGTTTTATTTATGTCACTTAAATATTCAGTGAACAGGTATCCAATCTTTGTAACCTCTAGGGTAAATGTAGACAGTTGAATAATTACATTAACAGGTTTCTTTCAAAGGTGTTATGCTGTGATATTACCCTATTTAAAAAATGTTGTATATGCCATTGTATTGTTTTATTCTATTTTTCATTTCAAGAACACTAATAGATTGTTTCCATGGAAATATTAATTTACTCACAGTGCATATATATTACATTTTTTATTTTGCATTTTTTCTGTTAAAGTAAAATCACAGCATAGTTTAAAACTAAAAATTCCCAAATAAAGCACTTGTGTGTGAATTGTTGTGTGTGAATATAACATTTGGCTAAAAAAAAAAAATCCACAAAAACTGCATTTATGATTCTAGCCTAAAGTCGAATTTTGGATATTTTAAAAACATTTCACAGTTTATATAAAACATTGAGTAGCATTATAAGTGTTTTCTTTATGCCAATTTCACACGAGCGGTTTTGGTCCAAGAAACACTTTGTGTGATGGCTACATTTCCTGGGCTGAATTCACAGCATTATAATTATTTCTGATCCTGCCTGACTGCAGGTTTATTGAATTGTGTTCACATAATACAGTGAATACAGTTTAGTAAATCATTATGATGCTGTGAGCTCGATCAGAGGATCAGTCTTCAGTCCAGGAAATACAGCCATCATAGGGGGTATGTTTCCTGGGCTGAATACATGCTTGTGGAATTGGCCTTAGGTTACTTTCACACAATCAGTTTTTGATCAGTGATTGCCATCAAGGATTGTGAGTCAAAATCACGAAAGGGTGAAAAACAGATACAGGTGTAGACTTTTTCATTACAACTTATGTCGGGGTAGGATTCACTCCTGTTTTTGGCTCACAATCAGTGATGGAAATCATTGATCAAACACTGACCAAACACTGTGTAAAAGCAGCCTTTTCATCTTCCTTTTACTCAAACTCGCAAGCATATGTAATGTTTAACGCAGAAATGGAGCTATTTACACTGCCATATTTTTCCATAGTTTTTCCCTCTAAAAGTCCATAAAACCTAAAAATAAAAAAAAATGAAAAAATACGATCTTATATTTTGTTACTGCATGTATTTGACTTATGGCTGGAAAAATGACAGAATGCTGATAAAACAGAGCTTAGAATATCTATATGTGTAATTACATATTTTGTGTCAGTATATATGTCTGTACTTATCATATTATGTATGTCTTCTCTCTATTGAAATACAAAGCTAAATGCAGATTTATCATGCCTTCCTGTTACCAAGGTTGAAAAACATTTCCGTTCCGATGCCAGTAAGACGGAGCTAAATTGTTAGTTTAGCATAGTCTCTAGACTGAAGATAAGCTGCAGCTGAATTTTTGCTTTGCTTTACATGTTAATAGAGGCTACACTTTTTTGTGCAGCTGTAAGTGGTGAAATGTTTAAAAAATGAAAATGTACATCATTACAAGGTATATCTGGAAAAACTGGATTCCTATATAATACTGTACTTGTTGCAAATACCTCAACAAACAATAAAATACACTTTCCTATCTGTGTTATTTATTTAACTTCAAAGATAATTCCATTTGTTTAACCTCTATGAATGCCTGAAATGTCTTCTAATCTTTACTTTAAATAAAAATACAGTGCACGTTTTATAGCGATTTTAAAATTTACATAATCTGTGCTGATTCATTTCCTTAAAAACTCACTATACAGTTTAAGAGGTCAGAGCAGTGGCGCAGCTGCTATGGGGCCCGTGGTACAGGGGGGTCCAGAGCGAAAGGAAGGCCCCGTCCACTTTTCTTCTGTTCCGGGCCCTGCTTGCTTCCCCTATGCTCAGTCAGAGGCCCAGAGTGTGGAATTTCCTGGCTTAGGAGTCCCTGCTCTGACTCCATATATGGATGTGTTATGAACGTGAAAGGGGTATTCCCAAGCATGGTCACTATGCTTGGGGGGCACCCTGTGTATACAAGTCTAATTTAGACACTATTTTTGAAATGTTTGAGGATTCGAACTTACAACCATCTACATTAAAGAAAAGAATCCTAACCACTGGGCTATAGCGCTCAGTGATAAGTGTGTCATAGAAGATAAACTTCTATGAGGTTTTCAATACAAGAGAAACTTCTATGAGGTTTTTCAGTAATGACTTAGCATTAAACTCTATAGCCCAGTGTTTAATGTTCTTGCCTTTAATGTAGATGGTTGTGAGTTCAAATCCCCACAGAAACATTTTAAAAATAGAGTCTAAATGAAACTTAAATACACAGGACTCACTTCATAAATATTTTTTTTTTCTTTTCATCGCGATATTCTGACCCTCACAACTTTTGTATAGTTATGTCTACGGAGATCATTTTTTATGGGACGATCTGTCATTTTTGACAATACCATTTTGAGGTGTGCATGACTTGATCACTTTTTATTTCAATTTTAAAGTGATTAAAAAAACGCAAATCGGCCTTTTTTAAAAAAAATTATGTTATGCTATTAACCATATGGGCTAACTTTTTAAAATATTTTAATAGTATGGGCGTTTTCGCATGTGGCGATGCACATAATGAAATTTTTAAAAAAAAAATTTATTTTGGGGAATGGTGGTGATTTATTTTTTTATTTTTAATATTTTCAAAAAAAAAATTCACATTTTTTTTAACTTTTTGTTAAGTTTCCAAGTGGACCACAAATTACAATCATCAGATGTAAATTGCTCCATTAGTCTGTATAGAAATCACTATATCACAGTTTAGGGCTGCCACCTAGTGGCCTAAACTGGGATATACTAACAATGAGCCTGGAAGCCTAGTACAGGCTGTGGCTTATTTATAGAACATGATGCTTTTCCCGATCTCTGCTGGGGGAAAGCGCGCCTGAAGAGGAATCCCACACTTCGGGTTTTTAACACTCTCAGATGTCATGAGTTAGGGGAACTCATTGCTGTGAGGGGAGGGGGCATGTGGTGTATTCTGGGGCCATAAGGGTGAAGAACTATTGCATTTTGGGAGGCATAATAGGGGTTGGATAACCCTTTTAACCATTAAGATACTGGGGTTTTTTTCATTTTTGCATTTAAATTTTTCTTCCCTATCTTCCTTGAGCCTTAACTTTTTTATTTTTCCGTTCACATATCCATATGAGGGCTTATTATTTGCGGTACAAGTTGTACTTTAATATGGCATGCAATGTAGTGGGAAGCAGACCAAAAATTCCAAATTGGAATGGAATGGAATGGAATTGAAAAAAAATAATTATGTCTCCACTGTTTTACGGGTTTTGTTCCTACGATGTTCCCTTTGCGGCAAAACTTACCTGTGCCCTTCATTCTCTGGGTCAGTAGGAATACAAAGGGGTGTGGCAGGGGAGGAGCCAGGGCAGGTGGTGGGATGGGCCAGGGCAGGTGGTGGGCAGAGTTAGGGGGCCCAATTCAGATTCTTGCTATGGGGCCCAATGATTTCTATGTACGCCCCTGGGTCAGAGCTATAGTGTTCATTGATAAAACTGTCACTGTCCCTCCAGTGACAGAGCTTAGAAGATCTGAGAGACAGGCTGCTTGTTAGGTTATCTGACAGCCTATCTGTTTACACGTGTTGTTGTTGGTAATGACCACACCTCTTGTCTCAGGTGTAGCTTGTGGTCATTACTGCTTCTCTATTTAGTCTGGACTCACACTTCATACCATGCGGTTGATATTATCTGCCTGGAGTTGGAAGAGCTGGTGTGTTGTCCTCATCTGAGTTCCTACTCATCCATTTTCTATTGAAGATAAGTGTACTTCTCTTGGTATTTTGTTGCTCCCATTTGCTTGTTGTTTACTAGGCCTCAGGGAGATGCTGGTTCGTTCATCTGGGAAGGAACCAGTAGACTCAGACCCAGTCACTAATCCTAGGGCGTTTCAGGGTTACTAGGGCCTAGGTTTCCGGTGTATGAATATTCCCACCTTCAGGGTCAATTCATACTGATAGGAGTCAGGGCTAGCTTTAGGGTTTCCTTAGGTGGTCACCATTTCCCTTTCCCTAGCCTTGAGGCCTAGTTCCTGGTCATTTTCCTTCTGTTGTCATTCTGGTGTTCCTCCCCTCCCCTACACTGTGACAAAAACTCTGGCTTCGCACAAGGGGAGGTGGCTTTGGTGCTTACTGAAGTCAGATTTATTATTGAGTTTAATGTAAGCTCCCTATATTGGTGTACTAAGGGTGCTCTTGCTGCATAATGTTACACTAATGACACACCAATGGGGAAATTATTGGTAATAAACTAAATTCTAGTAGTAAATGTCAGTCTGCTGAATTAAATGATAACAGAGTTTTAATGTGTTCAGCTATATCTTTACTATAGCTTCTATCATTAAAATTATGTAAAATTGCCGTAAAAAGAACGGGAAATGAATAAAGGCACATTTACATCCGCTATCTGAGAAGGCAATTATTAGGAAGAAACCTTTCCGTCTTGATAATTGTCTGCTCGTCAGGGGAGGTAAGAGTTGCATTTACATGCAGCAATCACCTCCTCTGTATGAGGATGCACGATGGCTACTGCAATCATTCGTCCATATGCACATTCATTGTTTTTGGGCAACAAATCCCTGTTTACACAGTATGATCTGCTGCCCATAAACGATGATTAAACATCTTCCAGACACTGCCAATTTTAACCTTCCTGACATGGTCAAATTGTTTTAAGCTTTTATCATTTCATGTGGTAATAACTTTTGAATGTTTTTTTACTCATCCAAGCGATTCTGAGATTATTTTCTCATGTTAGTGGTGAATTTGAGTTGATATGTTTACATACAGTAAACGAAAATATAAATGCAACACTTTCGGTTTTGCTCCCATTTTGCATGAGCTGAACTCAAAGATCTGAAACATTTTCTACATACACAAAAGACTCATTACTCTCAAATATTCACAAATCTGTCTAAATCTGAGTTAGTGAGCACTTCTTCTTTGCCGAGATAATCCATCCCACCTCACAGGTGTGGCATATCAAGGTGCTGATTAGACAGCATGGATATTGCGCAGGTGTGCCTTAGACTGCCCACAATAAAAGAACACTCAGAAATGTGCACATTTTTGCCTTACATGAGGGGTGGGGGGGAGGTCAGAAAACCAGTCAGTATCTGGTGTGGCCACCATTTGCCCCACGCAGTGCAACACATCTCCGTTGCATAGAGTTGATCAGGTTGTTGATTGTGGCCTGTGGAATGTTGGTGCACTCCCCTTCAATAGCTGTGCAAAGTTGCAGAATATTGGCAGGAACTGGAACACGTTGTCGTATACGCCGATCCAGAGCATGGAAACATGCTCAATGGGTGACATGTCCGGTGAGTATGCTGGCCATGCAAGAACTGCAATGTTTTCAGCTTCCAGGAATTATGTACAGATTCTTGTAATATGGGGCCGTGCGTTATCATGCTGCAACATGAGATGATGGTTGTGGATGAATGGCACAACAATGGGCCTCAGGATCTCGTCACGGTATATCTGTGCATTCAAAATGCCATCAATCAAATGCACCTGTGTTCATTGTCCATTACATATGCCTGCCTATACCATAACCCCACCGCCACTACGGTCCCCTTGATCCACAACATTGACGTCGGCAAACCGCTCACCCACACAGTCTGTCTGTCATCTGCCCTGAACAGTGAAAACCGGGACTCATCCATGAACAGAACGCCTCTCCAATGTGCCAGACGCCATCAAATGTGAGCATTTGCCCACTCAAGTTGGTTACAACGACAAACTGCAGTCAGGTCCAGACCCTGATGAGGACAACGAGCATGCAGATGAGTTTCCCTGAGACGGTTTGTGACAGTTTGTGCAGAAATTCTATGCAAACCGATTGTTGCTGCAGCTGTCCGGGTGGGTGGTCTCAGACGATCATGGAGGTGAATATGCTGGATGGTTGGATGTACTGCCAAATTCTCTGAAACGCCTTTGGAGACGGCTTTTGGTAGAGAAATGAACATTAATTGCACGGGCAACAGCTCTGGTAGACATTCCTGCAGTCAGCATGCCAATTGCATGCTCCCTCAAACGTTGCAACATCTGTGACATGGCCTTTTATTGTGGGCAGTCTAAGGCACTCCTGTGCAATATTCATGCTGTCTAATCAGCACCTTGATATGCCTTACCTGTGAGGTGGGATGGATTATCTCGGCAAAGGAGAAGTGCTCACTAACACAGATTTAGACAGATTTGTGAACAATATTTGAGAGCAATGGGTCTTTTGTGTATGTAGAAAATGTTTCAGATCTTTGAGTTCAGCTCATGCAAAATGGGAGCAAAAAGTGTTGACCTTATATTTTTGTTCAGTGTATGTAAATATACCACCCAGAAATGGCATTTTAGAAACCACAACCCTCAAGGAATTTTTGGAGGGATGTAATGAGACCTTTGACCCCATGGGAGGTCATAGAATTTAAAACATATGCAATGAGACCTTTGACCCCATGGGAGGTCATAGAATTTAAAACATATGCCTGTGAAAATAAAAATAAAATTATTTCTTCCAATAAAATGTTGCTTTACACCCACATTTTATTTTTCACAAGGGGTACCCATTTTTTCCTGAACATAGCAATACCCGATATGTGATTATAAACTGCTGTTTGGCACACTGCAAGGCTCAGAAGGGAAGGAATCTCATATGGCTTTTGGAGGGCAGATTTTGCTAAAATGGCTTTCGGGCACCAAGTCACATCTGAAGAGACCTTATGGTGCCCCAACAGTAGAAGTCCCCAAAATTTTACCCCATTTTGGATACTACACCCTAAAGGAATTTATTGAGGGGTGTAGTGAGTGCTTTGACCAGACAGGCTTTTCATAGAATTTAGAAACACTTGGCTGTGAAAATGAAAAATTTAATTTTTTCCAATAAAATGTTTATCCACAGATTTTTCATTTTCACAATTGGTGACAGGAGAAAAAGCACCCAATAATTTGTTACCCATTTTCTCCTGAATACGGCAACACCCCATATGTGGTTGTAAATTGCTGTTTGGGCACACTGCATGGTTCAGAACGCAAAGAACACCATGTGCATTTGAGGCCTAGTTTGGCGATTTACACAGCACTGGCCAACAAATGCAGAGGCTCTGAGGTGAAATAAAAAGGTGACCCCATTTTAGAAATCACACCCTATTTAGCCAGAGGTTTAGTGAGCATTTTGACCCAATAGGTGTTTTTCCAAAAAGTAATTAATAGCTGATGGTGCAAAGTAAAAAAATGCAATTTTTACACAGATATGCCAGTTCAATGCCCAATAAAGTGTGCCAGTGTGAAAAGCAAGCCCTCTTATTATGCTGTTCTTCCTGATTTTATAAACACCTTAAATGTGGCCCTAATCTTTTACCTGGACATACAATAGGGCTCAGGAGTAACAGAGCATCATCCACATTTGAGGACCAACGTGGTGATTTACACATCTTGTGCTGACAACCGAGGCTCTGAGGTGAAATAATAAATGGAACCCCTGAGAAGTGACCCTATATCGGAAACTACATCCATTAAAGTATTTATTAATTGGTGGAAGTGAGCATTTTGATGCCACAGGTATTTAGCAGAAATTAATGCGCAGTGGACCGTGCAAAATGACAATGCAGGTTTTCCACAGATATGGCATTTCACTGCCCAATATGTTGTGCTCAGCTAGTGCTATCTGAGACTCACACCAAACTACTTGAATTGATAGGTGATTTCTATTGGGAAACACCCCATGAGTAACCTCATTTTGGAAACTGCACCCCCCAATTAAGGGGTGGAGTGAGCATTTTGACATCACAGTTGTTTTGTGGAACTTAATAAGCAGGGGACTGTGCAAAATGAAAATTGCAAGTTTTCCACAGATATGGCATTTAAATGAGCAATAAGCTGTGCCTAGCTGGTACCATCTAAGACACACCACACCCTTTAAATTGTTAGGTGGGTTCTACCATGTACTGAAATGCCATAAATGTGGACGTAAACTGCTGTTTGGGTACACTGCAGGGTTCAGAAGATAAAGGCCCCTTCTGGCTTTTGCAGCGCAGATTTTCATGAACTGGTTTATGGGTGCCATCAACAGCCTCTGGGGTATTAGTATAGTCATTTTCTGAGAACCATACTTTTTCTCTCGACGGAGTTGTGAGAGGGCTAATTTTTTTGTGGGAGGAGTTGCCATTACCTTTGGTTCTGTTTTGGGGTACATATGACTTTTTGATAACTTTTTAGTTCACTTTTTGGGAAGCAGGATTAAAAAAAGCTATTACTTTATAGGTTTTGTTATTGTGGTGTACACCATGCAAGAAAAATGTCATGTTAGGATACTTTCACACTGGCGTTTTGAATTCCGTTTGTGAGATTCCTTTTCAGGGATCTCACAAACGGTTAAAAACAGATCAGTTCAGCCCCAATGCATTCTGAATGGATAAGGATCCGTTCAGAATGCATCTGTCACGGCGGACAGGGTATAAGATACACAGAAAGATAGACAAACAAGTTTTTAGGCGAGAAGCTGGGGATCAAGGTCACCTCCTGACAAATCCCTACCAGCTCTCCCTATACCGCTATGACCACGTTCGGACCCTTAAGGTGGGAATAACGTGTCCTTGTGCCTGGGCTGAAAATACCCTAAAATCCCTAAGATGGTGAAAGGGGAATAGAGGCAGCCTGCTCCCTCCGAACCTGGAGGGGCAGGCGTCTCTCTAACAGCCAAGACAGCAAACAACAAGAGAACAAAAAACCAACTTATCTTTCTGAGCAGGAACAGCCAATCCTCCCTTCCTTGCATACACAGAGCCAGACAGAAGCTATAACCCACAGGGAACACTGGGAGTGGGTGTGATTTAAACTGAAATCAATGACCCCACCCAGTGTACCTGAAGGGAGGCCGATCTAGCTTGACTCCAAAAGGGTAGATACGTGCTGCTAATCTGACAGACCTCCACACATAGCCTGAGCAGGGCATGACAGTACCCCCCCCCCCTTCTACTGTCGGGTATTTATTTCATATAAGATATGAAATCATAAAAATTATGATTTCATATTTTTATGAAATATGAAAAATTAAAAATTAAAAATTTAATTGGCGGACATATAAACGCCAGTTCTTTTATTGATGAGATCTAAAGTTAATTTGTGCAGATAATGAAACAGCGTACAATTAATTATATAAAATATAATTTATTACAAATAAATACATGCATTCAAAATGGCATACAAATGAATACAAGGATAATATCAAAATTGACCACAAGATGATGCTCCGCCGTTTACGCCGGGCTCACTTAATTTAGTACACCAAGTACAATATAATGTTATTCAAATTATTACCGATTAGTATACCGATTATTATAATGTAACAACAAAAACAATAGAAATGAATCTGTGGAAAATCCCTTATGCTCAATCAAAGAATATGGCAGTAAGAGACACCTTATAAATACGCCCGTTGGCCTAACTACGGATAATAATATCCGATCAGAGATTCCACTCTGATATCAATATTACAGGAATTCTAATGATGTGCACGTTCATTAAAATTTCCCATAAAATTATTGTTTTAACACTATTGACCCACTAATAATGGGGTCTCAACTATATGCCAATTGGAGCGATTTATAATTACTGCAAATGAAATTGATTATACATTACCCCTGGCTTTGGGATAAAGAGCTTTTAGAATGGACCCAGCTTTCCAAGATTTAGATATGTCCCGTCCTATGGTACGTTCCTGACGTGTGAAGTGATGCTGATGAATGAATCTTTGTAAAGTGTTCCTTTGTGAAGTCCTTGTGAAGTTTTTCTTTTTGTGAGGTTTGTGAAGTGTCTTGATCTACCAAAACTGGATCAGATATCCCAATCCTTATCTATGCCCATCCCCTCTTGGATTAGGGATTACCAATTAGATAAGGTGGGTGTGACGTATGTTAAACATGGGGATGATGTCATTTAATTGACATTCCTTAGAAACTTCTGCCCATCTACCACTTGATGGCACTGTTGTATCATATAACAATTTTAAATATTTTAAGAATTAACACATGTATATTGTTTTATTACCACTTAAACTTTGACCTTTCCCACCTTAAATCAATTAGGAGGGACTCTTTCTGACACTTTGCTCAGACTGACTGGCGGTATCAGAAGTTTCCCTAATCCCTGAATTTATGGGGCAGATAGGAGTATAATGTTTTCCTGGATTGTGTATCTTAACTGTCTCAGCGATTGAGTGATGATGTTTGAAATAACATCAGCTCCTCTAAAATAAACCATATTTAAGAAAATTCAACTTAACATTCTCTATATCCACTAGAATATATCCTCTCAGTGAGATACAGATATATAAAGATACAGTAATAATATTTGGTTATAATACATCAATATCACATAGTATATATGAATCATTAACAAGTTCAAACGCTAAATAAATGCACACAGGAATATATATATCTATATGTATGTGAATATATGAATAGATATCTGTTCCACACCAGATGTGTTTTATGGACGTCTCTTATCAGATCATGGTTTAGCCATGAAACACCCATTGTTCCTCAGACAGACAAGTTTAGAGAAACCAGTGTAGATAAATCCATGTCTCTAAACAATAATAAAAGTATAGTCTTCTCTATATATTCACTTTTAACACATTGAACTTGCTATGAACCCATCTTGGTTTTTTCCAGGTTCATGCTGATAACATGCTGTTAAAGGCAATGATCATCCATTTTGAATATAGTATCATCAGATACATTGTACACTTATGAAAATGCACAACAAATCCCCCTTCATTCCAAAAATGTTCCATAAAATGTGAATATATTTGGAATGTTAAAAAGGGCTTTTCATATATCTTCTCCGATGCGTAGACTTGGCTCATAGTGTTCCAACCAGAGCTTGGCTAAAGTTCTTTTGGAGAACCTTATCTAACGCATGACTTGGATGGTCAATAAACTCAACCATCCCATAGATCCTGCAAAACAGGATATAAGTTCGTTAAAGGTTTGTTTTGATTCTCCATCTCCACATGAATGTTTAATAGATTCCTTTTCAATGAACCAACTTCAAGTTCCAATATCTTGATGGAGATGGAATCGGCAACTGTCATACCGGTAGTAATAACAGTGCCCACTACGCCAAAGATTATGGCGGCTACGATTGCAAAAACATGAATCGCTTTGGTCTGTAAAAAACTGTTCTCTGGTTAGGGTTTTCCTTGCTTGCTCCAGGATCTGGGTAATCCGTTCTTGGGAATATCCGATGTGCATCTGGTACCAGGCTTGGATTTCCGATGACTGGATCTTGGATACGTTGAATTGCCTTTTGACGAAAATGCGTGGATTCAGGCTGATGTAGACCTTCTGGGATAATATCCTCTTGTTCGTCAAGATGAACCCCGCTGTATCTTGTAGCATGATCCCCGACGAAGGACCTGGCACAGCAAGCGGCTCAGCATGGAACTCCTTCCCCAAGATCAGGGTGACGTAGATAATGGCAATCATCTTTGATGACATCTTACGTCTATAAAATATTGTATGACACATATGAGTATATACATTTTTTTTTTTAACTTTATCCTGCAAGAAAAGAGTTACTAATACCATATACCTCTGATTGGCATAAGTTCTTTTCTTGGACAGAGTAAGTTCTGGTCTCAGAGGCGAGTTAGGAGACATTTTGTTACAGAGGAAACATACATCAGGATGGGTTAGTATGCGTTAAAGATGTAGAATAACAGATAACTTTTTTCCGTTCATACGATACCAATCCTTATTTCCGTCTTTAGCTGGAACCATAAAGTCTTTTCACCTCTTTTCATCCAACTCCTTCAATCTCTCGAAGTTGTGCACTAGGATGACAAACACGTAGCTGATTAATGTGCACCCATTTTTCAATAAACTCATCCCCCTTAGGGATTTTGATCTTGTAGACCACTGGAGATAACTGTTCAGTGATGACATAGGGACCTTTCCAGGAAGGTAGAAATTTTCTCTCCTTCACTTGATCCCGAGCGAAGTTATAGAGATACACCTGATCGGAAATTTGATACTCCTTCTGTGTAGTCTTCAGATCATAGTATGTCTTAGCACTCACTGCGGCTTTCTCTATATTCTTCTGGGCGAACGCAAAAGCATGCTGAAGGTGCTTGCGTAAACTTTCCACATACTGATGCGACGTTGTAGCATTGATCAAATTATGGTCTGTTGTCCTGTAAAGTAAATGCTGGGGTAACACCATCTTCCTTCCCGTGATCATCTCGAAGGGAGAAAGTTTAGTTGCTGCGCTTGTGGTGGCTCTGATGGCCATAAGCACCAAAGGCAACTTGACATCCCAGTCTTTACCAGATTCATTGATAAACTTTTTCAGGATGTTTACAATGGACTGGTTATAACGTTCTACTCCACCACTAGAAGCTGGTCGATAAGCTATGTGTAGCTTCCTCTTAATCCACAGGATTTCCCACATCTTTGTCATCACCTCACTGGTGAAGTGACTTCCACGATCGGATTCGATGCGCTGGGGAAGACCAAATCTAGAAAATACATGGTTAATGAGCAGAGATGCACATGCGCTTGAACTGCATGTTTTGCACGGCAAACATTCCACCCATTTGGTGAACAGACAAGTTACGGTTAACATATACTTGTTGCCTCTTGATGAGGTTGTTACTGGTCCAATAAAGTCAATTTGGATGTCTGACCATGGCATGGACATCCCCCTTTTCATCAATGGTGCCCGATGAGTGGGTCCTTGTGGCTGGAATTGAGGGCAGATTAGACAACCCTGACAATATGTTCGCACATCTTGCAGCATATGTGGCCAGTAAGCGTAGTCCCGTAGTAACTCGTATGTTATTTTCTCACCTCGATGACCAGCTGTTGGGGCATCATGTGCATGTTGTAACATCAGACCTCGGTATGCTGCAGGTACTATCCATTGCGTGATACCATTCTTAGAGGTTCTTATCAGCAGTTCATCCTGTAATGAGATTTGGGACTTACGTTTCATCAAAATTCGTAACTCCTCCTTACCCACACAGTCTTCTGTGGTTATGGGGAAGTTGTGTAGATCCTCAATGTGCTTATAAAAAGCACCAATAATTGGATCCCCCTTTTGGCTTGCAATGAGATCCTTACTAGGGGAATCTTGGCTCCACTGCGCCACATTGGCTTCAGCTCCCTTTTGGGCCTGACTCCTTGTCATAGCATCCACTTGGATAGTTCCCATGAGGTCATCAACGTCAAAGACTTCACCATCAATGGCTGCTTGCTTGGCAAGGGAATCCGCTAGGTCATTCCCCTCTTTATCCATGCCTGGATATTTTGAATGACCTCTTACCTTCTTCCAATAAATAGTAAGACTGTGGGTTGTAACCATCTCATCAATTTTACAAAACATCTTACCATGCTTTACTGGCTTGTTATTACTTCTCATCCAGTCGGACCTTTTCCATCCGGGAAAGTACTCCACAAAGCTGTTACGAATATAGTCAGAATCTGTGATGATTACAAATTCCTTAACATCATATTCGATAGCCATTTGTACGGCTTTGTACACAGCAGTAAGTTCTGCAACTTGGCTGCTTTTGGAACCAATCTTGTATCCAACGGATACATCCAGGAATGTATTATTCCATACGACTCCAATACCTGCAACCAATGTACGTTCGGATCCTTCATCGACATGGAAGGAACAGCCGTCTACGTACACACATGGTAACGATTTGCAATACTCCTCTTCATAAGATTTATATGGCGATGATGATTGTTCATCCAGGAAATCATTTTCCGTTGACTCACTTTTACGTTCTGTATGGGTACAGTCATGGAGTTCTGCTAATCCTTGAGCAACTGGGTTTTTATTATTTTGTTTGTACCTGATTTCCAATGGCCATCCCATTAAGGACATTGTCCAGGCGGTTATCCTGCTATTTGACAAGTTTCCATCTCTTATATGATCACTCTGCAAGTATTGCAGTGGCTGATGTGCGGTCTCCACAATGATCCTTTCGCCTTGGATAAAACTCCTAAAATATTGCAAAGCCCACACAGTTGACAATAATGCTTTCTCACAATCATTGAATTTTACCTCAACCGGTGACAAGGACTTGCTGGCATAGGTGATGATCTTGTTTCGGTTTTCCTGTTTTTGGAAAAGAACTGCACTTATCCTTTTATCAGTGAAACCTGTTTCCACGAAGAAAGGTTTTCCCCCTTCTGGGTAAGCAAGGCACGGAGCCTGGATAAGTTTGGCCTTGAGCTCGGTTACAGCTTGCTCATGACGCTCACTCCATTCCCATTTTACTCCTTTCTTTAGCAACTATAAAAGAGGTTTTGTAATTTCGGCATAATTATCTATGAACTTACGTGAGTAGTTCATCATGCCCAGGAATGATCTCAACTCTTTGAGATTTGTAGGAGATTTTGTCTTGGTCACTGCTTCCACCTTCTTTTTCTGTGGGTTAATTCCATCCGCAGTGACTTCATGACCTAGGAAATTAACCTTGGTCCGGCACCATTGAGCCTTTTGCAAAGAAAGTTTTACACCTGCTTTCCTCAGCTGGGTTAGTACATGCCTCAACTCCTGAATATGTTCCTCAAAAGTTGTACTTTTTATCAGGATGTCATCCACATAGGATAAGGTACCTCGTTCAGTGGCATCAGGCATTGCCTTATGCATGAACACTGCAAACTCATGGCCTGCATTTATGTACCCGAAGGGCAGTCGGGTCCACGCATACTGTCGTTTGCCAAATGTAAAGGCCACTTTGTACTGATCCCTTTCATCTATCTTAATCGTCCAATATCCTTGTGCACAGTCAAGGGCAGTGAAGATTTTGGATCCTTGTATTTGTGCCAAACACTGGTCAATGTATGGCACGGGCCATCCGGACATGTAAACACGTTTGTTTAACTGTCTTAGGTCCGAGCAGAGACGAAATTGACCGTTAGGTTTGAGGACTCCAAGTATCGGATGATTGAATGAACTGTGTACTGGACGGATGATACCCCTCTTCTCCAAGTTTTTGACGATTTCCGATAGTGACTCGTAAGCCGCCAGCGGAAGTCGGTATTGTTTTACAAAAACAGGGGGTGCATCGGGATCTGTCTGGATTCTTGTAACGTGTAGGTCTGTTTCCCCACAGTCATAAGAATCCTTGGCGAACATCTCCTGGAACTCTGCGAAGAGCTCCTTTAGCCGTTGACGCTTTGACTCATCGGAGCATGCGTCAGCCATGGAGATTTGTTCTTCCACCCGCTCCTGAAATTCTGGAAAAATCTCAGGCTGACTTAACTCGTAAGCTTCTTCAAGCTCACTAGTTAAATCGTTCTGGGTGTAGCATACCTTATCCTTTCCTGGCTGGTACGATTCATACTCTTTTTCATCGATCTCATGGTTGAAAACCAATGATGATTCTTCGATGTGGCATGTACCTTCTTCAGAGCTGAAAGGATAAACAGAGTGGATGTTAAATAACCCCTCAGGGATTGAGGAAAAATGTTGTTCCACTGTTTGTTCTTCTGTCAGGTATTCATCAGGAATTATTCCAATAACATCATTTTGGAATCCAAATGTGTAGTATTCCGAATCCATAGCCAAACCAATTACGGTGTCCTTTTGTAGGGATATGCTATGGGAAACCATGTTATGAATTACCATATGTAACGGATCCTGATGGATATTGATCAGGGGAGTAGGCTTTACCTTTAGGCCAAGTTGCTGTATTCTGTTGGATAAACAGATCAACGCGTCTGTGTTCTTCAGCTTCTGTCCCTTCTTTACTTTAATGGGTAGAAGAAACGGTTTGCATCCTTCAGGAATTTCAACTTTCTCAGCAACCATGATACTTACGGCATAGGGCATCTGTTGTCCCCATCGTAAGGCTTGTTCTATATTCTGGAATCCCTCTGGGTTTCCCGGCAATCTGGACCATAAGGTGTTATTCACCAGGTCAATCTGTACGGCAAATCGGTGCAGAAGGTCATTACCTATATACATTTGATACTGTGGTTCATTTATCACGATGAAAACGTGCTCCGTAGTTTTATTTCCTATGGAGATAGACAAAACGCATCTTGCAACCACATTATGACTTTGGGAATCTCCATCCAGATCATGAACCCATTGGTCCTGTGGAGAGAAACTTTTAATCATTTTAGGATTGGTGATCTGTTTCAAGAGTCCTAGGCTTATGTAACTTGCTTCGGATTTCAAATCCAACTTGGCAAATTTCACCCGGGCTATATTGTTTACCTGTACGAGAATCAATAAATTGTCATTGACCTTTTTAATCCGTACCATCGATTGAATGTGCCTTGTCAGGTCCATGACTTCGTGATTACCCCTTTCAAGAGAAATGGTTAATATATCATCATCCAGAGTTACCCTTTTGATTTTATCCCTCTGGATGGTAATGATGTGAGCGGCACCATTAACATCTTCCTCGGGCTTACCATTCTTCAGGATTGGGACCTCCGGTGTTTGATTGTTCCTGAAATGCACTTCAATAGAGCTAGGTTTCTCTTCAATCACATGACAACTGCATTGTGCTTGTGTGTTGCAAGAGTATTCATAGGCAATGGGTGCCTTCACCTGAGTCCATACTGCTTCATTAATGAAATCAATTATGGGACTCAATCTTTTTAATAAATCGATTCCTATGATCATCCGATCATATGGAAGATCCACAATCAATGTGGGATGTCTAATTGTTTTCTTGCCAATCTTAAATGTCAACCAGGATGTTCCTTTTACCTGTAAGGCATCTCCACCTACACTTATCAAAGATCCATCAAATGACCTTAATCGTGGCTTCTTTGATGTTAAATTCAAAACTTGTTGAAGATAAGTGCTAGATAAAATGGTGGCTTGTGATCCAGTGTCTATTAATCCTTTGATTGGTCCGATAAGTTCATTTTGGAGATATATATCCATAAAGTATCTGCCATCCACCTGGAACAAATCACAGAGAAAGTTAGGATGTTTACCCATCTGCTGTCTGAGAGGTTGACCTCTTTGCAGCTCCGTGACCTCTGCATTCCTGAGTCTCTCAGGACAAGCTGGAGGAGCAGCGTCAGCCCCCCCCCCCCCTTTGGGACAAGCTGTGTGACACCACAAGTCACAGCTGGCTCACGGCTAGATGCTGGAACGATGGGATTACACACTGGAACAGACATCTGGTCATATGAATTGACATCATTAGACTGCAAGACAAATGACATATTAGACATTTCCCCCCTGGCCCTAATTTCAGGGTCAGAGGTACTGCAAGGAAATATTGAATTATGAATCACATCAGATTCTACCACAATCAACTTAATATCCTTACAGTGGCCTGGGTTCTGACCCGGCCCAATTTGCTTTATGATGTTGAGCTGGGACCTGGAGTTGCCCCTAAAAAAGGCTCAGGCTGTTTTCCTGGAGATACCAATTTTCTCACAATGTCACTCAACTGGGCCACTTGTTCTGTCAGCTGATCAAACCTGTTTGGTCTGGGCACATTTTGGCTTTGTTGGGCACCCTGGTTATCGGTAGGTGACCTACTCCTGGGTGAATTTGAGGATTCCTGCCTGTCTTCCCTCTGTTGTCTGGGTCTATTATCCCAGCGCCTGTAACCCTGGTAATTCCTATAGTTATAGGGCCCGTATCCTTGGGGGCCCCTATTGTAATAGGGACGGTAATTAGACCTCCCATTACCTGAATTATTCCCCTCTGATCCATTAGTATTTTGGGGTTTGGTCTGTTTGGGCGGTCCTACCTGTTGTTGCTGGGCTTGTTGAGCAGGTCCTGTAGACTGAGGGAACCTTCGTGGCTGGCTTTCAAATCCCAAACTAGGGTTTACCTTAGTTTCAGCTACCTTTTGCTCTGGGGATTTTTTAAACCTTCTCTCCTCTATTGCATGGCACTCACTGATATTATACAGCGTGGTGGCAGCAGTCACCAACCAATCCAAGGGGGCATCAATATCCAGATCTCTGGCTAAGTTAAATTTGATCTGGGTTGGCATAGCGTCATAGAATAACTGTTTGAATTCTTCAGATTCCCATTTTGGGGATCTATATGCCAACCCATAGGCATTTTTGAGGACAGAGAGGAATTCACGGGGACTCTGATTGGGTCTACACGTAAGGCTATATATGTCCCGTTTTGCAGCAGTGGTGGTTCGGTATGGTCCGAATTCCAATTTAACCTCATGTAAAACACTTGGCCAATCTTGAATGCCTCTCTCCCCAAATGAGGTAAAGTAATGACGATACTTATCATCAAATGCCCATGGAAGGAATCTAATCCGGTCAGCATCAGAGTATAATTTTAAAGAATCCATAGTGGATTCATACAGTTCCAAGTGATTGGCTATCTGAGAAGAACCTTTCTTGGAAAATTTGGATACTGTAGTATTCAAAAACTTAATTATGCTGGAGGAGCTCTGATCCTTATCTGAATATTGGGAATTTTTATTCCTAGAAACCACCTCAGCATATGTTGGTCGCCTGTGATCCTGTGGCAAGGAATAAGTCACATGCTTCCCCACACCACTGTCAAACTCACATGCACTTTCACAACTTTCATGAGACTCATACGGCACAGGTGATTTAACCCTAACAACTCTTCTCAGGGGAACATGTGGAGAGGAACTTCTAGGGGCTTCCATGTTATTGGCATCTAGTAAGGCGGTTGCAGTTTGGAATGCCCGACTCAATTGGGTGAATGCCTCCCGTGTAATCATGCCAACACTTTCAGGTTGCTGAGTATCTTGGATGGGGTCTGCTTTAAGAGCATGTGATGGCATGTCTGGATAATGGGGAGTAAGACATGGAGGGTCAGGATATCCCACAGCGTTAGATGGATCCCTTTCAGCATTGACTATATTATGGGCTGATCCATCTGTCTGTTTAACTTTGGAATACTGGAGATATAAATCCTCTAAATCACTTTTTGCCTTTTGGTATGCATCATGGCTATGACTAAGGTTGTACTCTAAGTCTTTGATCTTCGCTTCTGCGGATTGTAGTTCTGATTCTATCTTGAATATATTTTTTTTTGTAGCCATTATAGACTCATACCTATCTTTGGAAAGGGTACTGACCGCCAACAATGCATACAAAACAGGTGGAAATGCACATAAGAGGTGTTGGTCCCTCTTGGTATTGTCATTTGCCAAATCCATATATGTCAGGTATCTATCAACCATGCCACCTAACTTCCATATATCTCCACGTTCTTCATAGGCTCTTGCCTGCAGCTCATTAGTCCATTCATCTATATTTTTTATCTAACTTCAAACGGGAATAAACATATTTGATAACCTTAGGGATTATCTTTCCTGGGTCAGGTGGACTATCTGCTAAAACCTGGCCATTACCTGGGTCGCTGCCTGTTACACTCATGATTTTGATCAATAATCAATAACAACAACAATTTGACTTGCCAATAAGGATTAAGGGATATTTTCACTAATTGCACAAATTGGTTATAGAAATATCTCAATCATTCTCGCTGGGGCCTCCAAAATATGTTGGGTATTTATTTCATATAAGATATAAAATCATAAAAATTATGATTTCATATTTTTATGAAAAATAAAAAATTAAAAATTTAATTGGCGGACATATAAACGCCAGTTCTTTTATTGATGAGATCTAAAGTTAATTTGTGCAGATAATGAAACAGGGTACAATTAATTATATAAAATATAATTTATTACAAATAAATACATGCATTAAAAATGGCATACAAATGAATACAAGGATAATATCAAAATTGACCACAAGATGATGCTCCGCCGTTTACGCCGGGCTCACTTAATTTAGTACACCAAGTACAATATAATGTTATTCAAATTATTACCGATTAGTATACCGATTATTAAAATATTATAATGTAACAACAAAAACAATAGAAATGAATCTGTGGAAAATTCCTTATGCTCAAAGAATATGGCAGTAAGAGACACCTTATAAATAAGCCCGTTGGCCTAACTACGGATAATAATATCCGATCAGAGATTCCACTCTGATATCAATATTACAGGAATTCTAATGATGTGCACGTTCATTAAAATTTCCCATAAAATTATTGTTTTAACACTATTGACCCACTAATAATGGGGTCTCAACTATATGCCAATTGGAGCGATTTATAATTACTGCAAATGAAATTGATTATACATTACCCCTGGCTTTGGGATAAAGAGCTTTTAGAATGGACCCAGCTTTCCAAGATTTAGATATGTCCCGTCCTATGGTACGTTCCTGACGTGTGAAGTGATGCTGATGAATGAATCTTTGTAAAGTGTTCCTTTGTGAAGTCCTTGTGAAGTTTTTCTTTTTGTGAGGTTTGTGAAGTGTCCTGATCTTCCAAAACTGGATCAGATATCCCAATCCTTATCTATGCCCATCCCCTCTTGGATTAGGGATTACCAATTAGATAAGGTGGGTGTGACGTATGTTAAACATGGGGATGATGTCATTTAATTGACATTCCTTAGAAACTTCTGCCCATCTACCACTTGATGGCACTGTTGTATCATATAACAATTTTAAATATTTTAAGAATTAACACATGTATATTGTTTTATTACCACTTAAACTTTGACCTTTCCCACCTTAAATCAATTAGGAGGGACTTTTTCTGACACTTTGCTCAGACTGACTGGCGGTATCAGAAGTTTCCCTAATCCCTGAATTTATGGGGCAGAAAGGAGTATAATGTTTTCCTAGATTGTGTATCTTAACTGTCTCAGCGATTGAGTGATGATGTTTGAAATAACATCAGCTCCTCTAAAATAAACCCTATTTAAGAAAATTCAACTTAACATTCTCTATATCCACTAGAATATATCCTCTCAGTGAGATACAGATATATAAAGATACATTAATAATATTTGGTTATAATACATCAATATCACATAGTATATATGAATCATTAACAAGTTCAAACGCTAAATAAATGCACACAGGAATATATATATCTATATGTATGTGAATATATGAATAGATATCTGTTCCACACCAGATGTGTTTTATGGACGTCTCTTATCAGATCATGGTTTAGCCATGAAACACCCATTGTTCCTCAGACAGACAAGTTTAGAGAAACCAGTGTAGATAAATCCATGTCTCTAAACAATAATAAAAGTATAGTCTTCTCTATATATTCACTTTTAACACATTGAACTTGCTATGAACCCATCTTGGTTTTTTCCAGGTTCATGCTGATCACATGCTGTTAAAGGCAATGATCATCCATTTTGAATATAGTATCATCAGATACATTGTACACTTATGAAAATGCACAACACTACGGCTGACCTCCGGACACCCCGGCCCAACCTTATCCGGGTGGGATCTGTGAAAAGCCTTCACCAGTCGGCTGGCACTAACATCCAGAGCCGGAACCCACATCCTTTCCTCAGGGCCGTATCCCCTCCAGTGTACCAGGTACTGAAGGGAACCCCGAAGAACTCGAGTCAAGAACCCTGGAGATCTCGAACTCTAAATTTCCGTCAACTAGAACCGGAGGAGGAGGCAATGGCGATGGTTCCACCGGTTTCACATATTTTTTCAGTAAAGACCTGTGGAACACATCATGGATCCTCCAAGTCTGCGGAAGATCCAGCCGAAACGCTATTGGATTGACCACCGCAGATATTTTGTACGGTCCAATAAATCTTGGACCCAGTTTCCAAGATGGTACTCTCAGTTTAATATTTTTAGTAGACAACCACACCAGATCACCCACACACAGGTCTGGACCAGTCATACGTCTCTTGTCAGCCATTCGCTTATACCTCTCACCCATCTTCTCCAAATTCACTTGGATCCTCCGCCAGATAGAAGACAAGGCAGAAAAAAATCTCTCCTCCTCTGGCATCCCAGAGGAACTAGTCCCAGAAAAGGTACCAAACTGAGGATGAAAACCGTATGCGCCAAAAAATGGCGAGTTACCCAGGGACTCCTGCCTACGGTTATTCAAATCAAGCTCTGCTAGGGACAAGAATGAGGACCAGTCCTCCTGATTTTTAGCCACAAAGCACCTCAAGTAGGTCTCCAGGTTTTGATTAGTACACTCTGTCTGCCCATTCGACTGCGGATGAAAAGCCGAAGAGAACGAAAGTTGAATACCAAGCCGAGAGCAGAACGCCCTCCAAAACCTGGAGACAAACTGTGTGCCCCTATCAGAAACCACATCCGAAGGAATGCCATGCAATTTCACGATATTATCCACAAAAATCTGCGCAAGTGTCTTGGCATTGGGCAGACTAGCTAGTGATATAAAGTGAGCCATTTTACTAAAACGGTCAACAACCACCAAAATTACTGTCTTCCCGGAGAAACTCGGCAGATCCGTAATAAAGTCTATAGACAAGTGCGTCCAAGGACGAGACGGAATAGACAAAGGAAGAAGTGAACCAGCAGGTCGAGTATGAGCAACCTTTGACCGTGCAGAGGTTTCACAAGCTGCCACGTAATTCTCAACGCTCTTACGTAACCCGGGCCACCAGAACCTCCGGGACACAAGATCAAAGGTGGACTTACCACTAGGATGTCCAGCAAGGACAGTATCGTGATGTTCCTTGAATACCTTGTATCGCAGTCCGTCAGGAACAAACAACCTCCCTGGGGGACAAGAACCAGGAGCCCCCTACTGGGCTCCCAACACCTCCATCTCCAATTCAGGGTACAGAGCGGAGACCACCACCCCATCAGCCAAAATCGAAGCAGGATCCTCTGAATTACATCCCCCAGGAAAACTGCGAGACAACGCATCTGCCTTAACGTTTTTAACCCCCGGGCGAAAAGTAACCACAAAATTGAACCTGGTAAAAAACAGTGACCATCTGGCCTGTCTAGGGTTCAGACGCTTGGCAGATTGTAGGTAAGCCAAATTCTTATGATCCGTATATACTGTAACGGGGTGAGACGCCTCCTCCAACCAGTGACGCCATTCCTCAAAGGCCAATTTGATAGCCAGCAATTCTCTATCTCCTACATCATAATTCCTCTCGGCGACCGAGAGCTTCTTGGGAAAAAAAGCACACGGAACCCATTTGCCAGGAGATGAACCCTGCGACAGCACTGCTCCAACCCTCACCTCTGATGCATCCACCTCCACCACGAATGGCAGAGACACATCGGGCTGCACCAGAATGGGAGCAGACGCAAAACATTCCTAAATAGTCGAAAAGGCCTGCTATGCATCATCCGACCAGACAGAGACATCGGCGCCCTTCTTAGTCATATCGGTCAGAGGTCTTACATTCATAGAATAGTTCGAAATAAATTTTTTATAATAATTAGTAAACCCCAAAAACCGCATCAAAGCTTTCTGATTCCAGAACCGCCCGGACCTTTTTGAGGTCCATACGAAAACCAGAGTCAGAAAGCAGATTTCCCAGAAATGGAAGCTCCTGCACAGAAAACACACATTTCTCCAATTTGGCATATAATTTATTCTCCTGAATAATCGTCAAAACCTGTCTCACGTGATCCTGATGGGTCTTCAGATCAGGAGAGTAAATTAAAATGTCATCCAAGTAAACTACCATGAACCTCCCCACAAAATGATGGAAAATGTCATTGACGAATCGCTGAAATACCGTTCGTTAACCCAAATACCGTTGGCGCGTACCGTTGAAATACCGTTGGCGCGTTCGTTAACCCAAAAGGCATAACCAGGTTCTCGAAATGACCCTCATGCGTGTTGAAGGCCGTTTTCCACTCATCCCCTTCCTTGATTCTGATCAGATTGGAGAACACCTTGGCTCCAACAATCTGATCAAAAAGATCGGAGATCAAAGGAAGGGGATATGGATCACGGACCGTAATACGGTTCAATTCCCGGAAATCCAAGCAAGGTCTCAGCGATCCATCCTTTTTCTTTACAAAGAATAAACCCACTGCCACTGGAGACTTAGATAGCCTAATATGACCTTTTGCCAAACTCTCGGCAATATACTTCCGCATGACCTCTCTTTCAGGTTGAGAAAGATTGTAAAGCCGAGACTTTGGCAACTTAGCCCCTGGGATGAGATTAACTGGACAATCATAGTCCCGATGAGGGGACAATTCCTGAGCCTCACCCTCCGAAAAGACATCCGCAAAATCTGAGAGATACAGAGGTAGAGCCGTAGTAGACACTCCAGAGATAGAGGTGCCAAGACAATTATCCAAACAAAACTCACTCCAACCAATGATCTGTCTTGCTTGCCAATCTATAATTGGGTTATGTTTTGTCAACCACGGTAACCCTAAGACTATAGGAGCGGGCAAGTCCTTCATGACAAAACAAGACATAATCTCAACATGTGAATCACCCACCCTTAACAGAATACCATGAGTAATATGAGTGAGACTCCTTTGAGAAAGAGAGGAAGAATCAATTGCAAAAACCGTAATCTCTCTTTCTAAAGTGCAAGTATTTAGACCCAGATTTTGAAGAAAAAGAAAATCAATAAGGTTTACCCCAGCACCACAGTCAATGAATACTTCAACAAAAAAATTTCTTGAGTCTAGCGCCACCATAGCTGGAAGGAGAAAGCGAGTACTACAGGGAGCTTGCATACCTGCTTGCTCCACCACTCTATTCACACTACCAAGAGTGTTTTCTTTTTCTCTTTAAGTAAACCTCTTTGTGATTCTTTCTCATCAACTTGCGGTTCAACAAAAGGACAAGAAAAAATAAAATGACCACTTTTTCCACAGTAATAACATAGTTTATGCAACCTCCTAAAGTCTCTACTACCAGAATGGAAAGATACCTGACCCAGCTGCATGGGTTCCTCCCCTACCCCAGAGTTACATATAATATCGGGGAACAGGTGAGACAAAACCACTCACAGGAGGGATCCCTTGCGCGGAGGGAGCTTTACACCTCTCTCTAATACATCTATCTAACTGTACTGCCAAAGACATTGCATTCTCCTAAGTATCCGGGTACTCATGAAAGGCAAGGGCATCTTTCAATCTCTCGGATAACCCCTGACAAAACTGACTACGTAACGCGGGGTCATTCCACTCTGACTCGGTAGCCCATCTCCTAAACTCAACGCAGTAAGCCTCTGCAGTATGTTCACCTTGTAATAAATTGCGCAATTTAGATTCCACCATCGAGACCCTATCTGGATCATCATATATTAATCCCAAGGCTTTAAAAAATTCTTCCACCGACCGGAGGGCCAGAGAACCGGGCGGCAGAGAAAAGGCCAAGGATTGCGCGTCCCCTTTAAGCAGAGAAATGATTATACCAACCCTCTGACTCTCATCACCAGATGAAGATGGACACAGCCGAAAATACAACTTGCATGATTCTTTAACCTGCTCAGGACCGCCGAACGCAGGATTGCGTCCTGGCGGCGGCAGGTTTATTCCTCCTGGACGCGCCGATGCGTCCTCTCGCGAGACGCGAGATTTCGAGCATAGCCGTCCCGCGCATGCGCAGTGCGGGCCGGGAACAGTTAGAGGAGAAGTTCGTCACCAGCTTGCCAGCCAATGATCATCGCTGGCAGGTTGGTGACTTTTAAAAAATCTAATCCGAAGCCATTTAACACATTATATTTATAAATATAAAGTGTTAAATGGCTTCTGTGCTCTCTGCTGGTTCCTTTTTGTCGGTTGGTTCCAGCAGAGAGCACACATCACTGTAAGTACACAAAACACTATACATTTAGCCCCGTGTTGCTAGACCACAGGTTGCGCAGGATCCGCTTCAAGGGCAGCAGAGTGGGGTTGGCGCTGTCGGATTACGTGGTGAAGCATACACCAGCAGCACAGCTTATCCTGGACCTAGTACCAGCACTGCCGTAGAACATGGTGAAGTGGCGAGCACCAGAAAGGCAGTTGAAGCTGGTATGGTGGCACGTGCATTAGTTCCCCCGTCGCAACCACCGCACAGACAGGCCCGTAGAGCCCCTAGAGTCCCTGAGGTGCTGGCAAACCCTGATTGGCAGCCCCCAACTTCAGCCGCACCAGTAGTTCCCCCTTTCACCGCCCAGTCTGGAGTTCGGGTTCAGACAGATCGGATCGGCACTGGGGTTTTTTGAGCTGTATGCCACTCAATTTATAGCCGCCAACCCGGGAAGCTTTTATGCCCAGTCTTTCCGGTGGAAACCCGTCCAAGTTTCCGAATTTAAAACTTTTCTGGGCCCTTCTCCTCAACATGGGCCTGACAAAAAAGCATGAATTGCGGTCATATTGGTCCACGAACCCAATTCATCACATGCCCATGTTCTCTGCTGCCATGTCCAGGACACGATTTGAGACCATCCTGTGTCTCCTGCACTTTAGTGACAACAGCACCTCTCCTCCCAGAGGCCACCCAGCTTTTGACCGTCTCCACATAGACCACTTTAACACCAAATTTGCAGATTTGTATACCCCTGAGCAAAACATCTGCATAGACGAGTCCCTGATACATTTTACCGGGCGCCTTGGCTTCAAACAATACATCCCAAGCAAGCGTGCCCGGTATAGGGTCAAATTGTATAAGCTCTGTGAAAGGGCCACAGGCTATATGCACAAATTTCGGATCTATGAGGGTAAAGATCAGACCCTGGAGCCGGTCGGTTGCCCTGACTACCTGGGGAGCAGTGGGAAGACAGTCTGGGACTTGGTGTCACCCTTATTTGTCAAGGGGTACCATCTTTATGTGGACAATTTCTACACAAGTGTGCTCCTCTTCAGGCATTTGTTTTTTAGAACAGATTGGCTGCTGTGGCACCGCGCGACCTAGTCGCCGGGGCTTCCCCCAATGGCTCGTTACCACCCGTCTTGCAAGGGGGGAGAGGGCTGCCTTGTGTAACGAAGAACTGCTCGCGGTGAAATGGAGAGACAAGCGTGACGTTTACATGCTCTCCTCCATTCACGCAGACACGACAATCGAAATTGAACGAGCAACCAGTGTCATTGAAAAGCCCCTCTGTGTCCACAACTATAATTTGCTCATGGGAGGGGTGGACTTCAATGACCAGATGTTGGCTCCCTATTTACTTTCCCGCAGGACCAGACGCTGGTATAAGAAGGTGTCTGTATATTTAATTCAATTGGCTGTCTATAATAGTTTTGTTCTCTACAGTAAGGCTGGGAGAACAAGATCCTTCCTCAAATTTCAAGAAGAGATCATCGAGAACCTCCTGTATCCAGGAGGTTCCGTGGCCCCAACCACCAGTGTAGTGAGCCGTCTACACGAGCGACATTTCCTCAATGTCGTTGCTGGTACCTCAAACCAACCGCCACCCCGAAAAAAATGTCGTGTCTGTAGCAGGAGTGGAATAAGGCGTGACATCCATTTCTGTCCTGACTGCCCTGACCACCCTGCCCTATGCTTAGGTGAGTGTTTCCGGAAGTACCACACACAGGTAGACTTAGTATAGGGATTGCGTGACACAGGACAGGCACACAGGGGTCTTAGGGCCCTTTCACACAGAGCTGCTGCAAACCTCTCCTTTCACCTGGGACAAAGTGCATAATGTACTTCGCCACATCTCTGGGCGATTTGCGCTTTGCACATTGTCCCATGGGAAAGGAGAGGTTTGTCCTCTAAAGGTAAAAAAAATAAAAAATCACTGGTAAGCAAAAAAGTTAATGTTCTGTTCCAAAAGTTCAATAAAGTTTATAATAGTTAATGTTCTGTTCAAATGTTATATAAAGTTAATGTTAATAAATTTATTTCGTTGCGGCCTGTTTTTTTTTTTTGGTTTTGTTTTTTTACCTTCTAGGTGGACCAACTGATGAACCAGCTGCAGCACTGATGTGCATTCTGACAGAAGCATTGCGCTGCTGTCAGATTACACAAAAGTCGGTGTATGCGGCGCTGCAAGACGAGATTTCTCCTCTGCAATAAAAAATATACGTTTGCCGAGGCTTATGAGCTTTGGCAAACATTTTTTATAAAAAAAAAAAAAAATATCCCAGCAATGATTTATTCATCCACATCGATTGATGTGAATGGAGAAATCGGGTTTGCCAGGGCATATGGGCTGAGTGGGTTTGGATGTTGGGCGGAGCTTCTATGTCCTGGCAGACGCCTTTCCCCTCGTTTTTTTTTTTTTTTGCACATTTTTTGGCAGAGATTTTTTCATCCACATTGATCGATGCGAATGAAGAAATTTGTGCCGTTAATTTTTTCCTAATGCTGGCCATACATGTAATGATTGTGGAGACCCTCAAATGCCAGGGCAGTACAAACACCCCACAAATGACCCCATTTTGAAAAGAAGACACCCCAAGGTATTCGCCGAGGGGCATATTGAGTCCATGAAAGATTGAACTTTTTGTCCCAAGTTAGCGGAAAGGGAGACTTTGTGAGAAAAAAAGAATCTATTTCCGCTAACTTGTGCAAAAAAATAAAAATCTTCTATGAACTCGCCATGCCCCTCACGGAATACCTTGGGGTGTCTTATTTCCAAAATGGGGTCACATGTGGGGTATTTATACTGCCCTGGCATTTTAGGGGCCCTAAAGCGTGAGAAGAAGTCTGGAAATCCAAATGTCTAAAAATGCCCTCCTAAAAGGTGCTCTTTAGAATTTTGGCCCCTTTGCGCACCTAGGCTGCAAAAAAGTGTCACACATGTGGTATCGCCGTACTCAGGAGAAGTTGGGCAATGTGTTTTGGGGTGTCTTTTTACATATACCCATGCTGGGTGAGAGAAATATCTCTCTAAAATGACAACTTTGTATAAAAAAATTGAAAAAGTTGACTTTTACAGAGATATTTCTCTCTCCCAGCATGGGTATATGTAAAAAGACACCCAAAAACACATTGCCCTACTTCTCCTGAGTACGGCGATACCACATGTGTGACACTTTTTTGCAGCATAGGTGCACAAAGGGGCCCAAATTCCAAAGAGTATCTTTCCGATTTCACAGGGCATTTTTTACGCATTTGGATTCCAAACTACTTCTCACACTTTAGGTCCCCTAAAATGCCAGGGCAGTATAAATACCCAACAAGTGACCCCATTTTGGAAAGAAGACAACCCAAGGTATTTCGTGATGGGCATAGTGAGTTCATGGAAGTTTTTATTTTTTGTCACAAGTTAGTGGAAAATGAGACTTTGTAAGAAAAAAAAATATATATATCATTTTCCGCTAACTTGTGACAAAAAATAAAAACTTCCATGAACTCACTATGCCCATCAGCGAATACCTTGGGGTGTCTACTTTCCGAAATGGGGTCATTTGTGGGGAGTTTCTACTGTCTGGGCATTGTAGAACCTCAGGAAACATGACAGGTGCTCAGAAAGTCAGAGCTGCTTCAAAATGCGGAATTTCACATTTTTGTACCATAGTTTGTAAACGCTAGAACTTTTGCTCAAACCAATAAATATACACTTATTGCATTTTTTTTTATCAAAGACATGTAGAACAATAAATTTAGAGAAAAATTTTACAACTGAAAGTGAAAAATGTCATTTTTTTGCAAAGATTTCGGTCAATTTTGATTAATAACAAAAAAAAGTAAAAATGTCAGCAGCAATGAAATACCACCAAATGAAAGCTCTATTAGTGAGAAGAAAAGGAGGTAAAATTCATTTGGGTGGTAAGTTGTATGATCGAGCAATAAACCGTGAAAGTAGTGTAGTGCAGAATTGTAAAAAGTGGTCTGGTCATTAAGGGGGTTTAAGCTAGGGGAGCTGAGGTGGTTAAAGCTGATAAAGTCATCCACACCCCCTGCAAATCTATCAGGGAGAGTGACTTTAGGCTCCCCATAAATTTGACTTGCACCTGATGCCAGAGCATTCTGACACCGTGTGACCGAATTACGCAGATCCGCAACCTCTAGGGATAATCCCTGCATGCGATCAACTAGCGCATCAAATGACTCCATCTCAAAACCGCTGAGCAATGGCAGTCAAAATTTTGGCGTGTTATAATGTCATGGCGGACAGGGTATAAGATACACAGAAAGATAGACAAACAAGTTTCTAGGCGAGAAGCTGGGGATCAAGGTCACCTCCTGACAAATCCCTACCAGCTCTCCCTATACTGCTATGCCCACGTTCAGACCCTTAAGGTGGGAATAACGTGTCCTCGTGCCTGGGCTGAAAATACTCTAAAATCCCTAAGATGGTGAAAGGGGAATAGAGGCAGCCTGCTCCCTCCGAACCTGGAGGGGCAGGCGTCTCGCTAACAGCCAAGACAGCAAACAACAAGAGAACAAAAAACCAACTTATCTTTCTGAGCAGGAACAGCCAATCCTCCCTTCCTTGCATACACAGAGCCAGACAGAAGCTATAACCCGCAGGGAACACTGGGAGTGGGTGTGATTTAAACTGAAACCAACGACCCCACCCAGTGCACCTGAAGGGAGGCGGATCTAGCTTGACTCCAAAACAAAAAAAAAGGCTAGACACGTGCTGCTAATCTGGCAGACCTCCGCACATAGCCTGACATGGCATGACAGCATCAGTTTGGCTCAGTTCCACCTCCATTCCGCTCTGGATGCGGACACCAAAACGCTGCTTGCAGCGTTTTGGTGTCCGCCTGGCGAAGCGGAACCTAACGGATCCATCCTGACTTACAATATAAGTCAATGGGGACGGATCCGTTTTCACTGACACAATATGGTGCAGTTGAAAACTGATCCGTCCCTCATTGACTTTCAATTTAAGTCCGGACGGATCCGTTTTGATTTAGACTTTTTTTTAAAAAGAATAATGCAAACTGATCCGTTCTGTATGGTTACAAGCGTTTGCATTATAGGTGCGGATCCGTCTGTGCAGATACCAGACGGATCCGCACCTAACGCAGGTGTAAAAGTAGTACTTATCTTTATTCTGCTGGTCAGTACGTTTACGTTTTTTTTTACGTTTTACCATGTTTACACAAAGGATTTTTGAAAAAAAAAAATAGCATGTTTCTGCACCGCTATCTTCTGAAATCCATATGTTTATTTTTTTCAGCTTTACACAATAAAAACATATTTGTAAAAAAAAAAGTTTTTCTGATCCATTTTCCTTTTTTTTTTTGACGATAATTTTGTGTGAGGGCTTGTTTTTTGCAGGATCAAGTAACGTTTTCATTGGTTCCGCTTTGGGGTACATAGTACGTTTTGTTCGCATTACATTACGCTTTTTGTGAAGTGACCAAAAAAATTACTGTCCTAGCACTATTTTTATTTACTTTTTTTTTTTTAGCGTTGACCTGACAGGCTAGATTTTTATAGAGCTGGTTGTTATGGATGCTCTGATACCTAATATGTCTATTTTTTTCTCATTTTACTGGCACAGTGTCCTAAAAATAACTGCATCCAGCAAATAGTGTCTCTGGCACCAATAGTGCCGTAAACATAATATCCAAAAATAATTGTGGTGATACTGTGTGAAGTCCAACCTTTAATCCTGTTGTATTGATCAAGGGGAAGATTGTTTCCCTGGTTCAACGTCCATCTTTCTTTTAAGGGGGGGTTGAGCCAAAGGGAAAGGGTGTGTAGAACATGATTTCTATACATTTTCATAAATCTCAGTTATTTGGAATAAAAAGCTCCTGCGGCAGGCTATTCCAGAGATTTTCAGCCCTTACTTTAAAGAATACTTGTCGCCTCTTATACAGTTGTGTTCAAAATTATTCAACCCCCAATGCTGTAAAGGGTTTTAGGGAATTTAGTGTACATTTGTAATTGTGTTCAGAATGAAATCTTACAAGGACTTTTTAAAGAACCAAATTCAACTAAAATGACATCAATTGTTTTTGTAATACAGTATTAAATGTTTTTTTTTGTGATTTCTTCATTGACACAATTATTCAACCCCTTAAAGACTACCACTCTTAAGAACAGAGGTTCATTCAAGTGTTTTCGATCAGGTATTGAAAACACCTGTGGATGTCAAGGAGCAGCAATCAATCATAATAAGCACCAATTAGGCAGATTTAAAAGGACTGTGATACTCAGCTCCTTCTAGACATTTACTGGTGTGTTTACAAACATGGTGAAGTCAAGAGAATGGTCCAGGAAGACAAGAGAAGAGGTGATTTCTCTTCACAGGAAGGGCAATGGCTATAAGAAGATTGCAAAGATGTTAAACATACCAAGAGACACCATAGGAAGCATCATTCGCAAATTCAAGGCAAAGGGCACTGTTGAAACGCTACCTGGTCGTGGCAGAAAGAAGATGCTGACTTCGACTGCTGTGCGCTACCTGAAGCGCAAAGTGGAGAAAAGTCCCCGTGTGACTGCTGAGGAACTGAAAAAAGATTTGTCAGATGTGGGTACTGAAGTTTCAGCTCAGACAATAAGGCGCATACTGTGTAATGAAGGCCTCCATGCCAGAACTCCCAGGCCCTTGCTGTCTCCAAAGAATAAGAAGAGTCGACTGCAGTATGCCAAAAGTCATGTGGACAAACCACAAAAGTTTTGGGATAGTGTTCTGTGGACTGATGAAACAAAATTAGAACTGTTTGGGCCCATGGATCAACGCTATGTTTGGAGGAGGAAGAACAAGGCCTATGAAGAAAAGAACACCTTGCCTACTGTGAAGCATGGCGGGGGATCAATCATGCTTTGGGGCTGTTTTGTTTCTACAGGTACAGGGAAGCTTCAGCGTGTGCAAGGTACCATGAATTCTCTTCAGTACCAGGAGATATTGGATGAAAATGTGATGCAGTCCGTCACAAACCTGAGGCTTGGGAGACGTTGGACCTTTTAACAGGACAAGCATACCTCCAAGTCCACTAGAGCATGGTTGCAGATTAAAGGCTGGAACATTTTGAAGTGGCCATCGCAGTCACCAGACTTAAATCCGATTGAGAACCTCTGGTGGGACTTAAAGAAAGCAGTTGCAGCGCGCAAGCCTAAGAATGTGACTGAACTGGAGGCTTTTGCCCATGAAGAATGGGCGAAGATACCCGTAGATCGCTGCAAGACACTTGTGTCAAGCTATGCTTCACGTTTAAAAGCTGTTATAACTGGAAAAGGATGTTGTACTAAGTACTAAGATTGAATGTCACTTGGGGGTTGAATAAAACTGATAATGATGTGAGCACAGAAAAGACATTTGTGGTTATTTCATTATAAATGTTATGTTATATTTGTCTGACTTACAAGTGCCTCTTTGATTTAATTGTAAACAAGATGACTGAAATGATCAAAATCAATGTCAAACTGGCCAAAACACTCAATTTCAGTGTGGGTTGAATAATTTTGAACACAACTGTAACTGAATCTTTTTTTAATCCAGGTGTAGGCAGTGGCCCCTTGTTTTTAGGGAGTTTAACACAGAATGGCTCCTCTCAATATTTTTTTGTATGATACCATTATATATTTGTACAGGTTAATCATGCCTTCCCCCCCTCCCCTCCCCTCCCCCTTAGACGAATTCAGTTATTTTAATATTTGCCCATAGCAAAGATCTTCCAGGCCCTTTATTAATTTTGTTGCTCTCCTTTGAACTTTTTCTAACTTCAGGGCATCCTTTTAATGAACTGGTGCCCAGAACTGAATTATGTATTCCAGGTGAGGCTGTACCAATGCTTTGTATAATGGCAATATTGCATCACTGTCCTGTGAGTTCATACCTTTTTTAAGTTCAATACAAAATTCTGTTGGCCTTAGAAACAGCTGACTGGCATTGCATGCTGTTATTTAGTTTATGATCTACTAATGCACCCAGATCCTTAGCAAGTGACTCTCCCAATTTTACTCTTGCTAGGACATATGCTGCACGCAGATTATTAGCTTCCAGGTGCATAGTGCCAGAGGTTAGCCATCACTGTGATAGCCTGTTCTTTTTGTAGATTCCACAGACGACACATGGCCTCTGCTTGCAGGTAAGGGAAAAGCAATTTAATCTCAATATTCAAAAATATTTAAAAGGATTACTTTACCATAAAAACTTTAAAGTTATAGAACATGCTCCCAGCAGATTTGATCATGGCTGACCGTGTGGATAGGTTTAGGTTTCCTTAAAGGGGTTTTCCACCCTTTAGAATTTGATGAATTATCCTCCTGATAGGTTATCAATGTCAGATTGGTGGTTCTGTCTCCATCCACTGTTTAGTTTCCAACAGCTGCCGTAAACAGCTAATCGGTGAGGGTTGATGGATGTCGGACCCTGATCAATCTGATATTGATCAATATGTAAAGGCTGGATAACCCCTTTATGTTACTAGTAACTAGTATTAATATAGAAGAAGACGTAAGAATGTGCAACTTTCTGTCTAAGCTAGGAATCCAAGAGTATGTATGGAACAGGAATGGTCTACTGACAGTTTAAAAGTAACAAATCAAAAGGGGAGAGATTTATCAAAACTGGATTAGTTGCCCACAGCAACCAATCAGATGCCATGTTTCATTTTCCAAAGGAGCTCTGAAAAATTAAAGGTGGAATCTGATTACTATGATCTGGTTACTATGGGCAACTAAGCCAGTTTTTAGTGCATCAGTTGTGATAAATCTCCCCCAATATGTTTTCAATTTGTAGACAAATATTTAAGTAATAATAAGTTGTTATTCTTTTTTTGGTAGTCTCACAACAAAATATCCAGTTGAAAACGGCCTCTTAAATTTGGAGTCTTTCTCTTTAGGTAGTAGGAGGTATATTTATCAAATCTGATGTACTAGTTTTGTGATGTAAAAATGTCGCAAGTGATGCCCACGTCCAACATTTGATGGGTAGTGCCACCTTCAGAAGTAGGTCAGGATTATAGATTAGAACAGTTTTATGTCTGATTTATGATGTGTGACTTTTTAAAAAGTTGCATCTCCATGTCAGGCAACCCCCTGGTGTACATTAAGCATAGGCATACATCAGATTCAACATGCGGCAAATATATTACTGTGCGCCATTTCCTGAATTTGGTGAAACCTCACAAAGCAAACACAGACTTAAAACTGACTCCGAAACCAGCTCAAATGATAAATTCCCCCGTAGATGTTTTCCACTCTGCACCTTTCCTTTTTCTCGTGTGACTTTTTTCTTCATTCCCATTCTATATATTCTCGCTTTCCATAATGTAAGTTTCACACAAATATAATACTGGCACATTTCTATGGCCAAAGGTACTAGTCTGATGATGGGTCTAATTGTCAGTTCCCAGTCTCAGAAGGCTTTTGTCATTATGTAAATACTAATTAGCATCAATTTTATATTAATTTTGTTTTTTTTTCCTTTTGCATAAACGTTACTGTACTTTTTGTTTTGCTCGACTCTGTTTAGACAGGAAGTTTCTGTAATTTTTGACCAATGCATTACTGTGAAGTAAAGAACTAATGATAAAAATTTTAACAATATATTTTGCTAGGGTCAGAATTGTCTGGTGATCATAATATGGATGTGTTCAGCCTTAAAGGGTTTCTATCACTTCGTTTCACCTATTTAGCTTTCAGACACTAGCGATCCGCTAGTGTCTGCTTTATCTAACATTCCTAATATAACTGTTTATTGGGCAGCCGTTTAGCTAAAAAAATAACTTATATAGATATGCAAATGAGCCTCTAGGTGCTATGGGGGCGTGATTAGCACCTAGAGGCTCCGTCTACCTTAACAAACTGCCGCCGCCCAGCGCGTCCCTCCAGCCCGCCCATCTCCTCCGGAATGCGATGCTCCTCGTATTCGGCGCATGCGCAGTGAATGTCTGATCGCTTCCCTGCTCAGACATCTCCACTGCGCCTGCGCCGATGACGTCATGGTGCTCCGAGGAACAGGCGCAGTGGAGATGTCTGAGCAGGGAAGCGATCAGACATTCACTGCGCATGCGCCGAATACGAGGAGCATCGCATTCCGGAGGAGATGGGCGGGCTGGAGGGACGCGCTGGGCGGCGGCAGTTTGTTAAGGTAGACGGAGCCTCTAGGTGCTAATCACGCCCCCATAGCACCTAGAGGCTCATTTGCATATCTATATAAGTTATTTTTTTAGCTAAACGGCAGGACAATAAGCTCTTATATTAGGATGGTTAGATAAAGCAGACACTAGCGGATCGCTAGTGTCTGAAAGCTAAATAGGTGAAACGAAGTGATAGAAACCCTTTAAAGCGTGCCTTTATTTTCATTTAAATATTAAAGGCATGAGCTTGTAGTATATGTGGTTCTCTGGGACTGCAAAGGTGTTTTAGTGCTCATACCCATTTTTTGTCTGACAGCCCAGTTCTTGCAGCATCCTCACTTGCAGTTTACTTGAGTTTTGAAGGCAGATCCACAACTATAGTCTTCTAGCACTACACATGCTGAGACTTCCTTTCCTTACTGCTCATAGTACTCACTGTCCAATCAGATTCATGCCCTGAGGAGAAAGCCTTACTTTTTGTTATGCCTGTATGTGCTTTGCTATATTATATTAGGTCCAAACCAGGGGGTGAAATTTCCCTTGCAGAGTCTGTGTATACAGTAAGAGACAGGAGCAGAAATAGAGATGATAATCATAAGGTGTGTGCATGCTGGCCCACAGAGGAACAGGTGAATCACATGATGGGCCCCTAGTCCTCCACCTTCCTGCACAATTGACACATGGAACAACAGACTGACTGCACTACATATGGATAGACAGAATACAGAACCTCGACCAGCATGTGTTCAAATAAAGAACTGGGTAATAGAGGACCTTTCATGCTATTTTATTAAGGGAGCTGTATACCTGCACTTGGGGGGTACCCCCCGCTGATACTTCCACCCTGCTTGATTTTTTTAAATATGCCCTGCTGTGCCCTGCCGGATTTCTCCCACTCAGTATGCCAATACTGAGCATCGGAACAGGGAGAAGGAGACGCCAGGGTTTCTCAATGGGCGTCTCCTTCTCCCTGGCTGTAGCGCTGTCCAATCGCAGTGCAGAGCATCACAGCCAGGGAGAAGGAGAAGCCTATTGATAAACCCTGGCGTCTCCTCCTCCCTGTTCTGATTAGCATACTGAGCGGGAGAAATCCGGCGGGGCATAGGATGCATATTTAAAAAAAATCAAGCAGGGTAGCAGCATCGTGGGGTGGGGGGGGGGTGGGGGTATATATCTCCCTTAATAAAATCGCATGAAATGTCCTCTTTAACAAACTATCCAGTTTATTATAATTAGAGATGAGCGAATTTAAGCTGATGAAGTGGAATTCGATCCGAATTTCAGGAAAAATTTGAATTGCACCGAATCCGAATTTCCTCAAGCTTTGTGGTAACGAATCGTATTATTTCTTAAAATGGCTGCTGCAGGTGTGAGGACATGGAACAAGGAACTCTGGGAAGGCGGGATCACCCATAATGCCATGCATGCAGCCAGCCAGCGCTGTGATGTCACAGCCCTATAAATAGCCCCAGCCATCTTGGATTCTGCCATTTTCCAGTGTACTTAGTGCAGGGAGAGATGTCAGCAGGCTCTAGGGACAGTGCTAGAAAAAACTTCATTGTGCTAAAAAAAAAAAAAAAAATTTAAAAGTGCAGGGAAAGATTATTCAAGGCGTAGGGCAGTGATAGGCAAACTGTGTCTCTCCAGCTGTTGCAGAACTACAACTCGCAGCATGCAAAGACTGCCTACAGCTTTCAGCCTACAGCAGGGCATGGTGGGAGTTGTAGTTTGGCAACAGCTGGAGAGCCGCAGTTTGCCTATAACTGGTGTAGGGAAAGGATAGGGAGGAATCATTCCACAGCATTTATGTTGAACAGGGTTCAGTAGGGGAGGTTACAGCCTGGGTAATAGGAACAAGCCTATTACACCTTGCTGCACTGACTGGGCACCCAAATTGCTATTATACAGCTCTGTAATTTCAGCAAACCGTTCTTGTTATTGGGGTATTACAGCCATTAACAGCGTTTATTATAAGGAAATATTTCTACGTCCTTTTTGCCCTTCTGCGGTGCAGTTATATGTTCTAAAGCATTTTGTGGCTTGTATAAGTGGCAAAAGAAAAATATATTTGTCGTTCAGCGCTGCAGTTTTATGTTCTAAAGCCTTTTGTGGCATGTATAAGTGGCAAAATAAAAATATATTTGCCGTCCAGCGGTGCAGTTATATGTTCTAAAGCCTTTTGTGGCATGTATTAGTGGCAAAAGAAAAATATATTTGCCGTTCAGCAGTGCAGTTATATGTTCTAAAGCTCTTTTTTGTGTGTATTAGTGTGAAGTGCCGTTGTGTGGTGAAGTGAGAAAATTACAAACTTTTTTGGGGTGGTTTAATTTTATTTTTATTTATTTGATCTAACAGTATATCAGGCAGAGAAGTGCTAGGCCCTGCACAAAGGAGTGGCAGAGGCCTAAATGTTTCTGGAGTAGGCAGAGGTCGCAGCAGAGTAAGGGGCAGTGGCAGCAGGGGTCACTTCGAGAGGCCTGAGCTCCCAGTGTCAGCTAGCGGTTGTGTCTTGACCAGCAACCCAGAGGTTCTTGAATGGTTGACTCGATCTTCGTCGCAAGTGACATCAGACACCCCCAGCCAAGAGTCAGTGGGTTCGTCAGACACAACCCTTATTTGGCATGGCCCTGGAGCAGGCCGTGTGCCCTCACCACTCCTCAACCTGCCTCTGTCCTTTTCTGTTCCCTCAGCCAGAGAAGTATTGTATGCTGTGGGCTCAGCTCCACTATACATGGAGGACAAGCTACTAGAAGACAGTTAGCATCTACTTGCAGGCTAAGATGTGGAGGAGACATCTGCCACTTCCTCTACTAGGCGGGCTAGTAGTGATGATGAGAGTGGCGTGGGAGCTGGTGTTGCGAGCAGTCAGGCTCCTGACCTAGAGATGGTTGAGGAGGACATAAGTGACATGCAGACAGTACTCGATGATGATGATGTAGCTGATCGCACTTGGGAGCCGGGTGACGAAGGGGCTTCATCAGGAGAAGAGGGTGGCAGCTTTCCCGTGAGGCAGCAGCGGAGCCAGCAAGTCACTAGGGTGGCCGGGAGTCAGCAGGGTGGCAGCAGTGGGAGGTCGGGAGCCAAACGTGCCAAGGGTAGACCACCCGCTACGCAGGAGCCTACCTGCCCGGGAAGTAGCAGTACACGGATGCAGCGGCGGTAGCAGTCAGTCAGTGCATAGTGTTGGGGGTAAATCACCTACTTGCGGTGTGGCAGTTTTTTTTTTTGTTAAGCCGCTGGGAGGAGGTGAACATGACCATAATTAGAATCTGTGGGCAGAAGGTGAAGTGTGGCCAGGGTTCCAATGTTGGCACCGCGGCCCTGCGTTAACATATGCAGCATCACCATTAAGTGGCCTGGGAGAACCGTGGCTCCGATGTGGTGGTCCAGCCTGCATCACCCAGTGGCACGCAGCTGATTTCAGGCCTTCAAGGCTTCACCACCTCAGCCGAAGGGAGCTGTCTGTCCTTCCCATCATCTGCTGGTCTTGATGCTCCTGCTCCTCCTACTCCTTGTCAGTCATTCCGTCAGCAATCGATCATCGAAGCGATTGCCAAGAGACAACAGTATGCATGCACTCATCCAATGGCGCAGAAGCTGAACGTGCTCCTTTCCAAGTGGTGGACTCTGCAACTTTCAGAGAACTGATGGCTTGTGCCGAGCCGAGGTGGAGAGTTGCAATCCGTCATTTCTTTGTCAAAAAGGCAGTACCAGCACTGCACACACATGTAGAACAGAAGGTGGGCCAGTCCTTGAGCCTGTTGGTGTCTGCCACCGACAGCGCCGATGTGTGATGCTGTAACTATGGTCAAGGGGGTGAATGTGGGTGAATGTGGTTCCTGCACCGCCACACCAGCAACTTGGCCAGGTAACGCCGCTTCCGCCTCCATGTTCTCACGCTGTTGGTTCTGTGACCATTTCCGCCTCTGCCTCCTCATCCTCCACCGTGTCCTCATCCTCCACTGCAGGGACAATTCATACCTCATGTGCAGGGCACAGTGGTGTCATGCTGTTCTGCACCTCGTTTGCCTGGGCGAACGGAGTCACACAGGGGAGGAACTGCTCTGTCCTTCATCAAGAAATTGAATCCTGGCTTTCTCCGCGACAACTCAAAATCGGAACCATGATGACCGACAACGGGAAGAACATGGTGTCGGCACTGCGTCAAGGAGGGCTGAACCATGCGCCCTGCATGGTACACGTGTTCAATCTGGTTGTCAAGCGGTTCCTGAAGTATTCCACCCATCTGCAAGTCATCCTAAAAATGGCCAGGAAACTTTGCATGCACTTCAGCCACTCGTACACTGCAAAGCACACCCTCCTTTAACTTCAGCGGCATAACGGCATCCTCCACCATAGGCTGATATGCAACGTTTTCACCGTTAGAAGTCCACCCTCCATATGTTGGACCAACTATACGAACTATAACTATTTTTGGAGGTATTACTATGTATTATAGAAGTAGAGAAATTGAAACTTGGAAATTTGCAATTTTTTTAAAAATTTTGGTAAATTTTGTATTTTTTTTTTCACTTCATTTTACCAGTGTCATGAAGTACAGTATGTGACGAAAAAACTATCTCAGAATGGCCTGGATAAGTCAAAGCGTTTTAAAGTTATCAGCACTTAAAGTGACACTGGTCAGATTTGCAAAAAATGGCCAAGTCCTTAAGGTGAAATAGGGCTGAGTCCTTAACCCCTTAAGGACGTAGGGCGTACCGGTACGCCCGATTTCCCGAGTCTTTAAGGACTCAGGGCGTACCGGTACGTCCTAACTTTAAATCGGGATTCCGGCGCCGCGGGGGTTAATCGGAACGGGATGCCGGCTGAAATCATTCAGCCGGCATCCTGTAACAACGCTGTGGGGGTCATTTGACCCCCCCCCCCCCGTATCGGCGATCGCAGAAAACCGCAGGTGAATTCAGACCTGCGGTTTTCTGCGTTTCCGGTCCATTCGGGTCTCCGGTGACCCGATGAACCGGAAAAAGACTGCGATCGGTGGCGTAATTATACACCACCAATCGCAGTCCGAAGATTTGGAGAGGCGGTGCTGGCCCTGGTGCTGAACGCCGCTGTCCAGAGTGCTGATTGGTGCAGGGGAGAGAGGCGCGAGATTTAAACTTCCTGCGCTCCTCTCTCCCCTCCTCTTCCTGTTCTGCACGAGCACCCGACAGCACCGTCCAGCACCAGCTCCTGCGCCCCCCTAATCTCCATCCATCACCCTCCTGCACCCATCGCCATCCAGGTAGGTTAGGGTCAGTGAGGGAGAGGCACCGTTAGTCAGGGAAAGAAGGGAAAAGTTAGTTTAGGAAAAAAAAAAAACTTTTATCTAAAACTTTCTGTGTTCCATCTTTCAGACACCAGACCCTCCCTGCCGCTTGCCGGGCATGGTACAAAAAAGTTGCGGTCTACTTGGTACAGGTTGCCATGTACAACTCTTTTGTACTATCCCGAAGCGCTGGCAGCACAGGGACATTCCTCCAATTCTATGAGGCAGTCCTCAAGGCCCTGATCTTTTCGGACCGGGAAAGAGCAGGCCGGAGTACCTCGGGAACTGGAGGCGCCCGGATCGTCTCTGGCCAACACTTTCCAGGTGTGGTCCCCCATACTGGAAAGAAGGGACGAACCCAAAAAAAGTGCAGAGTGTGTCGCAGGAAGGGGATACGGAAGGACACCACCACTCAGTGCGACACATGCCCCGATCATCCGGGCCTCTGCGTTATCGATTGCTTCAGGGAGTATCACACTTCCATGGAGTACTACATTTTTATAATCCCCAACAGTCCACTAGAGAACATAAAAAACTATGGCTCTCAGACTTTGGAGACACGGAAACAATTTTTTTTTTCCCCAAAAAATATTAGTTTTAGTGCAGGCATCCTCAAACTGCGGCCCTCCAGATGTTGTAAAACTATAACTCCCAGCATGCCCAGACAACCTACAGCCATCAGCAGGGCATGGTGGGAATTGTAGTTTTACAACATCTGGAGGGCCGCAGTTTTAGGATGCCTGCTTAGTGTCTCCAAAGTCTGAGAGCCATACATATTGGGCATCGTCGCGTGCATAAAACTCGTCGCTATAAAAATAACTTTTGACTAGACCCCTCGGATGAACAGTGTTAAAAATATTAAATAAAAACGGTGCCAAAACACCCATTTTTAGGCAAAATTTCCATTTGAATCCTTTTTTCCAGTAATAAAGCAAGGGTTAACAGCCAAACAAAACTAAATATTTATTGCCCTGATTCTGTAGTTTGCAGAAACACCCCATATGTGGTCGTAAATGGCTATATAGCCGCACGGCAGGGCATAGAACGAAGGGAACTCCATATGGTTTCTGGAAGGCAGATTTTGATGGACTGTTTTTTTAAGGTATTTTTAAGGTATTAAAAAGTTACTTTACAAACTATGTTAACCCTTTAGGTGTTCCACAAAACTAAATAGCGAATGTAGAAACAATTTTTGAATTTAAATTTTTTGTTACCTTGCCTCAAAAAAGAGTAATATAGAGCAACCAAAAATCATATTTACCCCTAAAATAGTCCCAAAACAACAACCACCTTATCCCGTAGTCTCCTAGATGGGGTCACTTTTATGGAGTTTCTACTCTAGGGGTGCATCAGGGGGCTTGAAAGGGTACATGGTGTAAATAAACCAGTCCAGCAAAATCTGCCTTCCAAAAACCATATGACGTTCCCCTTCTTCTATGTCCTGCCGTTTAGCCAAATAGCAGTTTACGACCACATATGGGGTGTTTCTTCAAACTACAGAATCAGGGCAACCCATTTTGAGTTTTGTTTGGCTGTTGTTTTTTCCAGTAATAAAGTAAGGGTTAAAATGGAAAATTTTCCAAAAAATAGAAATTTCGAAATTGTTTCTCCATCTGCCATCAACTCTTGTGGAACACCTAAAGGGTTAACAAAGTTTGTAAACCCAGTTTTGAATACCTTGAGGGGTGTACTTTCTTAGATGGAGTCACTTTTTTGAAATTTCTATTCTAGGGGTGCAACAGGGAGCTTCAAATGGGACATGGTATAAACAAAACCAGTCCTGCAAAATCTGCCTTCCAAAACCCATATGGTGTTCCCCTCCTTCTATGTCCTCCCGTTTGGCCAAACAGTAGTTTACGACCACATATGGGGTGTTTCTGCAAACTACAGAATCAGGGCAACCCATTTTGAGTTTTGTTTGGCAGTTAACCCTTGTTTTTTTCCAGGAAAAAATTTATTATATTGGAAAAATTTTCAAAAAATCAAAATTCAAAAAATTTATGTCCATTTGCCATGAAGTCTTGTGGAAGACCTAAAGGGTTAACAAAGTTTGTAAAAAAAAGTTTTGAAAACCTTGAGGGGTGTAGTTTCTAGAATGGGGTCATTTTTGGGTGGTTTCTATTATGTAAGCCTCACAAAGTGATTTCAAACCTCAACTGGTCCATAAAAAGTGGGATTTTGAAGATTTCTGAAAAAATTCAAAATTTGCTTCTAAACTTCTAAGCCTTGTAACATCCCCAAAAAATAAAATATCATTCCCAAAATGCTACAAACATGAAGTAGACATATGGGGAATGTAAAGTCATCACAATTTTTGGGGGTATTACTATGTATTACAGAAGTAAAGAAACTGAAACTTTGAAATCTGCAAATTTTTCAAAATTTTTGGTAAATATGGTATTTTTTTATCCAAATACTTTTTTGACCCAATTTTAGCAGTGTCATGAAGTACAATATGTGACGAAAAAACAATCTCAGAATGGCCTGGGTAAGTCAAAGCGTTTTAAAGGTTATCAGCACTTAAAGTGACACTGGTCAGATTTGCAAAAAATCCTTAAGGTGAAATAGGGCTGAGTCCTTAAGGGGTTAAATGTGGTACATCGGATAAAAAGTGGACTACTCCTGAGGGGACATAACACAATATGCATATAGGTGGAGGACAATAAAAGAAGACCTAGTTGGCTGGAGTACACACTGGGTACACTAATGTATACAGAAGTCGCACCCAAATCATATCAAAGTGCAAGTGCATATCTCTATGAGCATGGAAAGAGTAACCGTCAATCACCTGAAATCAGGCTGTAAATAGAAATGTATACATACAGAGAGGTTAGTCACTTAAATGGCCGTGTCCACTGCTAGTGAACACAAATTCTATAAGAAAGGGATCGCAAAAAGTAAATGCAAAGAGCAATGGATTTGCAATCCCTTGCAAATGGCCAAGTGTGCTAGAAACATGTAACATATGCAAGCACCAACCGCTTATACAAAAACCTCACACCTAGAGTTGAGCGAACACCTGGATGTTCGGGTTCGAGAAGTTCGGCTGATCCGAACCCGACCCAAACTTCGTCCCGAACCCGAACCCCATTGAAGTCAATGGGGACCCGAACTTTTCGGCACTAAAAAGGCTGTAAAACAGCCCAGGAAAGGGCTAGAGGGCTGCAAAAGGCAGCAAAATGTAGTTAAATCCCCTGCAAACAAATGTGGATAGGGAAATGAATTAAAATAAATAAAAATTAACCAATATCAATTGGAGAGAGGTCCCATAGCAGAGAATCAGGCTTCATGTCATAGCAGAGAATCAGGCTTCACGTCACCCAAAACTGGAACAGTCCATTGTCATATATTTAGGCCCCGGCACCCAGACAGAGGAGAGAGGTCCCATAACAGAGATTCAGGCTTCATGTCATAGCAGAGAATCAGGCCTTATGTCACCCACCACTGGAACAGGCCACTGTCAGATATTTTTAGGCCCCGGCACCCAGACAGAGGAGAGAGGTCCCATAACAGAGATTCAGGCTTCATGTCAGCAGAGAATCAGTCTTCATGTCATAGCAGAGAATGAGGCTTCATGTCACCCACCACTGGAACAGGCCACTGTCAGATATTTTTAGGCCCCGGCACCCAGACAGAGGAGAGGTTCATTCAACTTTGGGTTGCCCCGCAATATAATGGTAAAATGAAAATAAAAATAGGATTGAATGAGGAAGTGCCCTGGAGTACAATAATATATTGTTAAGGGGAGGTAGTTAATGTCTAATCTGCACAAGGGATGGACAGGTCCTGTGGGATCCATGCCTGGTTCATTTTTATGAACGTCAGCTTGTCCACTTTGGCTGTAGACAGGCGGCTGCGTTTGTCTGTAATGACGCCGCCTGCCGTGCTGAATACACGTTCAGACAAAACGCTGGCCGCCGGGCAGGCCAGCACCTCCAAGGCATAAAAGGCTAGCTCTGGCCACGTGGACAATTTGGAGACCCAGAAGTTGAATGGGGCCGAACCATCAGTCAGTACGTGGAGGGGTGTGCACAGGTACTGTTCCACCATGTTAGTGAAATGTTGCCTCCTGCTAACACGTTCCGTATCAGGTGGTGGTGCAGTTAGCTGTGGCGTGGTGACAAAACTTTTCCACATCTCTGCCATGCTAACCCTGCCCTCAGAGGAGCTGGCCGTGACACAGCTGCGTTGGCGACCTCTTGCTCCTCCTCTGCCTTCGCCTTGGGCTTCCACTTGTTCCCCTGTGACATTTGGGAATGCTCTCAGTAGCGCGCCTACCAACGTGCGCTTGTACTCGCGCATCTTCCTATCACGCTCCAGTGCAGGAAGTAAGGTGGGCACATTGTCTTTGTACCGTGGATCCAGCAGGGTGGCAACCCAGTACTCCGCACACGTTAAAATGTGGGCAACTCTGCTGTCGTTGCGCAGGCACCGCAGCATGTAGTCGCTCATGTGTGCCAGGCTGCCCAGAGGTAAGGACAAGCTGTCCTCTGTGGGAGGCATATCGTCATCGTCCTGCGTTTCCCCCCAGCCACGCACCAGTGATGGGCCCAAGCTGCATTGGGTGCCACCCCGCTGTGAACATGCTTCATCCTCATCCTCCTCCACCTCCTCCTCATCCTCGTCCTCCTTGTCCTCCAGTAGTGGGCCCTGTCTGGCCACATTTGTACCTGGCCTCTGCTGTTGCAAAAAACCTCCCTCTGAGTCACTTCGAAGAGACTGGCCTGAAAGTGCTAAAAATGACCCCTCTTCCTCCTCCTCCTCCTGGGCCACCTCCTCTTCCATCATCGCCCTAAGTGTTTTCTCAAGGAGACATAGAAGTGGTATTGTAACGCTGATAATGGCGTCATCGCCACTGGCCATGTTGGTGGAGTACTCGAAACAGCGCAACAGGGCACACAGGTCTCACATGGAGGCCCAGTCATTGGTGTTGAAGTGGTGCTGTTCCGCAGTGCGACTGACCCATGCGTGCTGCAGCTGAAACTCCACTATGGCCTGCTGCTGCTCGCACAGTCTGTCCAGCATGTGCAAGGTGGAGTTCCACCTGGTGGGCACGTCGCATATGAGGCGGTGAGCGGGAAGGCCGAAGTTACGCTGTAGCACAGACAGGCGAACAGCGGCAGGATGTGAACGCCGGAAGCGCGAACAGACGGCCCGCACTTTATGCAGCAGCTCTGACATGTCGGGGTAGTTGCGAATGAACTTCTGCACCACCAAATTCAGCACATGCGCCAGGCAAGGGATGTGCGTCAAACCGGCTAGTCCCAGAGCTGCAACGAGATTTCGCCCATTATCGCACACCACCAGGCCGGGCTTGAGGCTCACTGGCAGCAACCACTCGTCGGTCTGTTGTTCTATACCCCGCCACAACTCCTGTGCGGTGTGGGGCCTGTCCCCCAAACATATGAGTTTCAGAATGGCCTGCTGACGTTTACCCCGGGCTGTGCTGAAGTTGGTGGTGAAGGTGTGTGGCTGACTGGATGAGCAGGTGGAAGAAGAGGAGGAGGAAGCTGAGTGGGAGGAGGAGGAGACAGGAGGCAAAGAATGTTGCCCTGCGATCCTTGGCGGCGGAAGGACGTGCGCCAAACAGCTCTCCGCCTGGGGCCCAGCCGCCACTACATTTACCCAGTGTGCAGTTAGGGAGATATAGCGTCCCTGGCCGTGCTTACTGGTCCACGTATCTGTGGTTAGGTGGACCTTGCCACAGATGGCGTTGCGCAGTGCACACTTGATTTTATCGGATACTTGGTTGTGCAGGGAAGGCACGGCTCTCTTGGAGAAGTAGTGCCGGCTGGGAACAACATACTGTGGGACAGCAAGCGACATGAGCTGTTTGAAGCTGTCTGTGTCCACCAGCCTAAATGACAGCATTTCTTAGGCCAGTAGTTTAGAAATGCTGGCATTCAGGGCCAGGGATCGAGGGTGGCTAGGTGGGAATTTACGCTTGATCTCAAATGTTTGTGGGATGGAGAGCTGAACGCTGCCGTGTGACATGGTTGAGATCCTTGGTGACGCAGGTGGTGGTGTTGGTGGTACATCCCATGTTTGCTGGGCGGCAGGTGCCAACGTTCCTCCAGAGGCGGAGGAAGAGGCCGAGGCGGCGGCAGAAGAGGCCGAGGCGGCAGCAGCAGAAGAGGTAGCAGGGGGAGCCTGAGTGACTTCCTTGTTTTTAAGGTGTTTACTCCACTGCAGTTCATGCTTTGCATGCAGGTGCCTGGTCATGGAGGTTGTGCTAAGGTTCAGAACGTTAATGCCTCGCTTCAGGCTCTGATGGCACAGCGTGCAAACCACTCGGGTCTTGTCGTCAGCACATTGTTTGAAGAAGTGCCATGCCAGGGAACTCCTTGAAGCTGCCTTTGGGGTGCTCGGTCCCAGATGGCGGCGGTCAGTAGCAGGCGGAGTCTCTTGGCGGCGGGTGTTCTGCTTTTGCCCACTGCTCCCTCTTTGTCTTTTGCTACGCTGTTGGCTCGGTCTCACCACTGCCTCTTCCTCCGAACTGTGAAAGTCAGTGGCACGACCTTCATTCCATGTGGGGTCTAGGACCTCATCGTCCCCTGAATCGTCTTCCACCCAGTCTTGATCCCTGACCTCCTGTTCAGTCTGCACACTGCAAAAAGACGCAGCAGTTGGCACCTGTGTTTCGTCATCATCAGAGACGTGCTGAGGTGGTATTCCCATGTCCTCATCATCAGGAAACATAAGTGGTTGTGCGTTAGTGCATTCTATGTCTTCCACCGCTGGGGAAGGGCTAGGTGGATGCCCTTGGGAAACCCTGCCAGCAGAGTCTTCAAACAGCATAAGAGACTGCTGCATAACTTGAGGCTCAGACAGTTTCCCTGATATGCATGGGGGTGATGTGACAGACTGATGGGCTTGGTTTTCATGTGCCATCTGTGCGCTTTCTGCAGAAGACTGGGTGGGAGATAATGTGAACGTGCTGGATGCACTGTCAGCCACCCAATTGACTAATGCCTGTACCTGCTCAGGCCTTACCATCCTTAGAACGGCATTGGGCCCCACCAAATATGGCTGTAAATTCTGGCGGCTACTGGGACCTGAGGTAGTTGGTACACTAGGACGTGTGGCTGTGGCAGAACGGCCACGTCTTCTCCCAGCACCAGAGGGTCCACTAACACCACCACGACCATGTCCGCGTCCGCGTCCCTTACTAGATGTTTTCCTCATTGTTACCGTTCACCACAATAAGAAAAATATAATTCGGGCCAATGTATTGAATTCAAATTCAGGCCTTTTTTTACAGACACCTAACACTATCTGGCTATCTATTTAGGTACCGTATTACACTAATACAGGCACACCAGTAATGACAGATTTAGCTGAATATAAATTTGAGGCCTATTATTTAGGCGCTGGGTGACAGGTATACGTTTACAGACAGAATTAGACTTGGATCTGCACTGTAGCGTGTGTGTGTGAAGTTCTTGAGAATTACCCTATCAGCACCTTGAATCTAATATACCCTTTTAGGGATAGATTTAAAGTAGGCCTGATACAGCAGAAACCACTAATTTTGAGAATTGCAAAATTGGGAATTGTATTTCAACCCAGAACAAAAACTGTGCTTTGACGGACACTAAATAACTTGACCAGCTAAAGCAGTAATGACAGATTTGGATGAATATAAATGTGAGGCCTATTTTTTAGGCGCTGGGTGACAGGCTCAACTTGCCCCTGATGTAGTATATGGCCAAAAAATAACCACACTATTGATGGTTAAATGCACTTGATGACAGCTTGACCCTGATGTAGGATATAGCCAAAAAATTACCACACTATTGATGGTTAAATGCACTTGGGTGACAGGCTCAGCTTGCCCCTGATGTAGTATATGGCCAAAAAATAACCACACTATTGATGGTTAAATGCACTTTGTGACAGTCTCAACTTGCCCCTGATGTAGTATATGGCCAAAAAATAACCACACTATTGATGGTTAAATGCACTTGATGAAAGCTTGACCCTGATGTAGGATATAGCAAAAAATAACCACACTATTGATGGTTAAATGCACTTGGGTGACAGGCTCAGCTTGCCCCTGATGTAGTATATGGCCAAAAAATAACCACACTATTGATGGTTAAATGCACTTGATGAAAGCTTGACCCTGATGTAGGATATAGCAAAAAATAACCACACTATTGATGGTTAAATGCACTTAGGTGACAGGCTCAGCTTGCCCCTGATGTAGTATATGGCCAAAAAATAACCACACTATTGATGGTTAAATGCACTTGATGAAAGCTTGACCCTGATGTAGGATATAGCAAAAAATAACCACACTATTGATGGTTAAATGCACTTGGGTGACAGGCTCAGCTTGCCCCTGATGTAGTATATGGCCAAAAAATAACCACACTATTGATGGTTAAATGCACTTGATGAAAGCTTGACCCTGATGTAGGATATAGCAAAAAATAACCACACTGGTTAAATGTACTTGGTGGCAGCTTGTGCTGGCGCACCACAAGCCACAAAATGGCCGCCGATCACCCCAGAAAAAAGTGACTGAAAAACGCTCTGGGCAGCCTAAAAACACTGAGCAATTGAATAGCAGCAGTTCAATGATCCACAGCTGTAGATCGATCACTGAATGAAGTCTTTTGGAGGAGTTAATCACTGCCTAATCTCGCCCTAACGTCGCAGCTGCAACCTCTCCCTACACTTGTATCAGCAGAGTGACGTGCAGCGCTACGTGACCCAAGCTTATATAGAGTCTGGGTCACATGCTGCACTGGCCAATCACAGCCATGCCAATAGTAGGCATGGCTGTGATGGCCTCTTGGGGCAAGTAGTATGATGCTTGTTGATTTGCAGCCTTTCAAAAAGCGCCAAGAAAGCCGGACTTTTTCGAAAATGTTCGGGTCCGTGTCACGGACACCCCAAAATTCGGTACGAACCCGAACTATACAGTTCGGGTTCGCTCATCCCTACTCACACCCCATGAAGTAACATACCCATAAACCAGTAGTGTCCCTTTCAGGAGAGCCTCGTACCCCGACGAGCGTTTCAGCTAAAAATGCCTTCCCCAGAGTGCGGTTCGTAAGGAATATAAGTCTGCATACGCAGCTGCGGTGTGAATTCCCGATGGAGATTGTAGTCCTCTAATATAGGGGTGTTGCCATATTGCTTGAATCAATGTCTTCATGCACAGGACAAAAAGGCTGGGTGAGAGAGGACAACCCTGTCGCATGCCATTAGCTATACTAAATGCTGGGGACAACTGATTATTAATTTTTACCTTTGCTGATGGAGATGTGTATAGAGAGGAAATGGCCTGAAGAAAAGGAAGGGGAAGGCCAAACCTAAGCAATGTCTCCCACTCCCTTATAAAGACCCAGTCTATTCTATCAAAGGCCTTCTCAGCATCCGTGCCGAGGAGGACCATGGAATTCTTAACAGATTTGGCGAAATGTATAGCATTTAACACCCTGTTAGCATTGTTATTGCCTTCTCTAGCCGGGACACTCCTGTTTTTTTTTTGGCATTAGCAATACTGATGGATTACTGACAAAATGCTGACCGAGTGAAGGCGGAAGCTCCACAGACAGGATCTGTTTTTTGGGTGTTATTGTTATGACGAATCAGAGGAAGGGCAAAATAATCCGTGACGTCAACACAAACTTACTGCTGACACCCTCTCCACTCTGTCGGGGGGGCTCTACTTGTATAATCGTTTAATAGAACAGGTTCTGTAGACATCTATGTGGAATCAGCTGATGACGGTGTAAAGGGAATGCGCTTCTTCTTGACGCTAACATCGACCTGTAAGGATGAGTTCATACTTGAGTTATTTGGTCAGTTTTGGCCACGTGATTGCCCAAATAATTGGTGGGTTCAGTGATTCTAAGAGCGATGCCTGTCATCTGCATGTCATACGGACTCACAGTATTATTTCACAGCAGACTCCCTATGTGTGTTAGTGCATGGCACAGTGTTCTACATCACTATAAAGGCTCCCTGCAGCCAGGAAATAGCCGTTTTTTTATGCGATTCGCTGCAAATAAATGGATCAAATCGAATTTGTTCGGAAAATTTGGCGAAATGGCCGAATCGAATTTTTGAAAAATTTGCTCATCTCTAATTATAATAGATGCACTGGGTAGTTGTTATGACCTTTAGGTACAGAAGCAGGCCAGCCAGTATCATCTTTAAATAGGGACTCGTCTTTTCGTAGTAGCTGCAGGGTCCAATCAATCATCTTGTACTGTCTTCCTTCTGCTTGCCGCTGTGTGAGCAAATAATATTTGCACACAGCTGTACAGTGGGTCCCCTGAACGAATTTTACTGGTGGGCCCAAGGCAGGCCAATCTAAGTACTCCAATTTTTCCTGATACAGATTCAATACAATATTGCAACATACTAGAAAAACCCTCAACGGGATGGAATGTTCATCACATCCACGGGGTGGCCACAGATTAGAGAAATAGATATAGAGAACCTGCAGCCTGTAAGTAAATAAGTGTGCATACTTGTGTGTATGTGTTTATCTGTGTCAACATCTGCTTATTCTGTATATGGAAGATAGCACCAGTGTCCTAAATATCTGGATATGAGTAGTAGTGCGCTTATGTTATACAGTATATATAGAATAGGGGCGACATTTATCAGGACCAATGTTTTATAAGTGAATAAGGTTAGGTACTTGTGATTGCACTGCGCCTCTGAGACGACAAGCAGTGTAATAAAGAGAAAATAGTACTTTCATGGAGCACCGCCTCTTCTTAAAACATATGATCAGCCGGGGTGCCAGCTCAGATATTTATGACCTATCATGAGCATAAGTCAGCAATATATACTGCCTGCACAACCCCCCTAAATCTTTGACAGCCTCCTAGCTGATGTAGGTTTCTATCCTTATTCACGCCAGAAAACTGGCATGAATAAAGACAGATGTGTATGCCCTTATGGTCCGCCCTCTCCCCATCTGCACAACTCCTCCTTTTCAAAATTTGCATGAGAGCCCAAAAAAATCACAAATATCACCACAGATACAGCTTGCAACGACATTTGTGACTTTTCCATGCCAGAATGGCCTAAAAACCATGGTAAATGCTATATATATATATATATATATATATATATATATATATGTTTTTATATATATATATATATATATATATATATATATATATGTATGTATGTGTACCTGTATATGTGTGTGTATATGTGTATGTATATATATTTATATAGTGACACAGTGAAGGGTATGGTCTGGGAAAACAGGTATTTTCCTCCCAGCGTGTGCTGCTGGGCTGATTTGCAGCCAGGTGGGGTCAAACACCGGACTGGATTTTAAGCTCCGGTTCAGGTTTTGGCAGCACCTGGCTTTCCCTAAAAGACAGCTGGGCTCAGCAGCAAAGTGTGTGTGTGCTGGGATCTGAGGCTTGTGCCATGCTGGAGGGCTGATACCCGTGTTTTGGGGAAACAGGCCCCCTAAAAGCTTACTATGGACTGCTGGAGGCAGAACTGCCAACAAGGTGATTTTTGCTATGTGAACTTTCCATTGTGTGTGAATTAACACCAAGACTGCAAAGTATATTGTTTTTCATTTTTTACGGGCATGGTTGTATGTCTTGCATTAAACCCGCTAAGTTTCAACCTGTGGCCCTCGACAAAATGGAGGCTGTAATGATGGCCCTCGTGGAGGCCAACAAGCAGCAAGAAACAAATCTGCACCAGCGGGAGGTTAACAAGCAGCAGCAAGAAACAAACTATCTGCTGTTGCAGCATGTGATGGCTTTGCAGGCGGCAGAAGCAACCCCGTGCGTCCATGATGCCCAGAAAGTGGTCCGTATGGCGACCCCCAAGATGATTCCCTCAGATGATGTCAAAACCTATCTGGAGGTGTTCGAGAAGGTGGCCGTGAGGGAGAAGCTACCCCGAGACTAATGGGCTGAAGTCTTCGCTCTGTTCCTGAAATCCGGGTTCCAGGTGGTATATTACGATCTATCAGATGAGCAAGCAGCAGGGATGTACTCACTGTGGACCCGGCTTTAATAGTCTGCTGTTGGTGTCAGGAGCCTGGCCATGTAAGAGCTGACTGTCCACATCAGGTGGAGCCCATGGACACTAACTATGGCTACCATCAGTCGTTATATGCCAGGAAGCTGTGTGCAGCAGGTACCCCAGAAACTCTAAATCACTCGTGCCGGGTGGAAGTGGGAGACACTCCAACGGAGGCTTTGCTGGACTCAGGGAGTCTGGTGTCCCTAGTAAGGGCTACCCTGGTGCGGTCCGCTGAGTATAGTGGCCGGAAAGTCGGGGTGATGTGCATCCATTGAGACTTAAAAGACTACCCCACTGCGATGGTGTCTCTAACCACGGTGGCCGGTAGGTGGATCCATGAGGTGGCTGTCGCCACAAATCTACACTATGAACTAATAATAGGAAGAGACTTCCCTGGCTTCCCGGCCCTGTGGCCTGCTATGAGAGTTACTGATACCCATGAGTCAGGGTTAACCCTAGCAGAGTGGCCTTGCTCAGGCGGGAGGCCAGAACCCTGCGAACTCAAGGCTGATGGTCCAGCAGTAGGGGTGACCACCACTTCGGTGGAACAGGGGGAGACAAACCCGTTGAGTGTGATGGTTGGAGACGTAGAGGACTTGCAGTCGGGTCCTGAATTGGCAGACCTTAATGTCTCCGGGGATAATTTCGGTACAGCACAACACCAGGACCCAACACTATCCCGAGCCTTGGAGACTGTATTACTAATCAATGATGAACCACAACAACCTGTGGCCGAGTTGGTGTTTCCATGTTTTGTGGATCATCAGAATATGTTGTATCGGGTAAACCAACTACGTGGTGAGCATGTTGAACAGTTTGTGGTGCCCCAGGCTTATCGCAAACTCGTGTTAGAACTAGCTCACCAACTCGTTCTCGGGGGTCACCTGAGGTTGCAGAAAACGCAGGACCATATACTACAGCAGTTTTACTGGCCCAGTATATTCAGAGCGGTGGATGAATTTTGTAAGTTCTGCCCGACCTGCCAGGTGACTAGCCCCCAGCCCCATTTCCGTAGTGCCATAGTACCGCTCCCGATCATCGAGGTACCATTTGAGCGAATAGCTATGGATCTCATAGGCCCATTACCGAAGTCTGCCAGAGGGCACATCTTAGTCATCCTAGACTACGCCACTCGGTACCCGGAGGCGGTGCCACTGCGACTGTGACATACATCGGCCAAACTCATAGCTAAAGAGTTAATGGAGATGTTTTCCCGAGTAGGACTACCTATAGAAGTTCTGACCGACCAGGGGACCCCTTTTATGTCCAAGGTTATGAGGAAACTCTGTAGGTTACTGCACATAAAACAGCTATGGATGTCCGTTTATCATCCGCAAACGGACGGTCTGGTAGAGAGGTTTAACAAAACATTAAAAAACATGTTAAAAAGGGTGGTATCTAAAGATGGGAAGGACTGAGACCTTCTTTTGCCCTATCTCATGTTCGCTGTGTGAGAGGTACCCCAGGCCTCTACTGGGTTCTCGCCCTTCGAACTGCTATATTGCAGACATCCTCGCAGTTTGTTGGATGCAGCCAAAGAGGCGTGGGAACAGCAACCCACTCCACATAAATGTGTCCTTGAGTACGTTACCCAGATGCAAGACTGGATAGAGACAGTGTTACCTTTTGTTATGGAGCATATGGAGGCAGCTCAGCAAGCACAAAGTCGGGTCTATAATTGGCAGGCTCAAGTCCGGATATTTAACCCGAGTAATCGGGTTTTGGTTCTGGTACCGACCGTGGACAGTAAGTTCCTGGCTAGGTGGCAGGGGCCCTACGAGGTACTCAAGAAAGTTGGAGAGGTAAATTACAAGGTACACCAGCCAGGGCGACGAAAGCCGGAGCAAGTTTATCATGTTAATTTGCTAAAACCTTGGAAAGATAGGGAGTCCTGTACTGAAGACAGCCCGCGACCCAGTTTTCTAGGGAAAGAGGTTCCGGTCCCTCTGATGCAAGGGAAGCGGTTGCCACAGTAAAAATTGCTGACAGCCTCTCCTCTAAACAGGCTCAGGAAGCCAGGGAGTTTGTTAGTTGGAACATGGATGTGTTCTCAGACCTCCCTAGACACACTTCCACAATCCAACATGACATTGTCACTGAGCCTCAGGCAAAAGTCCGGTTAAAACCATACCGGTGCCTGAGACTTGGCGACAGGCCATCTCGGAGGAGATGCAGCTAATGCACTAGACGTCATTGAGGAGTCTAAAAGTGAGTGGTCTAGTCTTATAGTCTTAATACCCAAGCCGGACGGGACATTGTGGTTTTGTAACGATTTTTGTAAGCTGAACGAGATATCTAAATTCGATGCATATCCCATGCCCTGGGTGGATGTGCTAATCGAGAAGTTAGGACAAGCACTGTATTTTTCTGTTTTGGACCTCACAAAAGGGTACTGGCAGGTGCCCTTAACAGAGCCTGCCAAAGAGAAATCTGCCTTCAACAGGCCTGAGGGGCTGTATCAGTGTAAGGTCTTTCCCTTTGGTCTGCATGGCGCCCCCGCCACTTTTCAATGTCTAATGGACATTGTGCTTCGTCCACATCGGTGGTACGCCTCAGCTTAACTGGACGATATTGTCATTCACAGTACCAACTGGGAAAGTCACCTGCCCAAAGAACAGACCATAGTGGACTTTCTTCCGACTAACAGCTAACCCAAAGAAATGTGCGATTTAGAGGAGACTAAATACCTAGGTTATGTCATTGGGCGCGGAGTCATTAAACTCCTAAGTAAACAAAATAGAGGCAATACGGAATTGGCCACGACCTGTCACCTCTAGGCAAGTAAAGTCGTTCCTGGGGATGGTGGGCTATTACATGAGGTTTATCCCCCACTTTGCTATGATAGCCGCACCATTGACAGGGCTCTTGAAGTTACTTAAGTCAAGGTTCACTGGGATGATCGGGTTGAAGAGGCGTTCTCCGCTTTGAAGTCGGCCCTGTTTGGGTCCCTGGTTTTGTTGATGCCCGACTTCAAGCGGGAATTTATAGTACAGACGGATGCCTCCGAAGTAGGCCTCGGTGCTATACTGTCCCAGGAAGTCACCAGGGAGGAGCATCCCGTTGTCTTTCTCAGCTTTAAGCTCACCCCAGACGAGACCAGGTACAGTATAGTGGAGAGAGAGTGCCTGGCTATAAAGTGGGCACTCGAGTCTCTCCGCTACTATTTGTTGGGGAGAAAATTCCGCTTGGTGACCGACCACTCCCCTCTCAAGTGGATGAGCCAGGCTAAAGACAGAAATGGCCAGGTCACCCGATAGTTCCTTTCCCTACAGAACTTTAAATTTACAGTGGAACACAGGGCAGGCCGGTTACTGGGAAACACGGATGCCCTGTCCCAAATACATTGTCTGGTGAGTGTTCACTCCCTCAGGGTTGAAGAAAAGGGGGGGTATGTGATACAGTGAAGGGTATAGTCTGGGAAAACAGGTATTTTCCTCCCAGCGTGTGCTGCTGGGCTCATTTGCAGCCAGGTGGGGTCAAACACCGGACTGGATTTCAAGTTCCAGTCCGGGTTTTGGCAGCACCTGGCTGTTCTTAAAAGATATCTGGGCTCAGCAGCAAAGTGTGTGTGTGCTGGGATCTGAAGCTTGTGCCGTGCTGGAGGGCTGAGATCCATGTTTCGGGGAAACATGCCCCCTAAAAGCCTGCTATGGACTGCGGGAGGCAGAACTGCCAACAAGGTGATTTTTGCTATGTGAACTTTCCATTGTGTGTGAATTAACACCAGGACTTCAAAGTGACGTTTTGTTTTCGCCTATTGTGTGAATAAACATGGAAGTTTGATTTAAGAACTGTTAATTTGCCTCTGTACTGCGTCCGCTTCCCCTGTCTACTAGAGCAAATCCTCACAATATATATTTAACCTCTTGGGGAGACATGACGTACCGGTACGTCATGATATCCCAGTACTTGAGGACACATGATGTACTGGTACGTCATGTGTAGTTCCGATCACCGCCGCGAGTTAGAATTATTATATATTTTTTTTTGGCCTTTTTTTTCTTCTTTTTTTTTTTTTTTGTTAGTTTTAGGGCAAAGTCCGCGAACACCCATGAACCCACACACACGCACACTAAATAAAGATTTCCACACACGCACACACACACTCCCCTATGGCCTGCCGGATGTTCTTGGCCGAGTAGACATACGCCTAGCTTGCCTCCGACTCCGAGAGCCCCAGTGAGGACGAGGATGACCCCACTTTCCTTTTGTAATCTGCGTCCTCCTCATCATCTAGCGATGATGATGAGCCCCCAAGGTGGCGGACACGCCGCCAGGCGGAGCAAGGAGACCGCTATGCTAGGGACCCTGTGGCCCACACTAGTACGAGGAGCTCTGGGGCTCTTACTAGTTTTCCGGCCCACCAGTTAAGTCCACCGGAGACCCCTACCGGTGAACTTGCATGGTGTACTTCAGAGCATTTTGAGCCTGCAAATTGATTCCCACAGTGGGCTTCATTTAATATGACTATTTTATTCTTTTTTTCAGTGACCACTTTTTTGAATCTGATGGTGGAGCAAACGAGTGTGTTCGCCCAACAGTTCATTGCTCAACACCCAGGCTTTTTTTTGGGCTAGAGCCGGTGGCTGGACTCCGGTCAGTGCAGCCGAGATGAGGACGTTTTGGGGCCTCGTGCTGCACATGGGTCTAGTAAAAAAAAAAACTGTGTCAGGTATTACTGGAGTGGGGACATCCTCTATCAGACCCCACTTTACAGTACGGTCATGACACGTACCCGGTTTGAGGCCATCCGCAAATGCCTGCATTATGCAGGTAATGCAGCATGTCCCCTCCAAGGTGATCCTGCCTATGACCGCCTGTACAAAATCAGGCCGGTCATCGATCACTTTGTGGCGGTTGATGAGTCTCTCATTGCTTTCAAGGGGAGACTCATTTTCCGCCAGTATGTTCCCTCTAAGCGGGCGAGGTATGGCGTGAAGCTGTACAAACTTTGTGAGAGGGCCTCAGTGTACACTTACAAGTTTCGTGTGTACGAGGGGCGAGATTCCCGTATTGAACCCCCAGAATGTCCTCCCACTCTGGGTGTTAGCGGGAAACTTGTGTGGGACCTTATGCACCCACTGCTAGATAAGGGTTACCACCTGTACGTGGATAACTTTTATACTAGTATCCCCTTGTTCCAGTGCCTCGCCGCCAGATCCACGTCCGCTTGTGGGACCGTGCAGAAAAATCAAAGCGGCCTCCCTACCCACTACCTCCAGGTACCTATCCGCAGGGATGAGACCTGTGCCCTTGCCAGTGGAAACCTGTTGTTGGTCAGATATAAGAACAAGAGGGATGTCCTTGTACTGTCCACAATTCACGGCAACGGCATCACCCCTGTCCCTGTGCGAGGTACCGCGGCAACGGTCCTCAAGCGCGATTGTATCGTTGACTACAATCGATATATGGGAGGAGTTGATCTCTCTGATCAAGTCCTCAAGCCATATAATGTCATTGCCAAAACCCGGGCATGGTACGAAAAAGTTGTGGTCTGCCTGGTACAGGTTGCCTTGTACAACTCTTTTGTGCTGTCCCGGAGTGCTGGCAACACAAGGAAATTCCTCCAGTTCTATGAGGCAGTCCTCAAGGCCTTGATGTTTTCTGACCGGAGAATAGCAGGCCAGAGTACCTCTGGAAACGGAGGCGCCATCATCGTCCCTGGCCAACACTTTCCAGGTGTGGTCCCCCATACTAGACAGAAGGAACAGACCCCAAAAAAGTGCAGTGTGTGTCACAGCAGGGGGATACGGAAGGACACCACCACTCAGTGTGACACGTGCCCCGATCATCCGGGCCTCTGCATTATTGGTTGCTTCAGGGAGTACCACACTTCCATGGAGTACTAAATTTATAATCCCCTTCCCCAATTTTAATTCCATTTAGCCACTGACAATCGCGGAAAAAACTATGGTTCTCAGACTTGAGACACTAAAACAAAAAATTTTCTTTTTTTCAAAAATATTTTGTAAAACTAAAATAAATAAAAAAAGTTGACATATTAGGTATCGCCGCTTCCATAAGAATTTTCTCTATAAAAAAATACCCCATGACCTAACCCCTCAGATGAACAAGGTAAAAAAAAAAAAACGGTGCAAAAAAGGGTATTTTTTGGTCACCTTACATCACAAATAGTGTAATAGCAAGCGATCAAAAAGTCATATGCCCCCCAAAATAGTGCCAATAAAACCGTCCTCTTATTACGCAAAAAATGAGCCCCTACCTAAGATAATCAGCTAAAAACTTAAAAAAATAATGACTCTTAGTCTATGGAGATACTAAAATATTTTTTTTTTTGCAAATTTTCTGTTTTTTCCTAGTAACAAAGCAAGGGTTAACAGCCAAACAAAACTTTATATTTATTACCCTTATACTGCAGTTTACAGAAACACCCCATATGTGTTCGTAAAATGCTGTATGACCAAAACGGCAGGGCGCAGAAGGAAAGGAACGCCGTATGGTTTCTGGAAGGCAGATTTTGATGGCCTTTGTTTTTGGCACCATGTCCCATTTGAAGAACCCCTGATGCACCCCTAGAGTAGAAACTCCATAAAAGTGACCCCATCTAAGAAACGACACCTCTCAAGGTATTCAAAACTGATTTTTCAAACTTTATTAACCCTTTAGGTGTTCCTCAACAGTTTATGGCAAATGGAGATGAAATTTCAGAATTTCTATTTTTTGGTAACCTTGCCTCACAAAAATTTAATATAGAGCAACCAAAAATCATATGTACCCTAAAAATAGTCCCAACAAAACTGCCACTTTATCCAGTAGTTTCCAAAATGTGGTCACCAGACCTGAATCCCATTAAAAATCAGTGGGGTGATCTGAAGAGGGCTATGGACAGGAGATGCCCTCGCAATCTGACAGATTTGGAGTATTTTTGCAAAGAAGAGTGGGCAAATCTTGCCAAGTCAAAAATGTGCCATGCTGATAGACTCATACCCAAAAAGACTGAGTGCTGTAATAAAATCAAAAGGTGCTTCAACAAAGTATTAGTTTAAGGGTATGCACACTTATGCAACCATATTATTTTATTTTTATATTTTTTCTTCCCTCCACTTAAAAGATTTCAGTTTGTTTTTCAATTGAGTTGTACAGTTTATAGGTCACATTAAGGCCTCATGCACACAGCCGTTGTTGTGTTCCGTTCTGCAAAATGCGGTTCCGTTGTTCCGTGATCCGTTTCCGTTTTTGTTTCCTTGTGTCTTCCTTTATTTTTGGAGGACCATCAGACATAAAGGAATGTAAAAAAAAGTCTAAGACAATGTAGAGGACACCAAGGTTGGGTCCTCAGTGACAGATATGTATCACCATTATTTGGGTTGTGGTACCGAAGCCCAACGGCACACTGAGATTCTGCAATGATTTTAGAAAACTAAATGAGGTTTCAAAGTTTGATGCCTACCCGATGCCCCGGGTAGACGAATTAATTGGGAGATTAGGGCCTGCCCAATATATCACTACGCTGGATCTCACGAAAGGGTACTGGCAAATTCCTCTCACCCGGGAAGCCAGAGAAAAGATGGCATTCTCCACTCTAGAGGGCCACTGGCAATACAAAAGGATGCCCTTCGGCTTACACTCTGCCCCTGCCACGTTTCAAAGAGCTATGGACAATATATTGCGTCCCCATGGACGGTACGCATCAGTATACCTGGATGACATTATCATTTTCAGTACCGATTGGGAATCCCATCTCCTTCGGGTCCAGGCAGTCCTAGACTCTTTGAAAGGGGCAGGGTTTACAGTGAACCCGGAAAAGTCCGCCATTGGGATGGAGGAAGCAAAGTACCTGGGATACACCGTAGGCAGAGGGCTAGTAAAGCCACAGATGAGCAAGGTAGAAGCCATACATACCTGGCCTCGCCCTCTTACCAAGAAGCAGGTTCGGGCGTTCTTGGGGATAGTGGGCTACTACAGGAGATTTGTCCCTAACTTTGCCACTATTGCGGCCCCTTTGACCGACTTAACAAAAGGAAAGAAATCCATCATGATCAAATGGAGTAGGGAGGCTGAGGAGGCTTTTCAGAAACTTAAAAGGGCCTTATGTGAGTCTCCGGTGCTTGTTGCACCGGACTTCTCGAAAGAATTTGTGGTCCAGACGGACGCTTCAAGTGCAGGTCTAGGTGCCGTCCTGTCTCAGGTGGTCAATGGGGAGGAACACCCTGTGGTCTTTCTAAGCAGGAAGCTGACAGCGGCAGAGAGGAACTATGCTGTGGTAGAGCGAGAGTGTCTGGCCATCAAGTGGGCTCTAGACTCTCTGCGATATTTCCTGCTGGGTAGGAAATTCCGCCTGGTGTTCGACCATGCCCCATTGACCTGGATGAGACAGCACAAACAGACCAATGCCAGGGTCACGAGATGGTTCCTCTCTCTCCAGGATTTCAACTTTGTAGTTGAACATAGGTCAGGGAGTCAACATCAGAATTCTGATTCTCTCTCCCGGGTGCATTGCATGTTATCCACAAGTGCCTCCGCCGCCCCCGCATCGGGGCAGAGGGGGGGGGGATATGTAGAAGACGCCAAGGTTGGGTCCTCAGTGACAGATATGTATCACCATTATTTGGGTTGTGGTGCTTTTAAGAAAGCACTACCTGGGATCCGGTACCCACAGGGTTAACTCACTCTCCTGATAAGAGGAAAAGGAAGTGAGTGAGGGGGTGGTGTGGAGTGTGTGGTGTGGTGGACACACTGCTGTGGCTGGCTGTGAACAGAACATGTGGAAAGTTTGGCAGGAAAGCCGACTGGAATCTACCACGGACTAAAAAGAACCCAGGGTAAAAATACCTTTATTTTTGAAAGGACTGTTCTATTGATTATGTTGTGCTGAACTAAGCGGACTTTAAGTTGGGTTTGTTTGGACCTAGGCTGCTGGAAGCTGTACCTATTTTCATTTTGGAAAATAAACATCTGTTTTCTTTAACCCTGGGCTGGCTCATGCACCTGGTTTATTGGAGCAATCTTCCCCCCATATTACAACAGGTTTGCCATGCAAATGATAGGAATAAAACAGACGCGGATGACAATCTTGTGTGCCTCCGCGTTTTTTAGCGGTCCCATTGACTTGAATGGGTCCGCGAACCGTTTTCCGTGGAAATAGGACAGGTTATATTTTTTTGACGGACTGGAACCACGGATCACAGACGCGGATGGCAAACTGTGCACTATCCGCAGTTTGAACGGCTCCATAGAAATTAATGGGTCCGCACCTGAAACGCTAAAATCGGCAGAACGGACGCGGAAGCAAACAACGGTCGTGTGCATGAGGCCTAAAGGTGGAAAAAGTTCTGAAATGATTTATCTTTGTCTCATCACAGAAACTTCACTTTTTAACAGGGGTGTGTAGACTTTTTATATCCACTGTATCTGCTTATATTCTGTATATATGGACACTGCACAGTACCCCTTCTCTTGTCCTGTATACTGGGTGTAATTCTCAGTACCTGTTCTTATTCTGTATATATGAACACTACACAGTACCCCTTCTCCTGCAGTTTAACTGTGCAGGAGGTCATGATGACGTCATCATGCCCCCCTGTGCCAGATCTCAGGTGGCACAATCATGAACACCTGTGTCTTGATACAGTCATTCATGTCTACATCATCAAGCCACCCAATCTCTGACGCAGTGGTGATGTCACTGTGACCACCAGCGCAGGCTGCAGCCTAGAGCGGGACATAGGTAGAGCAGGTAGAGCATTGTCTATAAGACCCTACACGAAGTGGGCATTATACTAATTGGGAGACTACAGTGGGTGGAGTATTATATATAAAACCCCTAGGGGGACATTATACTAAGTGGGCAACTACATGGGGGAGAGCATTATATAAAACCTGTAGAGTGACATTGTATTAAGTGAGGGAGTATAGGGAGGAGAATATTATTTATAAAACTCCCAGGGGGGCAATATCCTAAGTGGGGGGTGTGACGCTTTGCGATCCACATCGATACTAGGAAATCGCAAATGCGCCATATTTCGCAATCACAGAGACACCAGAGCCTTCACTAAAAATCTTCTCTTTTCACTAAAGGAGTAATTCACAGAGCAGAGGTGCCATTATCACCTCCTTGTGACAAACCTTTCCTGCCCCATGCCAAGTTGAGTAGCCATCAATCTAGTTCTCTTATGACAGAACCTCCTAAACCTGGTCTTTCTGCAGCCATAGTGTCTCCAATACCAGCAGGGTTCTCACACCTTCAGTCTTGCCAGTGCGCTTCAAAGAGAGCAGGACAGATTCTTATCAGACAGCTGTTTGAGACACAAAAAGAGGTCACCGGGCAGCCACCTCTAATACATAGCTTTCATATTTGCGTCCATATTTCCTCATATTTCCTGGGTTCGGAACCAATGCACTGAACCATCTCTTTAGGGATTATTCCGGCCCCAATAATACACCTTTCAGGAAATCGGCCAGTCAATCAGAGATTCTCTCAGATATCAAAGCTCTCAGGGAATCTAAATGGTAATTCTATCCTGTTTGGTATCAGAGGATCTGTAAAATTGTGCTGATTCTCAATATGACCTCTATGTCCTAATTTGACCCACGGGTACGGAGAAACTGGCACAGCAAAGATTCAGCCAGATTTCCTATGTCCAGGGCAGGAACTGCCCCTCTTCCAATTACCCAAGGCTGGACTTGTGCGGGTCACAACTCCTCCCCACTGCAGAGTGGGTAAAACCCTGTGACACATTCAGCCCTGGGTCCTTCTTCTACCATCTGACGTCGACTAACATCACGACTACCCGCTGGACACGGGCACACCCCACCATCTTGGATTATTCTACAAAGACTTTGCCTTTTACTGGACTTTACCACGGTAATTCTGAACTTACAGACATTCTATTCCCTTCCACCTCTTACCTATTTCTATCCAAACCAATCTGTCCAACTGGCAGTTATATTTATCGGTCAGCTTTAATGTATATATATTTTTGTGTATAGTTTTAGAATAAATACTACCGATTTCATCGTTCCAGTTTTGCCCTTGTTACTTGATGACCTGATCTATGCTAAGAACTCTGTCCTCAGAAGACATACTACCAAATAGTTTTCTTTTTATAAATTGTTAATTTACTAGCTAGGTTGCAAATAACCGTTTCGTCCCTTTAGGATTAGCTAGCCGGGGTCTCTTCGCCCCGATTCAATATGAAGAGTGGTGGCAGCAAATTAATTTGATTTCCAGCGTGTAATCAGTAATTTTATTTTTACCGATTGTACATACAATCGTGATTGTATCCTGTCGGGTGGTTGTCACAGGGGGTGCATTATTTATACAACACTACAGGGGGACATTATAGTGAGAGGGGGGAGAATTATATATAACACCTCTAGGAGGGCATTTTACGAAGTGGGGGACTACAAGGGTGCATTTTACTACAGGAGGTTTATACTAGAGGGGTCACTGCAGGGGGGAGGGTGAGCGTATTATACATACTATCACTATAGGGGAGCATTATAGTACAGGGGGACTACGGCGGGTTGAGAGCATTATACATACGAGCAGTACAAGTGGGGCATTATAATAATGGCACTACACAGGAGAAGGGAGGGCATTATAATACAGATGGGAAAACCACATTATAATACAGCGGGCATGTTAAGGGAAATATGGCTTTCAGCCAGAACCTCATCCTGATGACCACACAAATATGCCTAATAATTGGACCCAGTGGTATTCACCCATTCAGTATGGCCAGTAGCATTGTGTCCCTTGTTAGCATATCCTAGGCAGTTGAACAACATCCTCTTGATCAAGAGATGGGGGGAGATATTTGGGTGGTCACAGGGTGGAGTCTATGGTGGGGGGGCTGGGACACAGGAAGATATAGGTGAAAGTTGGGAGTGAGGCAGGGGCTTCTCTTCCTGGACACCGATGGATGCAGGAGCAAGCTAAGTTATATGTGTGCGTATGTGGGTATGTATATAAGTATAATATCCCAGTAGACTTTATATGTGTACATATAGATATTAGCAGTCTGCAATTGTATTACCAGTTAGATTATATATGCTGTTTATGCATGAGTCTCTATATGTACATGTACTAATGGTCAGGTACTGGAGGTGAGTTGGTTAGAAGAGACTGTATATTGGTGGACTCTGGATATACTGTATATACATACACATTATTAGCCACATTTGCTTAGCATCCAGGGTGGACAGGAACTGAGGTGGCTGTGTGTGGTGGTGTCCTCTATGTATTGTGTTATCTTTATCTCCATGTATAATGTCCATTGCTTTGTCATCTCTATGTTATCAGTAAACTATCTTTATATATAAGTATCTGCGAGGGTTGTGTGTTGTTCCTGAGATATATGAAGGACTGGAAGAGGTGTAATTTTACACAGGATAATCGGGTTGTATGGGAAACAAAGGCAATTTGCTAGGAATAGAATAGAAGGGATGGAAAACGGAGATATACATAAATCTCCATTTTCCAAGAGACAAAAATCCCCTCTTCAATGGCGAGCTAGGCCCAAATGTTTTAATTGATCTCTGTTAGGATATACTGTTGAAATTGCTGTTATACTGTGAATTAGGTTTTTATACCTGGGAGATTCGGACAGGTAACACAGTTTCATTGAGTCCTAGTGTGAGTTCAATTAATTACAGAGAACCTATTTAAGTGACGTTCCTAGGTTACTGACTGTTTCCCATTATAACCTGTGAGGTACTTGTTTTTGTTGTTTTTTTATTTGATTTTTTCTCCAGTCCTTCAGTAGAATCTGCTGGTTGGTAAAAGATTCTTTCAGGAGTAACACACAGATCGCAGGGATAACCATGAGTGACAAAGCAGGACATGGGACTTTTGAAAAGTTAAGTAGATACAGTACATTTAACCCTGTATTGCCTAGATCAAATGAATCTGTGCAAATGTTATGGGAATCTCTGGTAGATCAAGCTGATTCCTATGACAAATTGCACATTGGTAAACGTGGTGTGCTCAAACAAACATCCAAACGCCTTCACATGCTTGCTAAGCTGATGTGCATATTTGATGATGCCATTAACAAGCTGGAGAAGGTGGAATCCTTTGAAGAGACAAAGGCCCCTGTAAATTTGCATTGTTGTTGTTGTGCAGAAGCGGTTAAACAGGTTTCTAGTCTAGAAACACAACACAAAGAAAAAGTCAGTCAGATCAGCCTGCTGCAGTCTCAGTTAGCTGAGAAAGAAAAATACTATGCAGATGTTGATAACGTTTTTATACAGCTGTATATGGAGATAACGGGCTATAAGGAAAAAGCAGCCTCTACAGAGGTGATAATTGCTGATCTGAGGACCGAGTTAATAAACAGAGATGAGACAATTAGTAATATGCAGAAGACAATAACTGAGCTCTCACATCCCAAAGATTTGCACTCAAAGCAAATTTGTGTTTTGAGTGCAAACAGGGGGACAGATGAGAGTGAGAGCGCTCCTATGGCTGCCTCCAATCAGACTGATTCCACTCCAATAACTGTACAAAGGGCTGCTGGTGACACCATTCGTGGATTAGGAGGTGGCATGGGACAGACCACTTCCAACTCACAGACGTGTCACAGCAATGCGACAGAATTGCATTCTTTCCATAACATGGAGAGGATGCAATTTCTGCTAAAGATATGTAAACTGATTCCTACATATGATCCAGACGCAGATCCTTTCACTTCCTGTGATACTTTTGACGGACATTGCCAGAAATTTTCTGTCCCTCCAGAATATCGCATGGAACTGTTCAAGCTTTGGTTGCCTACACATCTCTTTCAAAGATATGAGGTCATAGAGAAAATTGCCTCCAGGAATGGCCTATTTCATGATGAGGAAGACAGGCTTTCCATCCTCATGAAATTGGTAACAGGGCATGCGGACGTCAGCCCAGAGGTCCTAAGTAACTTCAGGCCTACCATCCATGATGAGCCCTTGTCGATTTGTGGAAGGTTTGAAGTTATGTATAGGAAGGTGACAAAGGATCATGGTGTAGGAGCCCCACAAGGCATGATACGTATGTTTGTGGAGAAGTTTCCATATCTTGATACCACAATTCGTTTAACTGCAGCTAAGGAGACATCACTGATTGAAGCAGCAATGGTAATAGAGCAGGTCAGGCAGGATTTGCTAAAGAGTCACAAATCTATAACAATCAGGAAGAAGGTAGCATTTAATAAAAAAATGCAAGATGGATGCACGTTAAAGGGGATGGCAGCTAACAAAATATCTGTGTATTCTAGTGCTCTTCAAAGAAGAAAGTGGGAGAATATACAGTGTTTCCATTGTCTGCAATCTGGACACATTAAACGACTCTGTCCGCACAGAGATGTAAGGCGGGGTGGCTTTCAACCACACATACAATTGCAGAGACAGAGACCTGTTTCATTTGTGAGCCAACAGGCTACACATGAAACAGGGCTGCAAAAATACACCATTACAACAGATATCCCTACTGGGAATCTGTTATAATAGATTTGTGGTGGGGATCCCTAAAGATCTGTCCATAATATGTAACTCAGGGATCCCCCATATACTGGCCAGAGCAGGCAATCAATGTAAACCCATAATAGCCCCAGAGGCAGTTGAACAACATCCTCTTGATCAAGAGATGGGGGGAGATATTTGGGTGGTCACAGGGTGGAGTCTATGGTGGGGGGGCTGGGACACAGGAAGATATAGGTGAAAGTTGGGAGTGAGGCAGGGGCTTCTCTTCCTGGACACCGATGGATGCAGGAGCAAGCTAAGTTATATGTGTGCGTATGTGGGTATGTATATAAGTATAATATCCCAGTAGACTTTATATGTGTACATATAGATATTAGCAGTCTGCAATTGTATTACCAGTTAGATTATATATGCTGTTTATGCATGAGTCTCTATATGTACATGTACTAATGGTCAGGTACTGGAGGTGAGTTGGTTAGAAGAGACTGTATATTGGTGGACTCTGGATATACTGTATATACATACACATTATTAGCCACATTTGCTTAGCATCCAGGGTGGACAGGAACTGAGGTGGCTGTGTGTGGTGGTGTCCTCTATGTATTGTGTTATCTGTATCTCCATGTATAATGTCCATTGCTTTGTCATCTCTATGTTATCAGTAAACTATTTTTATATATAAGTATCTGCGAGGGTTGTGTGTTGTTCCTGAGATATATGAAGGACTGGAAGAGGTGTAATTTTACACAGGATAATCGGGTTGTATGGGAAACAAAGGCAATTTGCTAGGAATAGAATAGAAGGGATGGAAAACGGAGATATACATAAATCTCCATTTTCCAAGAGACAAAAATCCCCTCTTCAGGGCACTACAGGGAGTCATAACTTCAGAGGGCACTGCAGCAGGGCTTTATAAATACTGGGTCTACTAAAGGGGGCCTTATCACTACAGTGGACTCAATAGGAGTGGCTTATAAATCAGCTTTATTACTGCTGTGGGCTATAAAGTGGTGCCTTATAGAGAGGCCCTTGTTAGTGCTGGAGACACTATAGGGGGCTTTGTCTCTACTTTTAGCCATTCTAACTGGTGACTGTATGGAGAGTGGACCTGTGCCCCTCTGTTCTGTATCTGACCTGTTGTTATTTGTGGTTCCACACCACACTTTTCCTGCGATTCTACCTGCTGAAAGAAGAAGAAAGAACAACAACTGGAACTGCTGCAGTGATTTTAAATTTTTTTCCCCATTTGCATCAGTTCCAAATCCCTAAACCACCCTCCGTCCCTGTCCCTTCCCGCCCCCCTCCATCCCCCCATCCTTTTTTTACAGACGCCATTTTGTCAGTGCGCTTTTTTGTTTTTATATTCTTTTTTTCATAATTTACCAGCTCTGCACAACTTTTTCTGCGTGCGAGCTGTGCTGCCAAGTGCTGTTCAGTACATTATTTTTTGCACTTTTTTATATTTTTTGTTTAAAAAGAATAAAGTATAGTTAGGGGTTTATATAAATATATATAGAGCTCTATATATATAGATAGAAGTAAAATTTTTAGCCAGTGTTCACTTTTTAACCACTGTAGTGAGTTTTTATACTACAGTGTTTGCACGCACGATCTGTGCGCGTGCGTGCTGCAGAGCACCGATAACTAGTGTTCTCATTTACATCTACACATTTTTGTGTTTTTGTTTTTTTACCTTTTTTTTGTGAAAAAAGACCTGTAGTTAGTGGTAGGTAGTTATATATATATATATATAGATAGATATATCAGTGTCAGTTTAGCATTTTGCACGAACGCACCATCTGTGTGCGTGCATTTTGAAACCACCAAGCACTGTGGTGATTTTTTATACTACAGTGCTTGCACGAACGCACGATCTGTGTGCGTGCGTGCATGCTGCAGAGGACCCATAACTAGTGTGCTCATTTATATCAGCACATGTTTGTGTTTTGTTTTGTTTTTTACATTTTTTTTCTGTGAAAAAATACCTGCAGTTAGTGGTAGGTAATTAGTTTTATATATATATATATATATATTAGTTTAGTATCAGTTTAGCATTTTGCACGAACGCACCATCCGCGTGCGTGCATTTTGAAACCACTGAGCACCGATCAGTATTGTCCAAAACAAAAGAGGGGGGGGGGGGGTCAGCACATCCCAATGCGCAGGTGCACGTTGCTATAGCTGAAAATACATATCAAACACAAATAAAAACCAAATAAAGTACAAAGGTATATTGTATTGCCAATGCTATGCTAATAAATTAGAGATGCTTAGCAAATACATTTTGTACAAAATTATTTGAGCCCGTCTGCCGCACGCTAAGGCGATCTCTATAAGACGGGTCCTAACACTAAACCTCTTCTGTTGGGTGCCATAACAGCGACCATGGAATTCAGGAAGTGTAGGTCCCACATGCATGCTGGGCCCCTTTTGGTTTATATCTCTATGGTGCCAAAATGGCCTCCAATGAATCCAGGGACTACAAATACCAGCATGCATGCTGAGCAAACTATGTACTCATGCTAATTAAAATCAGCCCATGACGCAACACAGGCCACAGGAGTGCACGACCAAATAGGAGTCAGCCACTACTCCCATACAAACTACAAAACAAAAGGGGGGGGGGGTCAGCACATCCCAATGCGCAGGTGCACATTGCTATGGCTGAAAATACATATCAAACACATAGTGCAACAGCACTCTACAAACCAAATAAAGTACAAAGGTATATTGTATTGCCGTTACTGATTGCGTCTGCTCATTTATCACCGCTTTTTTAATAATTTTTTATTGTGCAGAAGATACTTATTTTTATTTTTTTGCAATTTTTTTTTCTCCTCCCTTTATTCTCCTAAATTTAATTTCCAATATATTACAAGCCCCTTCACATGTGAAAGCACCTCATACACACCCCACACTAAATAAAGTTTTACATATTTCACATGTTACACCCCAATATAATAAAAATGGCCCGTCCATCCCAACGAGTTTACTCAGCTGAAGAGGCATACGCCATGCTTGCCTCTGATACTGAGTCGGCCAGTGAGGGAGAAGAGGATGCCACTTTCCTTTACTTCTCTACCCCCTCATCATCATCATCATCCGGTAATAAGGGACCCTCTAGAAGGCGCCCCAGGGTAGCAGTGGAGACAGCTCCCAGAGTTACCCCATATGGACCCCACCCCCTGAGGATTAACAGCCCCAAATTCCTGAGTTTGTGGGCAGCTCAGGATATCAGATAAATTGTTCGGGCTTTACAGAAATTGCATTTTTTTAAATCTTTTTCTCTGAAGATTTAATAAATTTGATGGTAACCCAAACAAATTTATACGCCCAGAAATGTATTTCCCAGAACCCCACCACATCATACGCTAGACCCCAAGGTTGGACCCCAGTAAATGCAGCAGAGATGATGACCTTTTGGGGGCTCTTGCTGCAAATGGGCTTAGTAAAAAAAAAAAAAAAAGATCAGTATTGGAGTGCGGATGTCTTGTACCTCACTCCAATTTACAGTAATGCCATGGCCTGTAATTGATTCCAAGCAATACTGAAATTTTTGCATTCCAACGATAATGCACAGTGCCCACCCCAGAATGACCTTGCATTCTGTTCAAAATTAGGCCCATCCTTGACCACTTCAACGTAAAGTTCTCAGAAGTGTACACCCCAGAACAAAATGTCTGCGTAGACGAATCCCTATAACTTTTCAAAAGGAGGGTAAGATTCTTCCAGTACGTGCCCAGCAAGCGGGCAAGGTATGGCTAAAATGTATAAAGTCTGTGAGAGTAGCTCTGGGTACACTCACAAGTCCCGGGTTTACGAAGGGAGGGACACCCGGATTGAACCCACAGAATGCCCCCCGTCCTAGGAGTTAGTGGAAAGATAGAGTGTGACTTATTGCACCCACTGCTGAATAATGGTTACCATCTCTACGTGGATAATTACTACACCAGTCTACCACTGTTCTAGTCCCTAGCTTCCAGAGGTACTGTGGCATGCGGCACAGTACGCAAAATCAGAGAGGCCTCCCTAGATCCCTGGTAGGGCAACCACTAAGAAAAGGAGAAAGCCGTGCTGTCCTCAATCTGAACACGTTGGCGGTTAAGTACAAGGAGAAGAGGGATGTCCTTTTACTGACCACCATTCACAGTAACACCAGCTCCCCTGCCGCTGTACGAGGTACCACAACCACTGTCCCCAAGCAAGACTGCATCCTGGACTACAATAAACACATGGGGGGGTTGATCTTTCAGATCAAGTTCTGAAGCCCTACAATGTCACACGAAAAACAAAAGTGTGGTACAAAAATCTGGCCGTGCACATTGTACAGATGGCACTGTACAATGCGTTTGTGCTTTTTAGATCTAGAGGCCATCCAAGAAAACATTCCTACCATTTCAAGAGGTGGTGATAAAGGCCCTAATTTTTTCAAACCAAGCAATGGAGGGTTCCAGTACTTCTGTAAGTTACCCTGCCCAAGTTGTACCAGGGCAACATTTCCCTGGTGAAGTCCCCCAAACAGCAAGAAAGGGAAGGACCCAAAAAAGATGCAGGGTGTGTTCCAAAAGGGGGATAAGGAAAGACACCATTTACCATTGCGAAACCTGCTCTCAAAAACCTGGCCTGTGCATCAAGGATTGTTTCAGAATCTATCACTCATCCATTGAATAATTTCATCCTTGATGTACCCTGTAATTTTAACACCTTATAACTGATTTTGTCCACAGAGTTTACATATCCACTTTTCACCAACCACTACATATTAATTTCTGTAATACACCTGTTTGGTCAAAGGTGCCCTTTCCACCACTTCAAGTGTTCACACGGTGGGGCTCTTTCCAAAATGGGGTCACTTCTTGGGGTTTTTAATTTCTGGGGACCTCAGTAATTTTTTAACATGCGACATGGCACCTAAAATCCATGTCTGTTTATTCAAGCCTGCAAAATCCATATATTACACTTTGCTTCTAGAGCCCTGCAATGCGCCCATACGGCAGGCTACAAGCACATATGGGGTGTTGCCGTATTCAGGGGGAAATGGGTAAGAAAATGGGTGCATTTTGTCCTGTTACCCCTTGTAAAAGTGAAAAATGTGGGTGTAAAGCAACTTTTTCTGGAAAAAAATTTAATTTTTCATTTTCACAGCCAAGTATTTCCTAATTCTGTGAAACGTCTGATGGGTCAAAGTGCTCACTACACACCTTGAAATACTTCTTGAGGGATCTAGTTTCCAGAATGGGGTCACTTTTTCGGGGTTTCCACTGTAGGGGTACCTCAGGGTGTCTTCATATGCTACATAGCTCCAAAATGCTCCAGAATCTGTCCTGCAAAAGCTCTCTGGTGCTCCTTCCCTTTTGAACCCTGCCATGCGCTAAAAAAATCTATTTTTGAGCATATGTGGGGTGTTGCCGTATTCAGGTGGAAATGGGTAACAAAATGTGGGGTGCATTTTGTCCTGTTATCCCTTTTGAAAGTGAAAAAATGTGGGTGTAAAGCAACTTTTTCTGAAAAAAAATTGAAATTTTTAATTTTCATAGCCAAGTATTTCCTAATTCTGTGAAATGCCTGATCGGTCAAAGTGCTCACTACACACCTTGAAATACTCTTTAAAGGGTCTAGTTTCCCCGGAATAGGGTCACTTTTTGGGTGTTTACACTGTAGCGGTACCTCAGGGTGTCTTCAAATAAAAAATGGCGCCTAAAAACCATTCTAGCAAAATCTGCCTCCAAAATCCATATGGCGCTGCTTTCCTTATGACCACTGGCACTGGCATTTTCATAGAGAAGTTTACCGCCACATATGGGGTATTTCTGTAAATTGCAGAATTGGTGTAATGAATATTGACGTTTATTTTGCTGTTAAACCTTGCTGTGTTGCAAGAAAAAATTTATTAACATAAAAAATCTACCAAAAAAATTATTTTTTTTAAATTTATCCTCCATTTTCATTTCATTCTTGCGGTCAAGGGTTAACAAAGTTTGTAACATCAGTTTTGAATAATTTGAGTGGTGTAGTTTCTAAAATGGGGTCAATTATGGAGGGTTTCCATTACATAAGCCTCTCAAAATCACTTTATAACTGAATTGGTGCTTAAAAAAATGGTTTTGGAAATTTTGGTGAAAATTTGAAAAATTACTTCTAAAATTTGAATCCTTCTAACGTCCTAAAAAAATAAAATGACATTTACAAAATTATGCCAAAATATAGTAGACATATGGGGAATGTTGATTGATTACTATTTTATGAGGTATTACTATCTGTCTTGCTGCATTCTCAAGTGCTGCATTACTAAGTGCATCTGAGATATTCAGGAGACTAACTTAGACTAACTTAGAGCTTTTCCACTGTTGCAGAACTTCAGCTGTGTTTTTGGTGGATACTCAGACACTGTACTTCAAAACAGCAAAACTTCAGCTGTGTTTTTGGTGGATACTCAGACACTGTGCTTCAAAACAGATAAGGAGTTTGTTAGACAGTTTCTTGCTATTGTCTGATTGCAAATGAGCATAGGTGATTAAGATGTTAAATTTGTTGTTAGGGGAGGGGCTTTTGTGGGAGTGTGTGTATATATAGCAACATAGTATTAGCTTGCCTAATTATAGCTTGCTGCATTCTCAAGTGCTGCATTACTAAGTGCATCTGAGATATTCAGGAGGTAATCTGGAGGTGGATACAATCTAAAAAGGTAAGGTTTGTTTAAAATCTTTCCCCTCTTTAAAATGGCAGATCTGGTTCTGTGCAGGAATTGTTGTGCTTTTATTTCAGGTTCCACTCTTTGGAAGTTTGGATGCTGTCTGATCTGTAGACAGCTCTCCATAATGCAGCAGGAAATTGCATTTTTGAAATCTGAGATTTGTAAATTAACTGTTAAACAAACTCAGGCTGGGAATGTTGCAATGTCACTGCCACATAGGCCCCCTAGAAATGGAAGATGGGTTACTGCAGGTTCTGGTAGACTGAGAGTTGTTGATAGAAGACATGTCCCACAGTCTGTGGCTCTCCATAATTCATTTGCAGCACTTTCAGAGCGCAAGAGCAACATAGATGATGGCTCAGGCACAGTGGGTGAGGAACAATCATCTCCCATGCCTAAAGTATGCAAGACTTCAGCAAAAGACAAAAAGGATAAGGTGAGGACTGATAGAATCGCCCACCAACAGCTGCTTACTATCATAAGAGGTGTGAAGTTTGAGGAAAATGGTTTTGTGAGATGTCTCCCTGGTGCTACCGCTAGCAGGGATAGACGACATATCCTTAATATTGTTAGGCAAGCAAAGCAGGAAAGGGAAGTGGATGTTATTGTCCATCTTGGGACAAATGATCTGGCTTGGAATGAGGTTTCAAAGGTGAAGGAAGCTTTTCACACACTTGGAAATGATATACGGGAGGTTGCATCAACTGTTTCATTCTCTGCAGTTTTGCCTGTGCATAACCTTCAGCATGACAGGAAGATGCGCATTAAGGAATTCAATGTATGGCTTGGTGAATGGTGTCTGAACCAAGGGTTTGGCTTTGTGTCTCATGTTAGCTCTCGTTGGAATGGAAAAGAACTGTACAAGAAAGATGGTTTGCATCTTTCTCTAAAGGGAATGAATGTTTTCAGTGAGCAGTATTTGCTAAGAAGCATTTAAACTAGGAAAGGGGGGCAAAAGAGTGATAATCCAGCAGTCCGACTGCCCCCCGGAACAAGGCCAGAAGATGCCAGTAGCACATAGGTTAAGAAATGACAAGCTCAGAGTCTTGTCTACAAATGCTCTGAGATATAACAACACCAGGGTTCTCTCTATATAGGAAAGACAGAGAAGGCAAGAAAGGGGGAGGGGTGGCCCTGTATGTGAAAGATAGCATAAAATCTAATTTAATACAAGTTAGCGAGATCAATTTAGAGTCAGTTTGGGTTACCTTGCAGCTTGATAATCATAAGGTAACTCGTGTAGGTGTGATACATAGACCACCTAGCCAAGTCAAAGAATTAGATGATCTACTAGTCGAGGAAATAGCTAAAATGACATTGAAAGGGGAAGTTATCATTATGGGAGACTTTAATCTTCCTGATGTAAACTGGAAAACCAAAATAGCTTGTTCTGCCAGGAGTACAGATATTCTAAATTCTCTACTGGGATTATCTCTACAGCAAGTAGTTGAGGAGCCAACTCGGAAGGAGGCCATTTTAGATTTAGTATTCACAAATGGAAATTTGGTATCTGATATTACTGTAGGGGAAAGCTGGGGATCTAGTGATCACCAGTCAGTGTGATCTCAGTCACTGTATTTACTTTACAGTGACTGAATCACACCACACAAAAATAAAAGTTTTAGAGTTTAGAAAAACTGACTTTTCTAAAATTAGATTAGTGGTATACAAGTCCCTATCAGATTGGAACAGTTTCATTGGAGTCCAGGAGAAATGGGACTACTTAAAAGTGGCACTATTGAAGGCAACAGAAAATTGCATTAGGCTTGTCAGTAAAAGCAAAAAAAGGAAGAGACCACTGTGGTACTCAGCAGAAGTGGCCAACATAATTAAAAACAAAAAGATAGCATTTAATAATTATTAAAAAAAACAAAACGAGGATGACAGGCAAATTTATAAGATTAGGCAGAGAGAGGGCAAACAAGTTTTAAGAGCTTCTAAAGCACAGGCAGAAGAAAAATTAGCTCAGTCAGTGAAAAAAGGCGATAAGACATTCTTCAGATACATAAATGAAAAAAGGAAACTAAAACAAGGAATTACCAAATTAAAAACAAAAGAAGGAAGGTAGATGGAAGAAGATAAAGAACTAGCTGACTGCCTCAATGAATACTTCTGTTCAGTTTTTACAAAGGAAAATGAAGGAAAAGGACCTCAGTTAGGAAGGAAGACTAATGAATCTTTTGATGCATGTGTCTTTCCAGAGGAAGAGGTTCTAAGTCAGCTGTCTAAAATTAATACAAATAAGTCACGGGGCCTGATGGGATACACCCAAAGCTATTAAAAGAGCTTAGTGGTGAACTAGCAAAACCATTAACAGATTTATTTAACCAATCACTGGTAATAGGAGTTGTCCCAGAAGATTGGAAATTAGCAAATTTTGTGCCCATTCACAAGAAAGGTAGTAGGGAGGAATCGGGCAACTATAGGCCAGTAAGCCTGACATCAATAGTGGGGAAATTAATGGAAACCATACTTAAGGAGAGGATTGTGGAACATCTAAAATCCCATGGATTAAAATTTGAAAAACAGCATGGGTTTACTTCAGGGAGATCATGTCAAACTAATCTTATTGATTTTTTTGATTGGGTGACTAAAATAATAGATGGCAGAGGTGCAGTATACATTGCTTATCTAGACTTTAGTAAGGCTTTTGATACTGTCCCACATAGAAGGCTTATCAATAAATTGCAGTCTTTGTGCTTGGACTCCCATATTGTTGAATGGATTAGGCAGTGGCTGAGGGACAGACAACAGAGGGTTGTAGTCAATGGAGTATATTCAGACCATGGTCTTGTTACCAGTGGGGTACCTCAGGTATCTGATCTGGGACCCATATTGTTTAATATCTTTATCAGCGAAATTGCAGAAGGCCTCGATAGTAAGGTGTGTCTTTTTGCTGATGACACAAAGATTTGTAACAGGGTTGATGTTCCTGGAGGGATACACCAAATGGAAAAGGATTTAGGAAAACTAGAGGAATGGTCAAAAATCTGGCAACTAAAATTTTATGTTGATAAGTGCAAGATAATGCACCTGGGGCGTAAAAACTCAAGAGCAGAATATAAAATCAGTGATACAGTCCTAACCTCAGTATCTGAGGAAAGGGATTTAGGAATCATTATTTCCAAAGACTTAAAGGTAGGCAGACAATGTCATAGAGCAGCAGGAAATGCTAGCAGAATGCTTGGGTGTATACGGAGAGGCATTACCAATAGAAAGAGGGAGGTGCTCATGCCGCTCTACAGGGCACTAGTGAGACCTCATTTGGAGTATTGTGCGCAGTACTGGAGACCATATCTCCAGAAGGATATTGATACTTTGGAGAGAGTTCAGAGAAGAGCTACTAAACTGGTACATGGATTGTAGGATAAAACTTACCAGGAAAGATTAAAGGACCTTAACATGTATAGCTTGGAAGAAAGACGAGACAGAGAGGATATGATAGAAACTTTTAAATACATAAAGGGAATCAACAAGGTAAAAGAGGAGAGAATATTTAAAAGAAGAAAAACTGTTACAAGAGGACATAGTTTTAAATTAGAGGGGCAAAGGTTTAAAAGTAATATCAGGAAGTATTACTTTACTGAGAGAGTAGTGGATGCATGGAATAGCCTTCCTGCAGAAGTGGTAGCTGCAAATACAGTGAAGGAGTTTAAGCATGCATAGGATAGGCATAAGGCCATCCTTCATATTAGGACCAGGGGCTATTCATAGTATTTAGTATATTGGGCAGACTAGATGGGCCAAATTGTTCTTATCTGCTGTCACATTCTATTTTTCTATGTTTCTATGTCTTAGAAGTAGAGAAATAAAAATTTATAAAATTGTGAATTTTTAAATTTTTTTGGGTAAATTTGGGATTTTTTTCATAAATAAAAGTGTAATATATTGAATCAAATTTATGACTGTCATGAAGTACAATGTGCCATGAGAAAAGTCTCAGAACGGCTTGGATAAGTAAATGCGTTCCAAAGTTATTAGCACATAAAGTGACGCATGTCAGATTTTCAAAAATCGGCGTGGGATTTAAGGTGAAAAGTGGCTCGGTACTGAAAGGGTTAAGGATGCAGCCATACCTAATATGTCTATTTTTTTAAAAATAAATAAACTACAATATTGTTAAGGGAGCTCACCGGAAAATGGCACAGCCTGCTACACCACCTAGCTGTTATATTTACTCTGCGTCAGAGTGATCTGGCAAGCAGTTCCGTCGCTGGAATTGCCTGCTGGATCCAGCAAAACGAACATTACCTGACATTTTTCATGCAACGGATCAGTCGTTCCGTCGACGGAAATTCATGCCGGATCCGTCAATTTGTTTCATACAGCAGACTGTTTTTGCCGGATCCGTCGTAGCAGCGGATCCGGCTATTCTGTTTTCTTCCGTTTTTAAACGGAAAGATGGATCTGGTATTCAAATTTTAGAGATGAAAGAGATGCTATCAGTTATGCAAATACTACAGTGGCTATAAAAGACAACCGAAGGTCACTTACCACTCAGAAGCTTCCTCTGAAGATTGCAAAGATGATGCCGGACCATATTCGTTTTGGATTTCAGGCTCTAATTCTGGTTTCACGCTGGAGAAGACGTCTTCGAGCCAGACGGCGTCGTAAGCGTCGCTATCGGGTGCATTCAATAACCTCTGCAAGAATAAGAAGGGGAGTTTTTGAAACTGTTTCCTGAATTGAGGGATTATCCTGAAAGTTTTTTAATTACTGAATTGAGGGATTATCCTGAAAAGTTTTTTAATTACTTACGGATGACCGTAGAAAGTTTTGATGATCTCTTACGTGTGTCACCTCACATTCAAAGACAAGGCACCACTTTCCGCCGCTGTGTTTCCCCAGCAGAACGCCTATTGCTGACCATAAGGTAAAGTATATTGTAATACTTATTATATATTGTTAAATTTATTTTGTGCATACATTTTTTACGGATGATATTTTGGATTTTAGTGTGACACCATAAATGTTTGTGAACCAAAATTTGCTCAGTTATTCTGGCATCACTGTACAAAGTGCATCATTGGGGCCACAAATGATGCTCAGCATTATTATTTTGACTTCTACATCTTGTATGCTAAAGTTTTCATTTATATAATGGTCATTAACGATGTTGAATGAACTGTGATCAATATTGTTCGCCATGGAGAGCAAACTTTTATCGTTGCATTTTCAAAAAAATTCTTTTGGCTGCATAAAAAATCTTGACCAAACAAAAGAATGGAAATAAGGTCCCATAGAATTGCGTCCGATTGATGTACCTTGTATATTATTTTTGTTGAAAATTATTTTAATAGGATTACCCTATATATATATTTTTTTTAGGTTTCTTGCTCCTTTTTCAATTTCACCTTGGGATATCAACTGTCTCCATAATTGTGAAGGAGACATGCCGTGTTTTGTGGGAACAACTGCATGATGAATTTATCCCACATCCAACTCGACAGCATTGAACAGAAATAGCTGAAAATTTTTGGGACGTTTGTCAGTTTCCAAACTGCATCAGTGCGGTAGACGGGAAACATATTAGAATTATCAAGCCCCAAGGAACCTGATCAGAGTTTTACAACTACAATAAATATTTCTCGATCATCCTAATGGCCATCGCAGATGCCCAATATCGTTTTGTTGCCGTTGACGTAGAGGCCTATGGACGCACCAACGATTCAATGGTATTAAAAAATTCTTAGATGGGCCGTAGACCATTTGATTTTCCTCTGCCTCAACCACTGGCAGGTACAGATGGCCCACCCATGCCGTTTGTATTGGTTGGTGATGAGGCCTTCCAAATGTGTGGAAATCTTCTGAAACCGTATTCAAGCCGCATATTAGATTTTAAAAAAAGGCACATTCAACTACTGCTGGACCAGGGCTCGAAGAATGGTTGAATGCACATTTGGAATTTTGGTAGCAAAATGGAGGATTTTCACTAAACCCCTTCATATGAAGGTAGAATCGGTCGACGAGGTTGTAAAGTCTGCTGTTGTGTTACACAACTACCTCCTTAAAAAAGAACCACTCAATTTGGAACAGATACCGGAGGACAGCGAGATGGCAAGCATTCAAAGTTTTGGACCTCGGTCAAGTGTAGCGGTTGCACGGATGAGAGACTGTTTTGCGGATTATTTCTGCTGTGATTCAGGAAGGGTGGACTGGCAGGACCATTTTTTATAAACATTTTGTGATTAATTAGCAAAGAACCGTTAATGGTTTGTTTGCCTTTTTGTTGGTGGTTACAGTGTGTTGTATTGTTGTAGATTGGATTTTTTGTTCAATAAATATTGTTTATCAACGTACTTGTAATTTTTTTTACTATATTTATGTCCCCACGCTAGAGGAGTGACACTTCTTGCGTCGCTCCACTGGCGCTGGTATATTATGTCAGGCATGTTTATAGAGACTCATTTTCAATCTCCCCATGCTAGAGGAGCGACACATACTTGTGTCGCTCCACTGGCGCTGGTAGATTTTGTCAGGCCTGTTATGGAGACTCTGGTTCAATCTCCCCATGCTAGAGGAGCGACACAGACTCCTGTTCTACATACACTATAACTTATCTCCCATCGCTGGTGGAGCAAACCAAGTATAGGTCGCTTCAAAAGCGATGAGAGATGTTACATTTTTGTAAACACTTTTTAAAAATAAATACAAAACAAATTAAATTTTTCAAACCAAAAATATTTTATTTTAAAATATAATTATTTTTAAATAGTATAAATATAAACTTTATTTGAAAAAAAAAAAAGGCTACAAATGCCGATATGTTGGTCCTGTGGGAATAGAAGGTTGGGTGGTGGAGGGCCGAACACTGGTTGGTCCCCCTCGGTCCTGTTCGTGTGCCCCTGTGGACATATAAGTGTGTGTTGGGGCAAGTACGACAGAGGGAGTATGCAATCTGGAGGGGGGGCAGGAGAAGGAGTTGACCGAACAAGAGTAGAGGGAGTGTTGAAACTGGTTGCAGGAAAGTAATGAGGAGGAGAAGGAGAAAAGTGTTGAGTAAAGTGCTCGGTGGATTGGGAATGGGGATGGGGAGGCTGGGAAGGGGGATGAGGAGTTTGGGAAGGGGGTAGGTAGTTTGGGAAGGGGGTTGTTGAGGTTGTGATGGGGGATAGGGCATTGACGAGGGATAGGATGTGGGGAGGTGCTGTACTTGCCACAAGACACTGTCCACCTGTCTTCAGGCCTCAAACAGCTGGTCGGGCGTAAATCCTTCCATCACGGGGAGCAACAATAACCAATAGTGATGCACCGGACCCAACTGCGACGTCAGCACCAAAGCGGCAACTCTATTGGTGAATCCCATCAAGGACTCGTAAACGAGCCTTGTGAGATCCTCGTAGTCCACCTGACTGCTCCTACCGGTCCTCTGGCGACTTATCAATGCCTCAAAGAGTGGTGCCATTGTGGCCATTGTTGAGTCGCAAGAGGGCACAGGTAGGGGAACATTGAGGTCCCGACCAGCTGTTGGAGTGGGACAAGAGGGACCCGCGGTGGGAGGCTCTTCGGTGACCGCCTCCAGTGCGCCAGCCTCTGAAAGGACTTCACAAGGAGGTTCGGGCGCCCGAGTACTGCTTGATGTGCTGTAAAGGAAACAAAAAAATTATTAATGAAAAAATAGAGAACTATAAGTGGATGTCCTGGACAGAGTGTCAAATGACAGTCTGCCTGGGCCACACACATAGATTGGAGATTAACATTCATAATTAGTATAAACATTAGAGCTTACCTTCGCAGCTGTAGGGTTCTTTAAAGGAAACCTAATGCGGCTGCATAACGGTACGGCTGCTTTTTGCTTGCTCTAGACCCACTCGGGCGCTTGACCTCCTCGTTAAAGTCCTTCTTATAGCGGTCCCTCATTGACCGCCACCGCACCAGGATTGTCGTCCCTGTCCACAAGAAAAACCAAGAACAAAAAAAAATTAATATTATAATTCTTTTTTTTTTCCAGACATCAAAAATTGTTTAGTATTTGATTGAACCTGCCACAACAACAATAAAAAAAATATTGATGTTCACTATAGGTAGCAGTGACCAACTTCAATCAGACACAAAACCAATTTTGAATAAAAAGTAGACATAAGCAGTATACAAAGTAATGCTGTATACTTCCGACACTCCTCCCGTTGACTTTCATTGAGGTCGTCCCAATTTGGCACTATCACCTCACAGATCTCGAGCCAGAGGAGCCGGGTAGCATGATGGTCTGCGTGGCGGCGGTCGGTGTGGTCCCACAGTGGTGGTCGGTCCTCCACCATCTGGATGAGGAGTTCGTTGTCGATAAGCAAACCGCTGAAGTCCTCCTCATCCGTTCTGGTGGAGCCTCTGGAACCCTAAAAGTATATAAAAAATAAATAAATAGAACCTCATGTTTGACAGATTTCAAATGAAAAAAACTCATTGTGAAAATACTCACATGACCACGACCGCCGCGTGCTCCCCGACTTCCTCTGGCTGTGGCTCGACGACCTCTATTGGAGTCAACGGGACGAGCTGCCTGTAATAGAAATAACAATAATAAAAAAAAATCAAACATACAAATCGTCATTTTGAGCTTACAAAAAATAAAAATAAAATACGTTTACCGCTTGCTGTCCTCCACCACCGACTTCCTCCTCTCCTGCGGTCTCTTGGCGGGGAGGCCTCTCCTCCGCAGATGATGACTGTGAAATAAAAAAAATGAAATATTTACAATGCGGTCATAATATTATAATGGTGAATGCTTCGAAAATTTGCATACCGTATCATGTCGACGACGTCGTCTTGGAGGAGAGCTCCCGGCCTTAGTTGAAGATGATGAGCCTGTAGGAAATAAAAATTTAAAAATTTGATTTGAACTATTAATAATGCAACAAACCCACACAAATAATACTTACTTGACATTATTCCTTTTTCCTAATTAATTTCAGCTCTGGCTGGCCTGTTTGGGTGTACGGCAATTCTTTTGGGGACAGGGCAATTCTTTAGTTTTTTATTTAAGAAAAACAAATTTTCTTTCTATATTTTTTGGCCTACATGAGAAAAAAATAGGAGAGTTATTCATGTTGTAGGAGTACTACCCCTAGCAACCACTATGTACTTGCACCACCTGCATTGCCTATGCAAAACTACATAGGCACTGCATGTGGTGCAAGTACATAGTCGATACTAGGAGTGGTAGTCATCAGGACTACCACCTCTAGCATCCACTATGTACTTGCACCACCTGCATTGCCTATGCAAAACTACATAGGCACTGCATGTGGTGGAAGTGCATAGTGGATGCTAGGGGTGGTAGTCCTGATGACTACCACTCCTAGCATCCACTATGTACTTGCACCACCTGCATTGCCTATGCAAAATTACATAGGCACTGCATGTGGTGCAAGTACATAGTGGATGCTAGGAGTGGTAGTCATCAGGACTACCACCCCTAGCATCCACTATGTACTTGCACCACCTACAGTCCTTATGCAAAAGTACATAGGGCCCCACAGGTATTACAAATACATAGTGGATGCTAGGAGTAGTAATCCACAAGACTACTACTCCTAGCATGACCTATGTACTACAGCTCCTATGTATAAATACATAGGAGCTGCTTATATTTCTATGTGACTGCGCCCACAGGTCCTCCTATTTGATTGCGCAGGCGCAGAAAGAAAAGCCGGATCCGTCGATCAGGCAAACAACGGAAATCTTTTCGAGAAAAACGCCGGATCCGTCATTCCGGCAAGTCTTCCGTTTTTTTTTTGGCCGGAGAAAAAACTGTAGCATGCTACGGTTTTCTTTTTTGCCTGATCAGTCAAAATGACTCAACTGAAGACATCCTGATGCATCCTGAACGTATTACTCTCCATTCAGAATGCATGGGGATATGACGGATCAGTTCTTTTCCGGCATTGAGCCCTTTTGACGGAGCTCTATGCCGGAAAAGAAAAACGCAAGTGTGAAAGTACCCTTAATGGCTGGCTTCATACCAAAAGAATAACATATAAAACCATGTAAAAAACATAAACCAATTTATTCTACATACACCACAAATAACCCTATATTTAGCATGCAAAAACTTTAAATAAATAAATAAAAAAATATTTAAAAAATGGCCGACATAGTGATTACATGTGTAGTTCTTGGATTTAAATAGTGTGCAGTCACGTTCCCTCTATTGGTTCCCAGTACGGAGTTTATGCACTAATTGGAACAATTTTATGTTTCACAGCGATATTACAAATATCTGCAAAATATCCTGTTAATATCTTGCTATCAATGATATATAAATTGTTGAGCAATAGTCTTATTACGGCTACTTTGTATGTTATAATTGCCTCTTCTTAACACAGTTCCATAGATGTTATATTCATTCACTATTTAAATCAGCAGATTAGGTGCAGAATGATATTTCTTCCGCTTACCCGGATCCCGAGATGTTATTTGGAATAGCTGGTAGCTCAAAATACATACGTGTTTCCTTTTCAGCTGTGAGTCTCTTGCACTGCTGACTTCCACGGTTTGTCTGCGCACTAGTGCCGGTACTTACTTCACCGCACATGCGGTTTGAAGACTTTGAGATGCTGACTGTGTTAGAGGCTTTGAAGCACTGGCTGTGTTCCATAGCTGTGCAATTACTTTTATTGCTGCAGATCCTTATGTATTACTTTGTATCGCTGTGTACAAAATTCACCAAACACGTTTCGAAACCTTACTGTTTTTTTCTTCAGTGGTCAAAGAGTCACATGAAAAACGAGGGACAAAATCGATCTTTATATTTGGTTACCCTGATTTTTACAAAATCTGTATCTGACTAGATCAAACTGGCACATTTGAATAAAATCTGGACCGGACTATACATTCTCAATTGTACTCAATGCACTATTCAGACATTGTGGTATCTGTGTTTAGAGTATATTTGATCGATATTATTCTCTGATACTCAAATATAATTATGTGTAGCAGTTATACCGCTATTATACCATAGTTTTTCTTTATATTATAATCTTTGGCACAATCCTAATATTTATTTAAATGGTTTTTCTACATAATTGAACTTTTCTATGTTATTTTTGGGCTCTATGTTCCTGCAAGATTTCTATATTTGTATATTTCACATATAGCATCAATAGACTTCCATTTAAATAAGGAAAAAATGAATAAAAAAAATAAAAAAATTAATTAAAAATGAAATAATTGTTGACATTATGGGGCCCATGGGGGGGATGCAGGACATGTCGATGCGTTGGTAAAACAGCCTGGCATCTACAAGTCGTTTAAACCCCCACCGGTCATGTTATATAAAGCCAAAAATTTCAATTTCCGAATCGAGTCCCAAAGGTGACGGCGATCCAAAATCATAAATCATTCTAGATTCGTATCTTAACATTTTTTATATAAAATCTCCTCCTATCCAATCCTTTTTTGGATTGCTGCATATTTCAGACCCGATGGATTATTGGCATGGTATAGTTTGAAATTATATGATAACGCATGTTTTTCATACCCTCTCCTGATATTATTTATGTGTTCTGATATCCTAGCTTTTAATGTTCTCCCTGTACCACCTACAGTAGATATAAAAAGTCTACACACCCCTGTTAAAATGTCAGATAAATCATTTCAGAACTTTTTCCACCTTTAATGTGACCTATAAACTGTATCACTCAATTGAAAAACAAAAACAAACTAAAATGTGGTTCCATAAGTGTGCACACCCTCTTATAACTGGGGATGTAGTTGTGTTCAGAATTAAGCAATTACATTCCAAATCATGTTAAATAGGAGTCAACATACACCTGGCATCATTTAAAGTGCCTCTGATTAACCCCAAATAACGTTCAGCTGCTATAGTTGGTCTTTCCTGAAATTTTCTTAGTCGCATCCCACAGCAAAAGCCATGGTCCACAGAGAGCTTCCAAAGCATCAGAGGGATCTCATTGTTAAAAGGCATCAGTCAGGAGAAGGGTACAAAAGAATTTCCAAGGTATTAGATATAGTGAAGAAAATATGGCACAACAGTGACAAAACCAAGAACTGGATGTCCCTCCAAAATTGATGAAAAGACGAGAAGAAAACTGGTCTGGGAGGCTACCAAGAGGCCTACAGCAACATTAAAGGAGCTGCAGGAATATCTGGCAAGTACTGGCTGTGTGGTACATGTGACAACAATCTCCCATATTCTTCATATGTCTGGGCTATGGGGTAGAGTGGCAAGACGAAAGCCTTTTCTTACGAAGAAAAACATCCAAGCCAGGCTACATTTTGCAAAAACACATCTGTAGTCTCCCAAAAGCATGTGGGAAAAGGTGTTATGGTATGATGAAACCAAGGTTGAACTTTTTGGCCATAATTCCAAAAGATATGTTTGGCGCAAAAACAACACTGCACATCGCCAAAGAACACCATACCCACAGTGAAGCATGGTGGTGGCATCCTCATGCTTTGGGGCTGTTTTTCTTCAGCTGGAACTGGGGCCTTAGTTAAGCTAGAGGGAATTATGAACAGTTCCAAATACCAGTCAATATTGGCACAAAACCTTCAGGCTTCTGCTAGAAAGCTGAACATGAAGAGGAACTTCATCTTTCAGCATGACAACGACCCAAAGCATACATCCAAATCAACAAAGGAATGGTTTCACCAGAAGATTAAAGTTTTGGAATGGCCCAGCCAGAGCCCAGACCTTAATCTGATTGAAAATCTGTGGGGTGATCTGAAGAGGGCTGTGCACAGGAGATGCCTTTGCAATCTGACAGATTTGGAGTGTTTTTGCAAAGAAGAGTGGGCAAATCTTGCCAAGTCAAAATGTGCCATGCTGATAGACTCATACCCAAAAAGACTGAGTGCTGTAATAAAATCAAAAGGTGCTTCAACAATGTATTAGTTTAAGGGTGTGCACACTTATGCAACCATATTATTTTATTTTTATATTTTTTCTTCCCTCTACCTAAAAGATTTCAGTTTGTTTTTCAACTGAGTTGTACAGTTTATAGGTCACATTAAAGGTGGAAAAAGTTCTGAAATTATTTATCTTTGTCTAATTTTTTTTACATTACAGAAACCTGACATTTTAACAGGGGTGTGTAGACTTTTTATATCCACTGTATATATTGTTTGGTACACGGGCATTCTATAATGTATATAACTGCTGTGCTGTTGCACGTTAATTCTTCGTTAATCTCCCATATGAATCTATTGGTGTTGGATATAAATGTAGTCGTTTTTCTATCAAATTTTGTGATTGCAGTTACTGCATAGGCCACACCTATAAAATCCTTTAAGATTTTCCCACGGTGTACTTATAGATATTTCTTTCTGTCTTTTTATAGTTGGGGCCATTTGTAATGCTAAATTGGGGGCCCTTGTGTACACTATTGGTGTTTTTTTTTAACAGTTGTTGCCAGTATCTTATCTTGTAATAAACTGTTTACTGATAATAGTAGATACCTTTTTATAGTCTACATTGAAGGGTAATATTATTTTAGATGACTCTTCTATTTCTTTACTTGTTTTTTCTTTTGTCTGGAAAAATGTTTCTCTATCTAGTGTTCTTAGGCTACTTTCACACTTGCGTTCGGAGCGGATCCGTCTGGTGTCTGCACAGACGGATCCGCTCCTATAATGCAAACGATGGTATCCGTTCAGAACGGATCCTTCTGCATTATATTTCACAAAAAAAATTCTAAGTGTGAAAGTTAGTCAGACGGATCCGTCCAGACTTTGCATTGAAAGTCAATGGGGGATGGATCCGTTTGAAAATTGCACCATATTGTGTCAACTTCAAATGGATCCGTCCCCATTGACTTACATTGTAAGTCTGGACGGATCCGTTTGGCTCCGCACGGCCAGGCGGACACCCGAACGCTGCAAGCTGCGTTCGGGTGTCCGCCTGCTGAGCGGAACGGAGGCCAAGCGGAGCCAGACTGAGGCATTCTGAGCGGATCCGCATCCACTCAGAATGCATTGGGGCTGGATGGATGCGTTCGGGGCCGCTTGTGAGAGCCTTCAAACGGAGTTCACAAGCGGACACCCGAACGCAAGTGTGAAAGTAGCCTTACTTTGTTCAATAACGACAAATATTTTTTCTACAAAAATTTTACTTTCATGGACTCTGCTTCTTTTTCAAATTGGTCATCTTGTGTGCAATTTCTTTTTAGCCTACAAAACTGCCTAAATGGTACATTTAGTAACCAATGTGGTAAATGACAGCTAGTGTTTAATATAAAGCTATTCTTTGCTACTGATTTTTGGTAGGTGCTGATAGCATACTAATATTTGCTGCAAATTTTAAATGAAACTCATTATTGTTCAGATGCTTAATGAATTCCATTAGTTCCTCGTACGTCCCTTTCCAGATTAAAATAATATCGTCCATATACAGTCGCCAGAGCACCACATTCGACCCCAGCCTAGGTGTTATCTCTGCTTGTTCCCAAGCTACCATAAATAAATTGGCGTACCTGGGGGCGAATCTGGTTCCCATGGCGGTACCGGTCATTTGTAGATAATAATTTGATTTAAAATAGGACATATCTAATACTGTCCAAAATAAACTGTATTTTTTCAGATTTTAAATTATTTTTCTGGCTTATTTCTGATACTGCCTGTATACCTTGTTCATGATTTATGCAGGTGTACAGTGAACTAACATTTAGTGTTGCCATAATCCAACCAGGCTGATATGTCAGATTTTCAAAAAGTCTTCATACCATAGTGGTGTCTTTTAGGTAAGACAAAGTGTCTTTTACATAAGGTTGCAAAAATTGATCTAAATATTGCAATAAGTTACTGGTTAGTCAACCTATTCCTGAAACTATCGGTCTACCAGGTGGATTTGTCGGTTCCTTATACACACTAGGGATACAATACAAAACTTGCAATTTTTTTAAAGTACCCAATATAAAACGATATTCTGTCTTATTTATGATGCCCTTTTCTTTGGCTTTTACACACATATACTTCAATTTTTCCTCATGTTTCTATTGGGTCTCTTTCTAATGCTCTATATGTGTTTATGTCCGACAATTGTCTAATACATTCTTCTTCTTCATATTTGTATTCAAAACCACTATTGCTCCGCCTTTGTCGGTGGCGCGAATTGTGATTTGTTGGTTACATTGGAGATCTTTTAATGCCTGTATTTCATCTTGAGTAAGATTGTACTTATTTTTGTTTTTAATCTTCTGATATCTGCCTCTACTACCTGTAGGAATGTGCAAGGGGCCGTCATTAATGGAAGGTATGTGTTACTAAGATTCCTGGCCTCGGTGAGGTAAAGCTGGTAGTTTAAGTGTCAGCGACAGTTAGTGCTTACTGACACTGTTTTGTTAGTATGACTGTAAAGCCGATCCGGGCCTGCTCTTACTAGGAGTAGCCAAAGTGCTGGGTGTGAGGCTTCTCCCCACGCTCCAGGCCATGTCTTTTTTGGCTTATATAAAACCCAGCCAGCAGTCTCAGCTGGGTGTGGTTTATCCTCCATCTGACAGAGAAGCTGGGGAGTCTGTTTTGGGACCCGTAAATTTGTGCCGTGCTAAAGGGCTGAGAGCCACATGCCGGGAATCAGGCCCCTAAATCATGCTGTGGACTGCAGATGGAAAACTGCTAACCAGGTGAAGATTTTGTTCTATGGACATTTCATGGTGTGAACAAACACCAAGACTGTGAACGGTCATTTTGTTTTTCCTTATGTGTGAATAAACACTGAACTGTTTAAGTTAAAGACTTTGTGATTGCCTCTATACTGCGTCCACTAGCCTGTCTACCAGAGCAAAACCCCACATGCCCCTTTAAATGCTAATAATTCCTTCCCCAGACTTTTTTGACTTTTATTTTAAATCCACATGTTTGTAAGTGTTTTTTACAACATAGTTTTTTCATATACTTTTCTATTCCTATGTAGGCATCACATTTTTTTAAAGGTGCATTCGGTGCAAACTTTAATCCAAAGTAGCCGTAATGAATACAAAGTATCTGTAATAAGACTATTGCTCAACAATTTATATATCATTGATAGCATGATATTAAAGAGGACCTTTCACTAGATTAAAAATTCTAAACTAACTATACAGACATGGAGAGCGGCGCACAGGGATCTCCCTGCACTTACTATTATCCCTGGGCGCCGCTCCGTTCGCCCGGTATAGCCTCCGGTATCTTCACATGTTAGGCTCCACCCAGTGGAACCTGCCGGCGTCTCCTTCTCCCATGCTGTACCGCTGGCCAATCGCAGCGCTCAGCTCATAGACTGAGAGGTTTTTTTCTCTCTCAGGCTATGAGCTGAGCGCAGCGATTGGCCAGTGCTACAGCATGGGAGAAAGAGACGCCGGCAGGTTCCACTGGGTGGAGCCTAAAATGTGAAGATACCGGAGGCTATACCGGACGAACAGGGCGGCGCCCAGGGATAATAGTAAGTGCAGGGAGATCCCTGGGCGCCGCTCTCCATGTCTGTATAGTTAGTTTAGATTTTTAAAATCTAGTGAAAGGTTCTCTTTAACAACTATATTTTGCAGATATTTGTAATATCGCTGTGAAACATAAAATTGTTCCAAATAGTGCATGAGCTCCGCACTGGGAACCAATAAAGGGACCGTGACTGTACACTATTTCAATCCAAGGACTACACGTGTAATCACTATATCGGCCATGTTATTTATTTATTTATTTATTTATTAAGGTTTTGCATGCTAACTATAGGGCTATTTGTGGTGTATGTAGAATAAATTGGTATATGTTTTGTACATGTTTTTACATGTTCTTCTTTTGGTATGAAGCCAGCCATTAATAAAAAAAAAAAATGTTTTGTTCAGTTTTACACAAAAAAATGTTTTATTTTTTTTATCATGATTTTGTGTCGCCATTTTCTGACACCTTTATGTATTTTTTTCTGCCAATTGTCTTATATTTGCACTCATTTTTTCCCGGATAAGTTGTCATTTTTATTGGTACCATTTTGGGATACATGGTTCTTTTTGATCACTTTGGCTATTCTAGCACTGCTTTTAATATTTTTTTTATGGCGTTCACTTAATGAAGTAGATCATGTGATATTTTTATAGAGCTGAATGAATTGGCAAGGGGAAAGGCCCTTTTTTTTCTTTTATTTATTCTTATAAAACACTTTTCACTTTTTTTTTACTTTTTATTTTTGTCCGACTTTGGGATTTTGTACTGCATTAACCCCTGTTTTTTTTTTTTTTAAAAATCTTATTTTATTGTTATGACAGACATGTTACAACAACAAAAGAGAACAACATAGTACTCCATATTCAAACATTGGTCGATAAGCAAGATTACATTGAAAGATAATAAATTGGGTGTAATATGCAAAGTGACAACTTAGCATTATACATGTGGAAACAGCTTCTATGTATTTAGTCATGATATCGCACACCTAGTTCCACAACTTTGGCTATCCATACGATTTAACATTAAAGTAATTCCTCTTGTTCCTTAAAGTAACTCCTCCTGTTCCTTACCCCTAATGTAACTTCCCTTATTTATTGCGTTCCTTATGCCAATCCACCCATTTCACCCAAGTCAGCAAAAACCTGTCGTGAGACAATGACTCCCAGCTTGTCAATTCCTCTAGTTGACATATCTCCTGAACCTTATTGACCCATTCTTGAAGGCTAGGAGTTTCTTTGGATAGCCAATATTTAGGTATGAGCAGTTTCGCTGCAGCTATGTGGTGCGCCGACAATGAGTGTCTGGCAAGTGGATAATTGCAATCTGGCAGGTTCAAGAGTGCTACGGTCGGGGATATAGGTGAGCCCACCCGGCAAATCTCCTGCACTGCTTTACTAATCCTATCCCAATATTCTGATATAATAGGGCAAGACCACCAGATGTGATACATAGTTCCACTATCTCCGCCACACCTCCAGCAATCAGCTGAGTATGTAGGGGAAATAGAATGCATTCTCACTGGGGTCTTATACCATCTGGTTATTATCTTATAGGAATTTTCTTGTAATTTAATACATCTTGAGTGGCCATGTGAGTGCGATAATATTCGGCTTGTGATCTCTTCAGTCAATGACTGCCCTATCTCCTTCTCCCACTGCTCGATGAACCAGGGTCTGGTGTCCGTACTTGACTCCAAAATTTTTCTATATAAAAGTGATATCATGCCTTTCTTACCTATAGATTGGTTCCACACTACATCATACCAAGTGGGAGTATAGCTACTTGGAGAAGTGGATAAATATAACTTACAGTACCAATTAAGCTGGGAATATTGTGGAGTCGTCCAAGGGATATGCTCAAATCTAGCCTTCAAATCCGGTACTTCTGGTACTTGACGCCCTATAAGGAAGTCTCCGACTGCTACATCGCCTAGCGCAGCCCATAGACCTAAAGCATCTTGAAAATCAGCATTTAACAAGTAGGGTAAATGCCGAACAGGTGTGAGAGGGGATACTGAGGTAGAGGCGCATAAATGACTTGATAGTTTGTGCCAACAATCTGCCACTCCCTTCAATGATGCCGGTAATCTAGAGAAGTGTCGGGAAGGCCCACCCGGATCCCATAACAAGGCCAGAGCTTTTGATCCCAATACTCTCCTAGCAATTAAGCATCCTAACTTATTAACTTTGGGATTTATTATCTCTGCGTGTAACCTCAACTGTATAGCCTTATAATAGCTGCTGATGTCCGGCAAACTAATGCCCCCCTTAGATCTAGAAAGGGTCAACCTCCGGTGAGCTAGTCTAGGACGGGTCTGGTTCCATACAAACGCTGAAAAGATTTTTCTAACTTGCGTCAAAAAGTGGTGGGGTAGTTGCACCGGTAACGCCTGCATTAAATAAAGTAGTTTGGGGAGGATATAGGTCTTTAAAATATTTTTTCTCCCCAGCCAGGACAGGAACGGTATTTTCAACTCTTTCAATTGAAGTTTAATGTCAGCTAAAAGTTTAGGATAATTCCGGGAGAAAAGTTGTTCCGGATCCCTAGTAATTTGAACCCCTAAGTATTTAATGTGATCTTTTTCCCATTGGAAGGGGTAATTCTTCTCTAATTGGGCTATAATCGCCGGAGGGGTATTAACTCCTAGTGCCACACACTTGGCCAGATTTATTTTAAAATTGGAGATATAACCAAAGACATCTAATTGTCTCAGCAAAGCGGGAAACGCAACCTTGGGGTCAGATAGTAGGAGAAGCATATCATCCGCAAATGCCGCTATAGTATGCGTCTGGGACCCTATACGTAAGCCTTCTATCTCCTTGTCTTGCCTAATAGCTTGCAGGAAAGTTTCCAAACAAAGAATGAAACGTGTGGGGGAGAGTGGGCAACCCTGTCGGGTCCCATTCCTTATCTCGAAGTGAGGAGTGAGGATGCCATTTATGCGGATTTTGGCCGTGGGGCAGGAGTACAAGGACAACACAGCAGTCACAAACTGAGAGGGAAAACCAAATTTGTGTAAGGTAGCTTCCATGTAGCACCAATCTACTCTATCAAATGCCTTTTCTGCATCTGTACTCAATAGGGCAAGTCTCTTACCATGAGTCAAGGCATATTGTTGTGCTTGCATTACCCTAAATGTGCTGTCCCTGCACTCTCTACCGCTCACAAACCCAGACTGCTCTGGGGAAACCAGGCCCCCCAACCAGGCTGCTATACGGTGAGCTAGGATCTTCGCCCAAAGCTTGATATCAGCGTTAAGCAATGAAATTGGGCGATAGCTAGATGGGAGGTTCAAGTCCTTCCCAGGCTTAGGCAAGACCATAATGTGGGCCTCTAATGACTGTTTGGGGAGTATCGTTCCATTCATCAGGGAATTGAACAGTGACACTAGTTGTGGGCCTAATATGCTGAAAAATTTCTTATAATATGCAACGGTTAGGCCGTCTGGTCCTGAACTCTTACCTGTAGGGGTCGATTTTAAGACTTTCTTAACCTCATCTAAAGTCACTGGAGCCACTAGCGCCTCTCTGCCGGCGTCTGATAAGACTGGCAGGTTAAGAGACTGCAAGTATGCGGTCGTTTTTTCCCGACGGTCGTTCTGCACTTCTTCAGTATCATTTTTCTGTATATTATACAGATCATGATAGTACGTGGTAAACACTTGTGACACGACTTTAGCGTCAGTGGAGAGACTACCATCTTGAGTCATCATCTGCTTAATATACGACTGCTCTGTCCTCTTTTTAATCAGTGCAGTCATTACCTTACCGCCTCTATTTCCATGTCTATAGTGTTTGTGTTTGACCCGCATGTAAGCCTTAGCTACCTTAACATTTAGTACCGACTTCAATTCCTGCCGTAGTGACACAAGTTGTTCTAATTCCCGCTCTGCTAGGGACTTTTTGTGTATTCTTTCTAGTTGGGATATGCGGGTCAGGAGTTCAGAGATGCGTTTTGCCCTTTCTTTCTTGATATAAGAGCCCAATGCAATGAATTCCCCTCGAATCACCGCCTTATGCGCCTCCCAAGAGATAGCTGGGGAAGTAACAGAATTCACATTAAGTTCAAAGTAAGTTTGTAATTTCTTCGTGATGGTCTCTGTATGCGCTTGCGTATCCAGTATTGTGTGATTCAGTTTCCAGGTCCACTCTCTCCCAACTAAGTCAGGAATCTGAATGACACAAGACACCATGGCGTGGTCTGACACAGTTATATTATCTATGTTGGCAGATTTCACTAGAGGTAAGCTATTTTCTGGTAACATGAGATAATCCAGCCTCTGGTACGACCTATGTGGGTTGGAATAAAAGGTGTAATCTCTTCTGCTCCCATGTACAGACCTCCAGATATCGGCTAATCGTAGTGCCTGTAATCTGACTTGTATGGATTTCAGGGCCCTAAAGGAGATAGCTGAACGCTGAGTCGAGGAATCTAACAAGGGGTTCAAGGTTAAATTGAAGTCGCCTCCTAGTAGTATTTCACCAAATGCAAAGGCTGAGATTTTATCTAGCATCTCCAGTAGCCACTGGACTGTTCTAACATTAGGGGCATATAAATTACATAGCGTAAATTTTTTATGACCTATTTCGCAGTTTACTAGTAAGTAACGCCCCTCCGGGTCAATCAGCTGGGAGTGCAAAGTAAAGGGGACATGTTTCCGTAGCCCAATACTAACTCCTTTGGACGCACTCCTATCGGAACAGGAATGGAGCCAATAATGAAAGTTGGAATTACCTAAATTGGGAATATGATTAACCGAGAAATGTGTCTCTTGCAGCATAATAATGTCCACCGATGATGTCTTGATAGTTCTGAAAATCCTACCCCGTTTCACCGGGCCCTTGCAACCGTGGACATTAAATGTCCCAATGTTAATAACTAATGGTGCCATTCCTATTCCTTATAGAAGAAGTCACTCTGCCTTTGCCTATTAGGACCAGAATTAGAGTACATAACATAAAACATTTCAAAATAACAGTTAAACGTACAATATAAGATACAAGCAAAAATACTCTTGGGCCAGGCTTTTAGGCATGACCCTGTACCTTGGGGGGTGATCGTCTGTAACATGAACAAACCCTGATCGGCCTAGATCCTTTTTAGAATACCCGATAGGCTAAATCAACTCCATCAGGAGTAATATATTATTTTGCTTACAAACCCAAAACCCCATATTTCGGTAACATATATATAATAGAGTGGAATTATAAGGTGCTATAGCACGTCCTGCGGTTCTCTGGCGCACAGACTGATACTAGTGGGTAATGGGAATAAGATATAAACAATATGTGCAATACTTTCTTGATGAACAGTCAGAAATAAAGGGGAAAAAAAAAAAAAAAAAAAATGAATGCTGTCCTTCAACAGGCACATACTCTGATTAAGGCTGATTCTATTGGCATCAAATCTCCATATTATTCCTGGCCGCTTTCCTATATCTCCCGCTCCTTTGCTGCTTAGGCTTCAGCCATGGAGATGTCTCTGGTAGAGGTGGCAGTTCTTCTTCTGCAGGAATCGGCAACCAGGAGGCGATCTCTACAGGTGCTGTATCCGTCATATTCCAGAAGGGTACCAAATCTGCTGGAGATCTTACTGTAAAACGGCGATTTCCAGCTGTAATCAGGATTCCAAATGGGAATAACCACCGATACGGAAACTTCAAGGTACGCAGCAAATCCGTTAATGGTTTCAATATTCTCCTTTTTTGTAAGGCAGATGCTGCCAGGTCTTGAAATAACTGGATGCTCCTGCCCTGCAGTGTCACTTCTTTTAGCTCTCTGGCCTTTTGCAATATTTCCTCAGTGTCCCTGTAGCTCAATATGCCACATATAATGTCCCTGGGGTTCTCTGAGGTATTTGGCTTGGGTCTCAGTGCACGATGCACCCTTTCTATAATTACACTCTGGGCTCTCTCTGGGCCTAACAGAGTGGCGAACAATGAGACCATTACTTGTGTTAGGTCCTCTTTATCTGCTGCCTCAGGAAGGCCCCGTATTCTGATGTTGCAACGGCGGCTCCTATTTTCCTGGTCTTCCATTTGTAATAGCAGGCTGTTCATTGCTCTAGAATGAGAGCTTAGTGAGTCCTTGACCGCTGTGTTAAAAGCGAGCAAGGAATCTTGTACCTGCTCTAAAGACTCCACTCTGTCCCCAATATGCCGGACATCCGTCTTTATGGCGGCTAAATCTGCAGCGATAGGTGCCAGGGCTCTTTGTAATGCCTGTTCAATAAAATCCCTAGTGAGCGCCGCTCTCCCCGGCTCTGCCTGCTCCCCGCTCACCTCGCTCGCATCGTCACACTGGGCTCCAGGGCTTGAGGCCTCGCAGGCGTCTCCTTCACCCTGCCGCTTCGGCGCCATCTTAGAAGTGCGTGCTGGAACCTGGGAAGCCGGTTTCTGAAGGTATTTCTCCATATCCGACTGGTGCGGTGAGTCCCTCCTTTGCTCTGAGGTGATTCTAGACTGTTCCTTGGACTGGATCTTCATTTCTGTGGTTCGGGTATCGCTGTTACAAGGCGTACTTAGGATCTAGTGGCGGGAGCTCCGCTCTCAAGCAGCCACCATCAAGCTCGGTCAGGCCACGCCCCCCATTAACCCCTGTTTTAATGCAGTACAATACATGCTGTATTTTACTGCATTGAACTGTCAGTACTATGCTTATAGTTCACCTATGAGACCTAGTTTTGTGTTGCCATAGCAGCCATTCCCTCATCGCAGTACTTGTAGCCGATGGGTTCAGAGAGGCATCAGCATTTTCAGTAGTGCCCGCGAAAACAGTAGGGGCCTGGCTGTCAGTAACAGCTAGGACCCTATATTGATAAGGCGTGCACAGCTTCTGTGCCTGCAAAATCAGTGCATGATGCAGTTATGGCCCTTTGTACATACTGTATATGGTTAAACAGTGCCTAACCTTTCTACAAACTCTGGGTTAATCAATAGTGCAGTGTGTTTACATGAGGAGAAACACTATTTCTGCCCACTATTTCACTTGTACCTGGTATTTTTAGCAGTTTTCCTCTGTGCATAGTAAAGGTTTAGTTTGCAGATCTCTCAGACATAGTGGGTGGTATGTAGCTGCCATACACTTCACACAGAAAGTAGAGGAGAAATTGATTCCTAAACTTCTTAGTCACTCAGAAGTATGCCCCAGTATCATAAAGGACATTACAGTGTACTGACCTGTATTGGTTGTGAATTTAGTACTCGTGCTGAGATATAAACCTCCTCTGTTGCTGTGCAGTCTCTTTAGTATCTTTCTTCGAGTCTCTCCTCAGTCATGCTGCTGCTCACGCCTCTCCCTCTCCTCTCCTTAGACTTGTATTGACATGTGTAGTATGATCCTCCTGTGAAACTGCTCCATCTCAAGACGGAATTCAAAGCATTTTTCAAAGTGAAAAGCAATTAGCAAGGAGGAGGGGGGAGAGGTAAACATTTGATAGCATGAGAACCAGACATTTCTCACTGATAAAAAAAAAAATTACAAAGTTTCTTGTATTGATTTATGTAAAATTATGTGAAAGTAAAGTGACTCTTTAAAATAAAGTTGACAAGTGGTCATTTGTGTTACAAAAGAATACACAAAAGGATAAGACCAGTGTGTGGTATGCCAGCCTTGATATCACTTACACTAAAGTTTTTCTGAAATACTACTTGTACCATGAGCCACACCAGCAGCGGGAGATTAATAACTGGCTAAAGAACTGGTGTAGGAAAAAGGGGTTTGGGTTCCTGGAGAACTGGGCAGACTTCTCTGTCGGCTACAGGCTCTATCACAGAGACAGGCTGCACCGCAATGGGGAGGGTGCAGCTGTTTTAGGGGAGATGATGGCTGGAAGGTTGGTGGAGTATTTAAACCAGGGATCGGGGGGAGGGTAATATAATTGTAGGAGGGGAAGATGAAGTGCAGATAGAGACCTGGATCTAGGTAATGTAACTAAGGGAGGAATGGAGGGAGGGACTAGAACAGTTCGTAAAGAGGGGTGTAGTGTAAAAAATATGCAAAAAGTTCTTGTTACAGTTACACTCTGGATGATACTTTGTTGCAACTATGTATTTCGGTTATTTAAGACATGAAAGCCGGGTCATTTGGTACTTGCCCGATTTTAACAGTGATACCCCAGATTGCTATGCCATGGAGCCCATTCGGATAACGAAAGACTATGTGAAAGTAAAGACTTTGGCTCCATGGCGATTCTACTGTATTCGTGTAGTCTGAGTGTCATTTACTTAATAATAAGCACTCAGACCATCTGGGGATGTGTTACATGTCTATGTTTACTGTAATGGTTGTGACATTGTATGTTTGAGTAGTGATTTCTGTCCTGTTGTCCCCACATGTATAGTGGCGATTTCCCTTTGTCCTGAGAGATAATGGAATTACTCCTCGGTTGTCTCCAGGATACGTGTCTATGTTTACTGCAAGGGTTGTGACATTATATGTTTGAATGGTGATTTCTGTCCTGTTGTCCCCACGTGTATGGTGGCGATCTCCCTTTGTCCTGAGAGATAATTGAATTACTCCTCGGTTGTCTCCGGGACAGAGAGGAGGAAACCAGGATGTATTGTGGGGATGTATTGTGTCTGTGTGTCCTGAATTGTTGTTTATCTGTCCTGTGTCACAGTCTTCCATCTGGGCCCCCTAGGGGAGTGTACACCAGATGGGGAACTGCATAAATACGGGCGGGTAGCCCTCAGTAAAGAGAGATTCTGCTTCTTACCCTCAATTCGTGCTTTGACTCGTTTTGTAGAGCATCACTAATCACTAGCCCTTGTAAGAGCTCTCTGGATTTCATCTACACTTACAGGAGCATGGATGACTGCTAAAAGGAACCTAACAGCGCTCTCTAGAATTCGGGGACAAGGACATCTAAGCGGTCCAACCCTCAGCCAGCCTGAGGCAACCGTGACAGTTCTTAATTGTATATATACTAACGCAGAAACCTGACTAATTAAACTGGTGAATTGGAATTAGTAATTTCTGAGGAGGACTATGACATAGTGGGAATACTTCAGACATGGCTGGATGATAGCTATGACCCGGCTGTTAAAGTACAGGGTTACAGTCTGCTTAGAAAAGATCGTAAAAACCGGTTTGCCTTTAAGTGCTGTCTAAAGCCCACACTATATATACTATAAGTGAGGGAAATGAACAAGGAGCGACATTATGAGTAGAAATACATGGAGGCAAAAACAATAAAAAAAATACTGATAGGAGTTTGTTATATGCGCCCTAATATAACAGAAAATATACTACTAAAGGAGATAGATGAGGCGGCAAATCATAATGAGGTTATTATTATGAGGGACTTCAACTACCTAGATATAGACTGGGAAACTGAAACCTGTAGATCTCATAAAGGAAACATGTTCTCGGCAATAACCAATAGACCTTTAACTGGTTCAGGATCCGACTAGAGGGATGGTCACACTGGACTTAGTATTAACCAATAGACCTGACAGAGCCACAGACGTGCAGGTTAGGGGACACCTGGAAAATAGTGACCATGAAACAATAACCTTCCAGTTGTCATTCAAAAGAATGTTTCTTCAGAGAGGCACAAAAATATCAAACTTCAAAAAAGCTAAATTTGACCAGCTAAGAGAGGCAACTCAAATAGAAATAATAGGGTAAGGAACAAGAAAAAAAAATATGTGGATAAAAAGAAATGTAAAGAAAGCAATAAATCATAAAAATCCAGCATTTAAATCACTAAAACAGGAATGTAATAAGGAAGCACTGAAAAAATATAGACTATGTAAAAGACAAATTAAAGCAGCCAAGCTGGAGACAGAGAGTAAAACTAACCCTAAAATGTTCTTTAACCTCTTCACGACCGCAATCTGTATATATACGTGATAGCTGCACATACCCCGTGCAGCTATCACGTGTATAGACGTCAAGCCAGCTCTTTAATCCAAGCGCTGCAAAACGCTTGGATTAAAGCTTCTGCCCGAGCCCTGCTGCTGTCACGGACAGCATACAGTCTAGTAATGCCAGCAAGGGGCCAATCAGAGTGAAGCACCCGATCTGTGCCCCCTTCTTGTCCTTCTTCTATTACCCTGCCCCCGATGCGGTCCGCCCCCTCCTGCCCCGATCTGTAATAAATAAAATGCTGTCCCCTGCCCCCGATGCGTCCGCCCCCTCCTGCCCCGATCTGTAATAAATAAAATGCTGCCCCCTGCCCCCGATGCGTCCGCCCCCTCCTGCCCCGATCTGTTATAAGTAAAATGCTGCCCCCGATGCGGTCCCCCTTGTGTGTGTGATGGCGGCGGCTCCATTCCTGAGCCGCCGCCATCAGCAGCGTGTGTCAGCTCTATGCTGACACTGCTGTAACCGCATAGATGCCGCAGTAGCGGCATCCATGGGGTTAATAGAGGGAGGGGGCTCCCTCTCTCTCAACCATCAGGGCTGCTGCGATCGCAGCGCCCGATGGTTGCCATGGCAACCGGACGCTTTGCAAAGGCGTCCGGTTGCCATGGCATAGGCGTCCGGTGCTGCCACCTACAGGCATCTGATTGTATTATACTTTGCAATGCAAAAGCATTGCAAAGTATAGTACAACCATCAGCCCCACTGGATCTTCAAGATCCAAGAGGGAACTGATAAAAAAAATAATGTGAAAATAATAAAAGTAAAAATAAATAAATAAAAATGTAAAAAAAAAAATCCTTTTCCTATAAAAAAAAAACAAAAAAACTAACAAAAACCACACATATTAGGTGTCACCGCGTCCGTAGCGACCATCTCTATAAATATATCACATCATCAACCCCGTCCAATAAACACCATAAAAAATAAAAACGGTGTAAAAAAATAAGCCATTTTTGTCACCTTACATCACAAAAAGTGCAACAGCAAGCGATCAAAAAAGGCGTATATACCCCAAAATAGTACCAATCAAACCGTTACCTCATCCCGCAAAAAAAGCCCATATTTAATTGCCCAAAAAATAAAAAAGCTATGGCTCTCAGACTATAGAGACACTAAAACATCATTTTTTTGGTTTCAGAAATGCTATTATTGTGTAAAACTTAAATAAATAAGAAAAAGTATACATATTGGGTATTGCCACGTCCGTAACGATCTGCTCTATAAAACTGTCACATGACCTAACCCCTCAGATGAACGCTGTAAAAAAAAAAAAAAAAAAAAAAGGTTCCTAAACGGCCAATTTTTTGCCCACCTTGTCCCATAAAGTGTAATAATGAATGATCAAAAAATCCTATGTACCCAAAAATGGTACTAATAAAAACCTCAACTCTTTCTTCAAAAAATGAGCCCCTGCACAAGACGATCGGTAGAAAAATAAAAAACATATGGCGTTCAGAAAACCAATCCAGCAAAATCTGCCTTCCAAAAACCATACGGTGTTTCTTTCCTTCTGCGCCCTGCCGTGCGCCCTTACATCAGTTTACGACCACATGTTGGGTGTTTCTGTAAACCGCAGAATCAGAGTAATAAATATTGAGTTTTGTTTGGCTGTTAATTCTTAATGTGTTAAAGAAAAAAATGTAATAAAATAGAAAATCTGCTAAAAAAGTGAAATTTAGAAATTTCCTCTCCATTTTCCTTTAATTCTTGTGGAACACCTAAAGGGTTAATAACGTTTGTAAAATTGGTTTTAAGTAACTTGAGGGGTCTAGTTTCTACAATGGGGTCATTTATGGGGGTATCTACTATATAGGCCCCACAAAGTGACTTCAGACCTGAACTAGTCCTTATAAAGTGGGTTTTGGAAATTTTCTTAAAAATTTTAAGAATTGCTTCTAAACTTCTAAGCCTTGTAACGTCCTAAAAAAATTAAATAACATTTCCAAAATGATGCCAACATAAAGTAGACATATGGGGAATGTTATGTAATACATATTTTATGAGGTATCACTTTCTGTTTTAGAAGCAGAGAAATAGAAATTTAGAAAATTGCTAATTTTTATTTATTTTTGGTAAATTTGGGATTTTTTCATAAATAAAGGTGATATATATTGACTCAAATTTATGACTGTCATGAAGTACAATGTGTCACGAGAAAACAATCTCAGAATGGCGTGGATAAGTAAAAGTGTTCCAAAGCTATTACCACTTAAAGTGACGCATGTCAGATTTGTAAATTTTGACATGGACACTGGGGCATCAATGACCTTTGGTCATGAAAGGGTTAATATAGGTGGTAAAAAGTTTAAACCTGAAAGTGCTCTTTACAGAGTGATGACAGAGAAGTGGTAGACAGTAATGATGAGAAAGAGAATCTATTAAGTCTTTATTTATTTTTTTCCTCTGTGTTCACTGAGGAATATAAACTGTCAGATGAAATGCAGAGTATCAAAGCAAAATCCCCATTAAAAGTGGCCTGAAAGAAGTGCAGCAGCATCTTAAAAAGATTAAAATAGACAAATCGTTCGGACCGGATGGCACCCCCCCCCCATCCTTGCCCATATCCTAAGAAAATTAAGTAATGTAATAGACACCCATATATCTGATATTTAAGGACTCTATATTGACAGGGAGTGTTTCACAGGATTGGCGTTTAGCAAATGTGGTGCCAATATTCAAAAAGGGGTGAAAAGCAGATCCAGGAAACTATAGGCCGGTAAGTTTAACATCTGTCGTGGGTAACCTGAAGGTTTTCTAAGGGATGCTATCTTGGAGTACCTTAATGAACATAAGTGTATAACGGCATGGCTTCATGACAAATCGGTCATGTCAAATTAACTTAATCAGTTTCTATGAGCAGGTAAGTATAATAATAAGGCTAGTACACTGCTCAAAAAAATAAAGGGAACACTTAAACAACACAATGTAACTCCAAGTCAATCACACTTCTGTGAAATCAAACTGTCCACTTAGGAAGCAACACTGAGTGACAATCAATTTCACATGCTGTTGTGCAAATGGGATAGACAACAGGTGGAAATTATAGGCAATTAGCAAGACACCCCCAATAAAGGAGTGGTTCTACAGGTGGTAACCACAGACCACTTCTCAGTTCCTATGCTTCCTGGCTGATGTTTTGGTCACTTTTGAATGCTGGCGGTGCTTTCACTCTAGTGGTAGCATGAGACGGAGTCTACAACCCACACAAGTGGCTCAGGTAGTGCAGCTTATCCAGGATGGCACATCAATGCGAGCTGTGGCAAGAAAGTTTGCTGTGTCTGTCAGCGTAGTGTCCAGAGCATGGAGGCGCTACCAGGAGACAGGCCAGTACATCAGGAGACGTGGAGGAGGCCGTAGGAGGGCAACAACCCAGCAGCAGGACCGATACCTCCGCCTTTGTGCAAGGAGGAACAGGAGGAGCACTGCCAGAGCCCTGCAAAATGACCTCCAGCAGGCCACAAATGTGCATGTGTCTGCTCAAACGGTCAGAAACAGACTCCATGAGGGTGATATGAGGGCCCGATGTCCACAGGTGGGGGTTGTGCTTACAACCCAACACCGTGCAGGACGTTTGGCATTTGCCAGAGAACACCAAGATTGGAAAATTCGCCACTGGCGCCCTGTGCTCTTCACAGATGAAAGCAGGTTCACACTGAGCACATGTGACAGATGTGACAGAGTCTGGAGACGCCGTGGAGAATGTTCTGCTGCCTGCAACATCCTCCAGCATGACCGGTTTGGCATTGGGTCAGTAATGGTGTGGGGTGGCATTTCTTTGGAGGGCCGCACAGCCCTCCATGTGCTCGCCAGAGGTAGCCTGACTTCCATTAGGTACCGAGATGAGATCCTCAGACCCCTTGTGAGACCATATGCTGGTGCGGTTGGCCCTGGGTTCCTCCTAATGCAAGACAATGCTAGACCTCATGTGGCTGGAGTGTGTCAGCAGTTCCTGCAAGACGAAGGCATTGATGCTATGGACTGGCCCGCCCGTTCACCAGACCTGAATCCAATTGAGCACATCTGGGACATCATGTCTTGCTCTATCCACCAACGTCACGTTGCACCACAGACTGTCCAGGAGTTGGCAGATGCTTTAGTCCAGGTCTGGGAGGAGATCCCTCAAGAGACCGTCCGCCACCTCATCAGGAGCATGCACAGGTGTTGTAGGGAGGTCATACAGGCACGTGGAGGCCACACACACACACTACTGAGCCTCATTTTGACTTGTTTTAAGGACATTACATCAAAGTTGGATCAGCCTGTAGTGTGTTTTTCCACTTTAATTTTGAGTATGACTCCAAATCCAGACCTCCATGGGTTAAAAAATTTGATTTCCATTTTTTTATTTTTGTGTGATTTTGTTGTCAGCACATTCAACTATGTAAAGAACAAAGTATTTCAGAAAAATATTTAATTAATTCAGATCTAGGATGTGTTATTTTTGTGTTCCCTTTATTTTTTTGAGCAGTGTATATAAATGAGAAGGCTTGGACTGGGAAAAAAATTTATGTATATGGACAAGTAACTGGCTGAGGGATGAAAAACAGAGGATGGTTAACAGTACACACTCCGATTGGGTCACCGTGACCAGTGGGGTACTATAGGGGTCAGTATTGGGCCCTACTCTCCAATATTTTTATTAAAGCAGTTTGCCATTTTCTGGTTACCAATATGTTTATAAGATGAGTATACGGCACTTACTCATATGATCTTTGTAGAAATTTTGTGCCATTTTCTATATTTTATAAGGTAGCCCCCTTGTTTGTCAGGTCTTTTGAGCTGTTTACAGTGAGGTTCTGTCCATAAAGTGGCTGCTGATGGAGCGTCATGTAACCAGGCAAATCACCTCCATGTGATGTCTTCTCCATTCAATTACACTGCACCTGCCACTTGCATTTTACAGTTGGGATTTTAGTGCAGATGCAGTGTGTTTGAATGGAGGAGGCTGAGTGATATGATAGGAGGCTATCTTATGGACAGGATCTCTATGCTGGCAGAACAAGGAGGCATGGCTAATGAAATATAGCAAAGGCTATATTAGTAAGTATAATATGGTCATATTACATATACATTGGTGGCAAGTAGCCAGAAAGTGGCCAACCCCTTTAAGGATCTTATAGAAGGCTTGCACAGTAAAATATCTGTCACGGATGGTGTACAGGAAACAAGACAATGCAATACAATTATTGACTCACTGGATCCACAACTAAGGAACAAAAGGGAGACCCCTACATGAGACCTGCCACTCTCCCTAATTGCTCAGCCTATGCGAACACCCCCAAGGTGGATGGGCGCATATCCACATACCTCGGCTATCTAATACCTGAAGACCCTACAATAGTGAGGGGACACGACCACCGGCTCCCTACACAAGACACGGAGGGAGTCAGGGTCACCTGAAAATCCAGCAGACAGAAAATCACAAATAAAGGAACAGCACTTATCTTGCAGAGGACTGAGGAATAGAAACAGCATGCACACACACTCCAGGAAGTTGTATAAGCCGCACACTACTGCATTATGGGGAGGAACTTAAAGGGAAGCAATCAGTCCAACTGCATGACAGCTGAGATAGACTAACGAGATGAGGAACTTAACCAAAACAAAGAAACTCAAGGAGGAGGATCTGGAAAGCTCCTGTCAGAGTTTCTCAGCTGTCTGGTTGTGACAGTACCCCTCCCTCTACGAGTGGACTCCGGACACCCAGGGCCCACCTTCTCAGGATGGGACCTATGGAAAGCCCTGATGAGACTAGTGGCCTTAATGTCCGTCACTGGGACCCACATCCTCTCCTCAGGACCATAACCCTCCCAATGAACGAGGTACTGGAGGGAACCGCGGACAAGACGAGAATCCACAATCCTAGAGACCTGAAATTCAAGATTTCCATCAACCATAATCGGAGGAGGAGGCAAAGGCGAGGGTACAATAGGTTGAACATAAGGTTTCAATAAGGACTTATGAAAAACATTATGGATTTTCCAAGTCTGAGGAAGATCAAGACGGTAGGCAACAGGGTTGATGACAGACAGGATCTTGTAAGGCCCAATAAACCTAGGACCCAACTTCCAGGAGGAAACCTTTAATTTGATATTCTTGGTAGACAACCACACCAGATCACCAACATTCAGGTCCGGACCAGGCACACGTCTCTTATCTGCCACACGCTTATATCTCTCACTCATGCTCTTTAGATTATCCTGAATCTTTTGCCAAATAGATGACAAAGACGAGGAGAATCTGTCCTCATCAGGTAAACCAGAAGACCCCTCTCCCGAGAAAGTCCCAAACTGCGGATGAAACCCATATGCACCAAAAAATGGTGACTTATCAGAGGACTCCTGACGACGGTTATTTAAAGCAAACTCAGCAAGGGACAAAAAAGAACACCAATCCTCCTGATTCTCCGCCACAAAACAGCGCAGATATGTCTCCAGATTCTGATTGACGCGCTCTGTCTGGCCATTCGACTGCGGGTGGAAAGCAGAAGAGAATGACAACCGAACCCCCAAGCGAGAACAGAAAGCCTTCCAGAATCTGGAAACAAACTGCGTGCCCCTATCAGAGACTATGTCTGAAGGAATACCATGCAATTTGACAATGTGGTCAATAAATGCCTGCGCCAGCGTCTTAGCATTGGGCAAACCAGGAAAAGGGATGAAATGCACCATTTTGCTAAAACGGTCCACCACCACCAGAATCACAGTCTTCCCCGAGGAACGAGGCAAGTCCGTTATGAAGTCCATGGACAGATGTGTCCAAGGACGGGAAGGAATGGGTAAGGGAAGGAGAGGACCTGATGGCCGTGAATGAGGGACTTTGGCACGAGCGCAAGTCTCGCAAGCTGCCACAAAACCCTCAACCGACTTACGAAGCGCAGGCCACCAGAATCTCCGAGCGATGAGATACAGTGTGGCTCTTGCCCCCGGGTGCCCAGCAAGGACCGTATCGTGGTGTTCCTTAAAAATCTTGTGTCTCAAAGCGAGAGGCACAAACAACCTCCCAGGAGGACAAAGATCAGGAGCCTCTGATTGGGCTGCCTGCACCTCTGCCTCCAATTCAGGAAAAAGAGCAGAGACCACCACACCTTCAGCCAAAATGGGACCCGGGTCTTCAAAATTCCCACCTCCCGGAAAACAACGTGACAGGGCATCTGCCTTCACATTCTTAACACCAGGGCGGAACGTGACAACAAAATTAAACCTTGAAAAGAACAAAGACCATCTGGCCTGTCTCGGGTTCAGACGCTTGGCTGACTCCAAGTAGGCCAGATTTTTATGGTCAGTAAACACGGTAATAGGGTGTCTGGCTCCCTCTAGCCAATGGCGCCATTCCTCAAAAGCCAACTTGATGGCCAACAATTCCCTATCTCCCACATCATAATTTCTCTCTGCGGAGGAGAGTTTCTTCGAGAAAAAGGCACATGGTTGCCATTTGGCAGGAGAGGAACCCTGAGACAAGACCGCACCCACCCCTACTTCAGAAGCATCAACCTCAACTATGAAGGGTAACGAAATATCAGGTTGTACCAGGATGGGAGCGGAAGCAAAACTCTCCTTGATATTAGAAAAGGCCTTACGCGCCTCTACCGACCAGGAAGAAAAATCTACCCCCTTTCTGGTCATATCAGTGAGTGGTTTAACAACAGAGGAATAATTCAAAATAAATTTCCTGTAATAATTGGCAAAGCCCAAAAAATGCATCAGCGCCTTCTGATTCTCAGGAAGCTCCCACTCAAGCACAGCGCGGACCTTCTCGGGGTCCATGCGAAAACCAGAAGCGGAGAGAAGAAACCCCAGAAATTGAATTTCTGGAACCGCAAACACACATTTTTCCAGTTTCGCGTATAATTTATTCTCCCGCAGGATGAGCAAGACCTGACGTAAGTGTTCCTTATGAGTCTTGAAATCAGGAGAAAAAAATCAAAATGTCATCCAAATACACTAATACAAATTTTCCCATTAAATGATAAAAAATGCTGTTCACGAAATGCTGAAAAACGGCTGGGGCATTCATCAAACCAAAAGGCATAACCAAATTCTCAAAATGGCCCTCAGGGGTATTGAAAGCCGACTTCCATTCGTCTCCTTCTCTGACCCTGACCAGGTTGTATGCCCCTCTTAGGTCTAATTTGGAAAAGACTTTAGCCCCAACAACCTGGTTAAACAGGTCCGGGATCAGAGTAAGCGGATAAGGGTCACGAATAGTGATACTGTTCAGCTCTCTGAAATCCAGACAAGGTCTTAAAGAACCATCTTTTTTCTTAACAAAGAAAAAACCAGCGGCAACAGGTGACTTCGAGGGTCGTATGTGTCCTCTTCTCAGACTCTCAAAGATATAAGCACGCATAGCGACCCTCTCAGGTTGGGAAAGATTGTATAAACGAGATTTAGGCAGTTTGGCGCCTGGGATGAGATTAATAGGGCAATCGTACTCCCTGTGCGGGGGCAAATCCTGAACTCCACTCTCAGAGAAGACATCCGAAAATTCAGAGAGGAAAGGTGGTACAGTCTTAGTAGAAACCTCAGAAACAGATGTCATGAGGCAATTCTCTCTGCAAAAGTCACTCCAACCATTTATTTGCCTCGCTTGCCAATCAATGGTGGGGTTATGTTTAGTGAGCCAGGGTAGCCCCAACACTACAGGAGTAGGCAAACCGCTAAGGACGAAACATGACACATCCTCAACATGAGCATCACTCACAATTAAACGAATATTGTGAACTATGCCCTTTAATGATTTCTGAGAAAGTGGAGCGGAATCAATAGCAAAAACAGGAATATCCTTTGCCAAAGTGCATACCTGGAAACCATGAGTTATTACAAATTGATTATCAATGATATTGACAGCTGCTCCACTATCCAAAAAAATCTCACAAAAAATGCTCTTGCTCTCTAGCGCCACCCTAGCAGGCAGGACAAAACGGGAACTACAAGCAAACGGAAAACCTTCAATTTCCGCCTCAACCCTGCCAATAGTAACAGACGGAACATTTTTAAAAGATTTTTTCCTTTTTGTTTCTTTATTACTCCCAGAAGACTGCCTGAATCTCCTAGAGGGACAAACATTTGCCAAATGATTTATACCTCCACAACAAAAACAAACCCTCCCATGCGGGCTGAATCTTCTATTGTCAGAGGCAATCAACCCCAGCTGCATGGGCTCCTGCTCAGAAGGGGCTGACAGCGACTGAGACCCCTGCGCACAGAAAGAGACCGCTGCACTGAGTATGACAGGAAGGAGAGATCTCTCCTCTCTCTCTAAGACGCCTGTCAATACGAACGGCCTGAGACATAGCAGAATCCAAGGAGGTAGGTCTCTCATGAAAGGCGAATGCATCTTTCAATCCCTCTGAAAGACCATGGCAAAATTGACTTCGGAGTGCAGCATCATTCCAACCAGTATCAGCTGCCCATCTCCGAAATTCTGAGCAGTATATCTCTGCGGATTGTCTACCCTGGCATAACAGACGTAGTCTAGACTCAGCCAGAGCAATACGATCCGGATCATCATATATCTGACCCAGGGCTAAAAATAATTCATCCACTGAACGGAGGGGCCGTGCCCCCTCCGGCAGCGAAAAGGCCCAGGATTGAGCGTTACCCCTGAGCAGCGATATAATGATCCCCACCCTCCGTTCTTCATCACCAGAGGAATGGGGAAGAAGGCGAAAATGGAGTTTGCAAGCCTCTCTAAAACGCACAAAATACTCACTACCCCCGGAGAACGTATCCGGGAGCGAGATCTTAGGCTCAGAACAAACTCCATGAACGCAAGCTGAACCGGTCACTTGAAACTGAGAAAAAGTCTTACGGAGATCAGCTACCTCCAATGAAAGACCCTGGAAGCGCTCAGCCAAAAGTGAAACCGGATCCATGCTTGAGACGGTTTTGGGGGCTTATAATGTCACGGATGGTGTACAGGAAACAAGACAATGCAATACAATTAATGACTCACTGGATCCACAACTAAGGAACAAAAGGGAGACCCCTACATGAGACCTGCCACTCTCCCTAATTGCTCAGCCTATGCGAACACCCCAAAGGTGGATGGGCGCATATCCACGTACCTCGGCTATCTAATACCTGAAGACCCTACAATAGTGAGGGGACACGACCACCGGCTCCCTACACAAGACACGGAGGGAGTCAGGGTCACCTGAAAATCCAGCAGACAGAAAATCACAAATAAAGGAACAGCACTTATCTTGCAGAGGACTGAGGAATAGAAACAGCATGCACACACACTCCAGGAAGTTGTATAAGCCGCACACTACTGCATTATGGGGAGGAACTTAAAGGGAAGCAATCAGTCCAACTGCATGACAGCTGAGATAGACTAACGAGATGAGGAACTTAACCAAAACAAAGAAACTCAAGGAGGAGGATCTGGAAAGCTCCTGTCAGAGTTTCTCAGCTGTCTGGTTGTGACAATATCATTAACACAAAAGAAGGCAGTATGCTGCAACAGGTGGATCTGGAAGAGATTGGAGGCTTGGGCAGAGAAGTGGCAGATGAGGTCTAACACTGACAAATGTAAAATTATGCACATGCGAAGGAAAAATACATGTCACCAGTACATGCTAAATGGTAAAACACTGGGTAACACTGATGTTAAAGGAAATATAAATTATTGAAATTTATGCAAATCTCAATAATTAATATTCATAAATAGGCGTGAGTCGTCTAGTGATGCCTCCGCCTATTTATACCTAATTAAACAAATAATACTGATTACCTTACTCTATACTGAACTACCTGCGGCTATTGCTGCGGCGCCTACTACAACCAAAGACTACACACTGTGCTTAAATAAAAGGTATTTATTAACACACTATACATTAGTCTCATTTTTGCTTATAATTATATATATCTATATCAATGGAATAGATATATATATTTATAGCAGCACACAGCAATATAATATAATCACACTGCAACAACGCACTAATACGGTCCTAACCATGCTCCCAACACAATCCCAAGTCCTCCCCAGAATCTAGCTACAATTACACATGTAATAGCAGCCCACCCAACCTGGCAATATACTGTACCTACGGGGAATAAAGGGTAAATACAAAACAGGGCAGCAGGGGAAGGGTTAACTGAGAGTTAGCACTGCAAGGCTCAGAGCAATGCAGTGCAGGGGTTAATGCTGCAGGAGTTAAGCAGCAGGGGTAAATACTGACTGCAGGAGTTCAACAGTCGGGGTTAGGAGATGGTTGGTGGAGCAGGGGTTAATGCAGGGGTTCATTGGTGGTATAGGGAATGCAGGTGTAATGCAGAATGCAGGGGTTAATGCAGGGGTAATGAAGATAGTCGGGGGTATAGGGAAAAGGGGTTAAATGCAGGGGAATCGTTGGTGTTATAGGGGGATAATATGGAAAATCGTTGGTGGTATAGGGTTATAGGGAGGTAATATGGGGACCGAAAGGTTAATCATTGGTGGTATAGGGGTTGAGGATACTTATTCCTATCGCTCGTTGTCATGGGGTTGCTCGCTGTCCAGGGGTTGATCCTCTTGGGGTGGCACGGCTCCGACTAAAGAGCACAGTGCCGCCAGACTATTTAAGTCACCGCGCCGGCCCCCGCATCCTGAAGCCCGCTTCCAGGCGAAGGGATCCTTTGATCCTCCCGCCTGTGGAGAGAATGCACACCACTGGTGCTGTAATTACAGCGCCGGAGGTAAGCCATACACAGCGGCATGGGAACTCTGTCCTTTGAAGTGGCCGAAACTGGACATAGTTTTCAATTTGTCGGTCTCTTCCCCCCCCCCCCCCCCAGCAGGCACATTCCAGGGGGAAGGGGGGGGCAACCAGGAGAGCTACTGGCCACAGTTTAACTGCACATATATATTTATAGATACTTGGGGCACATCTATAAATATTTATGCATAGATTTAAAACTGGGGGATATATATAACTGGGGGATAAGTATATATATATATAACTGGGGAATAAATATATATATATAACTGGGGGACAAATACATATATATATATATATATATATACACACCTAAAGAATTATTAGGAACACCTGTTCTATTTCTTATTAATGCAATTATCTAGTCAACCAATAACATGGCAGTTGCTTCAATGCATTTAGGGGTGTGGTCCTGGTCAAGACAATCTCCTGAACTCCAAACTGAATGTCAGAATGGGAAAGAAAGGTGATTTAAGCAATTTTGAGCGTGGCATGGTTGTTGGTGCCAGACGGGCCGGTCTGAGTATTTCACAATCTGCTCAGTTACTGGGATTTTCACGCACAACCATTTCTAGGGTTTACAAAGAATGGTGTGAAAAGGGAAAAACATCCAGTATGCGGCAGTCCTGTGGGCAAAAATGCCTTGTGGATGCTAGAGGTCAGAGGAGAATGGGCCGACTGATTCAAGCTGATAGAAGAGCAACGTTGACTGAAATAACCACTCGTTACAACCGAGGTTTGCAGCAAAGCATTTATGAAGCCACAACACGCACAACCTTGAGGCGGATGGCCTACAACAGCAGAAGACCCCACTGGGTACCACTCATCTCCACTACAAATAGGAAAAAGAGGCTACAATTTGCACGAGCTCACCAAAATTGGACTGTTGAAGACTGGAAAAATGTTGCTTGGTCTGATGAGTCTCGATTTCTGTTGAGACATTCAAATGGTAGAGTCCGAATTTGGCGTAAACAGAATGAGAACATGTATCCATCCTCTGATGGCTACTTCCAGCAGGATAATGCACCATGTCACAAAGCTCGAATCATTTCAAATTGGTTTCTTGAACATAACAATGAGTTCACTGTACTAAAATGGCCCCCACAGTCACCAGATCTCAACCCAATAAAGCATCTTTGGGATGTGGTGGAACGGGAGCTTCGTGCCCTGGATGTGCATCCCTCAAATCTCCATCAACTGCAAGATGCTATCCTATCAATATGGGCCAACATTTCTAAAGAATGCTATCAGCACCTTGTTGAATCAATGCCACGTAGAATTAAGGCAGTTCTGAAGGCAAAAGGGGGTCCAACACCGTATTAGTATGGTGTTCCTAATAATTCTTTAGGTGAGTGTATATATATTTATATACTTATAGATGTTTGAGGCACATCCATAAATATATATATACCATACATCAATAAGCCTACCTACATATACACTACGTGCAGAATTATTAGGCAAATGAGTATTTTGACCACATCATCCTCTTTATGCATGTTGTCTTACTCCAAGCTGTATAGGCTCGAAAGCCTACTACTAATTAAGCATATTAGGTGATGTGCATCTCTGTAATAAGAAGGGGTGTGGTCTAATGACATCAACACCCTATATCAGGTGTGCATAATTATTAGGCAACTTCCTTTCCTTTGGCAAAATGGGTCAAAAGAAGGACTTGACAGGCTCAGAAAAGTCAAAAATAGTGAGATATCTTGCAGAGGGATGCAGCACTCTTAAAATTGCAAAGCTTCTGAAGCGTGATCATCGAACAATCAAGCGTTTCATTCAAAATAGTCAACAGGGTCGCAAGAAGCGTGTGGAAAAACCAAGGCGCAAAATAACTGCCCATGAACTGAGAAAAGTCAAGCATGCAGCTGCCAAGATGCCACTTGCCACCAGTTTGGCCATATTTCAGAGCTGCAACATCACTGGAGTGCCCAAAAGCACAAAGTGTGCAATACTCAGAGACATGGCCAAGGTAAGAAAGGCTGAAAGACGACCACCACTGAACAAGACACACAAGCTGAAACGTCAAGACTGGGCCAAGAAATATCTCAAGACTGATTTTTCTAAGGTTTTATGGACTGATGAAATGAGAGTGAGTCTTGATGGGCCAGATGGATGGGCCCGTGGCTGGATTGGTAAAGGGCAGAGAGCTCCAGTCCGACTCAGACGCCAGCAAGGTGGAGGTGGAGTACTGGTTTGGGCTGGTATCATCAAAGATGAGCTTGTGGGGCCTTTTCGGGTTGAGGATGGAGTCAAGCTCAACTCCCAGTCCTACTGCCAGTTTCTGGAAGACACCTTCTTCAAGCAGTGGTACAGGAAGAAGTCTGCATCCTTCAAGAAAAACATGATTTTCATGCAGGACAATGCTCCATCACATGCGTCCAAGTACTCCACAGCGTGGCTGGCAAGAAAGGGTATAAAAGAAGAAAATCTAATGACATGGCCTCCTTGTTCACCTGATCTGAACCCCATTGAGAACCTGTGGTCCATCATCAAATGTGAGATTTACAAGGAGGGAAAACAGTACACCTCTCTGAACAGTGTCTGGGAGGCTGTGGTTGCTGCTGCACGCAATGTTGATGGTGAACAGATCAAAACACTGACAGAATCCATGGATGGCAGGCTTTTGAGTGTCCTTGCAAAGAAAGGTGGCTATATTGGTCACTGATTTGTTTTTGTTTTGTTTTTGAATGTCAGAAATGTATATTTGTGAATGTTGAGATGTTATATTGGTTTCACTGGTAAAAATAAATAATTGAAATGGGTATATATTTGTTTTTTGTTAAGTTGCCTAATAATTATGCACAGTAATAGTCACCTGCACACACAGATATCCCCCTAAAATAGCTAAAACTAAAAACAAACTAAAAACTACTTCCAAAAATATTCAGCTTTGATATTAATGAGTTTTTTGGGTTCATTGAGAACATGGTTGTTGTTCAATAATAAAATTAATCCTCAAAAATACAACTTGCCTAATAATTCTGCACTCCCTGTATACAGTCGTGGCCAAAAGTTTTGAGAATGACAAAAATATTAGTTTTCACAAAGTTTGCTGCTAAACTGCTTTTAGATCTTTGTTTCAGTTGTTTCTGTGATGTAGTGAAATATAATTACACCCACTTTATACGTTTCAAAGGCTTTTATCGACAATTACATGACATTTATGCAAAGAGTCAGTATTTGCAGTGTTGGCCCTTCTTTTTCAGGACCTCTGCAATTCGACTGGGCATGCTCTCAATCAACTTCTGGGCCAATTCCTGACTGATAGCAACCCATTCTTTCATAATCACTTCTTGGAGTTTTGTCAGAATTAGTGGGTTCTTGTTTGTCCACCCGCCTCTTGAGGATTGACCACAAGTTCTCAATGGGATTAAGATCTGTGGAGTTTCCAGGCCATGGACCCAAAATGTCAACGTTTTGGTCCCCGAGCCACTTAGTTATCACTTTTGCCTTATGGCACGGTGCTCCATCGTGCTGGAAAATGCATTGTTCTTCACCAAACTGTTGTTGGATTGTTGGAAGAAGTTGCTGTTGGAGGGTGTTTTGGTACCATTCTTTATTCATGGCTGTGTTTTTGGGCAAAATTGTGAGTGAGCCCACTCCCTTGGATGAGAAGCAACCCCACACATGAATAGTCTCAGGATGCTTTACTGTTGGCATGACACAGGACTGATGGTAGCGCTCACCCTTTCTTCTCCGGACAAGCCTTTTTCCAGATGCCCCAAACAATCGGAAAGAGGCTTCATCAGAGAATATGACTTTGCCTCAGTCCTCAGCAGTCCATTCACCATACTTTCTGCAGAATATCAGTCTGTCCCTGATGTTTTTTTTTGGGGAGTAGTGGCTTCTTTGCTGCCCTTCTTGACACCAGGCCATCTTCTAAAAGTCTTCGCCTCACTGTGCGTGCAGATGCGCTCACACCTGCCTGCTGCCATTCCTGAGCAAGCTCTGCACTGGTGGCACTCCGATACCACATCTGAATCCTCTTTAGGAGACGATCCTGGCACTTGCTGGACTTTCTTGGACGCCCTAAAGCCTTCTTAACAAGAATTGAACCTCTTTCCTTGAAGTTCTTGATGATCCTATAAATTGTTGATTGAGGTGCAATCTTAGTACAACAATGTGAAGCCATTTTTATGCAACGCAATGATGGCAGAACGCGTTTCTTTGCAGGTCACCATGGTTAACAATGGAACAACAATGATTTCAAGCATCACCCTCCTTTTAACATGTCAAGTCTGCCATTTTAACCTAATCAGCCTGACATAATTATCTCCAGCCTTGTGCTCGTCAACATTCTCACCTGAATTAACAAGACGATTACTGAAATGATCTCAGCAGGTCCTTTAATGACAGCAATGAAATGCAGTGGAAAGGTTTTTTTGTTATTAAGTTAATTTTCATGGCAAAGAAGGACTATGCAATTTATCTGTCCACTCTTCATAACATTCTGGAGTATATGCAAAATGCTATTATAAAAACTTAAGCAGCAACTTTTCCAATTTCCAATATTTTTGTCATTCTCAAAACTTTTGGCCACGACTGTACATTATATACATAAAGATGTATGCTGACCAGAGGGCATACATACATCTCTATGTATACACCTAACCCCTGGACAGGCTTATGAAAAAGGGTACATATATATGCATATATGTAAGGTCATATACAGTACAGACCAAAAGTTTGGACACACCTTCTCATTCAAAGAGTTTTCTTTATTTTCATGACTATGAAGGCATCAAAACTATGAATTAACACATGTGGAATTATATACATAACAAACAAGTGTGAAACAACTGAAAATATGTTTTATTCTAGGTTCTTCAAAGTAGCCACCTTTTGCTTTGATTGCTGCTTTGCACACTCTTGGCATTCGCTTGATGAGCTTCAAGAGGTAGTCCCCTGAAATGGTCTTCCAACAGTCTTGAAGGAGTTCCCAGAGATGCTTAGCACTTGTTGGCCCTTTTGCCTTCACTCTGCGGTCCAGCTCACCCCAAACCATCTCGATTGGGTTCAGGTCCGGTGACTGTGGAGGCCAGGTCATCTGGCGCAGCACCCCATCACTCTCCTTCATGGTCAAATAGCCCTTACTTTCAAAGTTTTCCCAATTTTTCGTCTGACTGTCTGACCTTCATTTCTTAAAGTAATGATGGCCACTCGTTTTTCTTTCTTAGCTGCTTTTTTCTTGCCATAATACAAATTCTAACAGTCTATTCAGTAGGACTATCAGCTGTATATCCACCTGACTTCTCCTCAACGCCACTGATGGTCCCAACCCCATTTATAAGGCAAGAAATCCTACCTATTAAACCTGACAGGGCACACCTGTGAAGTGAAAACCATTTCAGGGGACTACCTCTTGAAGCTCATCAAGAGAATGCCAAGAGTGTGCAAAGCAGTAATCAAAGCAAAAGGTGGCTACTTTGAAGAACCTAGAATTATTATTATTATTATTATTATTATTTATTATTAAAGCGCCATTCATTCCATAGCGCTGTACATATGATGAGCAGTGCACATACATAATACAGACAATTGCACTAATCATAAACAAGACAAGTTACAAACTGGTACAGAAGGAGAGAGGGCCCTGCCCTTGAGGGCTTACAATCTACATGGTATGGGTGAAGGAAGGACACAGTAGGTGCGAGTTAAGTTGGTCATGGCGGTATAGAGGCAGCGGGGTCACTGGTTGTAGGCTTGTCTGAAGAGGTGGGTTTTCAGGTTTCTTTTGAAGGATTCCAATGTAGGTGAGAGTCTGATATGTTGGGGTAGCGAGTTCCAGAGTATGGGGGATGCACGGGAGAAATCTTGGAGTCGATTGTGGGAAGAGGCAATAAGAGGAGAGGAGAGAAGGAGGTCTTGTGAGGATCGAAGAGTGCGTGTGGGGATGTATCTGGAAAGTAGCTCAGAGATGTAGGGAGGGGACAGGTTATGGACTGCCTTGTATGTATTTGTTAGTACTTTGAAGTGAATTCGCTGGGCAATGGGGAGCCAGTGAAGGGATTGGCAGAGGGGAGAGGCAGAGGAGTAATAGGGGGAGAGGTGGATTAGTCGGGCAGCAGAGTTGAAGATAGATTGGAGGGGTGCGAGAGTGCTAGATGGAAGGCCACAGAGGAGAATGTTGCAGTAGTCTAGGCGAGAGATAATGAGGGCATGTACAAGAATTTTCACAGATTCAAAGTTAAGGAAAGCACGGATGCGGGAGATGTTTTTGAGTTGGAGGCGGCAGGTGGTGGAAAGAGCTTGGATTTGCGGTCGGAAGGAAAGTGCAGAATCCAAGGTCACTCCAAGGCAGCGGACTTTGTTGACCGGGGAGAGTGTGCAGCCATTGATCATGATAGATAGGTCTGTTGAGGGGGTTGAACAAGATGGGGGAAAGATTATGAATTCTGTCTTATCCATGTTAAGTTTTAGAAAGCGAGAGGCGAAGAAGGATGATATAGAAGATAGACATTGTGGGATTCTTGATAGTAAGGTGGTGATTTCTGGACCAGAGAGGTAGATTTGTGTGTCGTCAGCGTAGGAGTGATACTGAAAGCCATGGCACTCTATGAGCTGTCCCAGGCCAAAGGGTTAGATAGAGAAGAGCAGGGGTCCTAGGACAGAGCCTTGTGGGACACCAACAGAGAGGGAATGAGACGAGGAGGTGGTGCGAGAGTGGGAGACGCTAAACGTCCGGTCTGTGAGGTATGATGTGATCCAGAAGAGGGCCAGGTCGGTGATGCCGAGAGATGAGAGAGTTTGCAACAGAAGGGAGTGGTCAACAGTGTCGAAGGCAGAGGACAGGTCAAGGAGAAGGAGGACAGAGTATTGTTTCTTGGTTTTGGCTGTCAGTAGGTCATTGGTGACTTTGGTAAGGGCAGTCTCGGTTGAGTGGTGGGGTCGGAAGCCAGATTGTAGGCGGTCAAAGAGGGAGCAGGAGGAGAGGTGGGAGGACAGTTCTGAATGGACATGTTGTTCAAGTAGCTTTGAGGCATACGGAAGAAGTGATATGGGGCGATAACTGGACAAGGAAGATGGGTCAAGTGAAGGCTTTTTGAGGATGGGTGTAATCGTAGCATGTTTAAAAGCAAAGGGGAAGACACCAGAGTTTAGTGATAGGTTGAAGAGATGAGTTAGGGCTGGGATAAACACTGTGGTGAGGTTAGGGATGAGGTGGGATGGGATTGGGTCAAGTGCACAGGTGGTCAGATGAGATTTGGAGAGTAGAGTGGAGAGTTTTTCTTCTGTAATGGTGGAGAAGCGGGTTTTGGGAGAAGGGGACCGAGCCGTTGTGTAGTGAGGGGACTGTGTGGTGAAGCTTTCTCTGATGTTGACTATCTTTTGTTTGAAATATTTGGCAAAGTCCTCAGCTGAGAAGAGAGGAGAGGGTGGGGGCGCTGGGGGGCGGAGAAGGGAGTTAAAAGTGCTAAAAAGTTGTTTAGGGCTGTGTGACAGGGAAGATATGAGAGATGAGAAGTAGGCCTGTTTTGCATCAGCGAGTGAGGATTTAAATATGAGGAGGGATTGTTTGTATGCGGTGAAATGATCATTTGAATGGGATTTCTTCCATTGCCGCTCAGCAGCCCTGGAAGCTTGTCTGAGTTTTTTGGTCAGGTTGGTGTGCCAGGGTTGTCTGTTGATTTTTCGGGTTTTGTTGTGTGTGAGGGGGGGCAACAGTGTCCAGAGCTGTACTTATTGTGGTGTTATATAGGGTGGTAGCAGCTTCTGGGTCTAGGAGGGAACAGATGGTAGAGAGTGGGAGAAGAGAGTCGGAAAGCAAGTGAAAGTCGAGATGTTTAAGGTTCCTGCAGGGGTGTGTTAGTGTGTGGACCGGGGGGAGCAGCAGAAGAGACCAGTGAAGAGAAGGTGAGTAGGTTGTGGTCGGATAGGGGGAGAGGCGAATTAGAAAGGTTAGATAGGGAGCATCTCTGTGGGTGGGAACTGAAGACCACTGTGATAGGCCGAAGGAGGAAGAGAGTGACAGGAGTTTAGAGGCGGCCGAGTGGCATGTGTCAATAGGGATGTTGAAGTCACCCATGATGATAGTGGGGATGTCGGCAGAAAGAAAGTGTAGTAGCCAGGTGTTAAAGTGGTCAAGAAAGATGGTGGCTGGGCCTGGAGGGCGGTAAATGACGGCTACTTGAAGGTTGGAGGGAGAGTAGATGCGAACAGAGTGTACTTCAAATGAGGTGAGTGTAATGGAGGGTGGCAGTGGAATTGGGCTGTAGGAGCAGGTGTCTGATAGGAGGAGACCAACTCCTCCACCATGTTTGCAGCCGGGGCGGGGGGTGTGAGTGAATTAAAATCCACTATAAGAGAGTGCAGCAGGGGAGGAGGTGTCTGAGGGTGTCAGCCATGTTTCAGTGAGACCCAGAAAGGAAAGGTTTTGAGAGATGAACAGTTCATGAATGTATGACAGTTTGTTACAGACAGAGCGCGCGTTCCATAATGCTCCTGCAAGAGGAACCAAAGGAGCAGGGGTCAGAGGAATGGTTATTAGGTTTAAGGGGTTGGAGAAATTTGTAGAAGGAGATTTGTGGTGGGACATGGAGGTGATAGTGGGGATTTGCTGAGGGGGTCCTGGATTTGGAGAGATATCACCAGCAGTAAGGAGAAGCAGAGAAAGTGTTAATAGATGAGAATAAGAGAGGGCATGAGGAGTGTGTGTGTGTTTGGGAAGGAAGTGTTTTATGTTGGCAAACAGGTTTGTGCAAGCGATCAGATGAGAAGGTAAAATGTAAGAAGAGATGAATAGTTCCTTGCTGGGTGAATGGATGTGGGGGTATTTCAGGAGGTGTTGGAAAAGTGGGAAGAGTAAGAGGAAAAATTGAAACATTGTTTGCATTAACTATGTCTGTAATTACCTGTGATCCCCTTCTGGTCCAATTCTATGACATATTTTCAGTTGTTTCACACTTGTTTGGTATGTATATAATTCCACATGTGTTAATTCATAGTTTTGATGCCTTCAGTGTGAATCTACAATTTTAATAGTCATGAAAATAAAGAAAACTCTTTGAATGAGAAGGTGTGTCCAAACTTTTGGTCTGTACTGTATATATATATATATATATATATATATTAAAATCTAACCCTTCCCTCAACAATCCCCCTGTTGTCGGGAACACGACAATAAACTTTTGGGGGGAAGGGTTAGGATGTATTTTCCTCCTCAACCACACTCACTGTTGGTGATAGTTCAGGAAGGACTGAAGTATAATCTGCCCCTTAGGTACTTAGACATCACCCATCGCGATCAACACCTCCGACCTGCCCTTCACCGTAACCAGCCGTCTCTATCCACAGAACACACCGTCTTCTCTCTGGATCTTGGTCTGGAAATTTCTTGGTATCTTTTGTTATCGTATGGGATCGTATGACCTTACTACGTCCGCAAATCAAGAAAACAACTGTTCCAGAACCAATCAGAATTGTTGGCACTTATGATTCAGAGTCCCAACAGGTCCGAGACAGCCTAAATCGTTATTATTCCCTATTAAAAACTGATCCTGATCTTACTCAGGTATTATCTTAAAATACGGCCATAACCTTTAGACGTGGGCGCAATGTTGGCGACACGTTAGTCCACAGTCACTTTGAGCCTCCAGAAGAAAAAAACACATGGCTGTCTAAAAGACAGGTGGGTACATTCAAGTGCGGCAAATGCAAAGCCTGCACTTTTATATCTCCAGGTAAAACCTTCTCTAACAGCCAGGGAGACCACATCTACCATACCCGTAATTTTGCCAACTGTAACACTTCTGGAGTGGTATATATGGCTCAATGTGACTGTGGACTGAAATATATTGGTAAAACCAAGAGGGCTTTCAAAAAACGGATCCTTGAACATATTGGTGATATTGGCAACAAACGCGATAAACCGATTTCAAGACATGTATGGAATAAACATGCTGGATCTGTTAATACCATACACTTCTCTATGATTGAGGCAATTAAAATATCTAAAAGGGGCGGTGACTTAGACAAACTATTGAAACAAAAGGAATCTAGGTGGATCTTTAGATTGGACACCGTTACACCAGCGGGTCTAAATGAATCCATAGATTTTGCGTGCTTTATTTAAGACGTCCTATTCTATTATGTCTGAGGATCATCATATCCCTTATATCATTATATTTATCAATATTGGTGGTAGTCGTTCTGACAATGGACCCCAACTGTATATTTGCCAATCACCCTTATACTACTTAAATTACTTATCTATTCGGCACGGATCTGTCAATTGATCAATGTGGTAGATTTGAATAGTTGCACATTCAACAATCCCAATGTGTGCTTCTTTATAATATTCTAACTGTATGGCCACAGATTTAATCCAGTGGGATATACTTAAATAGTACCTATCAAGTAATCCTATTATTTTTCTTCGGTTCCGCTCTCCCCTATTCTTGTTGGGATATGCTATGTAATCGGATCTACATCATGATCATGTGACCGGCCGGAACATAGAATTATCCGACCGGTGTGCCCACATAGCGTGGACGTCTGACGTCAGACGCGACACACCATTACCAGCTGGTCACGTGTTTACGTCTCCGGCGTCTGACGTCAGACGCTATTCGGGCATTCACATCAGTTACGTCTCCGGCGTCTGACGTCAGACGCGTTTTGGGCATTCACATCAGGTGATCCCTTCACGTGACTTCCTACCCGGAAATAGCAATGCTTTAAGAGGCAGCAACGCCGGTAAGATCGCGCCGCCTACTTGCCGGACATAACCAGATTCTGGGGCCCGTGACGCCGCTATCAATTTCGGCACCCACATCCCCGTTACATCGCCACTGGACCACGCTATTAGCCATGGACGGGCACGCAAGTATCACCCTAAACCATTCCTTGTCAGTCAATACTGATCATGGTTGCTGTATGTGATGGATGTTATTGCACATGGGCTATTTGAATAATCATTAAACCACCCACACCATTGGGGGGGGGGTGGTATTGCTACATTCAGCATACTCCATTGGCTTTATCTGTGGTTTGTTATACACCTATTGGGTAGAATCTGACTATCTTCTTAAGTGTTGGTGATATACCTAGAATATATTAATTGGTATATGCAAGACGGGCCGGTATTTACTGTACGAGACACATGAATGGTTCTGGATTATCATGGATCATTCTATATTTAGTTAATGTTTTCTGGTACAGTAACTTCGTTGATTTTTTCATCTAGTAATTGACTAGCATTGTGCATTATCGGCATTTTTTCTGCATATGTACCCATACCTCTCCAATTATCATAAAAGAGAGAAAAATACTATCTAACTCATTCTGGATGTTTATAGAAATATTCGTATTATTTAGGTGATTACCTCTGGTGATAGGCACTCTTTTGCCATGTATGTCCCCTGATGAGCCTGACACCAACCAGGCGAAACGCGTAGGGACCTTATTGGACAATTGATTTTTTATTGTATTTCACATATATTTGTATGGTGTTGTCTGTTTATCCACTTTGGGTATTCACTATAATCACTTTTTTATTTTCTATTGTGTAGATTAGCTCTGGCAATCCTTCAGGCCCCCCCCCCCCCCCCCCCCCCCTGAATAGGTATCCACTCCTTGCTAGGGGTTAACTAGGGACACCAGGAGGTACGAGAAACGGGATCGCCCCTATCGGGGCGGCTATTCCGTATTCAGGCAGGGCTCTACTAACATCAGGGTTAGAACTAGGGACATCTTCCCATTAGGCCCCATTAACATCAACTAATCATACCGCAGATATCCTGCACTAGGGACCTCTATCTGACCCCAGATTCTATTATTATTTTCTTTATTTTTTCTTATATATATTTTTCTCATTATTTAACAATTATAAAGGTGTTTTGACTTTTTATACGCTAACATTAAAAGTTATATTTTAGAATGATGGCACTACTGTGATCCCCTATCTTACGTTATCTTCAGGTATCAGCCTCTCCCAATGTAATTTAGGGAAATGGCTTCACCCTTGCAGTCTCTAAGTCAATCCACGCAGCAACCGTGGACTGTCCTTCTTTCTTTCTCTCTGTCTTGCTCTTCTGGCGTTAGCCACCCCCAATGTCAGTGCCACTTTTTTCGGTGTCCGTTACTCCCAATGATTCTGGAATGACTTTACCCTTAATCCATGTAGCACCTCCTTTAGGGGTATGGTCGACCGTAGGCTGGCTTCCTTTCAACATAAGTATACAACTTCCATCTTGATTGAAGAATCAGTTGTTGGAGAGGTTATCCCATGGACAGATACGTAGGTCTTTACAAGGCAGGTCAGAATTTCTGGAAAGATGTGATGTCATGGCATCTAAATTCTAACTGCAGGAAAGAACACTTCACTACTACCATTCAGTCCAACCCTTACAAACGTCACCATTGTTGGGGTTAAAGTGGCAAATGTCCCTAGGGAATCTACTCTTCCCCAATCCCCAAAACAGGTCACATCCCTCCCAACACTGCCAAATTAGATTAGTGTGTGTACCCATAGAGACTCATGCAACCTGGCATATCTCTCTACAGGTCACAGACCCCCATGTCAATGGTAAACGACCATAGTATGCAAATGTGTGTACAGCCATATTGTAGTATGGGCTGTCACACATTTGCACCTAGAGTGTCCATGGGTACACAATTAACCAACATGCAAATAATCAATATATATACACAATACTCTAAGGTTACAGGATGGCATTGGCTTACATCTCGAACCCTCATAGAAAAACCTAATACAATATAATATATACCCATACACCACACTATGGGGTTTAGGATGGCTTTGGATTTTCATCCCGAACCCTCATAGGAAACAGTATATCCAAGCGATCCCTGGCTTCAGGACTTTGTTGGAGTTATGTCCTGAGCCTCCTACGATTAACTTCGTGAAGTTCTGTCTGGTTCTGGTTTAGTTGGTCCGCAAGTCTCTTGACCCTCCTGTAAATTAGACACAGTCCCATGTAAATGACGATTACCAGAACCAGAAGAACTATCACCGGGTGTATCAATAGGTTGAAGAAGGATGTTGCCTTTGGACTGTAGCCGAATAGACTTTCCCACCAGGAAACTTTGGAGTCCTTGTCTAAGGCGGTAGCGATCGCAGTTATTTTGTTCTTGTCATGCCATAGTTGAATGGTGGGCTGTTTCTCAGTCTCTCGAAGATTCTGAAGTATTTCATCCTCTTGGCTGAAGTCCAGCAGGAGATGCTTGAGTTCTATCCCAAAGCCAAGAGGAATCTTCTGGAGTCTCACGGGAACGTCAGGGAGGATGTTGAGTCTCTTCTCCGGGGTGATTAGTGTCCTCTCTTGCAGCTCTGCGACATCTAAACCTAGGACGGGACTAAGGGTGCAATACGCTCCGGAGAGTAGTTCTCCTCTCTCAGTGCAATTAGTCCCATAAATTGCATAAGACATATTTTGCCTTTGGTAGCAACACCAATACCCCTGTCCCAAGTATTTCAGATGGGAGGAGGGTATTGGGCTGGCCTTCATCTCACAGGACCCCTCGGTGTTTCAACACTGGTGTCTAAGCACCCGATCTTGACTATCTTGACAGAGGATAGCATCCTCTTTCTCCCAACATCCCTCCATGTCTAACAGATAAGGATGGCCTCCCTCATAGATTAGAACCCCCGAGAGGAGCTGTGGATGAAGTACCATTCGGTTATTTATAACAATTCCTAGGTTAATGGCACTGTATCCCTGTCTAAGATGGCCAGATACAGGTGCCAATGAGGAAGCAGTGCACGTGAGATTCCGACATCCGTGCCACTGGACTACCCACCAGTTGGTGTGATTGGCTGCAAAAGGAGATATAAGAGGACTTACCCATTGGCAGAGGTTGAATGGGAAGTGTCCGCCGTACAATGATGATACAATATGTTTAAGGTTGTCCAAGAGTTCACTTTGGACTTGTGTACACGCCAGAGCAAGTTGAGTTCTATCCTGTTCCTCCAAGAGACCCACAACTAACCTTCTAAACTTCTCTCGTAGTGCAGAAGATAGAGAGGTAGTGGCATCTATGTGCGAATGCTGCAAACCCTCTAGGATGTGGTTTACATCAAGCTGGGTCTTGAATCCTTCCCCGGCGTGTCGCGCAACATCCCCACTTTACTTCTCAGGACTTCCATATCCATAGTGTTCAGGGCGCCTATTTCCAATGCACCTCCGCCTAGTCCCATGGCTACCAGATCTCTTCTTCCCCTGTGTTTTCTGTGTCCGAGGTCGTCCTTTCTTCTCCTCTTGCCCCGCCTCTATAGAACCTCTTATCATGTCAATTTGGTTCCTCACAAACTCCCCACATCTGTGATCCCAATGATCAACTCTGAAGTCATCCACGGAAATTCTCCAGGTAAATAGGGCGAATTTTTCCCCCGTGATGATCTTCCATGGGGGATGACAATTGAGGAGCTATAGGATCTGCCAATTGATGGATAGGGGTGTTGCAAGAGTCTGAATGCAGTTTTACAGGTTGGAGACCTGTCGTTTCATAGGGGATCCTCACCACTGTTACACAAACCTGCCCTCTACCTCTGAACGGATACCATTGATCACTTTCTCCAGCCTGTAACACTAGTTTTCCTACGGGTTTGGATTTGGACAGATATACCCACTGTGTAAATGTCCAGCACCCTTCATCTACTGCCTCGCAAAAAGGCCATTTAAACGAACCATCTATATTGATGTCAAAGTTAATATCCCTGCCACTGGGGTCTTTCCAATCGGAAGACACATACCTACCTCGGTATTCCTCAGTCATAGGGGTGCCGTCCATCCATACATCCACAGTAGGGGTATCCACCCCATTGCACACTAAATCACAACTCTAGGGATTAGTGTCCAACATTACCATCTGGGTATCTTGTTCCCAGTGGGCATAGATGACGAAATAGTATCCAGTAACCTCCTGAACACAATTGTCTCTCATGATGGTGATCATGAAAGACTGTATGGATGGAGACCCCTTTAACTGAGCATACCTAGGATCCTTGGCATCAGTCCGTACCTTTAAAACTGTGGCTCGGTAAAAGCCTTCCAGTTTTACCGGACCACTCTGGTCATTCCATAGGGCCTGACCAGAGTTACTGCAGTTTAACTTTAACATCATTATACTGGTTCGTATGTAATCTGTGGACACATGTCTCTGAACATAACTGGATTCCCTAGTGATAATCATCTGGGAATCCCCCAACATACAATATGCTTTTAGGGTACCCTTTACTGGAATGGGTCTATCAAAATATGTCCTTACCCTCAACCCATCATGGCTGTTCTGCCTTATGAAGGTAGCTTTAAGCATATGCCAGCCACTATAGTCTGCCCCACTGACATCTTCAGGACTCAGAACCCCTTCCTTGGTACACAACACTGTTGTAGTGTTTGCTTCCACTTGCTTGTAAGGGTGCAAGTGAGGATCCCTAGACACCCATCTTAAAGATTTGATAGGTGTAGGATCTGAGTCTTGAAAATGTCTGAATTCCTTGAGGCAGAGGGCATGTAAGTCATGTTGTGTGGCAGACACATTCTCCACAGGGGTATAATGTTGAATTACACCTTTGGCAAAACCCTCCCTCTGGAAACCATACAGATACCACTGTCCCAGTGTAAGGCCTCATGCACACGACAGTGTTTTTTCACTGTCAGTGATTTGGCTTCAGTGGTCCGTGTCCGATTTTGCTTCAGTTGTGTTTCCTTGTGTCTTCCTTTTTTTTTGTCTGACAGGGGAAAAAAAGGAAGGTTAATGAAAAGTGTAATTTTATTGCACCAAGGTCTTGTAGAAAAAAACGGACGCGGAGGACATACCAGTTGTGCATCCGTTTTTTTTTGACAGACCCATTGACTTGAATAGGTCCGTCCTCCATTTTCCACTGACAAGAATAGGACAGGTTATATCTTTTTGACGGACTGGAATCACGGATCACGGACGTGGAGAAAAAACTGAGGACTATCAGTTTTTTTTCACAGCTCCATAGAAATGAATGGGAAAAATGACGGAACGGACGCGGATGCACACAACGGTCGTGTGCATGAGGCCTAAAGGAGAAGTTCTCATGGTTCCAGGATTTTGCCATCCAAACATTCCACCATTAAAAGAACGGGTTTACTAATTGATATGTTGGCCATACCATTATTAACTCCCAGGCCCTCCCCTGAAGAGGTTGAGCCTGACATCATCATGCTTACCACCAGTGTCCCAAGTTGGAGATGTGCCATGTTCAGAGGATCTCTAAATCTTTTCTGGCTAGTTGGAACCTTGGCGAGTCTCCCTCCCGTGATCTGTCAATTCAATGTAAATGTAATCAGTATTCATGGATACAGCAAGCCCCCACCTCACCCAACTCAAGTACACGTTATTGAGTTGGGGAGGCTCGGGTGGCCTTGGCCTGGTCGATATGGATCCACAAAACTTCCTGCCGTCTACGTGATTTTTTATTGGTTGTCATCGGCCTTTGCACCTTCAACATTGTCTCACCCATTATTTCAAGGACCTGATAGGGTCCTTCCCAGTTTGCGTCCCACGGACCGGTCCAATGGAAGATTTTTACCATCACCAGCTCTCCTACAGAGGGCATCGGTGTCTCCCCCTGTAGATACGGTTTGTGCAGCCGTATCGCTGCATGAGGTAATAACTCTTTCAGGTTCTGTTGAACCTGTTAGAGAAACCTGTCTCTAGCGATGGCGTTCTTCACGGGTTCTGACACTAGAGGTTCACTGGGCAGACATAGGGGCATTTTGCGTCCGGTCATGAGTTCAAATGGTGTGATACCGGTACTGGTAGCCTTGGTAGCTCGGTTTCCCATTAGCACAGCTGGAAGAGAGGTTACCCATGAGGAACCTTTCTCCAGTAGCGCTTTGGAAAGTCGTGTCTTAATGGTCCGGTTCACCCGCCCTACGATGCCTGCAGACTGAGGGTGGTAAGGCACATGAAACCTTTGCTTTATGTCTAAAAGATCACAAAGCACTTTCATTACCTTACCTTACCTGTGAAATGGGTTCCTCTATCTGACTCTATCACTCTGGGGATACCCCATCGTGACAGAACCTGTTCCCAGAGAACACGGGAGTGGTTGTAGCCGAATCGTTGAACGTGGGGATGGCTTCTACCCATTTAGAGAAGACATCCACTACCACCAGTGCATAACAACAGTTACGACTTCCTGTTGGTAAAGGTCCGATAAAATCAATTTGTATTGCGGACCACGGACCATCTGCAGGAGGAACTCGCTGCAACACTGGCTTCAGGGCTGACGACCTTGGGTTAACCTGAGCACATACCAGGCACTCTACTGTATTGGACATTTCCAGCCAGTACAATTTGTCTCTCAGGGGAGACAAGAGTTTATCCCGACCAAGGTGTCCAAACAGTTGGTGGTTCAATCTGCGGAACCACGGGAAGAGGAAGTTGCTGTGTACTGGTATTGTAACACAGGATCCCTTGCTGTGTTGACCAGGGATGCTGTGGAGATGTGAGATGTGTCATTATAAGAGGATCTTTGGCTTGTTCCTCCTCAAATGACATCGGGCCTTTTTTCAGGTTGGTACGAACTGCAATCTGGTAAGCTGGTAGCGTCTCAGTGCCTGTTTCCCGAAGGATCCCAGACACTGCCGCTAGTTTTGCCAATTCATCCGCCTTGTTGTGGCCTAGCGTCAAAGGCTCATCCCCTTTCTGATGCACAAGGATTTTAATGATGGCTGCTTTCGCCATGTGTGCCATGCCCCATTCCCATAGTTCCTTCAGGACCAACAAATGAGCCAGAGGTTTGTTTTGGCTGTCCACAAATCCTCGTCTTTTCCATGTGTCCAGGTGCAGGGTGAGAGAACGAACTACATATGAACTGTCGATGTATATAGTTAGTTTCCCTGGGGGTTGAAGAAGCAGAGCTTCCTTGACCGCCTCCAGTTCTGCCTGCTGTGCCGACATGTGACCTGGTAAGCTGACAAGACTCTGGGTACCTGTGGTCTCATCCAGTACAGCAAAACCCATCACATAAGTCCCGCCCATATAGAATCGAGAGCCATCAGCAAAGATGACCATGTCTTCTGGATGTCTATCGGTCCTGAACATTTGTGGCGCATTGATTTGCGCTGGTTGGCCACAGTCATGTTCGGTTCCAGTCAGGTTCAGTAACTGGGACAGAACATACTTGGCCTTGTGGTTCACCTGCAGATTCCGGCCACTGAGATCCATAATCCACCTCCCGAATCTCTGTTGGGAGACTCCAGGGAGTGTATCACGGAGCAAGAGGGCCAATGGAGAGTGTGGAGTCTGCAATGTGAGGGGCCTGAAGCCTACAATATGCTTGGTGGTTTTGACGGCATAGTGTATGGCTGCCAGTTGTTTGGCACGCTCATCGAACCCTCGTTCAACAGGCGAAAGTAACCTGGAGAAATATCCCAGTGGTCTAGTGTCATACCCTATCTGCTGTAGGAGGGCCGCTGAGATAGACTCCGTCCCTGCATGCGCCTGTATGGCTATTTCCCCTTCAGGATGGGGAGTGGCCAGTACAGGGGCAGAGGAGAGGACCCTTTTCAAAGTAGAAAAGGCCTCTTCCTGTGCATCAGACCAACCTTTGAATGAAGGGTCTTCTCCTCGGAGGAGTTCATAGAGCAAAATCCTCTATGAACTCCCTCATGAAGTTGGCGACTCCAAGGAATTTTCTCAAATCCTGTAGAGTGCCAGGCCTAGGTAACTTTACCATGGCTTACACTCTGGCTGCCACGATTCCTATGGCTCCAAAAGAAATTTGGACCCCAAGGAAAGTCACCTCTATTCTGGCCAAATTTGCCTTGTGGGGACTCAGTCCTGACCTGGCCAAGAGTCCCAATAGCTCTTTCAACAGAAACAAGTGTTCTTCTATGGTTTCTGTGTGCAAGAGCAAGTCGTCCACGTATTGCAGAAGACATTCCAGCCGTGAAAACACTCTCAGTACGGCCACCAATGCCTGGTGAAAATACGTGGGACTACTGTGGAACCCCTGGGGGAGTACACCGAACATGTACTGTTTGTCCCCCACTGTAAAGGCAAATTTGTACCTACAGTTTTCGGTGAGTTCAATTGAAAAGAACCCATTGGCGACATCTATGGTCGAGAATATGCGACTTTTGCTGCTTATTCTGGCCATGATGTCGGGAGTCTGTGCCACCACTGGAGCGGACATTGGGGTGTATTTGTTAAGGACCCAGAGGTCTATGGTGAGCCTCCATGCATTGGTGTCCTTCTTCTTTACTGGACAGAGGGCATTGTTGCATTTTGAATTGCCCTCTATGACCACACCCCTAGTTTTCAATTCCTGGACGGTGTCCAAAATTGAATGGGTGGCTTCTGGCTGGAAAGCGGTATTGGCGTTGAGGTGGAGGGTCGGGACCTTGTATGTCCATCTGAACTCCAATCAGTCTGCCACAATCATTTTTGCACTGGGCCCACAGATCAGGGTACTCATACACAATAGGCTCAAGATCTGGATTATGCGAGATCTCTGGCCATTTGTTTTCGAGTACTTCCGTAGAATTCTCTACTGTTGGCAATGGTGGTCCCAGACACTGTCGTTGGATGACAAACACCTTGGATTGCCTGGGACCCTTCCATACAATACCATTTGCCAGATCTAGGATCCACCCATTTTGTGTCATTACGTCAGTTCCAATAATGTTGTCAGAACCGGGATAATACCACATTGGGATCCTAAGGGTCATGCAACTGGTAATTACCTTTTCGATTCTGTGGGCCCTCATCCCCCCTTGTTGGTGATCAAGTCCGATCACCACACACTGAGGGCTGTTGGGATGTAAATCATGTTTGACATTGGTAATGGAGATTTCCGCACCAGTGTCGAGTATGATTTCAGCATCCTGATTCTTTATTTTGGCTTTTATGTGGGATCTCCCTGAAGAATCCAGTATGATGGGACATACTGGTGCCAGATCTTTAGGGACCCCTGATCTTCAATCAATTTCTACCAGACTCCCAGTAGGTACCTGTGAGGTACATACTGCCACTTGTGGGTTCTTGCCTTGGACACTTGTTTTGGATTCCTTGGATTCCACACTCCTTACCGAACGTGCTGGGGCATTCACAACAGCCACACGTTTTGATGTCTGGACCTGTGAATGTCCCAGATTTTTATCAACATATTCCCCCACTGATTTGTCATAATTAGGTTTCATTTTGGAACCATTATTGCCCGTTCTCTCAGGATTTGTCCGGTTACTATGTGGCCATTGTGGACAATTCCTCTTTATGTGCCCGTATTGTAAACACAGGAAGCATCGAATGCCTCCTGTCTTTTCCAATGGCGGGGCCGTGGGGTGAACAGCTGAATTAGCCTTTGTGTGCTGTACCCGTTCATCTTGAGATGTAGCGTGTACAGGCACATGCTCTGCCACTTTGACAGATTTCTTATTGAGCAGTGTATCCTGTCTACACTGCTCAATAATCATAGCCGCATCTGTGAGGGATGGCTCCTTAGCTGCACTTAGCCAGATTGCAGTGTCAAGGTATGGGAATTTTTCCACAAACATACGTATCATACCCTGTGGAATTCTGATACCGTGATCCTTTGTAACCCTCCTGTACATTGCTTCAAACCAACTACACAGAGACAGAGGTTCGTCATGTATAGTGGGTCTGAACTTGGACAGGATATCTGGAGTGACGTCCCAATGGCCCGTTGCCAGTCTCATGAGTACGGAGAGACGTTCCTCCTTATCATAAAACTGTCCATTCATGGGTTGTGTCCTCCCCGTTACCTCATACCTTTGGTTTAGGTGTGTAGGTAACCATAACTTGAATAACTCCATGCCATATTCAGGAGCCACTGAATACTTGTTACAGTGACCTTCGAAGATATCACATGAAGTAAACGGATCTACACTGGGATCGTACTTTGGGATCTCCTTGCAAATCCGTAGTTTACCCTTTCCATACTGGAATGGTTAGGATAAAAGTCTTCCTGTCTTTCTGGACGCGTTGGCGGATTGGAAGTGGTAAATGGCCAACCACTCTCCTCTCCCCAATTGTTGTCCTGATCCTGGAAGCGGCTGCTATATCTGTTCTCCCTGGGTGTTTGGGTGAAATGTAGCATCCGTTCCACCTGTCCCCTAGTGTCTACCGCGTCGGATGTTTGATCTGTGGGAGACCTTGGCACCATCGCCGCTGTCTCCCCCTGTGCCGTTCCCGAAACACAAACCTGTTTAGTGGGCAACATGCTGTTAGCACCAGGCCTTGACAGATTCGAAATGACCTGCTGCAAATTCGCAATGGTTTGCGTTTTCGCAGCCAGGTCCTCTCGAAGTTGAACAATCATGGTATCCGTAGATACCGCATTGTTCCTAAACTGATTTATCTCAGTGTACAGTCTGAGCAGTTCCTTGTCCATGTCAGAGTAGAAACTCTCCTTGTCCGAGAGTCTAGACTCTAACATGCAAATCTCTCTGTATATACAAGAAACAGAACTGGATCGCACATCCTCAATACTATGCTTTTATCTAATTGCTTCTCAGCATAATAAACATCGCTTCTCAGCGTAATTAATCGTATACCTACCCCTATGCTGCATGCTAAACATGAAGCATTAGTATACAATTTGATCAAAAAGCATAGGCCCACTCACCGCGACAAGGTTGCCTCTTTGAATGGGACCCTATTCTAAATTTGGCGCAGCACTGCACGGCGACCGCCGATTCCGCAGCACCACCCCGGCAGGCAGCGGGACCCAGCAGTCAAACAGCGCCCCAGCTGTATGACAAAGCCACCCTGGCACTGGGCTCCACCAGCCCATCAGGACAGCACCAAAGTAGCAATGGCCGCCGTGCAGTACTGCACCATGTGAACAGGTGTAGAACCAGCCCCATCACATACTCTCACCATGTGAACAGGTATGGAACTCGCCCTATCACATACTCTCAGGAACTCCAACTGAGAGGTGGGAATATATACCCTTATTCAGACTCCTGCTTATTAAAAGCACCTGGGGCGAATGAGGAGAAGTGCTGATACCAGTAGGGAAAAGAGCGTAGACTCTACGAAACATGTATATACAAGAAACAGAACTGGATCGCACATCCTCAATACTATGCTTTTATCTAATTGCTTCTCAGCATAATAAACATCGCTTCTCGGCGTAATTAATCGTATACCTAGCCCTATGCTGCATGCTAAACATGAGGCATTAGTATACAATTTGATCAAAAAGCATAGGCCCACTCACTGCGACAAGGTTGCCTCTTTGAATGGGACCCTATTCTAAATTTATCGCAGCACTGCACGGCGCCGCAGCACCACCCCGGCAGGCAGCGGGACCCAGCAGTCAAACAGCGCCACAGCTGTATGACAAAGCCACCCTGGCACTGGGCCCCACCAGACCACCAGGAGGGCACCAAAGCAACAATGGCTGCCGTGCAGTACTGCACCATGTGAACAGGTGTAGAACCAACCCCATCACATACTATCACCATGTGAACAGGTATGGAACTCACCCTATCACAAACTCTCAGGAACTCCAACTGAGAGGTAGGAATATATATCCTTATGCAGACTCCTGCTTATTAAAAGCACCTGGGCCGAATGGGGAGGAGTGCTGATACCAGTAGGGAAAAGAGCGTAGACTCTACGAAACATGTATATACAAGAAACAGAACTGGATCGCATATCCTCAATACTATGCTTTTATCTAATTGCTTCTCAGCCCTCTCGACCGTACACTGGAAATCTCTCTGCCCCTCTCGACCGTACACTGGGCCTTCTCTTGTAAGTTGTGTTTGTAATGTGTGTAACTGTTTGATGTTCTCAACACAACAATTGCAGTGAAAGTTTGCCGTGTTGGAAACTTCCTCTGCCTTTGTTGTGTTGGTAAGTGTTTCAAGATGTTCTGGCTTCCAAATTGTATCCTCAAAGGTGTAAACCAATTTGGTTAACATTTGGAGCCGTTTTTCTTTTTTTTTTTTGAGCACACTATTATTGATACAGATTTTATCATGAGCGTATGCCTGGTCCAATAGAGTGGACCATAGCAGCTCAGTGGATTTGTAAGTGGTGGGAATTATGGGGTTGAATGTGCTACGTTAGCGGAGGTGTTGCAGTGTGGAGAAGTTCATACTCACTTTTTGACGAGAGGCCATCTTCTTTGGTGCCGTTGTTTGTTGTCCTATGTTGCTGCGTGGAGGAGGTCCTTCAATATCAGGAACGCCTTCTCCCGACCAGCCAGACGACTTCTGTTCAGCTTCAGTGATGATGGTTCTCTCTACAGTGGTGTATGTGATGACTTCTCTTCAGTTTTCAGTGGGCATATAAAGGAATCAGAAAATACTTAAATCAGAAAGATTTAAATTCTCTGCTGTAGATTTTGGCCCGTGCCTAGCTCTGATTGAAAATTCGCGTTCTGTCCGAATTATCAGGCCCTGGACGCTCAGAAACAACTGACCGCGTCTCTCTTGCCTGACTAATTCACAGAATAGCGACTTCCTTCACCAAAGCCAAACACGGACACAAATTCTTAGCAGCGGGCCTGGCTCGCCAATGTTAAAGGAAATATTAATTATTGAAATTTATGCAAATCTCAATAATTAATATTCAAAAATAGGTGTGAGTCGTCTAGTGATGCCTCCGCCTATTTATACCTAATTAAACAAATAATACTGATAACCTTACTCTATACTGAACCTTCTGCGGCTATTGCTGCGGCGCCTACTACAACAAAAGACTACACACTGTGCTTAAATAAAAGGTATTTATTAACACACTACACGTTACAGTCTAATTTTTGCTTATATAATTATAAGCAAAAATTAGACTGTAACGTGTAGTGTGTTAATAAATAGATATATATATATTTATAGCAGCACACAGCAATATAACATAATCACACTGCAACAACACACTAATACAGTCCTAACTGCGCTTAACACAATCCCAAGTCCTCCCCAGAATCTAACTACAATTACACATGTAATAGCAGCCCACCCAACCTGGCAATATACTGTCCCTACGGGGAATAAAGGGTAAATACAATACAGGGCAGGTTGGTGGAGCAGGGGTTAATGCAGGGGTTCGTTGGTCGTATAGGGAATGCAGGGATAATGCAGAATGCAGGGGTTAAGGCAGGGGTAATGCAGATCATTGGTGGTATAGGGAAAAATGGGTTAAATGCAGGGGAATCGTTAGTGGTATAGGGTTATAGGGAGGTAATATGGGGACCAAAGGGTTAATCGTTGGTGGTATAGGGGTTGAAGATACTTATTCCTATCGCTTGTTGTCCAGGGGTTGCCCACCGGCCAGGGGTTGATCCTTTTGGGGTGGCACGGCTCCGACTAAAGATCGCAGTGCCGCCACAGGCAAGGACACGTGGGCCCGCGCGGTGATATGACGTCACCGCGCCGGCCCGCGCATCCTGGAGCACGCTTCCAGGCTGGGGGATCCTTTGATCCTCCCGCCTGTGGAGAGGATGCACACCTCTGGCGCTGTAATTACAGCGCCGGAGGTAAGCCACACACAGGGGCATGGGAACTCTTTGTTCCCATGTCCCTTTTAGGCACACCATCTCCACCATAATTGTCCAGTTGTCGGTCCCCCCACCCCCAGCAGGCATATTCCAGGGGGGGGGGGCAACCAGGGGAGCTACTGGCCACAGTTTAACTGCACATATATATTTATAGATTCTTGGGCCACATCTATAAATATACACTCACCTAAAGAATTATTAGGAACACCTGTTCTATTTCTCATTAATGCAATTCTCTAGTCAACCAATCACATGGCAGTTGCTTCAATGCATTTATGGGGGTGGTCCTGGTCAAGACAATCTCATGAACTCCAAACTGAATGTCAGAATGGGAAAGAAAGGTGATTTAAGCAATTTTGAGCGTGGCATGGTTGTTTTTTGCCAGACGGGCCGGTCTGGGTATTTCACAATCTGCTCAGTTACTGGGATTTTCACGCACAACCATTTCTAGGGTTTACAAAGAATGGTGTGAAAAGGGAAAAACATCCAGTATGCGGCAGTCCTGTGGGCGAAAATGCCTTGTGGATGTTGGAGGTCAGAGGAGAATGGGCCGACTGATTCAAGCTGATAGAAGAGCAACGTTGACTGAAATAACCACTCGTTACAACCGAGGTATGCAGCAAAGCATTTGTGAAGCCACAACACGCACAACCTTGAGGCGGATGGGCTACAACAGCAGAAGACCCCACCGGGTACCACTCATCTCCACTACAAATAGGAAAAAGAGGCTACAATTTGCACAAGCTCACCAAAATTGTACTGTTGAAGACTGGAAAAATGTTTCCTGGTCTGATGAGTCTCGATTTCTGTTGAGACATTCAAATGGTAGAGTCCGAATTTGGCGTAAACAGAATGAGAACATGTATCCATCCTCTGATAGCTACTTCCAGCAGGATAATGCACCATGTCACAAAGCTCGAATTATTTTAAATTGGTTTCTTGAACATGACAATGAGTTCACTGTACTAAAATAGCCCCCACAGTCACCAGATCTCAACCCAATAGAGCATCTTTGGGATGTGGTGGAACGGGAGCTTCGTGCCCTGGATGTGCATCCCTCAAATCTCCATCAACTGCAAGATGCTATCCTATCAATATGGGCCAACATTTCTAAAGAATGCTATCAGCACCTTGTGGAATCAATGCCACGTAGAATTAAGGCAGTTCTGAAGGCAAAAGGGGGTCCAACACCGTATTAGTATGGTGTTCCTAATAATTCTTTAGGTGAGTGTATATGCATAGATATAAAACTGGGGGATATATATAACTGGGGGATAAGTATATATATAACTGGGGGACAAATACACACATATATATATATATATATATATATATATATATATATATATATATACTTATAGATGTTTGGGGCACATCCATAAATATATATACCTTACATCAATAAGCCCACCTACATATATACATTACATATATACATTATATACATAGAGATGTATGCTGACCAGGGGGCATACATAAATCTCTATGTATACACCTACCCCCTGGACAGGCTTATGAAAAAGGGTAAATATATATGCATATATGTAAGGGCATATATACATATATATATATATATATATATATATATATATATATAAAAATCTAACCCTTCCCTCAACAACTGACATAGAAAAGGACTTAGGAATTTTAGTGGACAGCAAACTTAACTTTAGAAACTAGTGTCAGGCAGCTGCTGCCAGGGCCAATAAGATTTTGGGATGCATCAAAAGGGGCATAGATGCACGTGATGAGAACATAGTCCTGCCACTTTACAAATCGCTAGTCAGACCACACATAGAGTATTGTGTACAATTCTGGGTGAACGACAAAAATGATCAAAATTAGGGTTATTCCGTTTAGAAAAATGACTGAGCGGAGATCTAATAACTATGTATAAATACATCAGGGGTCAATACAGAGATCTCTCTCATTCATACCCAGGATTGTGACTGTAAAGAGGGCACATTCCCTACATCTAGAGGAAAGAAAATTTCTACACATGCATAGAAGAGTATTCTTTACAGTAAGACTAGTGAGACTATGGAACTCTCTGCCTCAGCAGGTGATGATTAGTGATGAGCGGCAGGGGTCATATTCGAATTCGCTATATTTTGCAAATATTTTGTAGCATATTCGTTGAATATTCACAAATTTGAATATTCGTTATATTCTACAATTTTTTTAATCGGAAAATCGGCAAGGTAATGATCGTGTAATATGCAAAAATGCGAATTTTCGGAATGCTAATTTTTATCGCAAATTTTTCAATTGGCGATTAAAAACATGATTCCTCCCTGCTTCTTGCTTGTGGGCCAATGAGTAGATGGGAAAAATCACGAATATTCTAAAAAACTAATATATAGCACTACATCGAATATATTCGTTTTTTCGAATATTCGTAATATTCTAAAACAAGAATATATAGCGAATATTCGAAAAAAACAAATGTAGAGCAATTTAGCTAATATAGTGCTATAATCTTTTATGAACTTCAGATGAGAAAAAAATCACAACTGTTAGAAAAGAAGATTATAGCACTATATTAGCTAAATTGCTCTATTTTTTTTTTTTATATTCGCTATATTGCTACATATTCTTGTTTTAGAATATTACGAATATTCGAAAAAACAAATATATTCGATATAGTGCTATGTATTTGTTTTTTAGAATATTCGTAATTTTTCCCATCTAAAGTCATGATTCCTCCCTGCTTAAGTTGCTTGTGGGCCAATGACACAAGCAAGAAACAGGGAGGAATCATGTTTTTACTCAGCAATTGAAAATTCGCATTACGAAAATTCGCAATCAACACTACTCCTAAAGTCAAAGATACTGCAGCCTTCTCATTGGCCCACAAGCTAGAAGCAGGGAGGGATCATGTGTACTGATTAAAAAAAAAATAAGAAAATTTGAAATTACGAATATATATTACTATATTCAAAATATTCTCGAAGTGCCTATATTCGCGATAAAAATTTGCAATTCGAATATTTGTGATTAACACTAGTGATGATGGTGAATTCACTAAAAGGGCCTGGATGCATTTCTATAGTGTAAAAATATTAAAGGTCATAGCTATTAGATTTCTAAAGAGGTGGTTGTTCCAGGGAGTTATTCTGATTGCCTGATTAGAGTTGGAAAAAAGTGGAAAATTGGCTTCTACCTTATGTTGTTTTTTTTTTGCCTTCCTCTGGATTAACTTGCAGGATCACAGGCTGAACTGGATGGACGGATGTCTCTTTTCAGCCTAACAAACTATGTTACTCCCAGAGGACATTTTTAATTTATGACGAGGCACACGCTTCGTATTAAATTAAACAAATCATCTGGCAATTCATGCACCTAAATTGTAATCTACAGGAACTCATTATGCCAGAAAACTAGCACCTAAGAAGATAAATGTGCCTGGCAGCTGTCCTCGCCCTCGCCACGCCTTCCATCTCAGAAAGACGGGATAGAAACGCCACTTGCAACTAAAGTTAGTCACAGTGGTGGTTAAAAAGTTACAAATACTCATTTGTATTCACTTCTTGCATTGATTGTTCCCTCAAACATGCATACTAAACTTTGTTGTAATCTAGAGCCCTTTCTTCTTTTAGCCATAAACTTACACATACTATACATATTGGGATTTGTTAGACAATAAGGGTTGTGTCGCACAGATTTTTGTGGCAACTTTTTGAGCAACTCTTTGAGCTAAAGCCAAAAGTTGGTTGGAAAGGAATGAAAAACATAAAGGAGGGATTTATACTTCACCCTTAAAAGCTGCCACATAAAGCTGTGTGTACTGTACTCATTCTGTGAGTACAGTACAACAGACCTGCAATCAGAGAGGAACTCACTGCATCATAAATCACTAGGGTGCAGTCAGTTTATGTCAGAGATGTCGCTGTCGGTCTGAGAGATACGGCCGACACACAGGCTATGTTACCTTCACCAAGCACAGTCATGTGCATGAGCCCTATTTTGTGACATTTTTCTTTTGTGGTTTCAGAATTACTTTTTGCACATGCTGCTTTTTTATGTGGTAAATCTAAAGGAAATATGAAAATATTATTTGCATTTCTGCCTGGTCTGTTGTTTTTGCCTGGTGTGATTTTTTTTTCCTGCTGTTTTTGCAGTAAAAAAGCACCAGTAAAATGGCAAACATTTGTTTTGCAAAATCACCACTAAAATTCTACCATAAAGTGGCATTTGGTATGGAATAAATCGTTATCGGTTTCTATAGCGTAGTTTCAGTAAAAAAACACTATGCCAATTTTACATATGTAGGAGTCCTAATAGGACCTAGTTGTTTTTTTTTTTTGTAAATTCTTTATTTATCGTTTTTCGTATTGCACATAAAAGATGTACATGGCAATTTGATGTGTCCAGACATAGTATATATCTTAACATAGTAATACCTTAAAAAAAGACATGCCATATTTCTTAGACGCCGAAAAGGGCAAAGATTTGCCTAAATATAGATTATACACTGCTCAAAAAAATAAAGGGAATACAAAAATAACACATCCTAGATCTGAATTAATTAAATATTCTTCTGAAATACTTTGTTCTTTATATAGTTGAATGTGCTGACAACAAAATCACACAAAAATAAAAAAATGGAAATCAAATTTTTTAACCCATGGAGGTCTGGATTTGGAGTCACACTCAAAATTAAAGTGGAAAAACACACTACAGGCTGATCCAACTTTGATGTAATGTTCTTAAAACAAGTCAAAATGAGGCTCAGTAGTGTGTGTGGCCTCCACGTGCCTGTATGACCTCCCTACAACGCCTGTGCATGCTCCTGATGAGGTGGCGGACGGTCTCCTGAGGGATCTCCTCCCAGACCTGGACTAAAGCATCTGCCAACTCCTGGACAGTCTGTGGTGCAATGTGACGTTGGTGGATAAAGCGAGACATGATGTCCCAGATGTGCTCAATTGGATTCAGGTCTGGGGAATGGGCGGGCCAGTCCATAGCATCAATGCCTTTGTCTTGCAGGAACTGCTGACACACTCCAGCCACATGAGGTCTAGCATTGTCTTGCATTAGGAGGAACCCAGGGCCAACCGCACCAGCATATGGTCTCACAAGGGGTCTGAGGATCTCATCTCGATACCTAATGGCAGTCAGGCTACCTCTGGCAAGCACATGGAGGGCTGTGCGGCCCTCCAAAGAAATGCCACCCCACACCATTACTGACCCAATGCCAAACCGGTCATGCTGGAGGATGTTGCAGGCAGCAGAACGTTCTCCACGGCGTCTCCAGACTCTGTCACGTCTGTCACATGTGCTCAGTGTGAACCTGCTTTCATCTGTGAAGAGCACAGGGCGCCAGTGGCGAATTTGCCAATCTTGGTGTTCTCTGGCAAATGCCAAACGTCCTGCACGGTGTTGGGCTGTAAGCACAACCCCCACCTGTGGACGTCGGGCCCTCATATCACCCTCATGGAGTCTGTTTCTGACCGTTTGAGCAGACACATGCACATTTGCGGCCTGCTGGAGGCCATTTTGCAGGGCTCTGGCAGTGCTCCTCCTGTTCCTCCTTGCACAAAGGCGGAGGTAGCGGTCCTGCTGCTGGGTTGTTGCCCTCCTACGGCCTCCTCCACGTCTCCTGATGTACTGGCCTGTCTCCTGGTAGCGCCTCCATGCGCTGGACACTACGCTGACAGACACAGCAAACCTTCTTGCCACAGCTCGCATTGATGTGCCATCTTGGATAAGCTGCACTACCTGACCACTTGTGTGGGTTGTAGACTCCGTCTCATGCTACCACTAGAGTGAAAGCACCGCCAGCATTCAAAGGTGACCAAAACATCAGCCAGGAAGCATAGGAACTGAGAAGAGGTCTGTGGTCACCACCTGCAGAACCACTCCTTTTTTCGGGGGTGTCTTGCTAATTGCCTATAATTTCCACCTGTTGTCTATCCCATTTGCACAACAGCATGTGAAATTGATTGTCACTCAGTGTTGCTTCCTAAGTGGACAGTTTGATTTCACAGAAGTGTGATTGACTTGGAGTTACATTGTGTTGTTTAAGTGTTCCCTTTATTTTTTTGAGCAGTATATATATATATATATATATATATATAAAAACATTAATGTAAAGGTAACAATAACTCTTCTCATTGAGTTTCATCAATTCGTCAACCTCACCTAACTCCAAGACCTTCTATCCACCATTTGTAAGTATAGAGGTAAAAAAGAGGGGGGGGGGGGGGGGGTCCGTGTCGCCATCCGAACCGCCATCCATACCACTCACTTGTACATTTAGCCTAGAATAAAGGCGTAACTATCCCTCCATATGAGACACATTATATATGGTGTCTAGACACATTCCATTTGCCCCGTATTTTTAGGTATCTGTCATGGGACCTATTTAGCCAGCTAGACATCAGCTCAAATTGAGATATCTGGTTTACCTTGGCCCTCCATTCCTGCACCGTAGGGGGGGGGGGTTAACATCCAGCCAATGCAGCAGAATCAAGGATTTAGCTGCTGCAATGAGATGTGTCACCAAGTTTTTCATGGAAGGGGAATATTGGCTGGTTGGCTCGGAAAGTACTACCATTTCCAGTGAGATCCGGAAGTCTTGTGTGGTAAATTTTTTGATCTCTGTGGTAATCTCCCTGCAGTATGATTCTATCAATGGGCAGTGCCACCAAATATCTGATAAGGAACCAGATTCGCCCCCACATCTCCAACACCTCTGGGTAGGCGCCAGACCTCTAGCGTGGAGAAATTCTGGTGTTCTGTACCACCTAGTAATTAGTTTGAAGTGATTTTCCTGTAGACGTATGCTTTGCGAAAAAACATGCAAAGTCTTCAGTATTTTCTTTGTCTCACGCGCCATTAGCACAGTCTTCAATTCTTTTTCCCATTCTATTAAATAGGGTGGCTTTAAGGTCTCCCATCAGAGAATAAAGCTCAGAGACCTTCCTCTGTTTGATTATAGGAGTGCATATTAGTTTCTCGAATTCCGTCAAGGGTCTCTGAAATGCATACTTTTTCCTAACACTCCCGCACACAGACCATACCTGAGGTATTGTCAAAAACAATGTTGAGGCCTGTCCAGGTATACCAGGTAGGACTTTGCTCAGAGTAACCTCTAGGTCTGTGAGGACTTCTCTAGCACTGGTTTGCTCCAATGCTTTCCACACTGCAGAGGTTTCCTGACATTTTACGTTTAATAAGTCTGGAAGCAAGGACCCTGGCATCAGTGGAGATAGATTTGGAGCTATTTCCCCCCCCCCCCAAGAGCTTCCATGTGGTACATACCCCTCGAAGCATGGGGTCTAAGCCTGACAGATCCCTATTATGTTTATTTGGAAGCCATAAGTAGCTCAAGAATGATGAGCCTACACTATATTCACATATGTCTCTGACATCTCTTTACCTCTTAGGTTTTACTAACTCCAACCACCTGTTCAGCTGTATGGCTTGATAGTACTGTGCCACATCCGGTAAGCCCAGACCTCCCCTATTTTTACAGCGCATGAGGACCCTATAGGGAATTCAAGGCCTCTTCCCCTTCCATAAGTATCTAGAGAACATCCTATTTATGTCAGTGAAGAACTTAGTGGGGGTGTTTATAGGGACCATTTGTATCATATATAAAATCTTGGGTAATATGTAGGCTTTAGGAACATTTTTCCTACCCATTGAGGAAAGAAATGAGAGGTTATATTTCTGTAGTAGGTGCTTTACATTCTCCACTAGCAGGGTATAATTGTATCTAAAAAGGTCCTCCAGAAACTTTGGTATCATGATCCCAAGGTATTTTATGGGGCCTTTAGACGAATGGAAGGGGAGAGAAGCTTTTAATGAGTTTGCCTGATAGGTAGAGTGATACTTAAGATTTCTGATTTGGTGTGATTCACCTTAAAGTCCGAGACACTGCTAAATGCCTCCAGCCTATCTTCCAGGACACCCAATCCCTGTTCAGGATTGTTTATCAGAAATAACAAATCGTCAGCAAAGGCTGTGCACTTCAATTCTCTGTTTCCATAGCTAATTCCAGATATTTCTTTTGTTTGTCTAACTGACTGTAATAAAGTTTCTGCTACTAAAATAAATAAGGAGGGGGACAGAGGGCACCCCTGTCTTGTCCTGTTTGAGATTTCAAATGTTTGGGAAAGCGGATCATTAACTTTTAGTCTGGCGTGAGGCTTTTCATAGAGGGTAAAGATTGACCTGATAAATGGACCAGGTATGTTAAACTTCTCTGGAACCTCATTCATGAAGCCCCAATTAACTCTATCAAACGCTTTCTCAGCGTCTATACCCAGGAGGACTAGAGGTATCTTCCTTGTATGTGCTATGTGTATTGAGTGGAAAACTCTATGTGAGTTGTCTTTCCCCTCCCTCCCTTTGACAAATCTGGATTGTTCGCATTGTATTAGGGAAGGTAGGACCTTACTTAACCTATTGGCCAGTAATTTTGCCCAGATCTTTAAGTCCAGGTTTAGTAATGAGATTGGCCTGTAACTTCCACATTGTTGTGGCTCCTTACCATCTTTATGTACACTGCGTGCAGAATTATTAGGCAAATGAGTATTTTGACCACATCATCCTCTTTATGCATGTTGTCTTACTCCAAGCTGTATAGGCTCGAAAGCCTACTACCAATTAAGCATATTAGGTGATGTGCATCTCTGTAATGAGAAGGGGTGTGGTCTAATGACATCAACACCCTGTATTAGGTGTGCATAATTATTAGGCAACTTCCTTTCCTTTGGCAAAATGGGTCAAAAGAAGGACTTGACAGGCTCAGAAAAGTCAAAAATAGTGAGATATCTTGCAGAGGGATGCAGCACTCTTAAAATTGCAAAGCTTCTGAAGCGTGATCATCGAACAATCAAGCGTTTCATTCAAAATAGTCAACAGGGTCGCAAGAAGCGTGTGGAAAAACCAAGGCGCAAAATAACTGCCCATGAACTGAGAAAAGTCAAGCGTGCAGCTGCCAAGATGCCACTTGCCACCAGTTTGGCCATATTTCAGAGCTGCAACATCACTGGAGTGCCCAAAAGCACAAGGTGTGCAATACTCAGAGACATGGCCAAGGTAAGAAAGGCTGAAAGACGACCACCACTGAACAAGACACACAAGCTGAAACGTCAAGACTGGGCCAAGAAATATCTCAAGACTGATTTTTCTAAGGTTTTATGGACTGATGAAATGAGAGTGAGTCTTGATGGGCCAGATGGATGGGCCCGTGGCTGGATTGGTAAAGGGCAGAGAGCTCCAGTCCGACTCAGACGCCAGCAAGGTGGAGGTGGAGTACTGGTTTGGGCTGGTATCATCAAAGATGAGCTTGTGGGGCCTTTTCGGGTTGAGGATGGAGTCAAGCTCAACTCCCAGTCCTACTGCCAGTTTCTGGAAGACACCTTCTTCAAGCAGTGGTACAGGAAGAAGTCTGCATCCTTCAAGAAAAACATGATTTTCCTGCAGGACAATGCTCCATCACACGCGTCCAAGTACTCCACAGCGTGGCTGGCAAGAAGGGTATAAAAGAAGAAAATCTAATGACATGGCCTCCTTGTTCACCTGATCTGAACCCCATTGAGAACCTGTGGTCCATCATTAAATGTGAGATTTACAAGGAGGGAAAACAGTACACCTCTCTGAACAGTGTCTGGGAGGCTGTGGTTGCTGCTGCACGCAATGTTGATGGTGAACAGATCAAAACACTGACAGAATCCATGGATGGCAGGCTTTTGAGTGTCCTTGCAAAGAAAGGTGGCTATATTGGTCACTGAATTGTTTTTGTTTTGTTTTTGAATGTCAGAAATGTATATTTGTGAATGTTGAGATGTTATATTGGTTTCACTGGTAAAAATAAATAATTGAAATGGGTATATATTTGTTTTTTGTTAAGTTGCCTAATAATTATGCACAGTAATAGTCACCTGCACACACAGATATCCCCCTAAAATAGCTAAAACTAAAAACAAACTAAAAACTACTTCCAAAAATATTCAGCTTTGATATTAATGAGTTTTTTGGGTTCATTGAGAACATGGTTGTTGTTCAATAATAAAATTAATCCTCAAAAATACAACTTGCCTAATAATTCTGCACTCCCTGTATTAACGTCACATGTGATTCCTGTGTCTGTCTGGGGAGCGACTCACCTTGCAACAGCGCATTGCAAACGTCTGTGAATTTAGGGATAAGAATCTCCTGATACTTTTTATAATAAAGAAGGGGTAACCCATCGGGGTCCGGGCTTTTGCCTTGCGGGAAACTTTGAATTATCTGCTTTATTTCAGAAGGAGTGACCGAAGCAGTCAGGTAAGTGGCCATATCGGGTGGAACATCCGGTAGTCTGAGTGCCTCAAGGTATTTGATGGTATTCTGCTGTCTCTGATCTCTCCGTTCCTGACTTTCCCCTTGATTCAGGTTATACAAAGCTGTATAAAATTCCTGGAACGCTCTAGCTATTTCTGGCGTGTCCTTTCGTATTGTACCATCTGATCCCTGTGTTTTAGTGATGTGTGTCACACCTCTCACTTTCTTAAGAAGCGAGGTCATCATTTTGCCTCCTTTATCGCCATAGGCATAAATCTTGTGCTGAAAGTACAGCATCTGCTTAGTAGTTTTCTGTCAGTTCCGTGAGTTCCCCTTGAAAAGGTCTACTAGTCGATTGTATATTTAGTGCATCTACAGAGGCTATCTGTGCTAGTAGAGAATCAACTGCTTTTTGTTGATCTCTCTTAGCCTTGGTGCCTATGGCAATGAATACACCTCTAATGAATGCCTTGTGGGCTTTACATGTAACCGGGTGTTTAGTGTGTGCGGGAGTGTTATTCTCAAAATACGATTCCAAATGAGATCTGACCTTCTACGAGTATAGTGTATTGTTCAGAAGGGATTCATTAAGTCTCCAGCTCCAGTTTCTTCTAGGCAGGGAGTCCAAGGTGAACATAGCTGTCCACGGAGCGTGATCCGATATAGTGATGTTACCAATTTTCGCGGCACTAAAAAAAGGCAAGAGCGAGGGAGATATTAAAATATGATCTAACCGCTGGTAGGATTTATGTGGATTCGAATAGAACAAATAATCTTTCGTTGTCGGGTTGAGAGCCCTCCATACATCTATCAAATGTAGTTCCTGTAGTTTTCTATGTAATTGGCCTTTGTGCTTCTTTGCTACATGTGATCTGGAGGTAGAGGAGTCAACTGTGGGGTTCAAACTAAATTAAGGTCAGTACCTACTATTATGGACCCTTCAGCAAAAAGCTTGATGGAGTCCATGGTTTTTGTCAGCCACTTAACCGTGGCGGTATTTGGAGCATAGAGATTTACTAATGTAAACTTGCGTGCTGCTATCTCACCTTTCAGTAATAACATTCTGCCCTCTGCATCCGTCAGCTGTTGTTTCAGAACAAATGGCACAGTGTGGTGTATAGCTATAGATACGCCTTTTGATGCAGAGGAAGAATGTGTGCCATGATACCATTGTTTGTATGGGTGAGCTGGCAATTTCGGAATTTTCCCAGAGCGAAAATGTGTCTCTTGCAGAAATATTATGTGTGATTTAATCTTATGTAGTGTGAGCATTGTCTGGCTTCTCTTCCGTGGGGAATTGAGCCCCTTTACGTTAAAAGTGGTGAGCGGAATGTCGCTCGTAATAGGAATATTACGTTAGCTCGCTGAGACTACACAATCTCCGCTAGCTAGCTCAAAGAGAGAAGCGAACAAACCAGCTAGGGGAGGGTGACACGAACAAGGGTAGGAAAAGGAATGGGAAAAGGAGGAAGTAGGACCTGGATGTCCTACAGACCCTGAACCAGGTGGTTAACAACTAGAAGTGCAATATCCGGCAATGAGAAGCACGGTATTTGAACACAAACTTGTTCGGTTAGAGTGTACCTCTGTGAGAAAATTAAGGCTAACTTGACAGATTAACCAAAATTCCCTGTCAAACAAGACCACCCTACAGGGAATAAACCCTCTGTAATCAAAGATTGAAACGAATAACAATTGAACTTGAAAGACGAAGCCCTCCTGATTCTCAGCCTCTTGGAAACTGAGGTCAAGAATTCTCAGGAAGGGAGTTCGCCTATGTGGGGTCGGGTGAGAGGGTTATCAATAAAATAACGCCTTGGCGCCCACCCCGAGCATCTCCACCAAACCATATGGTGAAAAATTATAATGATCTTATTGCTCTACTTTTTTAGCAGTAGGAGAAAAGACAGACAATACAGTTGTGTTTGGAGAAAAATTAAGAAGGGGGGGGATCTATTGTCTAGAGCCCTTCACGGGTTGAGGGAGACATCAATTATAACACATATTGAACAGAAGGAGCCCCTGGAATTCGTAAAGCATGTTATCTAAAGCCCTAAGGGAAAAGAGGGGGGGGAGGGGATCTATTGTCTAGAGCCTTACTCAGGTTGAAAGAAACATCAGTTATAATGTGTATTGAGCAGGTAGAGCCCCTGATAATCGCAAAGCATATTATCGAAAGCCTTAAGGGAAAAAGGGGGGGATCTATTATCTAGAGCCCTACACAGGTTAGAAGTAACATCAATTATAACACATATTGAACAGAAGAAGCCCCTGATATTCGCAAAGCATGTTATCTAGAGCCCTAAGAGGAACTGTGTGTGTGTGGGGGGGGGGGGGAAATAGGGGATGAACTGTTCTCTTAACGATTAATACATTGGGACTGTGAGAAACATGTGACTGAGCCCCCTAGTCAAGTAGGAGGAAACATACTGCTTCAAAAAAAAAAATAACGGCTATAGTTGTTTTTTTTATGCTGTTTATTAACTTTTATAAAATATACACACCACAAAGGACTAGCTAATCGCTGTCCTGTACAGACTTAGGACTGTATTACACCAACAGATTATCTGACCAATTTCTGTCCAATGAGACCAATAGGTGGTATGTGTATAACAAAAGATCTGTGTGTAAACAGCCATCTGACCAATGATTGATCAGAAAATCTGTCAGATAATCTGTTGGTGTAATACAGCCCTAAGGTTAGCTTTTTAACGTTGACTTTGTTCCATTCTCTATCACAATGTTTAAAAGTGAATCATGAGCTTACAGCAGTTTCATCCTCTTCTGAGCAGAATTACATGATGTTTCTACCTTCCTGGAAATATAATGAATTTAGCTTATTCCACTGGTTTTCAAGTCCCTCTCACTAATCCATTATTATTAGCTGTAAGTAATGCTTAGAAAACCCAGAATCCTAATTAACAGTACTTATTTCATTAAGAATTCTGCTGAAGTGTTTAAATTTAGAAATATATGCTAGAAATAAAGACTTGCTGAATTCTGCCTGTGCTATGACGGTTAAACTCAGTTAAGAAATACCTTAAAAACAATAATAAAATACATGTATAGAATAATTGGAGTTAGAGAATGATGTGCATTCAGTTAACGTTATTTCTAACTATCAACTTGTTCTAGTGCTTAGAAAGGTTGAATTAAGCTGCAAGTGTTCAAATGTAAAAGATCAAAGTATCTTCTTTTAATCTAAACCTTTTGTTAAATTACAGTAAAAAGGATGGGAGATCAAACAAATAAAAATTACTAAATGAAGCTTTGTAGCTGTTTGTATTTTGCTGCACTCTCCATTTGAGCCACAAAATAGGTCAGCTGCATAACAGATCAATCTCCCAACAAATATTTAAAAACAAATTGAATTGCACACCCAATACCCATCACAATTAGACCAGGCACAATAACTAAATTAGCAATTCAGCAAAATAATTGGAAATGTGATTCCGCTTGTTCTACCACTCTCCCTCGAGGCTTCATCCCATCTATCGGAGGAGGGGATTGAGAAAGAAACTCGGCTTCACTAATTCTGCAACTAATTAGACACATTCTTGTAAATTAAGTTGTTTGTTGGAAAGTTGAAATTTTTTAATACTGAAGTAAAAAAGTAATTTCATTTAACCAATGTGGTTATTATTCGTTGCTAAAAGTTTTTGCATGATTTTTATGATCATATGTCAGAATGACTAGTGGTCTTCACATAACAAACCACTTAATAATCTGCATCTAATTTCTGGATAGCATAGTTTCTTAGAAAACTATATATACAGTATATGTATTCTTCCAGAATTATTGGCACCCTTTTTAGAAATCAGCTAAACATATTTAGTAAATCATGAATAAGTAATGAGCTAAGGTAGTGTCACAAGTTCTGTAAGAAAAAAAGCTGCTTCGCCACTTGTTCTGATAAAATGACAGAAACAGAGGGAAACACATAAGACCCAATTTTAGTCAGTGAGGTTCTTCGGACACCATTCGTGTCAGTCATATGATGGATACAATGCTGCCACTTGTATAATGGAACAGAAAAACAAATATAATAGTGCAAATATGAGCCTAGCCTAAGTGACTAAGTTTTTTTTCACACTTTTTGAATAAACTGAACAATTTCATTAGTAGTAGATTTTTTTAAACATAGGTGCCCAAACTATTAGGGCCAGTTTACATGGAGTATATTTGGCACTGATTTTGGTGTTTTTCTGCCCCAAAATCAGTTCCAAAAAACATCTTAAAACAGACTCCAATTAGCTTCAATGGGAAGCAGCATTTTTTTTTTAAAATACATTTAAAAAAGAAGCGTGGAAAAAAGAATCTGATAACTTTTAAATTCTTGATGTTTCATATAGTGAAAAATAAAAAGTCTAATATTATTAATCTTTTCCATTTGCAATGTAACTTAATTTGTTTAACAAAAAACTTTGGTGTCTATCTACAACAATATTTTCCTGAGCAGATACCCATCTATTGACATTATCAGCCATACACCTAATGGGATCAGAAAATGTACAGATTACCTATGCTCTAAAGATCTCAATGGGGCAATAAAGTGTAAGCGATCAAGCATTCCAACTGATTTTCTGGAAATGGGGACCAAGTGGACCTTTGCTTCTCAAGCAAATCGTAAAATGCAAAAATGTTTTCTCGAAAACCTAGAGACTCATTAGTGAGGGTAGATACTTTAGCCTTTAGTTGGACTTATCTTATTTTCACCTTCCCTCCCCAAGGTTTTGCAGAATGGTATGGATTGAAAGTCTTTTTAATCCTAGTTGGCTCCTTCTTGCCAAGAAATTGGTTTGGCCTTCTCAACAACATGATGCTAGAAGACCCCCTTATTCTCATTGTGTCTCAGGATCAAATCTGTTAGGGTCCAGTTTATCACATTTAGCATGATGGCTAATGAAGAGTCTACCCTAAAAGCCAATAGGTTCTTCAGTCCCAGACTCTAGAATGTAGTAAAAAAAAAATAATTACAGATTTTTTCAGAATTCTTTATTAACAGGGAGAAATGTAAAGTCACACCATAAAACACAATATTCAAACCAAATGATAAAGGTAGTAATACATAGATTATAAAATACAGTGTTACAACCGGTCTTCTGAATGAGGTAGAAGGCTAGCACTCCTAGTTTTCATCCACCTCAGGGAATTTTTATTGATTAATAAGTAAACATGGCCGAAAGCAAAAAAGTGAAAGCAAAACAAACCACATAGAAAAGGAGAAAATAAAAAGAGGAAAATAAAGAGGGTGGAGTATAGGCTAAGGCACATCAATTCACTGATCCAAGATAAGAGACTCTCAAATTATGCAGATTAAATGTATTCTTAGTAAGGATTGTTGAAATTCCATCCAATGAAACCAGTTTCTGTGGAATTTGTCATAGGTATCATATAGGCAGGATGTTCGATTCTCTATAAACATGATGTAATTTATTTTTTAAAACCATAGAGCAATGCAGGGACGGTCCCTCTATTTTTATAGTATAGGAATGCTTGCTTGAGCGGCCATCACTTAGGATTGCATCAGTCTTTGTCAGACCTCTAACTGTGCATATGACCTGTTGGACCTTGGGTTCTCACAGATTTCTGGGCCAACAATACAAGAAGATATGGAGTAAAGTACCATATTCCTCTAGTCATCTCTAACATATAGGGGACACTTCTGAAAACATAACTTGATGATGGGTGGGAATCTTGTACCAACATAATAACAATTTAGAGTGAAGATATTTTAAAAACGAGGATAGGACTCTGGTAGTCTGATAGTACTATAATATCTTCAGCAGGATGTTCATTTTAAAAATAGCACTGCGATTGAAGCATGTGGGTGTTCCTTTCAACCAACCACAGCAAATCCTGTTAGACCACAACTGAAAGTTTATTTTGTATATAGATTGAGGATCCACTGAAAGCTAAATGCCATGATACTTCATCCTAATAATTTTTGCCCGTAGCACCTTTTTTGGTTTCAGTTTTGCAAATCAAAGTGGCCAATAGACTTTCTTCTAGAATGTCAAACCTGCTTCCTTTGTGGGGCTTAAAGTGGTTTTGTCACTTCAGCAAGTGGCATTTAACAGGTAGAGAAAGTTAAAACAAGCCACTTACTAATGTATGTTTTCCTTTGTTGACTGGATTCATTTTTCTATCAAATTATACACTGCTTGTTTCCATGGTTATGACCACCCTACAATCCATAAGTGGTGCTCGTGCTCGCACACTATATGAAAAAATGCCGATACCTGTGGTGACTGGGACCATGGGAGCTCACATAGGCTGTTGCTTTGCAGGATGGTCGTAAGCATGGAAATTAGATGTGTAAAATATGATGGAAAAAGGAATCTAGCCAGCAAATATGGATAATAAAAATACAGTAGTAAGTGCCTTGTATTAAATTTACCTACATGATAAATGCTATTTGCTGAAGTGACACAACCCCTTTTAATACAGTTCTAACAGGTCTTTTAAGGGCTCCCTTTGAGCATTTGGCTAAGGCAGATATTAGGACACTGCCCTGAAGGACAGCTTTTATGGTCGCCATTAGCTCTGCCGGAAAAGTGAGCAAAATTCTGGCTCTCTACATTTGGAAATGTTGCCTAAGAATTATCGATGAAAGAGTTATAATTAAAGTGTAACTAACCTTTCAAAAAACTCTGCATTAATCGGTAGTTCAATGTGTGTACATGAGTGGCCACTTTATAACGTGAGTCTACAATTTTTAGCAGTTTTCCTCTGTGCATAAAGAATGTCTAGTTTGTGGCTCTCCCAGAGATTTTGGGTGGGGACTACCTGCCACCCACTGCACACAGCAACCAGCCCCAGGATCATGGAGGACATTAAAAAGAAGTACTGAGTTTATTATTGTAATAAAAGGACTTGTACTAAGATATAAACTTCCTATTCAGCTCTTTGTGCCTATCTCTTCTCTCTCACTCCTGCTGCTGCTGCTCACTCCCCCCTCCTCTCTCCATAGACTTGTATTGACATGTGTAATATGATACTTCAGCAAAGCTGGCCCCATCCTTGACAGTTTTCAAGCATATTTTAAATTGAAAAGTGATTAGCAAAGGGGAGGGGGGGGGGGTTAAACAGCTGATAACATGAGAACTAAACATTTCTAACTGTTTAGACATATTTAAAACTTTCTTGTGGTACTATTGATTTATGCAAAGTAGTTAGAAATAGAGATGGCCTTGCAGTTCGCCCGGCGCAAATCATTGAGCAGGCACCCTGGGACAATGCACCAGGGGGTCCTGTGACCCTTCCCCCATGTCGGCGATCACAGCAGTTTTCTGCGTTTCCGGGTTATTCGGATCTCTGGGGACCCGATAACCCGGAACAGGATGGTGATCGGTGGTGTGATAATACACCACCAATCACCATCCTGCAATCCTGAGACATCACCTCTCAGGATCGTCTCTCGCTGGGCGGGCAGGCAGTTCAAATTACAGCAGCGCTCCTCTCTTCCTCCTTTTGAGTCCGGGAGCCAAGGAGAGAGCTGCACATCGATCTCCAGAGCCAGCACCCCCATCTGTGCAGGGATCATCAGCCAGCACCCCCATCTGTGCCCCAGCACCCCCAGCACCACCAAGGTATTTAGGGAAAGGTTAGGTTAGGCAGGGATATTCAGGGAAAGTTAGTGAGAAAAACAAAACAAAACAGTTTTTGTTGCATCACCCTAAATCGGGTGCCTGGGGTCCACAGCACAGCTGTGTAGCCCTAGACCCCCCAGGGGTGCTGCAGCTTGCCCCCCTACCCCCCCCCCCACAACATTTTTTAGGGCACAAGCAGTTTATGTTATTTTCCTCTGCGTATGCTGACTGTGGCCAGCACTCTTATCGTCCTGCCACTGTTAGCGCATCGCACACCCCACCGCTGATCAACTTCTGTTAGGTTTAGGGTAAGTTCGTAAATACCCGTGCCCCCAAACACACGCACACCAAATAAAGTTTAACATGCACACACACGCACACACACACTCCCCTATGGCCCGCCGGATGTTCTCGGCCGAGGAGGCATACGCCCAGCTTGTCTCCGAGTCCGAGAGCCCCAGTGATGACCCCACTTTCCTTTTGTCATCTGCGTCCTCCTCATCATCTAGAAATGATGATGAGCCCCCAAGGCGGCGGAGACGCCACCAGGCGGAGCAAGGGGACCGCCATGCTAGGGACCCTGTGGCCCACACTAGTACGAGCAGCTCTGGGGCTCGTACTAGTTTTCCGGCCCACCAGTTAAGTCAACCTGAGCGCCCTGCCGGTGAACTTGTCTGGTGTACCCCAGAGCATTTTGAGCCCGCGATTCCTGATTTTGTAGGCCAACCAGGAATCCAGATTTCCACAGTGGGCTTCACTGAATATGACTATTTTAGTCTTTTTTTCAGTGACCACTTTGTAAATCTGATGGTGGAGCAAACAAACCTGTACACCCAACAGTTCGTTGCTCAACACCCGGGCTCCATTTTGGCTAGGGCCGGTGGCTGGACTCCGGTCAGTGCAGCCGAGATGAGGACGTTTTGGGGCCTCGTGCTGCACATGGGCCTAGTCAAAAAACCTAGTGTCAGGCATTACTGGAGTAGGGACGTCGCTCCCGGTTTGAGGCCATCCAGAAATGCCTGCATTATGCAGATAATGCAGCATGTCCCCCCCAAGGTGATCCTGCTTATGACCGTCTGTACAAAATCAGGCCGGTCATCGATCACTTTGGGGCCAAATTTGTACAGGCCTATGTACCTGAAATGGAGGTCGCGGTTGATGAGTCTCTCCTTGCTTTCAAGGGGAGACTCCTTTTCCGCCAGTATGTTCCTTCTAAGCGGGCGAGGTATGGCGTGAAACTGTACAAACTTTGTAAGAGTACCTCAGGGTACACTTACAAGTTTCGTGTGTACGAGGGGCGAGATTCCCGTATTCAGCCCCCAGAATGCCCCCCCCCCACTCTGGGTGTTAGCGGGAAACCTATGTGGGACCTTATGCACTCACTGCTAGATAAGGGTTACCACCGGTACGTGGATAACTTTAATACTAGTGTCCCCTTGTTCCAGTCCCTTGCCGCCAGATCCACGTCCGCTTGTGGGACCGTGCGTAAAAATCAACGCGGCCTCCCTACCCACCCCCTCCAGGTACCTATCCCCAGGCGTGAGACCCGTGCCCTTACCAGTGGAAACCTGTTGCTGGTCAGATATAAGGACAAGAGGGATGTCCTTGTACTGTCCACAATTCACGGTAACGGCATCACCCCTGTCCCTGTGTGAGGTACCGCGGCAACGGTCCTCAAGCTCGATTGTATCGTCAACTACAATCAGTATATGGGAGGAGTTGATCTCTCTGATCAAGTCCCCAAGCCATATAATGCCATGCGCAAAACCCGGGCATGGTAAAAAAAAGTTACGGTCTACTTGGTGCAGGTTGCCTTGTACAACTCTTTTGTGCTGTCCCGGAGCGCTAGCAACACAGGGAAATTCCTTCAGTTCTATGAGGCAGTCCTCAAGGACCTGATCTTTTCTGACCGGGAAAGAGCAGGCCGGAATACCTCGGGAACTGGAGGCGCCCGGATCGTCCCTGGCCAACACTTTCCAGGTGTGGTCCCCCATACTGGAAAGAAGGGACGGACCCATAAAAGGTGCAGAGTGTGTCACAGGAGGGTGATACGGAAGGACACCACTACTCAGTGTGACACGTGCCCCGATCATCTGGGCCTCTGCATTATTGGTTCCTTCAGGGAGTACCACACTTCCATGGAGTACTAAATTTATATTCCCCTTCCCCAATTTAACCACTGACAATCGGATAAAAAAACTATGGTTCTCATATTTGAGACACTAAAACAATTATTTTTATTTTTTTTAGTTAGTAAAACTAAAATAAATTAAAAAAAGTAGACATATTAGATATCTCCGCGTATCTGCTCTGTAAAAATACCTCATGATCTAACCCCTCAGATGAACATGGTCAAAAAAAAATAATATAAAAACGGTGCAAAAAAGGGTATTTTTTGTCACCTTACATCACAAAAAGTGTAATAGCAAGCAATCAAAAAGTCATATGCCCCCCAAAATAGTGCCAATAAAACCTCTCATCCCGCAAAAAATGAGCCCCTACCTAAGATAATCGGCTAAAAACAAAAAAAAACTCACTCTTAGACTATGGAGATACAAATTTTATTTATTTTTTTTGTTTATAAAAAGATAATATAGTGTAAAACATAAATAAAAAAAGTAGACATATTAGGTATTTCCGCGTTCGTAAGAATCTGCTCTATAAAAATACCCCATGACCTAACCCCTCAGATGAACACGGTCAAAAAAAACCAGTGCCAAAACAGCAATTTTTTGTCAAATTTTCCATCTTAATCCGTTTTTTTCCAGTAACAAAGCAAAGGTTAACAGCCAAACAAAACTTTATATTTATTACCCTGATTCTGCAGTTTACAGAAACACCCCATATGTGGTTGTAAACTGCTGTATGACCAAACGGCAGGGCGCAGAAGGAAAGGAACGCCGTATGGTTTCTGGAAGGCAGATTTTGATGGCCTTTTTTTTTTGGCACCATGTCCCATTTGAAGCCCCCCTGATGCACCCCTAGAGTAGAAACTCCATAAAAGGGACCCCATATAAGAAACTACACCCCTCAAGGTTTTCAAAACTGATTTTACAAACTTTGTTAACCCTTTAGGTGTTCCACAAGAATTAATGGAAAATAGAGATACAATTTAAAAAATTTCCCTTCTTTGGCAGATTTTCCATTTTAATATTTTGTTTTACAAACTTTATTAACTCTTTAGGTGTTCCTCAACAGTTTATAGCAAATGGAGATTAAATTTTAGAATTTCTATTTTTGGTAACCTTGCCTCACAAAAATGTTAAATAGATGAACTAAAAATCATATGTACTCTAAAAATAGTCCCAACAAAACTGCCACCTTATCCTGTAGTTTCCAAAATGGGGTCACTTTTATGGAGTTTCTACTCTAGGGGTGCATCAGGGGGGCTTCAAATGGGACATGGTGTAAATAAACCAGTCCAGCAAAATCTGTCTTCCAAAAACAACACAGCGCACCTTTCCCTCTACGCCCTACCGTGTGCCCGTACAGTAGTTTACGGCCACATATGGGGAGTTTCTGCAAACTACAGAATTGGGGCAATAAATGTGGCATTTTGTTTGGCTGTTAACCCTTGCTTTGTTACTGGAAAAAAATGGATAAAAATGGAAAATTTGCCAAAAAATTAAAATTCTCAAATTTGATCTCCATTTGCCATTAACTCTTGTGGAACATCTAAAGGGTTAACAACGTTTGTAAAATCAGTTTTAAATACCTTGAGGGGTGTAGTTTTCAGAATGGGGTCATTTTTGGGTGGTTTCTGTGACGGACTGCGACCGCCGCAGCCACAATACGTCACAAAACCGTCACAGCGCCCCTAGTGGTCAATCCGCAAACAGGCCTCCCAGCCACTTTCAGCACACCGACAGTCTAACTTGAGTCCGTACAGTCGATAGGCTGAAAGCGCAGGGATTGGACCGCCGATTGACCGCAAGTAAGCGTGTGAGCGACCGGACCGGAACCACACACAGGGTAGTTTAACTGCCACCACCTTGCAATTTATGGGAGCAAGGAACCAACTATCTGGATAACAGAACCGAGTAGCTTTCTCTTCGGAGAGGCTAGGGTAAGTTTTTGCAGTGTTTGAAAACAGGCATATGGCTAGAGAAATAACTTGGAGGTCATTTATTATATATATATACCGTTATATATATATATATATATATATATACAATACAAATTATCAATATGTACAGTAATTATTAAAACAATAATCAAGGAAAATATAGTCCAATAAACAAAAAGGGAGAAAAGAAAGAAAATACTTATTTTCCGCAGAAAAGATGTCTGTTCGTGAAATAGTCCGTTGCAGGGATAAAGTCCAAGAAACCTTTGTCCAGTGTAATAATCCGAATATGCCTACAGCCCACGGGTTCTCTGGCTGAGACCCTCTCCAGGTGTTGTTAAAAGTGGAGAACTTCTTTATCAGAATCTAGGTCTTTGTTATAAGGGTCCCAGAATCAAGGTGGGGAATTGAGAGTCCGCCTGCTGGGGCCGGCTGTATTTCTGAGATGAATGCCAGTTCTGAAATATGGTATGTGCCATATCTCGGGATGTCTCCGCTGTACATAATTAGCAAGCACAGATTCAAATATGACTATTATAACTGGTTCTATGATGGGGTAACACCATAACTTTACCTGGGCATCTCCTAGAGTGATGTTTGTCATATGTAAATGTCCAGTGAATTCTGAGTGACACGATGACGTAATTTTTACGTCCGTAAGATGCATGGTTTCTCTTAAAAGGGTAAAAATCATATCTCAGATTCATGTTTCAATCTGGGAACCTTGGCGCCGGCCTGTCTGACTCAAGCTATGTTACAAGCCCCTTATGGCAGCGACACCAAATGGCTCCCCCCAGGTGTAGTCTTCACACCTAGCTGTGATATCTCTGCAGAAAGGGAAGGTCTTTTGTGTAGGGCCAACCTAAGGGAACCAGCTGTAATTGCGTTATCTGCTGGGCATCTATTGACTGACTTGAACAAAAGTACCCTTTTGTTCTCTGGGTACACAGAAGGAGACGCTCTGAGTAATCAGATTGTAGGTTCTGGGGCCTGTAGCTTCAGGCCCTATGGAAATAAATACTGTTTAATAGACCCATTGATCAATAAGGGATAGGGATATTGATAATATTGGGAGGACGGTTCAGTATTCTCGCGGATCATCCGTGACAGTTTCTATTATGTAAGCCTCACAAAGTGACTTAAGACCTGAACTGGTCCCTAAAAATTGGGTTTTTGAAAATTTCTGAAAAATTTCAAGATTTGCTTCTAAACTTCTAATCCTTGTAACGTCCCCAAAAACTAAAATGTCATTCCAAAAATGAACCAAACATGAAGTAGACATATGGGGAATGTAAAGTAATAACTATTTTTGTAGGTATTACTATGCATTATAGAAGTAGAGAAATTGAAACTTGGAAATTTGCAAGTTTTTTCAAAATTTTGTTAAATTTGGCATTTTTTTATAAATAAAAATTGATTTTTTTTTTACTTTATTTTACCAGTGTCAGGAAGTACAATATGTGACGAAAAAACAATCTCAGAATGGCCGGGATAAGTCAAAGCATTTTAAAGTTATCACCACATAAAGTGACACTGGTCAGATTTGCAAAAAATGGCCTGGTCCTTTACCCCTTTAAGGACTTATGACGTACTGGTATGGCATGTTTCCCGAGTCCTTAAAGACCCATAACGTACCGGTATGTCATGTGTATTTCCGATCACTGCCGCCGGCGGGCGGTGATCGGAACCCGGTGCCTGCTCAAATCATTGAGCAGGCAACTTGGCTAAATGCGCGGGGGGGTCAATTCAGACCTGCAGTTTGCGGCTTTTACCTGCGGTTGCGGCGGGTGGGGCCATCGGGTCCCCATGCGGCAGTAGGGGGGACCCGAGCCTGCGGCGGTAGGGGTGATGAGCCTGTGAGATCTAGCCCCCTGGATCTCACAGGCCGGAAGCTGTATGAGTAATACACACAGTTTTACTCATACAGCCAATGCATTCCAATACAGAAGTATTGGAATGCATTGTAAAGGATTAGACCCCCAAAAGTTCAAGTCCCAAAGTAGGACAAAAGATAAAGTGAAAAAAGAAAGTTTTCCCCCCAAAAATTTTAAAGTTTCAAGTAAAAATAAACAAAAACGTCATTTTCCCCAAATAAAGTTTAAAAAAGTTGGTATAAAATAGGGGGGGGGGAAAGTATACATATTAGGTATCGCCGCGTCCATATCGACTGGCTCTATAAACATATAACATGACCTAACCCCTCAGATGAACACCGTAAAAAATCTAAACTTTGCTAAATAAACAATTTTTTTGTCACCTTACATCACAAAAAGTACAACAGCAAGCGATCAAAAGGCGTTTGCCCACCAAAATAGTACCAATCTAACCGTCACCTCATCCCGCAAAAAATGAGCCCCTACCTGAGACAATCACCTAAAAAATAAAAAAAACTATGGCTCAGAATATGGAGACACTAAAACATCATTTTCTTTTGTTTTAAAAAAGCAGTTATTGTGTAAAACTTACATAAATAAAAAAAAGTATACATATTTGGTATGGCCGCGTTCGTATCGACTGTCTCTATAAAAATATCACATGACCTAACCCCTCAGATGAACACCGTAAAAAATAAAAAATTAAAAACTGTGCTAAATAAACCATTTTCTGTCACCTTACATCACAAAAAGTGTAATAGCAAGCGATCAAAAAGTCATATGCACCCCAAAATAGTGCCAATCAAACCGTAATCTCATCCCGCAAAAAATGAGACCCTACCTAAGATAATCGCCCAAAAACTGAAAAAACTATGGCTCTCAGAATATGGAGACACTATAACATGATTTCTTTTTTGTTTCAAAAATGATATTATTGTGTAAAACTTACATAAATAAAAAGAAAAGTATACATATTAGGTATCGCCGCATCTGTGACAACCTGGTCTATAAAAATATCACATGATCTAACCTGTCAGATGAATGTTGTAAATAACAAAAAATAAAAACTGTGCCAAAACAGCTATTTCTTGTTATCTTGCCTCACAAAAAGTGTAATATAGAGCAACCAAAAATCATATGTACCCTAAACTAGTACCAACAATACTTCCACCCTATCCAGTAGTTTCTAAAATGGGGCCACTTTTTTGGGAGTTTGTACTCTAGGAGTGCATCAGGGGGGCTTCAAATGGGACATGGAGTCAATAAAAACAGTCCAGCAAAATCTGCCTTCCAAAAACCGTATGGCATTCCTTTCCTTCTGCGCCCTGCCGTGTGCCCATACAGCGGTTTACAACCACATATGGGGTGTTTCTGTAAACTACAGAATCAGGGCCATAAATATTGAGTTTGGTTTGGCTGTTAACCCTTGCTTTGTAACTGGAAAAAATTATTAAATTGGAAAATCTGCCAAAAATTTGAAATTTTGAAATTGTATCTCTATTTTCCATTAATTCTTGTGGAACACCTAAAGCGTTAACGACGTTTGTAAAATCAGTTTTGAATACCTTGAGGGGTGTAGTTTCTTAGATGGGGTCACTTTTATGGAGTTTCTACTCTAGGGGTGCATCAAGGGGGCTTCAAATGGGACATGGTGTAAAAAAAAACAGTCCAGCAAAACCTGCCTTACAAAAACCATATGGCATTCCTTTCCTTCTGCCCCCTGCCATGTGCCCGTACAGCAGTTTACGACCACATATGGGGTGTTTCTGTAAACTACAGAATCAGAGCCATACATATTGAGTTTAGTTTGGCTGTTAACCCTTGCTTTGTAACTAGAAAAAAATTATTAAAATGGAAAATCTGCCAAAAAAGGGAATTTTGAAATTGTATCTCTATTTTCCATTAATTCTTGTGGAACACCTAAAGGGTTAACAAAGTTTGTAAAATCAGTTTTGAATACCTTGAGGGATGTATTTTAAAGAATGGGGTCATCTTTGGGTGGTTTCTATTATGTAAGCCTCGCAAAGTGACTTCAAACCTGAACTGGACCAAGATTTGCTTCTAAACTTCTAAGCCTTGTAACATCCCCAAAAAATAAAATATAATTCCCAAAATGATCCAAACATGAAGTAGACATATGGGGAATTTAAAGTAATAACTATTTTTTGAGGTATTACTATGTATTATAGAAGTAGAGAAATTGAAACTTGGAAATTTGTAATTTTTTTCATATTTTTGGTTAATTTTGGTATTTTTTTATAAATAAAAATAAAAATTTCTGACTTCATTTTACCAGTGTCATGAAGTACAATATGTGACGAAAAAACAATCTCAGAACGGCCTGGATAAGTCAAAGCGTTTTAAAGTTATCACCACTTAAAGTGACACTGGTCAGATTTGCAAAAAATGGCCGGGTCTTTAAGGTGAAATAGGGCTGAGTCCTTAAGGGGTTAAGGTGAAAATGAGCCCGGTCCCTAGGGGGTTAAGGACTGGTATAGGTGTGTTATCAAAAGGTATGACTTACTGAGGTGTGTAATATACCTATGATATACTTTCTAACATAGAAATAATTCCTTGTTGGAAGCTTGGTTCTTCATTTGAGTCAGCAATGACATATCCACCTTCCCTATTGCTGCCATGTACAGTAAAAGTACACCACCAGCACAGAAAGGGGTAGTAAAATGGCCACAGAGCTTCATCAGCTCTGCAGTTTCCTCTGACCTCCGTAGAGGTATCTTTTTTGTGCTACTGCATCTTGATAACGGCAACCTTGTTTGCAAAATGGTTGCTCAATTGTTCATAACCTTGCAGTTGCCATTCTTTATTGGTTTACCTATGGATCCAACAAAGTTTCTACTTTTCCAATTGGGAATATAATCATGCGCAATGCCAAAAACATACCTGTTGTCAGTGCATATGTTAGTGACCCATTCTTCTGCCATCATGCACTCTGCACATGCCTTCAACTCCAGCTTCTGTGCATACATCACAGGGGGCAGTGGTTTTTGGAGTAGTTTTTCACATAAGGTAGTAACTGTGAATCCTGACTGTGGTTAGGTAAGGAAAATTAGGTACTGTATGTCTGTCACATTGTCTAATTCTTTGTTTTGAACTAATGAAACTAGAAACTAATCATGCACATTATCTGGGTCAGTAAATGGGAAAAATGCTTGTGGTTCATCTGCCTCATATTTTGCCTCTTCCCTTGCCTGGTCATACCTGCCTTCCTTACCCTCTTCCTGTTCTGCCCATTCTTCACTCCCCTATTCTGGACCCAGTGGAAGTAATGTAGTTGGGTTCAAAGCTGTGTGCCGTTTGATAGAGTTGGAGGGGTGAGAAGGACTACCTCATATTTAGTGAGTTTTGTAGCAGATAGATGTTTAATGCAAGCCTGGGAGAGTACCTACTGTACAGAGTGGGGGACTTGAATGGTGAGGATATCTGATATCTTGTCCTTGAGTAGGGCTGCTGACCTAATGCACAACAGGGGCCCTCTTTTTACCAAGTCAAATTTGCTGAGTAATAGCTGTAACGGATCACCTGGCACCCCGACTGAGTACCTCCGTTGACGGATGCTCCTAGAGTTTCCTGAGGTTTCCAAGCACTCTGGCAGACACCACAATCACCGAACTGAAGAAGCCTATAAATCCTTTTCAAGCATATGACTGCTGTAGGCAGTTGAATAGCAAACCATACGAATAGGTTTACACTCCTAGCAGTCAAACTGGGACAGCATGCAATCAATCCTCCCCCAAGAATGAGATGACACTTCACCTTGAGGGTTAAAACATGAACTCCTGTCCTGGGGCATACAGCCTCTTTTATTCACAATCCACAAACATAGTACTGCCCACAGGGTTTTGAAATACAACCAATCAATCCGTACAATAAACACAGACACTCCCACACAAAATCCTCCCCTCTGCCGGTGATGATTACTGAACACAATGGCGAATATAATTATCAAAGGCAGAGAAATACAGTTTTATAAAACATATCTCAGGAACCCCAAAACATGCAATAACCCCATAACCAATATATATATATATATATATATATATATACAAGTTATACAGAAAATAGTCACTAATAAATGTGTCCCCTGTTTGGTAGTTTCAAACTACTGAATGATGTCTCTGTGCACCAAATACAGGCAAGATAGCACCGTGTTGAAAAGTCAGAACAGTGTCTGTGAGTTAAAATGGCCGCTATCTATTGTTCTCACCATGTGCTTGATCCATTGTTCTCACCATGGGAATAGTAAAATCCAAGCAAGTAAGGCAAATGATGCAATCCAGGGACAGAGGGCTCAGTCCCAAGTGCCTTAAGACCCAATAACTTAAGGGACCATAATCCCAGGGCAAGAGGCGGGCAGCCAGGCCTCTCCAATGCCCAGTGGCGAGGCGGGTTCCGCCACAATAGCCAAGAGGTTTTTTGCTTGGAGCTGTGTAGCTGGATTAAAACGTTCTGTGCATGCCCCTAGACTTCATTGCAGAAGAGGTTAAAGGGCTTAGAATAGTCAGGAATCTCTAAGGCCTCATGCACACGCCCGTGTTCCACTGCCGAGAGCGGTCCGTGGTAACCCGGCCGGGATTCCTTCTGACAGCAGGAGCGCACGGCGTCATTGGTTGCTATGATGCCGTGCGCTTCATGCCGCCGCTGCTGTACAGTGATACACTCGTATAGATTATACATCACTGTACAGCAGCGGCGGCATGAAGCGCACAGCGTCATAGCAACCAATGACGTCGTGCGCTCCTGCTGTCAGAAGGAATCCCGGCCGGGTTACCACGGACCGCTCTCGGCCGCGGAACACGGCCGTGTGTATGAGGCCTAAGACTGAGGCTGAGAGAGTTGCTGCCTTCAGTTTGTGAAAGTTATTTTTCAGTTAGGGTGAAAGACTAACCCATCATATAGGGCAGTGATGGCGAACCTTTTAGAGACCGAGTGCCCAAACTGCAACCCAAAACCCACTTATTTATCGCAAAGTAATTCACCATGAATACTACAGTCCAGTATAGTGTATCTTCTATGTACTTTATCATTTAGCTATAATGCCCTGCCTACATTCAGTGCGCTGCCTGCGCTGTTCGTAGTGCGCCCTGCGCTGATGAATGGCAGGAAAAGTCTATGGCATATTGGTACACCACAGACTTATTCCAGGATGTGGGTGCCAACAGGGAGGGCTCTGAGTGCCACCTCTGTCACCCGTGCCATAGGTTCGCCACCACTGATATAGGGGTTGTAGGAGTGATGAGACACCCAGTATCCATTTATGACAGAACTCCTCGGACTTGATGTTTGATGCTATTTTAGTCTTTATTCTGGTATTCCATGTCTTGAAATCACAACAAAAGGGCTCCTTTCATTCACTCTCCTTTCACATGCATAACCTATTGATGACAAAGATGTGACATTACAAACAAAATGTATACAGAGAAAGGAACCTTGAAAAGTTCTCAGTGATTCGCGATTTCCCACCTAGACTAAAAAGAGAACTCATCTAGAGGGGGGGGGGGGGGGGGGAATCCGACAAAGGCTTACCCGCCACAGTTTTTATGTCTATCCTTTCCTTTACACTCTTGCTTTAGTCAAAGCAGGATAATGGGGATAACGGACGAGCCCCCACTTAATGTTAGAGTAGCTTCCTCTAATAAAAATGAAGTTGGTGTACAGTAGGGTCCAGGTTTCTCCTTTCTCAGTGTTTATTTATACATGAAGAAAACACAAAGCCAATCAAGTCGTTATGGTACAGGACACTGATCCAATTAGGGTACTTTTACACTAGCGGCAGGGGACTCTAGCAGGCTGTTTCGGTGGGTGAACATCCTGTTGGATCCGTCCTGCCGCTAGTTCACGTGTGCCCCCAGACTGCCGCTCCGTCCCCATTGACTATAATGGGGGCTGGGGCAGAGCTAAGGTGGCAGCACTGCAGCGCACACCGAGAGGCAGCCGGGTTAAAATTACTGCATGCAGTACTTTTGGTCCAGCCGCCTCTCGGCGTGCGCTGTCGCGAAGTCCCCTGCCTCTAGTGTGAAACTAGCCTAAATCAGAGAAACAATGCATGATGGCCTCATGTCAGGACAGTACAAGATATACTGGTAAGTGTGTGGACAGGGTCTGCCAGCCCTCAGCCCAAGGCAATCTTAAACAGTATTGCAACCCACCTCCCCCTTCCCATATCCTGCATTTTGAATGTTAAGAGGTTTAGAAAAGTGTATTTAGTGAAAGGTAGAGTTTTTTTTTATTAACAGGACCAAGGTAGATTATGTTAGTGGTAAGGCGATTTAACATCTATATACTTGACACAGAAGAAGAATCCTATTTGGGAATCCACATTCTCAAAGGACAGGAACCCTGCTAGCGCATTGTTAAGAGCAGGGGCATTGCTAGGTTTAAACATTCAGGGGCTAGGCTCCTGATGTTTTATCCCAGGCCCCGAATGTACTGCTTGCCAGATAGATCCAACTGTACCATCCTCAGGACGGCAATACAATTAAATCTAATGCCTTGCAAGAGCTGAAGGACCTGTGATGACATCACAGTCCATGTGATCAGTTCTAAATGCAGTAGCTGAAAAGGACCTGCGATGATGTCACCATCATGTGACCAGTGCAGGAGAGAGTGGCTCAGCAGTGAAAAGAAGTCCTGGGAAGAAACTGTGGTGAGGCCTGCTACATGAAGAGAGGTAAGTGAAGGGGTAGATTACTCAGTGTGAGAGGCAGAGCAATGTTGGGAGTTGTAGTTATTTAACTGGGACTGTATGTTAGGGCTGAAGTTATTTACATGGGACAGTGGGGTGGAGTGATGTTATTTACATGGGACTGAATATTGAGGGGTGATGTTATTTACATGGGACTGTATGTTAACCACTTAAGGACCACAGGTTTATACCCCCCTAAAGACCAGGCCCTTTTTTACAAATCGGCACTACACTACTTTCACCGTTTATTGCTCGGTCATGCAACTTACCACCCAAATGAATTTTACCTCCTTTTCTTCTCACTAATAGAGCTTTCATTTGGTGGTATTTCATTGCTGCTGACATTTTTACTTTTTCTGTTATTAATCGAAATTTAACGATTTTTTTGCAAAAAAATGACATTTTTCACTTTCAGTTGTAAAATTTTGCAAAAAAAACGAGATCCATATAGAAATTTTGCTCTAAATTTATAGTTCAACATGTCTTTGATAAAAAAAAAATGTTTGGGTAAAAAAAAATGGTTTGGGTAAAAGTTATAGCGTTTACAAACTATGGTACAAAAATGTGAATTTCCGCTTTTTGAAGCAGCTCTGACTTTCTGAGCACCTGTCATGTTTCCTGAGGTTCTACAATGGCCAGACAGTACAAACACCCCACAAATGACCCCATTTTGGAAAGTACACACCCTAAGGTATTCGCTGATGGGCATAGTGAGTTCATAGAACTTTTTATTTTTTGTCACAAGTTAGCGGAAAATGATGATTTTTTTTTTTTTTTTTTTTTCTTACAAAGTCTCATATTCCACTAACTTGTGACAAAAAATAAAAACTTCTATGAACTCACTATGCCCATCACGAAATACCTTGGGGTCTCTTCTTTCCAAAATGGGGTCACTTGTGGGGTAGTTATACTGCCCTGGCATTCTAGGGGCCCAAATGTGTGGTAAGGAGTTTGAAATCAAATTCTGTAAAAAATGACCAGTGAAATCCGAAAGGTGCTCTTTGGAATGTGGGCCCCTTTGCCCACCTAGGCTGCAAAAAAGTGTCACACATCTGGTATCTCCGTACTCAGGAGAAGTTGAGGAATGTGTTTTGGGGTGTCATTTTACATATACCCATGCTGGGTGAGATAAATATCTTGGTCAAATGCCAACTTTGTATAAAAAAATGGGAAAAGTTGTCTTTTGCCAAGATATTTCTCTCACCCAGCAGGGGTATATGTAAAATGACACCCCAAAACACATTCCCCACCTTCTCCTGAGTACGGGGATACCAGATGTGTGACACTTTTTTGCAGCCTAGGTGGGCAAAGGGGCCCATATTCCAAAGAGCACCTTTCGGATTTCACAGGTCATTTTTTACAGAATTTGATTTCAAACTCCTTACCACACATTTGGGCCCCTAGAATGCCAGGGCAGTATAACTACCCCACAAGTGACCCCATTTTGGAAAGAAGAGACCCCAAGGTATTCGCTGATGGGCATAGTGAGTTCATGGAAGTTTTTATTTTTTGTCACAAGTTAGTGGAATATGAGACTTTGTATGAAAAAAAAATCAAAAAAAAAAAATCAGCATTTTCCACTAACTTGTGACAAAAAATAAAAAATTCTAGGAACTTGCCATGCCCCTCACGGAATACCTTGGGGTGTCTTCTTTCCAAAATGGGGTCACTTGTGGGGTAGTTATACTGCCCTGGCATTTTCCAGGGGCCCTAATGTGTGGTAAGTAGGTAAATGACCTGTGAAATCCTAAAGGTGCTCTTTGGAATATGGGCCCCTTTGCCCACCTAGGCTGCAAAAAAGTGTCACACATGTGGTATCGCCGTATTCAGGAGAAGTTGGGGAATGTGTTTTGGGGTGTCATTTTACATATACCCTTGCTGGGTGAGAGAAATATCTTGGCAAAAGACAACTTTTCCCATTTTTTTATACAAAGTTGGCATTTGACCAAGATATTTCTCTCACCCAGCATGGGTATATGTAAAATGACACCCCAAAACACATTCCCCAACTTCTCCTGAGTACGGCGATACCAGATGTGTGACACTTTTTTGCAGCCTAGATGCGCAAAGGTGCCCAAATTCCTTTTAGGAGGGCATTTTTAGACATTTGGATACCAGACTTCTTCTCACGCTTTGGGGCCCCTAGAATGCCAGGGCAGTATAAATACCCCACATGTGACCCCATTTTGGAAAGAAGACACCCCAAGGTATTCAATGAGGGGCATGGCGAGTTCATAGAAATTTATTTTTTTTGGCACAAGTTAGCGGAAATTGATATTTTTAATTTTTTTCTCACAAAGTCTCCCGTTCCGCTAACTTGGGACAAAAATTTCAATCTTTCATGGACTCAATATGCCCCTCACGGAATACCTGGGGGTGTCTTCTTTCCGAAATGGGGTCACATGTGGGGTATTTATACTGCCCTGGCATTCTAGGGGCCCTAAAGCGTGAGAAGAAGTCAGGAATATAAATGTCTAAAAATTTTTACGCATTTGGTTTCCGTGAGGGGTATGGTGAGTTCATGTGAGATTTTATTTTTTGACACAAGTTAGTGGAATATGAGACTTTGTAAGAAAAAAATAATAATAATTCCGCTAACTTGGGCCAAAAAAATGTCTGAATGGAGCCTTACAGAGGGGTGATCAATGACAGGGGGGTGATCAATGACAGGGGGGTTGATCAATGACAGAGGGGGTGATCAATGACAGGGGGCTGATCAGGGAGTCTATATGGGGTGATAACCACAGTCATTGATCATGCCCGTGTAAGGCTTCATTCAGACGTCCGTATGCGTTTTGCGGATCCGATCCATCTATCAGTGCATCCGTAAAAATCATGCGGACATCTGAATGGAGCTTTACAGGGGGGTAATCAATGACAGGGGGGTGATCAGGGAGTCTATATGGGGTGATCACCACAGTCAATGATCATGCCCCTGTAAGGCTTCATTCAGACGTCCGGATGCGTTTTGCGGATCCGATCCATCTATCAGTGGATCCGTAAAAATCATGCGGACATCTGAATGGAGCTTTACAGGGGGGTGATCAATGACAGGGGTGTAATCAATGACAGGGGGGTGATCAGGGAGTCTATATGGGGTGATCACCACAGTCATTCATCACGCCCCTGTAAGGCTTCATTCAGACGTCCGGATGCGTTTTGCGGATCCGATCCATCTATCAGTGGATCCGTAAAAATCATGCGGACATCTGAATGGAGCTTTACAGGGGGGTGATCAATGACAGGGGTGTAATCAATGACAGGGGGGTGATCAGGGAGTCTATATGGGGTGATAACCACAGTCATTGATCACGCCCCTGTAAGGCTTCATTCAGACGTCCGGATGCGTTTTGCGGATCCGATCCATCTATCAGTGTATCCGTAAAAATCATGCGGACATCTGAATGGAGCTTTACAGGGGGGTAATCAATGACAGGGGGGTGATCACCACAGTCATTGATCATGCCCCTGTAAGGCTTCATTCAGACGTCCGGATGCGTTTTGCGGATTCGATCCATCTATCAGTGCATCCGTAAAAATCATGCGGACATCTGAATGGAGCTTTACAGGGGGGTGATCAGGGAGTCTATATGGGGTGATCACCACAGTCATTGATCATGCCCCTGTAAGGCTTCATTCAGACGTCCGGATGCGTTTTGCGGATCCGATCCATCTATCAGTGGATCCGTAAAAATCACGCGGACGTCTGAATGGAGCTTTACAGGGGGGTAATCAATGACAGGGGGGTAATCAATGACAGGGGGGTGATCAGGGAGTCTATATGGGGTGATCACCACAGTCATTGATCACGCCCCTGTAAGGCTTCATTCAGACGTCCGGATGCGTTTTGCGGATCCGATCCATCTATCAGTGGATCCGTAAAAATCATGCGGACGTCTGAATGGAGCTTTACAGGGGGGTAATCAATGACAGGGGGGTAATCAATGGCAGGGGGGTGATCAGGGAGTCTATATGGGGTGATCAGGGGTGATCAGGGGCTAATAAGGGGTTAATAAGTGACGGGGGGGGGGGGGTGTAGTGTAGTGTAGTGGTGCTTGGTGCTACTTTACTGAGCTACCTGTGTCCTCTGGTGGTCGATCCAAACAAAGGGGACCACCAGAGGACCAGGTAGCAGGTATATTAGACGCTGTTATCAAAACAGCGTCTAATATACCTGTTAGGGGTTAAAAAAAAACACATCTCCAGCCTGCCAGCGAACGATCGCCGCTGGCAGGCTGGAGATCAACTCTCTTACCTTCCGTTCCTGTGAGCGCGCGCGCCTGTGTGCGCGCGTTCACAGGAAATCTCGGCTCACGCGAGATGACGCCTATTGGCGTTAGCGTAGCCTGGGGGAGCCGCCGCAATGACGCCTTTCGGCGTTAGCGTGGCGGCAAGCGGTTAAAGGTGGCTGGGGATAAGGTGATGTTATTTACGTGGCACTGTATTTTGGATGGGGCTGTAGATAGAGGGATGTTATTTACATGGGACTGTATATTGGAGGGGGCTGGACAGATGGTTTGATGGTATTTACATAGGATTCTATGGCAGAGGAGGGAAATAATGTTATTTACATGGGACTGTATGGTGGAGGGGCTGAGGAATTATGATTTCTGAGGACAGTAAATGGAGGAATATAACTACAGGGGGCATTATAAATACTGGGGGCACTTCAAGGCGAGCACTATAACAGTAGGGGGCAATATAAATACTGGGGGCACTGTGGGGGCATCATAACTGTAGGGGGAGATATAAATACTGGGGCACTTCAGGGTAAGCATTATAATAGTAGGGGGTATTATAAATACTCGGGGCACTGAGGACATTAAGCGTTCTTATTACTACTGAGGGCTCTATAGGAGGGACTTATAGATCCACAATATTTCTATTAAGAGCATTACGGGTACCTTATTACTAATGAGGGGTCTGTAGAGAGCTTTATTACCACTGGGATAACAATAGGGGGTCTTCTTTCTACTAGGGGCTCTGTAAGGACATTATTAATACCGGAGGGCTCTTCTACTAATGAAGGCACTCTTGGGGAGCACTATCACTGTTGGGGGCACTGTAGGGGGCAGTATTAGTAATGAGGGCATTCTAGAAGGGAATTTCTACTGGTGGGACTATGAGGAGTACTATTACTATGGGGGGCACTAATTTTTCCTCAGGATAGTATCTGGGCGTAGAGAAAAGTGAGGAAGTTAAGATGTCTGTGTTTCACACTCTGCAGAGACGAGGCGCGGCTGAGGGAAGTTGTCTGGACCTAATGGAGAAGAGAAGATCTACATCAGAGGAGACGTCATCTGGGAGGCACTGGATGTGAAAGGTATTGTGCTGCTGTTTAGTAAGTACAGTAAAATGTCTTCAGTACCAGTGTTTGCAGGGGGAGGGGTTGGCAGGGTGGGGCGATTGGTTGACTTAGAGACTTGGGCAATATTCATTGGGGCTTGGGCCCCGGATCTTTTGAGACCCTAGTAACACCCCTGGCTGAGAGTCCAGTACTCCAACATACTTGATTGAGGACTGCAAGTAGATGTAGGTGTAAAATCTTTTTTAATTTTTAATAGGCCTGTGAAAGGTCCTACCCAGTGCTAAACGGGTACCCTTTTGAAAACAAAATATTTTATGTCACATTTGCATGTAGTCTATGATTAAACACATTAGAGTGCTCAACTATCAGCAGTATGCCAGCAGCGTGCCTGTTCCTTGAGCATCTGTATTCCTGAATAGCATCTCTCTTCTGTGTCAAGTAGTAAACCCCGGGCCCCCATCCACAGGTGTAACAGGAGATCAAACCAAGGAGATGTAGCTTCAGGCAGCCAGACTTCTTTGCTAACAAAGAATTGTGCCCAATATGTGGCAAAACTGCTTTAAATTAATATGTTTGTATTTTTTGTTACAGTTTTCCAAGCACCCTTATGTTCTTTTTGTTCTTCTAGACATCTATTTAGGAAAGTTTAATTAAAGGGGTTGTCCGGGTTCAGAGCTGAACCTGGACATACCCTTATTTTCACCCCAGCAGCATCCCTGAGGCTAGCATCGGAGCACCTCATGCTCTGATGCGCTCCCTTGCTCTTTGCTAAATCGCGCAGGGCAAGGGCTCTTTTGTTTATCATAAAACACTGTGGGGCGGAAACTTCTGTGACGTCACCGACTCTAATGGGCGGGCTTTAGCTCTCCCCTAACAGTTTTACTGGCTAGGGCAGCGCTAAACCCACCCATCAGTGCCGGTGACGTCACCGGGCTTCCTGGTAGCCCCATGGAGAGCCCTGGTACGTCATCGGAACTCCTAAAAATGTCTTTGCCCTGTGTGATTTAGCGAAGGGCAAAGGAGAGCATCGGACCATGAACTGCTCTGATGCTCAAGTCAGGGGGGCTGCCTGGGTGAAAATTGAGGTATGTCTGGGTTCAGCTCTGAACCCGGACAACCCCTTTAACAGATAGTTGCACTATGGAATGAGTGACCTCCTTGAAATTTGTTTTGTGTCCGTTTCATCCAAATTTTCCCCAAAAACTTGATTTGTGTCCAAAACGATTCTGCATGAAGGAAGTATTGACCTGAAAATTTATATATGATAGGCTACTTTCACACTGGCGTTTTGGGTTTCCGTTTGTGAGATCCATTCAGGGCTCTCACAAGCGGTCCAAAACGGATCAGTTTTGCCCTAATGCATTCTGAATGGAAAAGGATCCGCTCAGAATGAATCAGTTTGCCTCCATTCCGTCTCCATTCCGCTTTGGAGGCAGACACCAAAACACTGCTTGCAGCGTTTTGGTGTCCGTTCGACGAAACTGAGCCAAACTGATCCGTTCTGACATGCAATGTAAGTCAATGGGGACGGATCCGTTTTCTATGACACAATCTGGCACATTAGAAAATGGATCCGTCCTCCATTGCCTTTCAATGGTGTTCAAGACGGATCCGTCTTGGCTATGTTAAAGATAATACAAACGGATCCGTTCTGAACAGATGCAGACGTTTGTATTATCTGAACGGATCCATCTGTGCAGATCCATGACGGATCTGCACCAAACGCGAGTGTGAAAGTAGCCATACTCTGAGGTCTTCTAGGACTGAGACTTTTTTTTTGTCTCTTTTCTTCTCTTAATTTTTTTTTTTATTCATTTTTGCCCTCCCCCTTTTAAGCTCTTGAATCCAACAACAGCAAAAAGCTAATAATGTGACACTGACATATAAAGCAATGGGTAAACACATGTTTGATGGTGTTAACAAACAATGTGTTTAAAAACACACTGCGCCTTCGCTTTGTATGCAGATGCTTTTTAAATACACACAGTGTTATGGGAAGTTTGTTGGGGCTAAGCATCCAAAAATGATGCCTTAATGGGGACAGATGTTATGGAACATAATGGTAGACAGGCAGTGAAGAGAAATGTGACTCCATCTTGTCTTCTCTAAATATGTAAAGAATTGTTATAACATCTCACCCACGCACTGTTTCACCTTCCCCTGCTGTGAGTTAGGCTTGCTTATCTGTCCCAGGACAGATTTTTTAGAATACCCCCAGAACTAGAACAAACGTTCTTGTCTTATTCAGGGTCATTCGGCACAACTGCGTACATTCTTATATGTGACTGATTAAAACCTATTATTTCTGCTTACTGTACGTATACATACCATATAAGGATGTTCCAGAAGTATGTGTATGAGAAGCAATGTTTATCTTTTATGATTGGTTTAACGCTGTTGTTATGCAAACTTTTCTACTGCCTATATAAGGCCAAGCAATAGCATAATAAAGTTAGAGTATTTCTCAGTGATACCTGTGTGTGTCTGTTATTGCCAACTGAGAAACATCTCTCCTGACGTCAGTGTCTCAAATCAAGGTTGTCGTAGAGGTCCAGAAAGGTCCAAATCCTTTCAGTTTGGGGGCTCCATCCGGGATAGAGAAGGCCATCCTCGTGTTCGGTAAGAGAGATATCCCTTTTGTCCACTGCCCGGTCCGAGGGCACTGGCCACATCTCTACCCGTGAGTTTTCTTTATGTATCCGGGATACATTGTTAAGCCTTAAAAATAGACTCATGGAGTTCATAATAAGTACTTGGAGTACTTTCATGAATAAGGCCGGCACTCGGAGTGCCACGCACGGAAAAAAATCTCAGGGAGATTTGTTTTGTGTCAGGGACACACCATAGGATCTCAGGGAGATCTATTTACTTTATCTAACTGTCGACAGAGATTTTTTTAGTACATGGGGTACATGTAAAAAAGACCTGACTTACCTTGGTTTGACGCATACCTATATTTAAAGTGATAAGATCAATTATTGATTATCTGTCTTGTTTTGTGGAGGTCTTGTCTGGGTGGTAAGTGTACAGACATACCTCCTTGTTACTATTGCTGTGTATTGTCATATATCATTATGGGTGGACAAGGTTCAAAAGTGGAGTTTCCTCCTCCAAATGTAAGAGAAACGTGTAAAGAATATGTTGCAAGGGTTAGTCCCACAAATTACTACCTCATCAATCCGTGGGTAGATAACTTGGCAGGATGGACAGAGTTTATGTACGCATGTAGTCCATTTCCACGTGACGGTGACAATAGTCCCTATCACATGGATATGGTCAAAGGACTGTGTTTGGGAGACAAAGTAGCCTGGCCACACTTTGACCCAGACCCACAGTGGGACACAACATATATGCAAAAAGGAGGAGAACAATGGATAGAAATAGCATGTTATTGGTATGATAGGCTCTCACAAAAAAGGCCAAATCACCTAAAAATGTACCCAATGACTCAAAGAAACACGATCTTGAGACAGACCTCAGAAAGGGAAGAGAGAACAAAATCCTACAAAAAACACTGCCATACAAAACCCTGAGTGTAACAAAAAACCACACGGTGACTGAAAAGAAATCGACCATTCAGAAGCTCTACCCTTCTTTCTCAGAGGAGGAAATATTGGCTGCGGGTCATATTGTCCTGCAACCAGTGCCCACAGCACCCCGCCTGCCTGTGTCCTTGGTGGAACAGATATCAGCGTCTGTCTTTCAACAACCTGATTCGTCCACTGAAGCAACAGGAGGACAAGCGTCCACACCAATAGAATTACATAGTGTTCGGGATAAAATTGAGATGTTCAACAAATCACCCCCTAGTGTCTCAAAGCGACACCCCCCCCCCCCCCCCCCCCCCCCCCCACAGGTTGTACAAAAAAACACACGTTTCACTGAAAAGACACAAAGGGAGGAAGATAGGTTAACCAGTCCCGTTGCCCAACACACTAGGAGTAAAGAACAGGAGAAGGGACATGAGGATTCATTCCCCTTTATGACAATAGGAGATCAGTTAATGAAGAAACCCATAGAAATAGAGGACATCAATAGAGATGTCCCGAACTATTCGCCGGCGAACATCGCTTGTTCGCTTTCGCCGTGAGGGGCGAACATATGCAATGTTCGGTCCGCCCCCTATACGTCATCATTGAGCAAACTTTGACCCTGTACCTCACAGTCAGCAGACACATTCCAGCTAATCAGCATACCCTCCCTCCCAGACCCTTCCACCTCCTATCAAAAAGCAAGGACAGCATCCATCTTAGATTCATTCTGAAGCTGCAGTGTTAGTGAGAGCAGGGAGAATGCTGCTGCTGATGAATTAATAGGGAAATCGTTAGCTAGGCCAGTGTTCTGTGTCCAATCCAGTCCTCAAAGACTCATCTGATCTGCTGTAAGGACAGCGTCCTGACAGCACCCCAAAAATCCCTTTTTAGGGCTAGTACATCAGTCTGCTTTTTTTTTATTTTTATATATATATATATATATATATATATATATTGCAGTTGCCTGCCAGTGTGTGCCAGGGCCACAGAGTGTACTGTGCCCACTGCCAGTGCCCACCACTCATATCTGGTGGCACAGTAGCTTGCAGATAAAAAGTAATACAATTTTTTCTCTAATATAATTGCAGTTGCCTGCCAGTGTGTGTCAGGCCCACAGAGTGTACTGTGCCCACTGCCAGTGCCCACCACTCATATCTGGTGGCACAGTAGCTGGCAGATAAAAAGTAATACAATTTTTTCTCTGTAATATAATTGCAGTTGCCTGCCAGTGTGTGTCAGGCCCACAGAGTGTACTGTGCCCACTGCCAGTGCCCACCACTCATATCTGGTGGCACAGTAGCTTGCAGATAAAAAAGTTATACAATTTTTTCTCTGTAATATAATTGCAGTTGCCTGCCAGTGTGTGTCAGGCCCACAGAGTGTACTGTGCCCACTGCCAGTGCCCACCACTCATATCTGGTGGCACAGTAGCTTGCAGATAAAAAAGTTATACAATTTTTTCTCTGTAATATAATTGCAGTTGCCTGCCAGTGTGTGTCAGGCCCACAGAGTGTACTGTGCCAACTGCCAGTGCCCACCACTCATATCTGGTGGCACAGTAGCTTGCAGATAAAAAAGTTATACAATTTTTTCTCTGTAATATAATTGCAGTTGCCTGCCAGTGTGTGTCAGGCCCACAGACTGTACTGTGCCCACTGCCCACCACTCATATTGGGTGGCACAGTACATTGCACGCATAGTACCACTAATCTAAAAAAAAATGACAGGAGGAGGCCGTCGTGGTCGTGGTGCTGTGATTTCCTTTGGCCCTAGAATAATGCCCAGTGTTCAGAGGCCACGTACCCTGAACTCGAAAAGTTCTGAGGACATAGTTGACTGGCTAACACAGGACACCCAATCTTCTAAAGCTTCCGCTCGGAACCTTGACGCACCATCCTCCTCCAGCTCAGCTTCGGGCACCTCTCAAGTTACCACTCGCCCGCCTGCCGCCACCACCAACACTAGAGTGTTCCAGCAGAGTTGACCCTTTAAAACATAACTTTTACCTAATTATACTAATAAAATTACACCACCTTGGTGATTCACCAGTGAAAAAAAAGTTTTGTGAAACAAATGATATAAAGCAATAAAGGATATTTACACGGGGTAACCAGCCATTGATATGGCTATGGAGGTTTGGTGCACACAGGGCAGCAAAAAGGGGGAGTGCTGGAGTGTCTAACCTGTCCCTGCACTCACCTTAAATAGATCCTCAGCCCAGGGACGTCCCCTGATGGTGGAGAGTCCCTGTCCTTGTACCTGGACTGACTGCCCTACGTGCACCCTCCTCTCAGTAAGCAATACCTATGTGCCCCGTAGAAACAACGGGTATCTTCTGTGTCACAGGTAGATAATACCCGTATAGACAACAGCCCATATAGATAAAAAACTAAAACAGATAAACTTAGGTGTAGAGGTAAGGATGAATCCTATATCACCATTAAGAAAAGCCCAGAAGAAACGTCACAATGGCAATGCGTTCTCAGGCTATTTCTCATAAGTACCCTGACGCGTTTCCCCTATTTCTAGGTTCATCAGGGGGTCAAAAAACTGTTATGGGTAAACCGTTACAAAAAGAGATAGTTCATAGATATACTTATGATACACAAGGAGGACATAGGACCGGACACGCGGATATTGATATGTATGTGGGACCAAACGGACCATTGGATATATCCCACCTGTAGATGGAAGGTAGAGAGATATCAGGATGAGCGCTTGTTACAAAGTTGTTATTAATATTTACACCCCCTAGGGTCACTTACTTAGTGTCCTGAAAATCAGATAGGTCAGAAGCCCATTAGATGAGGGCAAATTCAGTATCAGAAGGCTGTAAAAACATACAGTATAAGGTACTGTTCCATACCAGAATCAAAACTAATCAGATAAAACCACATGGTCCCTACTTACATTTTTCTAGCGTTCCGGTAACCTCCTATGCCTCCAGATGGACACACATACTAAATTATCTGCTTCCCTAAATACCCCATCCTCAGCTGTTTGAATTTGGCGCTCAGATGCCGCCAAATGAACCACTTCCGGTTATGGGACACATCTGCTTATGTCACTTCCGGTCTTTGGACCGCATGCGTACCTCACTTCCGCCCTTTGAAACGAGAGCTGGTGTCACATCCGATTTAGAGATCGCGCTGGCCGCTAATCCATTTTAACCAGTGATGGAGTACATCACCTCCGTCCCATGGACCGCAGACATCAATAGCATCCGGTCCTATGGAACGCATAGCCATGTAACATCCGGTACAGCGGTCAAAAGGCACTATATCTGTGATGTCCGTTGTCTAGACACCGGGAGGCGCTTCCGGCGATCCACTTGATCAAATATGTTACCATCCCAGTTAATGTCATCCACCGTTTAACAGCTATCAAAATATGTTGATTAAAGCTATTAAAACCACTATGACATTATTACAGTAGATATATGATATAACCATATTACAATAATAGAATATTAAGGTCTCTATCGTACGAAGTGCTGGATGGTATCACGGTATACGCCGATGGCTAAGGTTAAGGGGTCACAATGTGTAGGGGGGGTAAAGTATAACCCAAATACTGCCCCATAAAAATGGTTAGTGCCCTAGTGGATCAACAAAGATGACGCTACGTTGGTCATATACTGAGGAAAATAGGGTGTATATAGGAAAGATGGGTGTGAGCCATACCTAGATGGAAAAAGAAAATGTTACACAGTATTTCACTTCGGGTGCGCGTCCTAGATAGAAGGCAGCACCAAGCGTATATTTAATAGATAACGCTCGAAAATTAATGTTAGGATTCTTAGCGTATCCAGTCATTTTATCCTGACTTCCATATTTTACCGAGCAGGCTTATTCATGTTCAAGGAGAGAAAGCTGAGCACATCCTTCTCCCAGCCGATCATAGGAAACAAGAGAAGGTAAGTCTCTCGTTGATGCCAAGGGGTGCCTGAGATTTGAAACGGTGGATCCAGACGCATTCCTTCTGGAGAATTTTGCGATCCCAATCGCCACCCCTTGGGGATGGAGGGATGGCCTCCAGGATAGAGAACCTCAGACAATTAGGGTTACCACCGTGAACATCATTGATATGTGATGCGACCGGGGTGATGTTTTTTTGGGCCACGTCATTCACATGTTCACATATCCGCCGTCTGACTTCTCTGATTGTTTTTCCAATATAATCCATCAGATATGGACATTGGCATATATATACCACTCCTTTGCTCTTGCAATTAATAAAATCCCTGATTTTATAGGTCTGGTCGGTAACCGAGCATGTAATTGACTTTGCAGTGGAAATGAATGCGCATGCTTTGCATGAACCGCATTTAAACATGCCACATGGCTTGCGATCGAGCCACGTCCCCACTCTACTAGGTGTTGTGTAGTGGCTGTGGGCAAGACGGTCTTTGAGACTCCTCCCCCGTCTGTATGTGAAACTTGGTTGTGCAGTGAGCACATCCCTAAGATCAGGGTCCATATGTAAAATGGGCCAGTACCTTTTGAGCATTGAGACCACCTGGGTATTTGCTGAGTCAAAGGTCGAAATAAGCCGTATTAATTGTTGTCCACTTTCTGTCCTCGGTTTAGGAATGAGAAGTTCAGTGCGCTCTCTGTCCAGGGCATTCTGAAAAGCGCCCCCCGAGAACCGTTTGGGGGTAACCCCTCTCTTTGAATCTCGTCTGAAGCTTTTTAGCCTCGCCATGAAACGCCTCATTCTCTGAACAGTTTCTCCGGGCACGGAGGTATTGGCCCCTGGGTATGCCACGCTTAAGCGGTGTAGGGTGGTGACTTTGCCAGTGTAGCAACACCAACACTAGCACCACAGCCGCTTCACTTGATCTGTAAGAGGAGTTATTTACACATCAGTTGGAAGAAATGAGTGATGCGCAACCATTATTGCCAGAGGATGTAGAAAACAGGGATATGTCTCAGTCAGGCAGCATTACACACATGGACGTACGGTGTGATGATGATGATGTTGTACCCGCTGCTGCTTCCTTTGCTGAGTTGTCAGATACAAGTGAAGCGGTTGATGATGACGATGTGTCCATGGATGTCACGTGGGTGCCCGCTCGAAGAGAAGAAGAACAGGGGGAAAGTTCAGATGGGGAGACAGAGAGGTGGAGGAGACGAATTGGAAGCAGGGGGAGCAAGGAGCTAGTGGCACAGTCAGACAGCATGTATCGGCACCTGGGGTCAGCCAGACAGCACGCCAATCAACGCATGCTGTTGCCACCACCAGAATGCCGTCATTGCAAAGCTCAGCAGTGTGGCATTTTTTTTTGTGTGTCTGCCTCTGATAACAGCGATGCCATTTGCAACCTGTGCCAAAAGAAACTTAGTCGTGGGAAGTCCAACACCTACCTAGGTACAACTGCTTTGCGAAGGCACATGATCTCACATCACAAACGCCTATGGGATCAACACATGATGAGTACAAGCAGCACACAAACTCAAAGCCACCATCCTCCTCCTGGTCCAGCATCTTCAGCCACGTCAACCACTGCTGTCCTCCTTGCCCCCTCTCAACCACCCGCCACTCCGCCTCTCACCTTCAGCAGTTCCTGCTCATCTGCCCACAGTCAGGTGTCTGTCAAGGAAATGTTTGAGCGTAAGAAGCCAATGTGACAGAGTCACCCCCTTGCCCGGCGTCTGACAGCTGGCTTGTCGGAACTCTTAGCCCGCTAGCTTTTACCATACAAGCTGGTGGAGCCTGAGGCCTTCAAAAAATTTGTAGCTATTGGGACACCGCAGTGGAAGGTACCCGGCCGAATTTTTTTTTCACAAAAGGCAATCCCCAACCTGTACTCTATTGTGGAAAAGGAAGTCATGGCATGTCTGGCACACAGTGTTGGGGCAAGGGTCCATCTGACCACTGATACCTGGTCTGCAAAGCACGGTCAGGGCAGGTATATCACGTACACTGCGCATTGGGTAAACCTGCTGACGGCTGCCAAGCATGGAATGCGTGGCTCGGCAGAGGAGTTGGTGACACCGCCACGACTTGCAGGCAGGCCTGCTGCCACCTCCTCTACTCCTCCTACTCCATCCTCTTCGCTAACCTCCTCGGCTGAGTCCTCTTCTGCTGCGGCGTCCTGCTCCACATCAACTGCACCCCCCCAGCTCCCCAGGGGCTATTCCACATCCCGGATACGACAGTGTAACGCCGTCTTGGGGTTGACTTGCCTGAAAGCAGAGAGTCACACCGGACCAGCACTCCTGTCCGCCCTGAACGCACAGGTGGATCAGTGGCTGACCCCGCACCAACTGGAGATCGGCAAAGTGGTGTGTGACAACGGAAGCAATTTGTTGGCGGCATTGAATTTGGGCAAGTCGTGCATGGCACATGTGTTGAATCTGATCGTACAACGCTTTGTGCATAAGTACCCAGGCTTACAGGACGTCCTCAAGCAGGCCAGGAAGGTGTGTGGCCATTTCAGGCGTTCCTACACGGCCATGGCGCACTTTTCCGATATTCAGCGGCGAAACAACATGCCAGTGAGGCGCTTGATTTGCGACAGCCTGACACGTTGGAATTCAACACTCCTAATGTTCGACCGCCGCCTCCAACAAGAAAAAGCCGTCAACGAGTATTTGTATGACCGGGGTGCTAGGACAGCCTCTGCGGAGCTGTTTTTTTTTTTGCCACATTACTGGACGCTCATGCGCAATGCCTGTAGGCTCATGCGTCCTTTTGAGGAGGTGACAAACCTAGACAGTCGCATTGAAGGCACCATCAGCGACATCATCCCATTTGTTTTCTTCCTGGAGCGTGCCCTGCGAAGAGTGCTGGATTAGGCCGTAGATCAACGTGAAGAGGAAGAGGAAGAGTTGTGGTCACCATCACCACCAGAAACAGCCTTATCAGCATCGCTTGCTGGACCTGCGGCAATGCTGGAAGAGGAGTCTGAGGAAGAGGAGTCAGAGGAGGAATGTGGCTTTGAGGAGGAGGAAGATTAACCACAACAGGCATCCCAGGGTGCTTGTTGTCACCTATCTGGTACCCGTGGTGTTGTACGTGGCTGGGGGCAAGAACAGACCTTCAATGAGATCAGTGAGGACGAGGAACGGGACATGAGTAGCTCGGCATCCAACCTTGTGCAAATGGGGTCTTTCATGCTGTCATGCTTGTTGAGGGACCCTCGTATAAAAAGGCTGAAGGAGAATGACCTGTACTGGGTGGCCACGCTACTAGACCCCCGGTATAAGCAGAAAGTGGCTGAAATGTTACCGGAAGTCGGAAAGGATGCAGCAGTTCCAAAACAAGTTAAAAAGTATGCTTTACACAGCGTATAAGGGTGATGTCACAGCACAACGGTAATCTAACAGGGGAAGAGGTGAAAGTAATCCTCCTCCTACCACGACCACGCTGGCAAGGAAAGGATGCTTTACAGACGTGTTGTTGATGGAGGACATGCAGAGCTTTTTAAGTCCTACGCATCGCCACAGCCCTTCGGGGTCCACCCTCAGAGAACGACTCGACCGACAGGTAGCAGACTACCTCGCCTTAACTGTAGATATCGACACACTGAGGAGCGATGAACCCCTTGACTACTGGGTGTGCAGGCTTGACCTGTGGCCTGAACTATCCCAATTTGCGATAGAACATCTGGCCTGCCCCGCTTCAAGTGTCTTGTCAGAAAGGATTTTCAGCGCAGCAGGAGGTATTGTCACTGAGAAGAGAAGTCGCCTAGGTCAAAAAAGTCTAGATTACCTCACCTTTATTAAAATGAATGAGGCATGGATCCCGAAGGGACTGACAGTGGGGGATGCATTTGACGAAAAAAGGCCTGATGAGATGCCTTGGGCTAAAAATGGTCCACACGCTGCTGTATATAATCTCTGCATGCCGGATGACTTGCATGACTTCTCCGCCACCAACTAGGGTTCAAGCCGCAATGTTTTAGTGCACTTTCTGCCTGGAAAACATCCATTTTTCCAGCGGCTGCAACAATACTTAATTTTTCAGGCATGTCTACATGCCTAATTTTTCTGGCCTCTGGTGCTGCATTGTGGCTGCAAAAACAAAACAAAAAAAAAGGCACATACATGTGTCAATTCCCCTTCATGATCGTTACCTTGTTGTGGTGAAGGGGCTTGCGTATCACAATGAAGCGATCACCTCTATGAGTGTGTTGGCAATGGCAATGTTGGCACACCCCAGATGATAAGGTCGTTGCTTCATTGTGAACAGACCAAAAGTGATCGGCTGGATAATTTTGCATAGAAAAAACATTAATTTTCTTTGTGATCATCTAAGGTGATGATTAAAGCCTACTAGGCCAACAATGGGCCCACACTGCAGAATCATTGTTTTCTGGGTCACTTAACTGTCACTGAACTACCTCAGCATGACCATAGGCTTTGAAAAACCGCCATCGCCATTTATGTAATGAGTGTGTCAACTATTGACAACTCTTTGCGGTTGTCTAAAATCTATTCGATACATTCAAAACTGAGATTGAACTGGTAAGAACAGATTTTTCTTCATTTAAAAAAAGAGGACAGCCTCTGCAGAGCTGGGTATTTTTTGGCCGCGTTACTGAACGCTCATGCACAATGGCTGTAGGCTCATGCGTCCTTTTGCGGAGGTGACAAACCTGGTCAGTCAAACCCAAGGCAACATTGTCGACCTCATCCCATATGCGTTTTTTCTGGAGCGTGTCCTGCGAAGAGTGCTGGATCTTTTCTGGAGCGTGTCCTGCGAAGAGTGCTGGATCAGGCCGTAGATGAGCATGAAGAGGAAGAGTTGTGGTCACCATCACCACCAGAAGCAGCCTTGTCGTCGTCGATTTCGGGACCTGCGGAAACGCAGAGAGAGGAGTCTGAAGACGAGGAGTCAGAGGAGGAGGGTGGCTTTGAGAAGGTGGAAGACCAACCACAGCAGGCGTCCCAGGGGCCTTGTTGTCACCTTTCAGGGCCCCTGGGTGTTGTACGTGGCTGGTTGGAGGAAGAGACCTTCAATGACGTCAGTGAGGACAAGAAACGGGACATGGCTAGCTTGGTATCCAACCTTGTGCAAATGGGGAGTTTGCAGTTGTTTGCGGTGCGTTAAACGGGGAGTTTGGTCTGTCAGAGTTTGGTCTGTCACTGTGAAGCGGGCGTAACCCTTACACTACCTGATCGATACATCATACCTGATGTTTTAAAGCACGTTATTCCAAACAATTTAGGAATGTTAGGTGATTTATGCCCTTTATGAATTAAAACCCGACTCTGCGTCAACTACGTAATTTTCCATGGGAGTTTTGCCATGGATTCCCCTCCGGCATGCCACAGTCCAGGTGTTAGTCCCCTTGAAACAACTTTTCCATCACTATTGTGGCCAGAAAGAGTCCCTGTGGGTTTTAAAATTCGCCTGCTTAATGAAGTCTATGGCGGTTCGCCCGTTCGCGAACATTTGCGGAAATTCGCGTTCGACGTTCGCGAACGGAAAATTTTATGTTCGCGACATCTCTAGACATCAATAGGATTGTCAAACATTGTCCCAAACCCACTACAGCACCATTAGGTACTATCACTTATCTGAAAAGGGCATGTAAGGGGAGAAATTACACACAGGAGGATATGAAGCTGATAGTGGATGGTATAATAGGGATGCACTCAGGGTGGGATTGGGTTAAAATACACAGCATTAGCTAAATTCAGACAGCCCCCGATGCTACTACATACAGCCTGAACACAGAACAGGGCAAGAACAAGATGTGGGAAGAACTCACTGAACACATGAAAGAGGTTTTCAAACATGGGGTTCTTACAAATACATACAAAACTGACACTTGAAACCATAGATGGAGATTACTTCAGTGACCACACTTTCAGCATCATCCCTGAGTGTCCAGTAAGCCTCTTAGGTAGAGATTTGTTCTGCAAGTTGAAACTCTAGGTTTTTGCATCTCAGGGAGGACTGGATGTGCAATCAGATCTCATACCCATTGCCAAACCCTCATCGTCATCATTTTTTCCTACACTCACCACATTTGAGTCACAAGAATTGGAGGACATTGACCCTAACCTGTGGTCATCCGGAGACTATGACACAGGATTCGTTGACTGTACTCCATATAGGGCCACACTGAGAGCAGATGCAACCACGGTGTACCAAAAACAATACCCACTATCGAAAGAGAAAATCGAAGGGTTAAGACCCATGATACAGGAATTCCTATGGACCGGACACCCATCAATCCGGTGACGAAGGCCGATGGTACGGTAAGATTTGTACAAGACTTAAGGGCAATTAATAGTCTCATCATCCCTATTGCGCCCATTGTACCTGATGTGACACAACTGCTCTCAACCATCCCAGCAGATGCTGACTGTTTCAGTGTGATAGACCTGAAAAATGCTTTCTTCTCTATCCCGGTTGACAAGCAGACCAGACTCCTTTTTGCTTTTTCCTTTGAAGGTCGTGAACTCACCTGGTGCAGGATGCCCCAGGGATATGCTGATTCACCTGTAGTGTACAGCATTGTCCTCCAAGCCAGTTTAAAACCATGGCACCCCCCCCCCCCCCAGGGTTCTGTACTCTTGCAATACGTGGATGATTTGTTGTTGTGCAGTGTGTCAGAGGAGGCCAGTGTAACAGATGGTTTATCTTTGTTGAAATGGTTGTCTGAATGTGGACACAAGGTGTCACGCAAGAAAATGCAATGGTGTAAAAAGCAAGTTGAATACTTGGGCTTTGTTCTCACAAAGGGAGAAAGGAGAATCAGCACAGAAAGAGTCCAGTCTGTTGCAGGCCTGGTCACCCCGCACACCAAGAAAGAAATGTTATCTTTCCTTGGTATGATAAACTACTGCAGACAATGGATTCTTGATTGCTCCTATTATGACAATGTAATGAGACAAGCCACTCTGGCAGACATGCCAGATCTCATCAGGTGGTCTGAGGAAATGTTTAATGCATTTGATTATTTGAAATGTTCTTTAATGACAAGTCCGGGTTTGGGCCTCCCTGACTAAAAACTCACATTCCATGTATATATGCTCTACAAAATTGTAAAACCATGGCGGGTGTGCTGACACAATATCACGGAGGCAAGTTACGTCCTTGTGCCTTTTTCTCAAAGGTGGTTCCGGCATCCGTCCAAGGAATGCCGGCCTGTCTGAGATCTCTTGCAGCCTGTGCTATGATGGTTGAGCTTGCAACGCCACTCACAATGGGACATGAGACTATCCTGTACACCACACATGATGTAGTAGGCCTTCTCAGAGGCATACACACACAGCACACGTCCGCACAAAGACTATCTGGATATGAGATTTTACTCCTCAGCAATCCCTCCCTCCAAATCAAATACGCAACACACACCTCAGGTCCAGCACCTATCTTGAATGCCCTATTAGGACTTAAATGACCTGAGGATCACTTGACAGAGGCACATGATTGTATACACGCCATACAACATGAGACATCACCCCGCTCTGATTTACAATCTGTAAGGGGCTCCTGAAGTTTTTGTTGATGGATCCTGCAGCAGACCAAATGACAACACTTATCATGCAGGATATGCTATTGTTATGCTACCCAGTGTTGTCCTGGAAGCCAGACCCATCACATACCAATATGCACAAGCAGCAGAATTAATTGCACTCACGAGAGCATGCATACTACATGAAGGCAAGCCAGTCACCATTTACACTGACAGCAGGTACGCACATGGAGTGGTCTGGGACCACAGGGTCATTTGGCAAAGGATAGGATTCATTGTAGCTGATGGTAAGCACATCTCACATTCACAACTTGTTATACAACTTTTAGAAGCCATAAGATTGCCCTCACAGATTGCAATTGTCCACTGCAGGGCGCATACTGGTGGAAAAGATCATGTGTCCCAAGGCAATGCCCTGGCAGATGCGGAGGCCAAGAAGGCTGCACTGATGGCCCCGGCCACATTGCAAATGGTGAAATTAGTACCTCCTTCACTTGAATTAACTCAGATGCTTGTGGATCTCCAGTCCTCAGCTACTGACGATGAAATGGCCGATTGGTGTTATCCAATCTTGCAGAAGAATCCTAGGACAGGATTAATCTGCAAAGAGGGCAAACTATGCATACCACAGCACAGCGCCTCTCTGTTCATTGCACATTTTCATGGAGTAGGACACGACAGCATTCATACAACACACATGCTGCTAGCACAGAATCTCTATATTACAGGCATAAAACAGTTAGTGTCAGATTATGTGGGAAAGGTGTATCGCATGTTTGAGGAACAACCCAAACACCAATGTCAAAGTCCCACATCAACACCTTGATTACCCCACCACTCCTTTTTCACATCTGCAGGTAGACTTCACACACATACCTAGACAGAAAGGTAAACAAGAATACGCCTTGGTCATAGTTGACATGTTCTCAAGATGGCCAGAGGTCTACCCTACAAGATCAGAAGATGCCAAAACAGTAGCAAGGATACTGACACATGACATCATTCCAAGGTGGGGCTGTCCATTGGTAATTGAATCTGACCAAGGGCCAGCTTTCACCTCAAAGGTAAACAAGGAGCTGACAAGACTCCTTAAGGTTGAATGGAAATTTCATATCCCATACCACCCACAAAGCTCCGGCATTGTGGAACGCATGAACAGAACCCTAAAAGATAAATTGAGAAAGGCAACAGGGGGGCACATTTGAGAAATGGAAAGATATACTGCCAATAGTCTTAGCTGAAATCAGGATGACCCCTAATAAAAAGCTAGGGATATCACCATTTGAGATACTTTTGGGGAGACCTTTTCCCACACCATGGGCAAAGAACCCTCTGGTAGTACAGGAAGGGGACCTCGACCTCATTAGAGAAGAATATGTAACCAGATTGATTAAAGCCCTAAGTGAAATTGAGGAAAAAGTTGCTTGTAAGTCTCCTCGTCTTCCACACAAACCAACTCACCCATTTCAAGTGGGAGATATCGTGCTGATAAAGAAATTAAAGAAAGGAAAATTCGCAGGAGACTTCACCTACGGACCACCGACTACAGTGGTAGCCGCGACCCGCACAGCAGTACTCACGGAAGAAGCACCTACTTGGATCCACGCCACCAGAGTGAAACTGGTAAAGGAGGCACCCCAAAAGGAGGTCATAACGGGGACAGACAGTCCTGACCTCGAAAAAGGACAAAGTGAGGTACTAACGGGAGCAGACAGGATGCACTCCCTCAATTCTGGAAGATGGCACAGACGGTCCACTTGGACTGTGGGATTACTGACGATCCTAATGACTCTGCCGGAGGATAACAAAGCTGAAGTTGCTATAACTCAGAAAGGTGGAATCACTACCTTCTGGTATAATTCCTCCAGTACTCACGTTGCAACTTACTCCTTCTGTTTATGCAGCATAATGAAGTGCAGTCCTTCCACGAGATACGGCAACCACTATAAGAATGGACATACCCTCAGAAACAAACCTACCCTCTAAAAACCCATATACAGTCCCTAGGAAACATACTGGCTATTTCTGACCCTACCTATGAGTATACCCTGGCAGCAGAAACTGGGTTCTCTGATGCCAACCTATGGTTAGAATGGATGAAGTACAGCGCTGCTTCAGTAAATAAAAGTAATTGTTATATTTGTGGGACCGCTAAGCCTCACCTAGGTACTGTGCCCTTAATATTGCCCTCTAGCGTTGAGGAATGTTTTTTGCAATTATTCTCAAATTCATCTAGTAACCAGTCTGCATGTGAAGAATGGAAGCAAAAATAGCCACTCCTCATAAAAACTCCCCGCCCTGGTGCAGGTATACATATCTATCCTGGTAACTATAACTGCCACAGAGGGGGAGATCAAGGAAGATCCCTGGGAAATTTCATTGAAGGATACTGTGCAACTTACAATGAAACAGATACCTCCCTCACACAGAATCAAGTATACTCGATTGGAGATGTATATTGTATTGGATCTGTGGGGATGGAAAGATAAGATCTAGACTAGAGGGTTCCTGGAAAGGAGAATGCGCCCTTGCTAAAGCCATCATGAACATACACATCTTCACTGAAAATGAAAAAGACACCAACACACATATACGCAACCGTCACGCCCTCCCAAAAGGTAGCTTCGACCCACCCGTGTATATTGATGCAATCGGGGTCCCAAAAGGGGTCCCTGATGAATTCAAGGCCAGAGGTCAGGTGGCAGCAGGATTTGAATCCATAATTTCCCACATAACAATCAACAAAAATGTAGACTGGATCAACTATATTTACTATAATCAACAAAGGTTTGTAAACTACACCAGGGATGCGTTACAGGGTGTAGCAGAACAGTTACAGGCAGATTCCATTATGACATTTCAAAACCGCATGGTACTCGATATGATACTTGCAGAAAGAGGTGGTGTCTGTAAGGTATTAACAGACTCCTCATCCTGCTGCACGTTCATGCCCAACAACACCGGCCCTAATGGTAAGGTCACACTGGCAATACTCAAAAGAAACTCAGGTATCGATAACCCTTGGGATCAGTATTTTGGCTGGTTCACTAACTGGAAACAGGCATTTGTACAGTTGGGAATCATTATCCTGATAATTATTATAGTAATAGCAATAGTTGCAACATGTATCATATCATACCATGTGTACGGAAACTGATAATGAAAGGAGTATCAAATATGTCATTTTATGAGACTCTGCTGCCTAATCCTGAAGACAACTCACATGAAGGATATAGAAAATATCTGGCGGTATACAGGGAAAAGGGCAAGGGTAAGAACCATATTATCTAAGAAATTTGGTTCTAAGAGGGGATTGAAGAGAAATGTGATTCCATCTTGTCTTCTCTAAATATGTAAAGAATTGTTATAACATCTCACCCACACACTGTTTCACCTTCCCCCGCTGTGAGTTAGGTTTGCTTATCTGTCCCAGGACAGATTCTGAGAATACCCCCAGAACTAGAGCAAACGTTCTTGTCTTATTCAGGGTCATTCGGCACAACTGCGTACATTCTTATATGTGACTGATTAAAACCTATTATTTCTGCTTACTGCACGTATACATACCATATAAGGATGTTCCGGAAGTATGTGTATGAGAAGCAATGTTTATCTTTTATGATTGGTTTAACGCTGTTGTTATGCAAACTTTTCTACTGCCTATATAAGGCCAAGCGATAGCATAATAAAGTTAGAGTATTTCTCAGTGATACCTGTGTGTGTCTGTTATTGCCAACTGAGAAACATCTCTCCTGACGTCAGTGTCTCAAATCAAGGTTGTCGTAGAGGTCCAGAAAGGTCCAAATCCTTTCAGGCAGCAGCAGCCATTCGGTACGGAACATGATGGTAGCAAGCAGGCAGACAGAAGCAGTGGCATGATGAGGCACCATCATCAATGGCAGATCTATTCATCAGCCTCAGATCGGGGGTGTCTGAAAATTCTCACAAATCCATGACTCATTTTGACCAATGTGATGTTTTGTACAGTGTAGGAGGACAACTTTGTCCGTTTTGGTTTCACAATGCCACCTGCTCCGTTTTGGTTTCACAATGCCACCTGCTGCACTGAAAACCCTCTCTGAGATGACACTGGAGGCTGGACAAGACAGTACAGAGAGAGCATACTGGAACAGTTCTGGCCACTACCAATAAAAAAAACAAAAAAATAATCTTTTTTTCTGCACAGCTCACCCTAAATTTGCGGAATCCAGACACTCCCGTAATATGAAGAAAAAAGCAGCATGGATGGATCTGGGGTCATGAGAGACTTCAGTAACAAATTTTCAGAAGATCCAGCGCCTTGGAATTGAAAATAGAACGTAACTTTTATTTAAATCAAGTTTTTTTTTTATATTCATATACAGTAAATAAAAGTTAAGTTTTATTTTAAATTCCAAGGCGCTGGATCTATTGAAAATTTCTTACAGGAGTTCTGGCCACTGTTTCAATCTGGCTGCCCAGAAGTCTATGTGGTCAGTGAACACAGTATGCCCCATTTTGCTTCAATAGCGAGGGTCTGAAAGAATGGCTATCCAGCAATCATCAGATTTTTTTGATGGTAAGGTTAAAGCTTGCCATACTCACCAGTGTGCACGAGGACCCAGTTCTTTCGGGCTCCTCTCCCTTTTGAGATGATAGGTCATCATGGCTGTTGTCATTGTCATCATAGTAAAATAGTTTATAAGGCTGAAAAAAGACATCTGTCCATCTAGTTCAGCCTGTTATCCTGAAAGTTGATCCAGAGGAAGGCAAAAAAAAAAAAACCCGGTGAGGTAGAAGCCAATTTTCCCCACTTTAGGGGAAAAATTCCTTCACGACTCTAATCAGGCAATCAGAATAACTCCATGGATCAACGACCCATCTCTAGTAGCTATAGCGTATAATATTACACTCCAGAAATACATCATGGCCCCTCTTGAACTCTTTTAGTGAACTCACAATTGCCACCTCCTCAGGCAGAGAGTTCCATAGTCTCACTGCTCTTACCATAAAAAATTATCTTCTATGTTTGTGTACAAACCTTCTTTCCTCCAGATGCAGTGAATGTCCCCTCGTCACAGTAACAGTCCTGGGGATAAATAGATGATGGGAGAGATCTCTGTATTGACTCCTGATAGATTTTTACATAGTTATTAGATCTGCCCTCAGTAGTTTTTTTTCTAAAGTGAATAACCCTAATTTTGATAATCATTTAGGGTACTGTAGTCCGCCCATTCCAATTACTTTAGTTGCCCTTCTCTGAACCCTCTCCAGCTCTGCTATGTCTGCCTTGTTCACAGGAGCCTAGAACTGTACACAGTACTCCATGTGTGGTCTGACTAGTGATTTGCAAAGTGGCAGCACTATGTTCTCATCGCGGGCATCTATGCCCCTTTTCATGCAACCCATTATCTTACTGGCCTTGGCAGCAGCTATCTGACACTGGTTTCTGCAGCTTGGTTTGCTGTTCACTAACATTTCTAAGTCCTTTTCCATGTCAGTGTTACCCAGTGTTTTACCATTTAGTATGTATTGGTGACTTGCATTATTCCTTTCCATGTGCATAACCTTACATTTGTCAGTGTTAAACCTCATCTGCCACTTCTCTGCCCAAGCCTCCAATCTATCTAGATCCATCTGTAGCAGTATACTGTCCTCTTCCGTGTTAATTACTTTACACAGTTTAGTGTCATGTGCAAAAATTATATTTTACTGTGCAAGCCTTCTACAAGATCATTAAAAAATATATTAAAGAGAATAGGGTCTAATACTGACAGTAACCCAATCTGAGTGTGTGCCATTAATAACCACCCTCTGTTTTCTATCACTGAGCCAGTGTCACGGTCCCTCCTGTGAGAGAGGTAAGAAGATCGGATAGACTTGCTGCACGTGAGGCAGGTCTCTCTGTTTTCCTCTACGTATGTTGTTGTTTGGCAGGATCTCACCTCTCCTCAGGTGCCGCTCGTTATCAGTGATGAGGCTATATTTAGATACGCCTCACACTGCTGACCATGCGGTTCATAGTTTCTGCTTGGAGTTGCTAGTGCTGATTTGTCTTGGATCTCCTGCTTCTCCATACATCTCTAAGCTAAGTACGTGTTGCCTTCGCTGTTTCTTATTATCTGGAGTGTGCTGTTTCTAGGCCTCAGGGAGATGCAGGTTCCTTCATTCTGGAAGGAACCAGCTGTATCATCCCCTGCTACCTATCCTAGGGCTCATCAGTTTTAGCAGGGCTTTAGGTATCCAGTGTATGAGTACTTAGAACTCCTGCAAAAGACCTTCAGGAAGATTTAGCCGACTCTCGAGTTGTTGTACATTGTTTTACTGTTCAGTAACACCTGGCCTTAGTCAAAGAGTCATCAGAAGAATAGCTCTTACCACAAAATTGAGCATCAAAAGTATGCAAAAGAACATCTAAACAAGCTCGAAGCATTTTGGAACCATTAAGCATGGGGATGGATTAATCATGCTATGGAGTTGTGTTGCAGCCAATTGCATGGGGAACATTTCTCTTTTAGAGGGAAGAATGAACTCAATGAAATTCCATCAAATTCTGGAAGCAAGCATAACACTAACTGTAAAAAAGCTGAAGTTGAAAAGAGGAAGGCTTCTACAAATTGATAATAATCCTAAACACACCTCAAAATCCTCAATAGACTAACACAAAAAGCGCAAGCTGAAGATTTTACCATGGCCTTCACAGTCCCCTGATCTGAACATCATTGAAAACCTGTGGATAGATCTCAAAAGAGCAGTGCATACAAGATGACCCAGGAATCTCACAGAATTGGAAGACTTTTGCAAGGAAGAATGGAAAAAAATCCCTCAAACAAGACTCTTGGCTGGCTAAAAAAAAAGTGTTTACAAGTTGCGATACTTGCCAAAAGGGGTTCTACTAGGTACTAACCATGCAAGTTTTGCTTCCGGCCCTTTACATTTTTGGGGTATTTTGAAAATGTAAAAGATGAAAAAAATATGTTTTAACTTAAAATACAAAAGGAATGTGTCATCTTTAACCACTTCCCATCTGGGCCATTTGCCCCCTTCCTGACCAGGCCTAATTTTGCAAATCTGACATATCTCACTTTATGTGGTAATAACTTTTGAAAGCCTTTACTTATCCAAGTCATTCAGAGATTGTTTTCTCGTGATACATTGTACTTCATGATGAGTCAATATATTTCACCTTTATTTATGAAAAAATCCCAAATTTACCCTAAATTTAGAAAAATTTGCAATTTTCAAAATTTCAATTTCTCTGCTTTTAAAACAGAAAGTGATACCTCTTAAAATATTTATTACTTAACATTCCCCATATGTCTACTTCATGTTGGCATCATTTTGGAAATGTCATTTTATTTTTTAGGACGTTAGAAGGCTTAGAAGTTTAAAAGCAATTCTTAAAATTTTTAAGAAAATTGCCAAAACCCACTTTTTAAGGACAAGTTCAGGTCTGAATTCACTTTATGGGGCCTACATAGTGCATACCCCCATAAATTACCCCATTGTAGAAACTACACCCCTCAAGTTACTTAAAACCGATTTTACAAACTTTGTTAACCCTTTAGGCGTTCCACAAGAATTAAAGGAAAATAGAGATTCAATTTAAAAATGTCTCTTTTTTGGCAGATTTTCCATTTTAATAAAAAAAATTCGTTAACAGCCAAACAAACCTCAATATTACCCAGATTCTGCGGTTTACAGAAACACCCCACATGTGGTCATAAACTGCTGTATGGGCACACGGCAGGGCGCAGAAGAAAAGGAACTCCACATGGTTTTTAGATGCCATGTCCCATTTGAAGCCCCCCTGATGCACCCTTACATGAGAAACTCCCAAGAAGTGATCCCATTTTGGAAACTAGGGGATAAGGTGCTAGTTTTATTGGTACTATTTTTGGGTACATATAATTTTTTGATCATTCATTATAACACTTTATGGGGCAAGGTGACCAAAAATTTGGTTGTTTTAGCACAGTTTTAATTTTCTAATTTTTACAGCGTTCACCTGAGGGGGTCGGTCAAGTGACATTTTTATAGAGCAGATTGTTACGAACGTGGCGATACCCAATATGTATACTTTTTCTTATTTATTTAAGTTTTACACAATAATAGCATTTTTGAAACAAAAAAATTATGTTTTAAGTGTCTCCATGTTCTGAGAGCTATCGTTTATTTATTTTTTTATTTTCTTATGTAGGGGCTAATTTTTTGCGGGATGAGGTGACGGTTTTATTGGTACCATTTTGTTGGACATACGCCTTTATGTTCACTTGGTGTTGCACTTTTTGTGATGTAAGGTGACAAAAATTGCTTGTTTTGTCTTTTTTTTTTTTTTTTACAGTGTTCACCCGAGAGGTTAGGTCATGTGATATTTTTATAGAGCTGGTTGTTACGGACGCGGCAATACCTAATATGTATACTTTTTAAAATTTATTTCACTTTAGCACAATAATAGCATTTTTGAAACCCCAAAAATTATGTTTTAATGTGTCCATGGCTATAGCTTTTTTATTTTTTGAGAGATTTTCTTATGTAGGGGCTCATTTTTTGCGGGAAGAGGTGACGGTTTTATTGGTCCCATTTTGTGAGACATACGCAGGGGCGGGCTGGGCTGGGGGGCAGGGAGGCAATTGCCCCCCAGGCCGCCCTAAATAAATGGCCGCTGGGCCGCCCGTCTTTAAAAAAAATTATTTAAATTTTTTATTCTTCAGGGCCGCACCGCCGATCACCACAGGCGGCGCGGCCCTGGATGTAATTGCGGCCGTGCTGTGTGCTGTGGGGCAGGGGAGGGAGAGGCGTGTCCCTCCCCTGTTCTTCTGATAGGCCGCAGGCACTAATGCCTGCAGCCTATCAGAGGCCGGCTCAGGCAGCGCGATGACGTCATTATCATCGCGACGCCTGAGCCGGGCAGCACACAGCAGGGACACAGGCCGGAAGAGGCTTGCATCGCTGCTGATGGAGGTAAGTATTAGTGTTTTTTTTCTTTTCTTCTTTGCGGGGGCTGGCACTATGGGGGGGATCTGGCACTATAGGGGGAGCTGGCACTATAGGGGGGCTGGCACTATAGGGGGGCTGGCACTATGGGGGGCTTACTTTGGGGGCACCCTGGCATAGTATCAGCTTAGCACAATTATTTTTGGGGGACATTATCTTTATACTATTAGTGTCTGGACGCAGTTATTTTTTAGAGCACTGTGTGCCAATAATTGTTTAAGGGGGCACTATCTGTGTGGTAGTAGTATTCCCAGGGGTACTGTTTCTGAAGTATAGTATTGGGGGCATAGCGGGTACAGTATTGGGGGCACTATCTGTGTGGTAGTAGTATTTCCAGGGGGACTGTTTCTGCAGTATAGTATTGGGGGTGGCAGGAAACTAATGTCTGTTTCTCAATCTCTGCAGAGACGGGAGATGGCAGAAAAATCATCATGGCAGTCTGGTCTGAATGGAGAAGATGAGGAAAGAGAACGTCTACATCAAAGGTGACATCACTGGATGTAAGAGGTATGTGGTGCTATGTAGGAGAAGAGATGCCCTGGCTCCTCCTCCTGCCATTTGCAGAAGGAGGATTCAGAGCTGGGTGAGGACGACGAAAGGGGGCAGCAGGCCACGGGCGGGTGGCAAATGGTGGGGGGGGGGGGAACCACAAGCCTTGAGCAGGATCAGGGGAGGGAGGAGAGCGGAGGAGCTTCCTGGCTGTAGCTTGTTATATAAGCAGGCAGTGCAGCCAGGACAGACCCTCCCCTCTCCGTATGATGTGTAGACAGGCCTCAACTATAGAATGTCAGCTGTACAGTGTGTGTTGGGAGAGGCCTATTATATGTAGGAGGGGCTTTTAATAATGGGCGGGGCTAAAAATGGGCCACTTGACTGGATTTGCCCCCCAGGACTAAGGCTGCCAGCCCTCCCCTGGACATACGCCTTTTTGATCACTTGGTGTTGCACTTTTTGTGATGTAAGGTGACAAAAATGGCTTTTTTTGACAGTTATTTATTTTTATTTTTTTATGGTGTTTATCGGACTGAGTCGATTATGTGATATATTTATAGAGCCGACCGTCACGGACGCGGAAATACCAAATATGTATTTTATTTAATTTTTTCTATTTAAAAATAAAAATAAAAATATTCCTTACTTGAGGAATTTTTTTTTTTAACATGTGAGACCTTTTTTTTAATTTGATTTTTTTAACACCTTATTTATTTATTTTTTATTTTACACTTTTCGTCCCCCAAAAGGTCATGCTAGACCTCTGGGGGACATTTACTTCACTTCACTTTTTCTTTTTTTTCACTGTTGATTTCTCCTGTAACTGGGGCTGACATAGTAGCCCCAGTTACAGGAGAAATACACCCCCCAGAGAGGTTGTACAGTGCATTACAGCACTGTACAGCCTCAGTGCAGGGCTGATCGAGGTCTCTGAAAGACCTCACACAGCTCCTGCACTCTCCGGTCCCGGCGATCACATGACCGCCGGGCCGGAACAGGAAGCGCATAGCGCTTCCGGCTCGCATACACAGCGCTCGGTGAGTGCTGTGTATGCAGCAATCCAGAAGGCAGGGACACCTGGGCACTGTCCCTACCTTCTCTAAAGGTAACCCGATCAGCAGCTGCACGATTAGCGTGCAGCTGCAGTTTCTGAATGGACGTTCTGGTCCATTCAGAAATAGAGAACCACCTCCCGGACGTTTATAGTCAACGTGCGGACGGGAGGTGGTTAAATGTATGCCTTTTGGAGGTCATTTCATCTTCAACTTAACGGTTCACAGTAACAGTAATTTTGAGTAGGGATGTTCAAACTTTTGCATGCCACTGTATGTGTCCAACAAGTATGTTGGCCAATGGCAGTTAGATTCCTCCATTGCATGAACCAATAGGGCTTAAGATAATTTTATTCTTAGATCATTCTACAGATGACATGTACAATGTATATCAGTCGTATTCCTTTGTGTTCTTTAGACAATGACAGGAATATGTAGACAATAACAGCTTCAGTCCCCATGATCCTGTAAAGCAGGCAAGTGAAGCGTCCTTACATTTTCTCTTTGAACACTGTGACATTTCATGTTGTTTTAAAGTCATGAGAAGAACCGTTTGTCAAACATGGTGTGTTTCATGCTTTGTGCAAATATCAATAGCGCTTGATGCTCAAGGTTGAATATTGACTTTTCTTCATACAAATATGTGTCTCTTGCCTGTTCCTCTGATTCAGCTAAACAACAATTTCTGAATGCCCCATATCGAAATATTGATTTTTTTTTGTTCTGCTCTGTGAGTGGCCAGATCCAGCCATGCAGAAACTTACTAAATGTCACAGTGCCTAGATTTCTGTTTCTATATCAAAATAATGATGTGGACTCATTTTTATTTATCACTATTTCTGGCTCAGGACAGCAGGTACAAGATTCCTAAATACATTTATACATGTGCAGAAAACAATGCATCTTATTAAAAAGGGTAAAAAAAAAATGGCTCTGGGAAAATGATATAAAAATATTACACACTGGGTAAGATTTGTCCAGAGCTCCCCTCTCAGAAAGTGGCGACAGCAGCTTAGAAACTCCACTTGTGATTAACTTAAGTTGCAGTGGGGTTTAAAAAGTTGCAAAACCCAGTGGTTTTTGCCACGAAAATGGCATAGAGAGATGATAAATCTCCATCAATTACCCTAGTATAATATAATTTATGTTTGGGTGAAGCATATGCCAAAAAGTAATTGTCCTGCCAAATTAGCAGTTACCGTACATAAGAGGATATCTAGTCTTATGAAGATGAAGTGTAATCATTGTATAACTTTATAAGGCTCTGATTATGCAAGTTTTAAAATACTATAAAATTTTTAATGCCAGTGAAGTATGTAACTAGAATGAATAGAGCCCCATAGTGAAGTCAGTAATGGCTCCCTTGTTGACAATGAACTGAATTGTAATAACGCATACAGCAGCATAAAAACAACCAAGCATGGATAGTAGTGGTATTGATGATGGTCTAGGCCAATAAAGGCTTGTGTACATATAACATTTATATTTTTATTGATGAAAATGTTATATAGGGGTCATCTCACATTGCCCTACAATTAAAGGATAAAATTATCTCTGCCAGCATTCATCACTGGGGTAAGCACACTGGGTTAGCTGCCATTGAAATCAATACTAGCTGATTGTATTAATCTGTATGGAAGAAGATCCTATCAGTGTTGACTGCATGCAAAAAGAAAGTTCTCATTTAACCCTATGGCTGAGTGGCTGTCCATGGTGGGGATACTCCATTAAAAAGCATTGAGTCAACCCTCAGCCTCTGTGCCCTGCATAACAGCTGTGACTGTAGTTCTAGTACATCCAACTATTAGTTAGGCTACTTTCACACTGGCGTTTTGAATTCCATTTGTGAGATCCGTTTCGAGGCTCTCACAAGCGGCCCAAAACGGATCAGTTCAGCCCCAATGCATTCTGAATGGATAAGGATCCGTTCAGAATGCATCAGTTTGGCTCTGTTCAGCCTCCATTCCGCTCTGGATGCAGACACCAAAACGCTGCTTGCAGCCAAACGTATCCGTCCTGACTTACAATGTAAGTCAATGGGGACGGATCCATTTTCACTGACACAATATGGTGCAATTGAAAACGGATCTGTCCCCCATTGACTTTCAATGTAAGTCAGGACGGATCCGTTTTGACTTACACTTTTTTTAGACAGAATATTGCAAACGGATCCGTTCTGAACGGATACAAGCGTTTGCATTATAGGTGCGGATCCGTCTGTGCAGATACACGCAGGTGTGAAAGTAGCCTTAAAGGGGTTATGCACATTTGGGGGGGAGGGGTTGGCAAACCCCCCTCCTGGGCAGACCTGCAAAAGGAAACATACCTGCTTTCCGATGCTTGCTCCTTCCCTCTCTGGCCTCTGCTGCTCTGCTTGCATCATGTTAAATGGTCACATGGCACAAGAGAAGCATATCACCTTGGTGGCCAGCGATTGGCTGCAGCAGCATCATCAAACCAGAACTTTACATTTAGATGTTAGAGCAGAGCAGCAGTGTCTGGAGAGGGAAGGGTCCTGGACCATTGTTGGTAAGCAGGTAAGTATGCTTCCCTTCACAAGTCTGCTCTGGAGGGGGGTGGTTGACCACCCCTTTAAGTGCCTGAGCCGTGTACTCCTGGCACTGACATGTTTTTGTTGTGTTATTTTGCAATGGATGGTAATGCCAACATGACAGGCATTTTGTATCACCTTTTAAAGCTCATGTTTATTCATTGATATATTTGGATCAAGTGAAGACCATGGACCCCAATATTAATTATTTCACCAAATGTTTTAAAATCCGCCAATATTTTAGTGTTAAGTGATGATTGATATATATAGTTTATTGATTGTTTTATATTTTATTAAAAGGAATTTGTCAAGCCCAACACACCCCCTAAATAGAGTAAGCAGTGTATAGTGTAAGCGACGCTGAGTCCGGTTATGTAATTTTTATCCTTATACTCAATTAAATTTCAACGGTGTGCTCCCACAAACCAGCAGTAAAATGCATTGAGAGGACTCCATTGCTCACGCACAAAAAGGATAGAATTCAAAGAGGAGTCCTTTCAATGCATTTTCCTGCCGATTTATTGTTGGAGCAAAACGTCAGAATGCAAGTAAGACCTCATGCACACGACCGTTGTTTTATTCCGTGTCCGTTGTTCCATTTTTCGTGATTTTCTGCGGACCCATTGACTTTCAATGGGTCCGTTATAAACTCGGCTAATGCACCGTTTGTCATCCGCGTCCGTGATCCGTGGTTCCAGTCCGTCCAAAAAATATAACCTGTTCTATTTTTTGCACGGAAAACGGTTTGCGGACCCATTCAAGTCATTGGGACCGTGAAAAAACGCGGAGGCACACAAGATTGGTCGTGTGCATGAGGCCTAAGGATGAAGATAAAAATGACATAATTGGACTCAGGACCACTTATTTTATACAATGTTTACTTTAATTTGAGGGGTTTGTCGGAGCTGACAGATTCCCTTTAAAAAACTTAGTGAAATAAAATAAATAATCCAGGGGGACATAAACTTCACTTGAACAAATGCAATTACAATAACCCTGCCTCATTGTCATCACTTCTTCGAAACAGTGAGCCATAAGCAACCAGCTCACTACACTAGGGCTGTCTCTAACATTCTCTCAGGAGAAAAGACAGAAGCTAGACCAAGCATGTGTGTCCACCTTGGCATTTTGTACTGGGATGGACAAAGAAAAGCTGTGCAATAAAAACAGGTGGCTATATACTAAATGTATTCCTGGATATATAGATTTTTTTAAATGTGTAAATTACAAAAAAAGTTTATAATTATGGTATATGAACAATATCCTTGTGAAACAACCCTTTTAAGAATTTTGGGCCTTAATGGCTATGCACTAGTTGGTTAATTTCCGCATGTGCTATTTTTACTTATTTTTTTAAGCCATGAGGATATGTTCTATGTTCCCACAGGATGACTTTGGGACTGAGTTTCCTTTGCAGAAATTCAGCAGTGTGTTTCTCTGAAATTCGCTGCCACGATAAAACTCCCAATGTGGGCTATTTTTTTATTTTTTATTTGCTTTTGCAGTGGCATTGTTGCAGGAAATACAGTGAATCTTCCATTGCACTGCAAAGGTTGAAGGCTGAGGTCCAATAATAAAACTTCAATTGTGGGACTTATGCCTGTCCATCAGTATTGTACTCCACCACTGATAGCACCTGGGCACTGGACTGTTTCTTTGCCAGCTTATATAGTGCAATTCTGGGGGAATAGTGGGCAGGCAGCGTTTGACGATCCCACCATTAAGTGGTGGCAGACGGCAACGTGCACCTACATTTCTAAATGTGCCAATATTTACAGAAAAAAATGAACGGTGGTATCACTAGCCAATCGACACAGTTAGGTTAGTAGGAGGGGAGAAAGAGGATTGCATCCACACCACTGTGTTGCCAGTAAAGGTGTAGCATTACATAGGATTCCTATTCACCCTTGCTGGATATGAGACAGCGGAATCTATCTGTTGCTGACTGAAGGCATGTAATTGCCCTGCTCAGTATTGCTGCTTTCCTAAACAAGTGGAGGAAGGAGTGCCTGGTGCCAGGACATGCCCCACAACAGAATTATCAGTGCCTGTAAGTACAGGGCCTAGAAGAGAGGTAACTCTTAAAGAGGAATTTCACCTCTGCTGACATGCCTGTTTTATTAGCTTCATGTATTCTCCATGTAATAACAATTCTGGTGTTTCTATCCTTATGCCACGCAGGTAAAGGTGGGAACCGTGGTGCAAAGACCACGTTCACCTTGATCAGTGTCCCTAACACTGGGAATAGGGAAACCGCACTGCTAATTCCTGTGGCCATAAAGGGTATTTCTGACAGTAAAAAAGACTACTCAGGTAGAGATACCCCGGCTGACTCTCCCAGATGTAGAAATCAGACTGGTTTTATGACAAAATCTGGTGCAAAGTAAGGCGCACTTACATAAATAGTTTGGAAATTAGACGCAAAAGTTAGAAAACTTCTGATTTAGACTTAAAACTCAAAATAGGTGCAACAGGCTCAAATGCCTCCAAAACAAGTGCAAAAACAAATACAAAAAGTAAATGAAACTTAAAAAATAGTAAACAGGCTTTTTATTCATGAAAACAGGCAACACTTTAGTAAATGTGCCCAAAAGAGTAAGGTGGTACCTCGTTCACAATGTGCAGAAGCAGCATTGTTAAAATAAAAACATACCATGTGTGGCCCATGCCATATTGCTGCCCGCAAACAGCATTGACTTGAATGGGTCCGCAATACTCAAGATACAGAGTGTTGCGGAGCAGAGGCACTATGAAGCACTTCTGTGGGATTTCAGTTCGTGCCTCTGTACTACAAAAAATAGAACATGTTCTATTTTATTGCGGTGCAGAATGTACACACTGCCTGTCCAAAAGTGAGTTGCTTCTCATTTCTTAATCAACCATGTCGAAATACACCTCTCGTGGTCGTGGAAAACATGTTAGTCTGTTTGAGAAGGGTCAAATCATTGGCATGCATCAAGCAGAGAAAACATCTAAGGAGATTGCAGAAACTACTAAAATTGGGTTAAGAACTGTCCAACGCATTATTAAAAACTGGAAGCATAGTGGAGACCCATCGTATTCGAGGAAGAAATGTGGCAGGAAAAAAATCCTGAATGATCGTGATTGACGATCATGTGAACGTTTGGTGAAATCAAATCGAAGAAAAACAACAGTAGAACTCAGGGCTATGTTTAATAGTGAAAGTAAGAGCATTTCCACATGCACAATGCGAAGGGAACTCAAGGGATTGGGACTGAACAGCTGTGTAGCCGTAAGAAAACCACTAATCAGTGAGGAAAACCAGAAAAAAAGGCTTCAGTTTGCTAGGGAGCATAAAGATTGGACTCTGGAGCAATGGAAGAAGGTCATGTGGTCTGATGAGTCCAGATTTACTCTGTTCCAGAGTGATGGGCGCATCAGGGTAAGAAGAGAGGCAGATGAAGTGATGCACCCATCATGATAGTGCCTACTGTACAAGTCTGTGGGGGCAGTGCTATGATCTGGGGTTGCTGCAGTTGGTCAGGTCTAGGTTCAGCAACAGTATGTGCTCCAAGAATGAGGTCAGCTGACTACTTGAACATACTGAATGACCAGGTTATTTCATCAATGGATTTTTTCTTCCCTAATGGCACGGGCATATTCCAAGATGACAATGCCAGGATTCATCAGGCTCAAATTGTGAAAGAGTGGTTCAGGGAGCATGAGACATCATTTTCACACATGGATTGGCCACCACAGAGTCCAGACCTTAACCACATTGAGGATCTTTGGGATGTGCTGGTGAAGGCTTTGCGCAGCAGTCAGACTCTACCATCATCAATGCAAGATCTTGGTGAAAAATTTATGCAAAACTGGATGGAAATAAAGTTTGTGACATTGTAGAAGCTTATCGAAACAATGACTTTTTTTTGAAGAGGCAGTGTATCTTGTGGATCACGTACCTATTCAAGTGAATGAGGCCGTATGCGCAAATGGTGTGCACTCGGATGGTACCTGTGCACTAGGAGTAATATACATGATAGAGTGCCCATGTGGCCTCCAGTATGTAGGACGTACGCTACACAAATTAAAAGTAAGAGTGCAAGAACACATTAGAAATATCAAAAAAGGCTTGGAGAGTCACAGTGTATCTGCTCATTTTAAATATGTAAATATCATTAAAATTCATGAGATTACAACTAGAGGGGAGCTGATCCAGCAAGAAACATTAACCGAAGAGAAGTGGAGTGGATATACATGTTGGGAACTCTGCAACCTGCTGGATTAAATGTAGAGTTTGATCTGAAGCCTATTTTAGTTTAAGAAGCTCTGTCAATAATCTCCTGAATTATCTAATACTATTATGGTAGGGATTGAATGCATATTATTTACAAGGAAGGTTTTTCAGAGGCAGGGGGAGGGTGGGGTGAATGTGACCAGTGTTGTAGGATATAATAGGACATGCTCAGGTGCGTGAGTGAGGGAATTGGTCTGAATATCCCTAGTCCATCAATCCATTATGAAACTTGTCATTTTAATTAGAAAATGATTTAATGTGATAATAGAGAAAAATATATGATTGTAATGTTATAATTAGAGATAAGCGAATTTCTCAAAAATTCGATTCGGTCAGTTCGCCTTATTTTCTAAAAAGATGGCTGCAGAGAGCCTGTATATAGGTGTAGGACACTGTGCCTTGCAGAAACATGCATAGGAATTCTGCTGTAGTAGTGAAAAAGTACTGTGAGTCAGTATGACACGCAGATGACAGGCGTCACTCTTAGAATCACTTCACATATAGACAAGATAGACAAGGCGGCAAATCATAATGAGGTGGTTATTATGGGGGACTTCAACTACCCAGATATAGACTGGGAAACTGAAACTTGTATATCTTATAAAGGAAAGAGGTTGTTGGCAATAACCAAAGACAATTACCTCTCCCAACTGGTTCAGGACCCGACTAGAGGGACGGCCATACTGGACTTAGTATTAACCAATAGGCCTGACAGAACAACAGATGTGCAGGTTGGGGGACACCTGGGAAATAGTGACCATAAAGTAATAACCTTCCAATTATCATTCAAAAGAGCGTTTCTACAGGAAGGAACAAAAATACCAAACTTCAAAAAAGCTAAATTTAGCCAACTAAGAGAGGCCATAGGCCTAACTAACTGGGACAAAGTCCTCAAAAATAAAAATACAGCCACAAAATGGGATATCTTTAAAAGCATCCTAAAATCTCATTGTGAGAGGTCCATACCGTATGGGAATAAATGGTTAAGGAACAAAAAGAAACCAATGTGGATAAATAGAACTGTAAAGAAAGCAATAAATGACAAAAAGAAAGCATATAAATCACTAAAACAGGAGGGTAGCTGGAAGCACTGAAAAACTATAAGGAAAAAAATAGAACATGTAAAAAACAAATAAAAGCGGCCAAACTAGAGACCGAGAGATTAATTGCCAAAGAGAGTAAAACTAACCCTAAAATGTTATTCAGTTATATAAATGTTAAAAAGTATAAATCTGAAGGTGTCGGCCCTTTAAAGAGTAATGAGGGGGCAGTCGCAGAGAGCTACGAGGAGAAAGCAAAGCTGTTAAATATTTTTTTCTCCAATGTATTCACTGAGGAAAATAAACAGATGACATGCAGAATGTAAAAAAAAAATTCCCCATTAAAAGTGTCCTGTCTGACATCAGCGACTTAAAAAGATTAAAATAGACAAATCGCAAGGACCAGATGGCATACACCCCCGTATCCTAAGACAATTAAGTAATGTCATAGCCAGACCCTTATTTCTGATATTTGCGGACTCTATACTGACAGGGAATGTCCCACAGGATTGGCGCATGGCAAATGTGGTGCCGATATTCAAAAAGGGTCCAAAAACTGAACCTGGAAACTATAGGCCGGTAAGTTTAACATCTGTTGTGGGTAAACTGTTTGAAGGTTTTCTAAGAGATGCTATCTTAGAGCATCTCAACGAAAATAAGCAAATAACGCCATATCAGCATGGCTTCATGACTGATCGGTCATGCCAAACTAATTTAATCAGTTTCTATGAGTAGGTAAGTTCTAGACTTGACAGTGGCGAATCAATGGATGTCTTATATCTGGACTTCTCCAAAGCATTTGACACTGTACCACATAAAAGGTAAGTATATAAAATGAGAATGCTCGGACTGGGAGAAAACGTCGCATGTGGGTAAGTAACTGGCTCAATGATAGAAAACAGAGGGTGGTTTATTAACAGTACACACTCAGATTGGGTCACTTCTGGGGTACTTCAGGGTGTTAGTATTGGGCCCTATTCTCTTCAATTGATTTATTAATGATCTTGTAGAAGGCTTGCATTAGTAAAATATCCATTTTCGCAGATGACACTAAACTGTGTAAAGTAATTAACACTGAAGAGGACAGTATACTACTACAGAGGGATCTGGATAGATTGGAGGCTTGGCAGATAAGTGGCAGATGAGGTTTAACACTGACAAAGTAAGTTATGCACATGGAAGGAATAATGGCAAGTCACCCGTACATACTAAATGGTAAAACACTCGGTAACACTGACATGGAAAAGGATCTAGGAATTTTAATAAACAGCAAACTTTGCTGCAAAAAACAGTGTCAGGCAGCTGCTGCCAAGCCAATAAGATATTAGGTTGCATCAAAAGGCGTATAGATGCCCGTGATAGAACATAGTCCTACCACTTTACAAATCGCTAGTCAGACCACACATAGAGTACTGTGTACAGTTCTGGCTCCTGTAAACAAGGCAGACATAGCAGAGCTGGAGAGGGTCCAGAGGAGGGCAACTAAAGTAATAACTGGATTAAGGCAACTACAGTACCCTGAAAGATTATCAAAATTAGGGTTATTCACTTTAGAAAAAATACGACTGAGGTGAGATCTAATTACTATGTATAAATATATCAGGGGTCAGTACAGAGCTCTATCCCATCATCTATTTATCCCCAGGACTGTGACTGTGACGAGGGGACCATCCTCTGCGTCTGGAGGCAAAGAAGGTATGTACCACAAACATAGAAGAGGATTCTTTATGGTAAGAGCAGTGAGACTATGGAACTCTCTGCCTGAGGAGGTGGTGATGGTGAGTACAATAAAGGACTTCAAGAGGGGCCTGGATGTATTTCGGGGAGCTTAATAATATTACAGGCTATAGCTACAAGAGAGGGGTCGTTGATCCAGGGAGTTATTCTGATTGCCTGATTGGAGTCGGGAAGGAATATTATTATTCCCCTAAAGTGGGGAAAATTGGCTTCTACCTCACAGTTGTTTTTTTTTGCCTTCCTCTGATCAACTTGCAGGATGACAGGCCGGACTGGATTGGACAATTGTCTTATTTCGGCCTTATGTACTATGTTTACTATGTTACATGTTGGGGCAGTTACGGGCCCAAACTGACACAAAACTCAAGGTGTGAACTCAGCCTTACAAGTCATTGTCAGCCCAGTTTATAAAGAAACCGTGCACAGGCCCAAGATCCTACTAAAGTGTGAAAGAGCGCACTCCTATTACACCGTCATCAGATGATTTCACACATTTTGACATAACCTGTTTTGGTTTTACTCTGATACAAGTAGAGCCCCCCCTGACAGAGTGGAGAGGGTGTCAGCAGTAAATTTGTGTTGACGTCAACTATCATATTGCCCTTCCTCTGATCCGTCAGAACCCCCCAAAAAAAGGATCCTGTTGTCTGTTGAGCATCTGCTGTCAGCATTTGATCAGTAATCAATCAGTATTGCCAAGGCAAAAAAAGAGAGGAGTGGATCCAAAACAGAGATGATGCATGAATGGAATATTTGCATGTCTTCTGTGTTTTGTACCCAACTCCTGCTTTTGGCTACTAATCATGAGCCAATCCTGATGAGAAATAGGGACCATGTCATATTGTCCTTCAGCTACTACATAGACAGGATCCGTTGTGTGTCTCATTTTTCTTTCCTTCTGATAGATCATAAGAAGGGTCAAATAAATGATGATGTCAAAAAGGCAAAATAGCAGCCCCGTCATAGAGTGGGGAGGGGTGGGAACAGCATGAGGAGACCACAGAATGATCCAGTGACAGTGTGTTCAGATGGCAGCAGCATGAGGAGAACACAGAGTGTAGAGGGTGGCAGCAGCATGAGAAGACCATGGAATGTAGAGTTAGCAGCAGCATGAGGAGGACCACAGAGTGGTTGAGTTGGAAGCAGCATGAGGAGACCACAGAGTTTTAGAGGTGGTAGCAGCATGAGGATACAACAGAATGGTGAGGTGACAGCAGCATGAGGAGACCACAGAATGTAGAGTTGACAGCAGGCATGACGAGACCACAGAGTGTTGGAATTGGTGCAGCATGAGGAGACCACAGAGTGTAGAGTTGGCAACAGCATGAAGAGACCACAAAGTGTTGAGTTGGCAGCAGTATGAGCAGACCACAGAGTGTTGAGGTGGCAGAAGCATAAGGAGACCACAGAGTGGTGAGTTGGCAGCAGCATGAGGAGACCACAGAATGTAGAGTTGGTAGCAGTATGAGGAGACCACAGAATGTAGAGTTGGCAGCACCATGAGGAGACCACAGAGTGTTGAGTTGGCAGCAGCATGAGCAGACCACAGAGTGTTGAGGTGGCAGAAGCATAAGGAGACCACAGAGTGGTGAGTTGGCAGCAGCATGATGAGACCACAGAGTGTTGAGTTGGCAGCAGCATGAGGAGACCACAGAGTGTTGAGTTGGCAGCAGCATGAGGAGACCACATAGTGGTAATTTGGCAGCAGCATTAGGAGACAACAGAGTGGTGAAGTGGCAGAAAGCATAAGGAGACCACAGAGTGGTGAGTTGGCAGCAGCATGATGAGACCACAGAATGTAGAGTTGGCAGCAGCATGAGGAGACCACAGAGTGTTGAGTTGGCAGCAGCATGAGGAGACCTCAGAGTGTTGAGTTGGCAGCAGCATGAGGAGACCACATAGTGGTAATTTGGCAGCAGCATTAGGAGACAACAGAGTGGGTGAGTTGGGCAGAAGCATGAGGAGACCACAAGAGTGGTGAGGTGGCAGCAGCATGAGGAGACCACAGAATGTAGTCAGCAGCATAATTTGGAGACCACAGAGTGGTGAGGTGGCAGCAGCATGAGGAGAACACAGAGTGGTGAGTTGATTACCGCATGAGGAGACCACAGAGTGGTGAGTTGGAAGCAGCATGAGGAGACCACAGAGTGGTAAGTTGGAAGCAGCATGAGGAGACCACAGAGTGGTGAGTTGGCGGGAGCATGAGGAGACCACAGAGTGTGAGTTGGCGGGAGCATGAGCAGACCACAGAGTGTTGAGTTGGCAGAAGCATGAGGAGACCAGAGAATGAAGTCGGCAGCAGCATGAGGAGTCCAAAAAGTGGTGAGTTGGCAGAAGCATGAGGAGGCCACAGAGTGGTGAGTTGGCAGCAGCTTTAGGAGACCACAGAGTGGTAAGTTGGCAGCAGTATGAGGAGACCACAGAGTGTTTAGTTGACAGCAGCATGAGGAGACCACAGAGTGTACAGTTGGTAGCAGCATGAGGAGACCGCAGAGTGTAGAGTTGGCAGCAGCATGAGGAGACCACATAGTGTTAATTTGGCAGCAGCATGAGGAGACCACATAGTGTTGATTTGGCAGCAGCATGAGGAGACCACAGAGTGGTGAGTTGGCAGCAGCATGAGGAGACCACAGAGTGGTGACGTGGCAGCAGCAGGAGGAGACCACAGAGTGGTGAGTTGGCAGCAGCATGAGGAGACCACAGAGTGGTGACGTGGCAGCAGCATGAGGAGACCACAGAGTGGTGAGTTGGAAGCAGCATGAGAGACCACAGAGTGGTGAGTGGCGGGAGCATGAGCAGACCACAGAGTGTAGAGTTGGCAGCAGCATGAGGAGACCACATAGTGTTGATATGGCAGCAGCAAGAGGAGACCACAGAGTGGTGAGTTGGCAGCAGCATGAGGAGACCACAGAGTGGTGAGTTGGCAGCAGCATGAAGAGACCACAAAGCGGTAAGTTGGCAGCAGCATGAGGAGACCACAAAGTGTTGAGTTGGTAGCAGCATGAAGAGACCACAGAATTTAGAGTTGGCAGTAGCATGAAGAGACCACAGAGGGGTGATGTGGCAGCAGTATGGAGGAGTCCACAGATAGGTGAGTTGGCAGCAGCATGAGGATACCACAGAGTGTTGAGTTGGCAGCAGCATGAGAAGACCAAAGAGTGTCGAGTTGGCAACAGCATGAAGAGACCACAAAGTGTTGAGTTGGTAGCAGCATGAGGGGACCACAGAATGTAGAGTTGGCAGCAGCATGAAGAGACCACAGAGTGTAGAGTTGGCAGCAGCATGAGGAGACCACAGAATGTAGAGTTGGCAGCAGCATGAAGAGAACCACAGAGTGTAGAGTTGGCAGCAGCATGAGGAGACCACAGAGTGTAAATTTGGCAGCAGCATGAGTAGACAACAGAGTGGTGAGGTGGCAGCAGCATGTGGAGACCACAGAATGGTGATGTAGCGGCAGCATGAGGAGACCACAGAGTGTTGAGCTGGCAGCAGCATGAGGAGACCACAGAGAGTTGAGTTTGGCAGCAGCATGAGGAGACAACAGAATGTAGTCGGCAGTAGTGGTGGACGAACATCTGCCGGGACGGTTCGCCAACGCGATCAAATGTTCGCGAACCGCAAGTTCGCGGCGGTGGTCCCATTCATTTTAATGGCAGGCAAACCTGAAAAACCTCAGCTCATATTTTCAGCCAAGAAATAATTAATAGAAGTGCACAAATAGTCCCACAACATGGACAGTGACCTACCAGATGTATTATTCGAATTTGTGATCTCCATTTATTATTTTTTTCAATGCAAAATATCGGCAAATATATTTTTCGCGTACGGGCATGCGCAAATGCACTATACAGTACCTAAATGCACTATAAAGAAAGTATATTGTATATAAACACCCGCTTCAATCAGTTTTTTGGGGGGGCAACTGGTATATCACACCAGTAGAAATTGTTTGTTCAATAACGCTTGTCCCTCTATATACCTGCAGTATCGCAGCAGAACCGCACACAACTGCCGCACAATACAAATGCACTATAATATACTTTCTAACATAGAGTATATTATAACATTGTACAAGGAAAGCAATCCATTAGAATATACATAAAGATAAAACGTAACCTTTAATAATTTTACTATGAGCGTCCATTCACACTTCCGTAAAGTGTTTTGCGGATCCGCTAAACACGGACAACGGCAATGCGCATTCCGCAATTTGTGGACCGCACATCGCCGGCACTAACATTGAAAATGCCTACTCTTGTCTGCAATTGCGGACAAGAATAGGACATGTTCTATTTTTTGCGGAAACGGAAGGCACAGATCCGGAAGTGCGGATCCGCAAATGCGGATGCGGATCGGACAGCACATTCCTGCCCCATTGAACATAAATGGGTCTGCACCCGTTCCGCAAAATTGCGGAACGGATGCGGACCCATTTTGCGGACGTGTGAATGGAAAAGATATCCCTCAAAATGAAAATAAATGAAATTATGAAAGTTAAAGGGGTTATGCACTTTGTTTTAAATGATGATCTATCCTCTGGATCAGCTGTTTGAAAAGGCAGTGGCCGCTCCAGCAGCGGCGTGGCCTTCGCACTGTTTACCGCTGGCCCAGTGATGTCACGACTAGTATCAACTAGCTGGCGGGCTAAGCTCCATTCAAGTGAACAGAGCTTAGCCCCTCAATTTAGACCCGTGCGGTTTGCTGCGCTTTCTGCCGATTACATAAATAAAAAAAATTGTATCCATATTAGGTATCGCCGCGTCCGTGACAACCTGCTCTATAAAAATACCACATGATCTAGCCTGTCAGATGAATGTTGTAAATAACAAAATAATAAAACGGTGCCAAAAAAAGCTATTTCTTGTTAACTTGCCTCACAAAAAGTGTAATATAGAGCAACCAAAAATCATATGTACCCTAAACTAGTACCAACAAAACTTCCACCCTATCCAATAGTTTCTAAAATGGGTCACTTTTTTGGAGGTTTCTACTCTAGGGGTGCATTAGGGGGGGCTTCAAATTGGACATGGTGTCCAAAAAAAACGTCTAGGCAAAATCTGCCTTCCAAAAACCGTATGCATTCCTTTCTTTCTGCGCCCTGCCGTGTGCCTGTACAGTAGTTTACGACCACATATGGGGTGTTTTCTGTAAACTACAGAATCAGGGCCATAAATAATGAGTTTTGTTTGGCTGTTAACCCTTGCTTTGTAACTGGAAAAAAATATTAAAATGGAAAAATCTGCAAAAAAGTGAAATTTTGAAATTGTATCTCAATTTTCCATAAAATCTTGTGCAACACCTAAAGGGTTAACAAAGTTTGTAAAATCCGTTTTGAATACTTTGAGGGGTGTAGTTTCTAGAATGGGGGTCATTTTGGGTGGTTTCTATTATGTAAGCCTCACAAAGTGACTTCAGACCTGAACTGGTCCCTAAAAAGTGGGTTTTCTTCTAAACCTGAACTGGTCCCTAAAAAGATTTTATTTTCTTCTAAACTTATAAGCCTTGTAACATCCCGCAAAAATAAAATATATTTCCCAAATTTATCCAAACATGAAGTAGACATATGGGGAATGTAAAGTAATAACTATTTTTGGAGGTATTATTATGTATTATAAAAGTAGAGAAATTAAAACTTGGAAATTTGCATTTTTTCAAAATTTTTGGTAAATTTGGTATTTTCTTTTTATAAATAAAAATGATTTTTTTTTTTACTTCATTTTAACCAGTGTCATGAAGTACAATATGTGATGAAAAAACAATCTCAGAATGGCCTGGATAAGTCAAAGCGTTTTAAAGTTATCAGCACTTAAAGTGACATTGGTCAGATTTGCCAAAAATGGCCAAGTCCTTAAGGGGTTAAGCAAAAAGCATAGAAGTGGTAGGCAATAAAAAGTGCTCAGCGGCTCCTAAATCAGAAACCATATGTCCTACCCCAATCCGGGGGTTCCAGTGCACATCCATGAATCCCTGGAGGGAAAGCAAAACCATCTATCCCTGGGTTAGATGATGAAGTGGTATTGAAGACAGGGTGGGCAGAGAACTGTCCCTGATATTGCCCTACAGGGGGGTGCTATTCTGGCCCTGATAGCCTAACCACAGACCACCTGCCCTGATAAGAGCTACCCCGTCCGGGACCTTACCTATATAAAAATGGCCCTAGTAAGCCCCTAGGACCCTGACTTCCAGGTGATCACTATATAGATCTATGTGTTTTGACTCATTATAAAAGTATAAGTATATCGCACCCCTCTTTGTATCACACCTATTGATAGAACACCTATACTAGTCCTTAAAATAACTTTGTGGCCCTATTAGCTAGCGTTTGGTGTCCCTAACAGCCTGTCCCCTGCTCCACACAGCAACCTCTCCCACATTGGCAAAACACTGAATGTAAAATGGTGGCCAGATCAGGATTATTTATAAGTAGGGGGTATGTCCATGGTGCTGAAATGTCTCAATTGGTTGTCCTGTACCACCTGATGATGTGTCATGGGTCAAAGTTCTTCATAATGTAAAATAATATGGCGGGCGCAAATTTCTCCATATGTTCGCATGTTCGGCAAATCGCGAACAACGCAAAGGTTCGCCGCGAAGTCGACCGCCGGGTGAACCGCAAGGCCATCGCTAGTCGGCAGCAGCATGAAGAGACCACAGAGTGGTAAGTTGGCAGCAGCATCAGGAGACCACAAAGTGTTGAGTTGGCAGCCGCATAAGGAAACCACAGAAAGGTAGAGTTAGAAGCAGCATGAGAAGACCACAGAATGTAGAGTTGCAGGCAGCATAAGGAGACCACAGAGTGGTGAGTTGGCAGCAGCATGAGGATTCCACATAATGCAGTCGGCAGCAGCATGCGGAGACCACAGATTGGTGAGGTGGCAGCAGCATGAGGAGACCACAGAGTGTAGAGTTGGCAGCAGCATGAGAATACCACAGAGTGTGAAGTTGGCAGCAGCATGAGGAGACTACAGAGTGGCGAGTTGGCAGCAGCATGAAGGGACCACAAGGTTTTGAGTTGGCATCAGCATGATGAGACCACAGAAAATTAAAATGGTAGCAGCATGAGGAGACCACAAAATGTAGAGTTGGCAGCAGCATGAGCAGACCACAGATTGTTGATTTGGCAGCAGCCTGAGGAGACCACAGAGAGCTGAGTTGGCAGCAGTATGAGGAAACCCCAGAATGTAGAGTTGGCAGCAGCATGAGGAGACCATACAATGTAGAGTTGGCAGCAGCATGAGGAGAACACAGATTGGTGAGGTGGCAGCAGCATGAGCAGACCACAGAGTGGTGAGGTGGCAGCAGCATGAGGGGACCACAGAGTTTGTGAGGTGGCCGCAGCATGAGGAGAACAAAGAATGTAGAGTTGGCAGCAGCATAAAGAGACCACAAAATGTAGAGTTGGCAGTAGCATGAGGAGACCACAGAGTGTTTTATTGGCAGCAGCATGAGGAGACCACAGAATGAAGAGTTGGCAGCAGTATTAGGAGACCACAGAATGTAGAGTTGGTAGCAGTATGAGGAGACCACAGAATGTAGTTGGCATCAGCATTGAGGAGACCACAAAGTGGTAGAGTTGGTAGCAGCAGGAGGAGACTGCAGAGTGTAAAATTGCAGGCATGAGAAGACCACAGAGTGGTGAGTTGGCAGCAGCAATGAGAGACCACAAGGTTTTGAGTTGGCATCAGCATGACGAGACCACAGAAAGCTAAAATGGTAGCAGTATTAGGAGACCACAGAATGTAGAGTTGGCAGCAGCATGAGGAGACCACAGAATGTAGAGTTGGCAGCAGCATGAAGAGACCACAGAGTGGTGATGTGGCAGCAGCATGAGCAGACCACAGATTGTTGATTTGGCAGCAGTATGAGGAGACCACAGAGAGCTGAGTTGGCAGCAGTATGAGGAAACCCCAGAATGTAGAGTTGGCAGCAGCCATGAGGAGACCATACAATGTAGAGTTGGCAGCAGCATGAGCGAGACCACAGAGTGGTGAGGTGGCAGCAGCATGAGGAGGCACAGAGTGGTAAGTTGGCAGCAGCATGAGGGGGACCACAGAGTTGTGAGGTGGCCGCAGCATGAGAAGACCACAGAGTGTAGAGTTGGTAGCAGCAGGAGGAGTCTGCAGAGTGTAGAATTGGCAGCAGCATGAGGAGACCACAGATTGTGAGGTGGCAGCAGCATAAGCAGACCAAAGAATGTAGAGTTGGCAGCAGCATGAGGAGAACACAGATTGGTGAGGTGGCAGTAGGCATGAGAAGACCACAGAGTGTTTATTTGGCAGCAGCATGAGGAGACCACAGAATGAAGAGTTGGCAGCAGTATTAGGAGACCACAGAATGTAGAGTTGGTAGCAGTATGAGGAGACCACAGAATGTAGAGTTGGCATCAGAATGAGGAGACCACAGAGTGGTGAGGTAGAAGCAGCATGAGGAGACCACAGAGTGCTGAGTTGGCAGCAGCATGGGGAGACCACAGAATGTAGTTGGCATCAGCTTGAGGTGACCATAGAGTGGTGAGGTGGCAGCAGCATGAGGAGACCACAGAATGTAGAATTGGCAGCAGCATGAGGAGACCACAGATTGTTGACTTGACAGCAGCATGAGGAGACCACACGATGTAGTCGGCAGCAGCATGAGGAGACCACAGAGTAGTGAGTTGGCAGCAGCATGAGGAGACCACAGAATGTAGAGTTGGCAGAAGCATGAGGAGACCATAGAATGTAGATTTGGCAGTAGCATGAGGAGACCATAGAATGTAGAGTTGGCAGCAGCATGAGAAGACCACAGAGTGTTGAGCTGGCAGCAGCATGATGAGACCACAGAAAGTTGAGTTGGCAGCAGCATGAGGAGACCACAGAATGTAGAGTTGGCAGCAGCATGAGGAGACCACAAAGTGCTGAGTTGGCAGCAGCATGAGGAGACCACAGAATGTAGTTGGCAGCAGCACAAGGAGACCACAGAGTAGTGAGTTGGCAGCAGCATGAGGAGACCACAGAGTGGTTATGTGGCAGCAGCATGAGGAGCCCACAGATTGTTGAATTGGCAGCACAATGAGGAGACCACAGATTGTTGAGTTGGCAGCAGTATGAGGAGACCACAGAATGTAGAGTTGGCAGCAGCATGAGGAGACCACAGACTGTTGAGTTGGCAGCAGCATAAGGAGACCACAGAATGTAGAGTTGGCAGCAGCATATGGAGACCACAGAATGTAGAGTTGGCAGCAGCATGGGGAGACCACAGAGTTGTGATGTGGCAGCAGCATGAGGAGACCACAGAATGTATTCGGCAGCAGCATGAGGAGACCACAGAGTAGTGAGTTGACAGCAGCTTTAGGAGACCACAGTGTAGTGAGTTGGCAGCATAATGAGGAGACCATAGAGTGGTGAGTTGGCAGGAGCAAGAGGAGACCACAGAGTGTCCCAGTGACACAGTGTTGAGTTGGCAGTAGGATGAGGATACCACATAGTGGTCAGTGGGCAGCAATGTGAGGAGATCAGAGTGTCCCAGTGACATAGTGTTGAGTTGGCAGTAGGATGAGGAGACCACATAGTGGTGAGTGGGCAGCAACATGAGGAGACCACAGAGTGTTGAGTTGGCAGCAGCATGAGATGACCAGAGAGTGGTGATGTGGCAGCAGCATGAGGAGACCACAGAGTGTTGATTTTGTGGTTGAGACCACAGAATGAAGACCCACAGATTTTGAGACCACAGAATGAAGAGTTGGCAGCAGCATAAGGAGACCACAGAGTGGTGAGTTGGCAGCAGCATGAGGATTCCACATAATGCAGTCGGCAGCAGCATGCGGAGACCACAGATTGGTGAGGTGGCAGCAGCATGAGGAGACCACAGAGTGTAGAGTAGGCAGCAGCATGAGAATACCACAGAGTGTGAAGTTGGCAGCAGCATGAGGAGACTACAGAGTGGCGAGTTGGCAGCAGCCTGAAGGGACCACAAGGTTTTGAGTTGGCATCAGCATGATGAGACCACAGAAAATTAAAATGGTAGCAGCATGAGGAGACCACAAAAATGTAGAGTTGGCAGCAGCATGAGCAGACCACAGATTGTTGATTTGGCAGCAGCCTGAGGAGACCACAGAGAGCTGAGTTGGCAGCAGTATGAGGAAACCCCAGAATGTAGAGTTGGCAGCTGCATGAGGAGACATACAATTAGAGTTGGCAGCAGCATGAGGAGAACACAGATGGTGAGGTGGCAGCAGCATGAGCAGACACAGAGTGTGAGGTGGCAGCAGCATGAGGGACCACAGAGTTGTGAGGTGGCCGCAGCATGAGGAGAACAAAGAATGTAGAGTTGGCAGCAGCATAAAGAGACCACAAAATGTAGAGTTGGCAGTAGCATGAGGAGACCACAGAGTGTTTATTTGGCAGCAGCATTGAGGAGACCACAGAATGAAGAGTTGGCAGCAGTATTAGGAGACCACAGAATGTAGAGTTGGTAGACAGTATGAGGAGACCACAGAATGTAGTTGGCATCAGCATGAGGAGACCACAAAGTGTAGAGTTGGTAGCAGCAGGAGGAGACTGCAGAGTGTAAAATTGGCAGCATGAGAAGACCACAGAGTGGTGAGTTGGCAGCAGCTGAAGAGACCACAAGGTTTTGAGTTGGCATCAGCATGACGAGACCACAGAAAGCTAAAATGGTAGCAGTATTAGGAGACCACAGAATGTAGAGTTGGCAGCAGAATGAGGAGACCACAGAATGTAGAGTTGGCAGCAGCATGAAGAGACCACAGAGTGGTGATGTGGCAGCAGCATGAGCAGACCACAGATTGTTGATTTGGCAGCAGTATGAGGAGACCACAGAGAGCTGAGTTGGCAGCAGTATGAGGAAACCCAGAATGTAGAGTTGGCAGCAGCATGAGGAGACCATACAATGTAGAGTTGGCAGCAGCATGAGGAGACCACAAAGTGGTGAGGTGGCAGCAGCATGAGGAGGCCACAGAGTGGTAAGTTGGCAGCAGCATGAGGGGACCACAGAGTTGTGAGGTGGCCGCAGCATGAGAAGACCACAGAGTGTAGAGTTGGTAGCAGCAGGAGGAGTCTGCAGAGTGTAGAATTGGCAGCAGCATGAGGAGACCACAGATAGGTGAGGTGGCAGCAGCATAAGCATACCAAAGAATGTAGAGTTGGCAGCAGCATGAGGAGAACACAGATTGGTGAGGTGGCAGTAGCATGAGAAGACCACAGAGTGTTTATTTGGCAGCAGCATGAGGAGACCACAGAATGAAGAGTTGGCAGCAGTATTAGGAGACCACAGAATGTAGAGTTGGTAGCAGTATGAGGAGACCACAGAATGTAGAGTTGGCATCAGAATGAGGAGACCACAGAGTGGTGAGGTAGAAGCAGCATGAGGAGACCACAGAGTGCTGAGTTGGCAGCAGCATGGGGAGACCACAGAATGTAGTTGGCATCAGCTTGAGGTGACCATAGAGTGGTGAGGTGGCAGGCAGCATGAGGAGACCACAGAATGTAGAATTGGCAGCTGCATGAGGAGACCACAGATTGTTGACTTGACAGCAGCATGAGGAGACCACACGATGTAGTCGGCAGCAGCATGAGGAGACCACAGAGTAGTGAGTTGGCAGCAGCATGAGGAGACCACAGAATGTTGAGTTGGCAGAAGCATGAGGAGACCATAGAATGTAGATTTGGCAGTAGCATGAGGAGACCATAGAATGTAGAGTTGGCAGCAGCATGAGAAGACCACAGAGTGTTGAGCTGGCAGCAGCATGATGAGACCACAGAAAGTTGAGTTGGCAGCAGCATGAGGAGACCACAGAATGTAGGAGTTGGCAGCAGCATGAGGAGACCACAAAGTGCTGAGTTGGGCAGCAGCATGAGGAGACCAACAGAATGTAGTTGGCAGCAGCACAAGGAGACCACAGAGTAGTGAGTTGGCAGCAGCATGAGGAGACCACAGAGTGGTTATGTGGCAGCAGCATGAGGAGCCCACAGATTGTTGAATTGGCAGCACAATGAGGAGACCACAGATTGTTGAGTTGGCAGCAGTATGAGGAGACCCACAGAATGTAGAGTTGGCAGCAGCATGAGGAGACCACAGACTGTTGAGTTGGCAGCAGCATAAGGAGACCACAGAATGTAGAGTTGGCAGCAGCATATGGAGACCACAGAATGTAGAGTTGCAGCAGCATGAGGAGACCACAGAGTTGTGATGTGGCAGCAGCAAGAGGAGACCACAGAATGTATTCGGCAGCAGCATGAGGAGACCACAGAGTAGTGAGTTGACAGCAGCTTTAGGAGACCCACAGTGTAGTGAGTTGGCAGCATAATGAGGAGACCATAGAGTGGTGAGTTGGCAGAGCAAGAGGAGACCACAGAGTGTCCCAGTGACACATGGGTTGAGTTGGCAGTAGGATGAGGATACACACATAGTGGTCAGTGGGGCAGCAATGTGAGGAGATCAGAGTGTCCCAGTGACATAGTGTTGAGTTGGCAGTAGGAGAGGAGACCACATAGTGGTGAGTGGGCAGCAACATGAGAGACCACAGAGTGTTGAGTTGGCAGCAGCATGAGATGACCAGAGAGTGGTGATGTGGCAGCAGCATGAGGAGACCACAGAGTGTTGATTTGCAGCAGCATGAGTAGACAACATAATGTAGTCAGCAGCAGCATGAGGAGACCACAGATTGTTGAGTTGGCAGCAGCATGAGGAGACAACAGAATGTAGTCGGCAGCAGCATGAGGAAACCCTCAGAGTGGTGAGTTGGCAGCAGCATGAGGAGACCACATAGTGATTGAGTGGGCAGCAGCATCAGGAGACCACAAAGTGTTGAGGCGGCCAGTAGGATGAGAAGACCATAGAGTGGTAAGTTGACAGTAGCAAGAGGAGACCACAGATTGGCTCAGTGACAGAGTGTGAGTTGGCAGCAGCATGAGGCGACCACAGAGTGTGATTTGGCAGCAGCATGAGTAGACAACATAATGTAGTCGGCAGCAGCATGAGAAGATCACAGAGTTGTGTTGTGGCAGCAGCATGAGGAGACCACAGAGTGGCGAGGTGGCAGCAGCATGAGGAGACCACAGATTGTTGAGTTGGCAGCAGCATGAGGAGACAACAGAATGTAGTCGGCAGCAGCATGAGAAAACCCACACAGTGGTGAGTTGGCAGCAGCATGAGGAAACCCAAAGAGTGGTGAGTTGGCAGCAGCATTAGGAACCACAGAGCGGTGAGTTGGCAGCAGCATGAGGAGACCACATAGTGATTAGTTGGTAGTAGCATGAGGAGACCACAGAGTGGTGAGTTGGCAGCAGCATGAGGAGACCACATAGTGTTGAGTTGGCAGTAGCATAGAGGAGACCACAGAGCGGTGAGCTGCAGCAGCATGAGGAAACCCACAGAGTGGTGAGTTGGCAGCAGCATTAGGAGACCACAGAGCGGTGAGTTGGCAGCAGCATGAGGAGACCACATAGTGTTGAGTTGGCAGTAGCATGAGGAGACCACAGACCGGTGAGCTGGCAGCAGCATGAGGAAACCCACAGAGTGGTGAGTTGGCAGCAGCATTAGGAGACCACAGAGCGGTGAGTTGGCAGCAGCATGAGGAGACCACATAGTGTTGAGTTGGCAGTAGCATGAGGAGACCACAGAGTGATGATGTGGCAGCAGCATGAGGAGACAACAGAATGTAGTCGGCAGCAGCATGAGGAGACCACATAATGGCGAGTTGGCAGCAGCATGAGGAGACCACATAGTGGGATGTGGCAGCAGCATGAGGAGACAATAGAATGTAGTCGGCAGCAGCATGAGGAGACCACAGAGTGGGGAGTTGGCAGCAGCATGAGGAGATCACAGAGTGGTGAGGTGGCTGCAGCATCAGGAGACCACAGAGTGGTGATGTGGCAGCAGCATGGGGAGACCACAGAGTGGTGCTGTGGCAGCAGCATGAGGAGACCACGGAATGGTGATGTGGCAGCAGCATGAGGAGACCACAGAGTGGTGATGTGGCAGCAGCATGAGGAGACCACAGAGTGTTGAGTTGGCAGCAGCATGAGGAGACCACAGAGTGGTGATGTGGCAGCAGCATGAGGAGACCACAGAGTGGTGAGTTGACAGCAGCTTTAGGAGACCACAGAGTAGTCAGTTGGCAGCATAATGAGGAGACCACAGAGTGGTGAGGTGGCAGCAGCATGAGGAGCCACGAAGTGGTGAGTTGGCAGCAGCATGGGGAGACCACAGAATGTAGTTGGCATCAGCATGAGGAAACCACAGAGTGGTGAGTTGGCAGCAGCATGAGGAGATCACAGGGTGTCCCAGTGACATAGTGTTGAGTTGGCAGTAGGATGAGGAGACCACATAGTGTGAGTGGGCAGCAACATTAGGAGACCACAGGGTGTTGAGTTGGCTGCAGCATGAGATGACCAACATAGTGGTGATGTGGCAGCAGCATGAGGAGACCACAGATTGTTGAGTTGGTAGCCGCATGAGGAGACCACATAGTGGTGATGTGGCAGCAGCATGAGGAGACCACAGATTGTTGAATTGGCAGCACAATGAGGAGACCACAGATGTTGAGTTGGCAGCAGTATGAGGAGACCACAGAATGTAGAGTTGGCAGCAGCATGAGGAGACCACAGACTGTTGAGTTGCAGCAGCATAAGGGGACCACAGAATGTAGAGTTGGCAGCAGCATATGGAGACCACAGAATGTAGAGTTGGCAGCAGCATATGGAGACCACAGAATGTAGATTGGCAGCAGCATCAGGAGAACACAAAGTGTTGAAGAAGCAGTAGGATGAGGAGACCATAGAGTGTAAGTTGACAGTAGCAAGAGGAGACACAGATTTGCTCATTGACAGAGTGTTGAGTTGGCAGCAGCATGTGGAGACCACAGAGTGTTGAGTTGGCAGCAGCATGAGTAAACCACATAGTGGTGATGTGGCAGCAGCATGAGGAGACAATAGAATGTAGTCGGCAGCAGCATGAGGAGACCACAGAGTGGTGAGGTGTCTGCAGCAAGGAGGAGACCACAGAGTGGTGATGTGGCAGCAGCATGGGGAGACCACAGAGTGGTGATGTGGTAGCAGCAATGAGGAGACCACAGAGTGGTGATGTGGCAGCAGCATGAGGAGACCACAGAGTGGTGATGTGGCAGCAGCATGAGAGACCACAGATTGTTGAATGGCAGCACAATGAGGAGACCACAGATTGTTGAGTTGGCAGCAGTATGAGGAGACCACAGAATGTAGAGTTGGCAGCAGCAGAGGAGGACCACAGACTGTTGAGTTGGCAGCAGCATAAGGAGACCACAGAATGTAGAGTTGGCAGCAGCATATGGAGACCACAGAATGTAGAGTTGGCAGTCAGCATGAGGAGACCACAGAGTTGTGATGTGGCAGCAGCATGAGGAGACCACAGAATGTATTCGGCAGCAGCATGAGGAGACCACAGAGTAGTGAGTTGACAGCAGCTTTAGGAGACCACAGTGTAGTGAGTTGGCAGCATAATGAGGAGACCATAGAGTGGTGAGTTGGCAGGAGCAAGAGGAGACCACATAGTGGTCAGTGGGCAGCAATGTGAGGAGATCAGAGTGTCCCAGTGACCATAGTGTTGAGTTGGCAGTAGGATGAGGAGACCAACATAGTGGTGAGTGGGCAGCAACATGAGGAGACCACAGAGTGTTGAGTTGGCAGCAGCATGAGATGACCAGAGAGTGGTGATGTGGCAGCAGCATGAGGAGACCACAGAGTGTTGATTTGGCAGCAGCATGAGTAGACAACATAATGTAGTCAGCAGCAGCATGAGGAGACCACAGATTGTTGAGTTGGCAGCAGCTGAGGAGACAACAGAATGTAGTCGGCAGCAGCATGAGGAAAACCCACAGAGTGGTGAGTTGGCAGGCAGCATGTGGAGACCACAGAGTGTTGATTTGGCAGCAGCAATGAGTAGACAACATAATGTAGTCGGCAGCAGCATGAGGAGATCACAGAGTTGTGTTGTGGCAGCAGCATGAGGAGACCACAGAGTGGCGAGGTGGCAGCAGCATGAGGAGACCACAGATTGTGAGTTGGCAGCAGCATGAGGAGACAACAGAATGTAGTCGGCAGCAGCATGAGAAAACCCACACAGTGGTGAGTTGGCAGCAGCATGAGGAACCCAAAGAGTGGTGAGTTGGCAGCAGCATTAGGAGACCACAGAGCGGTGAGTTGGCAGCAGCATGAGGAGACCACATAGTGTTTAGTTGGTAGTAGCATGAGGAGACCACAGAGTGGTGAGTTGGCAGCAGCATGAGGAAGCCACATAGTGTTGAGTTGGCAGTAGCATGAGGAGACCACAGAGCGGTGAGCTGGCAGCAGCATGAGGAAACCCACAGAGTGGTGAGTTGGCAGCAGCATTAGGAGACCACAGAGCGGTGAGTTGGCAGTAGCATGAGGAGACCACATAGTGTTGAGTTGGCAGTAGCATGAGGAGACCACAGAGTGGTGATGTGGCAGCAGCATGAGGAGACAACAGAATGTAGTCGGCAGCAGCATGAGGAGACCACATAATGGTGATTTGGCAGCAGCATGAGGAGACCACAGAGTGGTGATGTGGCAAGCAGCATGAGGAGACCACAGAGTGTGATGTGGCAGCAGCATGAGGAGAGCCACAGAATGTAGAGTTGGCAGCATGATGAGGAGACCACAGAGGTGTGATGTGGCAGCAGCATGAAGAGACCACAGAATGTAGAGTTGGCAGCAGCATGAGGAGACCACAGAGTTGTGATGTGGCAGCAGCATGAGGAAACCACAGAGTGGTGAGTTGGCAGCGGCATGAGGAGATCAGAGTGTCCCAGTGACATAGTGTTGAGTTGGCAGTAAGATGAGGAGACCACATAGTGGTGAGTGGGGCAGCAACACATGAGGAGACCACAGATTGGTGAGGTGGCAGCAGCATGAGGAGACCACAGAGTGGTTGATGTGGCAGCAGGCATGAGGAAGACCACAGAGTGGTGATGTGGAAGCAGCATGAGGAGACCACAGAGTGGTGATGTGGCAGCAGCATGAGGAGACCACAGAGTGGTGAGTGGGCAGCAGCATGAGGAGACCACAGAATGTAGAGTTGGCAGCAGCGTGAGGAGACCACAGAGTGGTGATGTGGAAGCAGCATGGGGAGATCACAGAGTGGTGATGTGGCAGCAGCATGAGGAGACCACAGAGTGGTGATATGGCAGCAGCATGAGGAGATCACAGAGTGGTGATGTGGCAGCAGCATGAGGAGACCACAAAGTGGTGATGTGGCAGCAGCATGAGGAACCACAGATGTAGAGTTTGCAGCAGCATGAGGAGACACAGAGTGGTGATGTGGCAGCAGCATGAAGAGACCACAGAATGTAGAGTTGGCAGCAGCATGAGGAGACCACAGAGTTGTGATGTGGCAGCAGCATGAGGAAGTGATGTGGCAGCAGCATGAGGAGACCACAGAGGTGGTGAGGTGGCAGCAGCATTGAGGAGACAACAGAATGTAGTCGGCAGCAGCATTAGGAAACCCACAGAGTGGTGAGTTGCAGCAGCATGAGGAGACCACAGAGTAGTGAGTAGGCAGCAGCATGAGGAGACCACATAGTGGCCCAATGACAGAGTATTGAGGTGGCAGCTGCATCAGGAGACCACAGAGTGTTGAGGTGGCAGCAGCACCAGGAGACTACATAGTGGGAGGTGGGTGGCAGTACCAGCTGAAATGGTGGGTGGCAGAAGGAGCACCTGGCAGCAGGTAGTGGTGGCAAGCATCAGAATAGTAGCTGAAATAGGTAGCCAAAATAAACAGGGTCTCTTTTGACAAGGTTTGGGTGAGGTACCATGTATGATCTAATCTGGTGCATCAGCATTGGTGTGTGCAAATCCTGGCTGATCCACGCCTAGTTAGTCTCTCCACATTTTGTTGGACAAGACGAGTTCTTCTTTTGGGTACCTATGGCCCCCGCCACTCTAAATACACGCTCTGATGCCACACCACTGGCCGGCAGGAAAGCTTTTCATGGCAAACTCGGCCAGTTGCGGTCACTAATCCAGTTTTGCTGCCAGTAGTCCAGCAGATCTTCAATTTGGGTGGCAGGGTGCTGTTCAAGTATGCTACCCACCTGCTGTTTCAGGTTCTGCTCCATGTATACCTGCTGAAGAGTTAGTTTCTTCACTAGGTGGGTGAAGGAAGCTGCTAATCAGTGACTCTAGCCTCAAGTTTGCTGCAGATGGAGCTGATACTGCTCCTGTCTCCCCACAGCAGCCATGGCAGTGGAATTTGAGCACAGAGGGCCCCCCCTTCACCCAGTTAGACCTGCCAGAGGATGGACGATGGCGCAGATAGGCAGTGGCCAACTGACTGCTTAGGATGTCTCTATAGTAGTTCAGTTTGTCCTCCGCTCTCAGCGGGCATAAAAAATACCCCCATTTAGGACCGGCAGCAAGGGTCCAACAAGATGGAGAGCCAGTAGTCATCCCTCTGCCGAATGGTGTCAATTTGGCGGTTACTACGCAAGTAAATGAGCATGCAGCGGTCAATTTGCGCAAGTGACTGGGAGGGACTCCCTGCCTCCATCTCCACTGCATACTGTCACGGTGTGTCTGAGTCATCTGCATCATCTTCCTGTAGCTGCTCCTGCTCCTCCCCTCTCCTGTCACCTGTGTAGAAAAACCACACCATTTCTCTACACATTGCTTGTGCCCCAATATCCTCCTTCTCCTCCAGTTCAGCCCCCCCAGGGGCTCATGTGGCCATGAGATTGTAGGCACCACGTCACCAGGTCTCTGACCAGCCAGGTTTAGCAGTATCTGTTCCAGGACATGAATCAGTGGAATGACATTGTTCATCCCATAGCCCTGGTGACTGACAAATAAGTGGCTTCCTCAAAGGGCCCGCGCAAATGGCAGGTGTCACGCATGAGCTGCCACTGGCTAACATCGAAGTAACACAGGGGAGTACCTCTGTCCGCCTGTATCATCAAGAAATAGTTGATGGCCTTTCTCTGTTCATATAATCATTCCAGCATATGGAGGGTGGAATTCCAATGGGTGGAAACTTCGCATATCAGCCTATGTTGGGGGATGCCGTTCTGCTGCTGAAGCTCAAGGAGAGTGGCTTTGCAGTATACGAATGGCTGAAGTGAATGCAAAGTTTCCTGGCCATTTTCAGAATGCATGGCTCCGCCCTCCTTGATGCAGCGCCAACACTATGTTCTTCCCATTGTCGGTCACCATGGTTCCGATTTTGAGTTGTCAAGGAGAAAGCCAGGATTCGATTTCTTGATGAAGGACACGGAGCAGTTCCTTCGCTGTGTGACTGTTTGCCCAGGCAAACTAATACACCCCAAAAAAACTGTAGAACAATGTAAATTCATCACATAACTGCTAATAAGACATACGTATATTACCTTATTAATAGACCGCGTAAATGGCTGTGTAGCAATGTAAATTCACTGCAAATGGCTAATAAGACGTACGTATATTTCCTATTAATGCACCCCGTAAATGGCTGTATAGCAATGTAAATTCACCGCAGAACAGCTAATAAGATGTACGTATATTTCCTATTAATACATCCTGTAAATGGCTGTATCACACAGCACTTGCACCCCAATAACAAGCAAGGTTTGCTGGATTAGTGATCACATCAATGTATCATATAGTGCAAACAACCTAAAAGCAGCAGTATAACACCAATTTGTATCCCAGTCAGTGCAGCATGGTGTAATCGCTCTCATTACCCAGTCTGTCCACTCTCCTGTTGCACCCTGCTCTCCTTTTATAGTGTAGATGATACCTCCCTATCCTTGAATAATCTTTCCCTGAACTTCTAAATCAATTTTTAAGCACAATAAAGTATTTTCTAGTGATGTCCGGATCAGAAACGAATCGTTCTTTTTGAATCGATTCAGTTCACTGAACCGGAAGAGTCGATTCCTCTGACTGAGCTGATCTGTGTGAAACAGCTCAGTCAGATTAGCATAGAGGCAGCAGCAGCAGTGTAATAGGACCTACAGTGGAAGCTAACCCCCGCCCCTCCCCACCCTCCAACCAATCAGAGGCAACCAGCACCGACTCAAAGCACAGGGGGAGTCGTGCAGGGACTCAGAGATCGTCTGAGAGTTTATTAGTTAAAAGAATCGAATGAGTCAGAGACTCATTGATTCTTTGAGTTAAAAGAATCGTGTCACCGAGTCCCCTGCCAGGGCTTCCTGCTCTGCGCACCCTGTCTCCCGACAAGTCCGTCGGGGGGGCATTAGTATAGCATGTAGCGGTGTTGTGTGTGTATAGGGTGCATGCAGCAGTGTAGCATGTAGCAGAGCAGGAAGTCTGGTAGGGACTCGTGACACGATTCTTTTAACTCAAAAGATTCTTTTAACACTGCTGCATGCACCCTATACACACACAACTCCGCTACATGCTATACTAATGCCCCCCCGACGGACTTGTCGGGAGACAGGAAGCCGCAGAGCAGGAAGCCTGGCAGGGACTCGGTGACACGATTCTTTTAACTCAAAGAATCAAATGAGTCTCTGACTCATTCGATTCTTTTAACTAATAAACTCTCAGACAATTATCTGAGTCCCTACAATAACTATACATTGTAATTACATCACAGTCTGCTCCACTGCATTCACTGCAGCAGAGCTGTGTTTGCCAGGAGCGAGTTCCTCCTGACCTTCGGTTCACTTGAGAGCCGACTCAGCAAGTGAACCGAGATCCGATTCATGAATCGGTTCTTTTGAATGAATTGATTCAAATGAAACCGATTCATGAAAAAGATCCGAACTTCCCATCTCTATATTTTCTAGCACTGTCCCTAGCGCCTGTCACATCTCTCCCTGCACTAAGCACACTGGAAAATGGCTGAATTCAAGATAGCTGAGGCTATTTATAGGGCTGTGACATCACAGGGCTGGCTGCTGATTGGCTGCATGCATGGCATTGTGGGTGATCCTTCGTTCACAGAGTTCTTTGCTCCATGTCCTAACATGTGCAGCAGTCATTTAAGGAAAAAAAGACTATTTGTTACAACGAAGCGCAAGGAAATTTGCAAATCAAATTTTTCCTGAAATTCAGATCAAATTCGACTACGTCAACTTAGATTTGCTTATCCCTAGTTATAATGATACAGAAAGGAAGGGGAGGGCTTTAAAAACTGAATTGCAAGGTATATTAGTCTGAAACCCCTGAGGAAGTGAAGGGCGAAACCCAGGTCGGATGGTGATTTTTATATTTTATGTGCACTTTTAAAAAGCGTGTGTTAATTATATTGAATTTGCAGTGCTATAACCATAGTTTTTCCCTTGCTGTCTAATTCAACATCTGATGAAGGCTCACGCACACAAACTTTATTTTTTTTCTTCTGTTTCTGCACCATTTTTTTGTTGGGCCTTATACAGACCCATTCAATGGGCCCACATAAAAAAAATAAAAAATTTACTCTCTGTGCATCCATATGACTGCATTAAGACTGCAAAATGCACACGGCCAGTATCCATGTTTTGCAGATCTTGTAATTTGCGGACCACAAAGAAGCAAACATTCGTGTGTACATGAACGCTACAGGAGAGAAAGTGGTATGAAGTGAAAAACAGACTGGAGGGGAGTCTCTGTGTAATGGAAGGAAGATTGAAGATTTTAGCATGGTGTTTGGAGATATGCGATTGTTAGTGTGCATCTAGTAAGTAAAATATTGCTAGTGCAACGTATGTTTTTAATGCATGAGCGCTCCCACAGTCCGGTCACCAGAGAGGCTGGCACTTATTCCTATAGGGTGCAAGCATGGCCAGTGCTGATTGATTGTAGGCTGGTCATAACCATGGAAACAAGCAGTGTATAATGTGATGGAAAAATGAATCCAGCTAGCAAAGGAGGCAATATGGACAATCACAATACATTAGTAAGTGCCCTGTATTAACTGTCTACATGATAAATGCCATTTACTGAAGTGACACAACCCCTTTAAAATTAGGATAAGCTCTTTTATGATTGAGGGTGTATTGGGCTTTCCTGACCAGAGCAAAACTTCACCTTTTGGTATGCTGCATTCTTAAGTCATATGCAAAAAATGGTGCTGCCAGTAATTTACCTTTTAGCATAACAACTGATCTTCCTGACAGGAAAGTTTTTTTATGCTCAAGTACCTGATACCAATGCACTATGACAATGTAGGTTGGCAGGGAGCACATTATCTGTGTGTTCCTTGCTGTCCCCATATTCTAATCCCTGTTAACAGTATCACTGCTACCATTAATCTGTATAGGACAGGCAAGAGAAGTAGCAGATGTTATTACTGACTTACAAGGTTCCTCAGCAACCTTACAGTATAAAGAAGTGTATATCCAGCTCACCGGCACTACTGTGGTGGTTTCTACTGCACGGATTCAGCCCCGGCCTGAGCTTCAGTTAGGACCAATGTTTGAAAAGAGATCAAGCAAATATTGAAACAAAGCTTTACTTTATTGCCATTTTAAAAAAAACCCCATAGTGACACAATTTAGAACAACCTCATAAAAACCGCTTACGCGTTTCACACACTACATGCGTTCCAGTTAATACTCTGAGGGAAGGAGGAGCAATCCATCATACGTGGATGCATTAACTCTTTATAGCAGTCAAAGAATAATTAAAACCAGATCCATAAGTATTAACACACATACATTGCTATACAGATTAATATTGTAACAAATTCTCTGTGCAAATTTAGACCATTCGGATATTGGGGTATTTCTACCTAGTTTTCTCCTTCCTCTCTAGGAGAAGAACTTCCAATCATCATCAATGGGCGGGGAGAGCAGGAGATTATGAATAACCATGACTCTTATCAGGTAGATTTTACTCTTTTCAAGGCCTGTGCTGCAGTGATTATGATGCTGGTTCTCGGCAACCACTTACTTTTAGCTCATGAGTGACACCATTGAAATCAGCATTTCTGTAACTTATTTATGCTGCCCTCAGTGAGGTCAGCATAAGGCCTCATGCACATGACCATGCAGTTTTTTGCGGTCCGCAAAAAACGGAAGCCGCCCGTGTGCCTTACACAATTTGTGAAACGGAATGGGCGGCCCATTGTAGAAATGCCTACTCTTGTCCGCAAAAAGGACAAGAATAGGACATGCTATATATATTTGCTGGGCCACGGAACGGTGCAACGAATGCGGACTGCACAGGGAGTGCTGTCCGCATCTTTTGCGGCCCCATTGAAGTGAATGGGTGCGCACCCCGAGCCGCAAACCTGCGGCTCGGATGCAGACCAGAACTACGGTCGTCTGCATGAGGCCTAAAGGTGAGGACATGTTCCCTTAATATATTATTTGATCCTGAATGTGTGCTTACGTTTTGGGTCCTGGAAGGTGTTGCAAGACCAGGTATATCTGCAAGTTTTGCACGGATGCGATCCGCACCAGGTGGGAGCTGTCATAGCAGAAGTACAAAAAAAAATGCGGGATGAGAGGACGGTTTTATTGGCACTATTTTGGGGGGCATATGACTTTTTGATCGTTTGCTATTACACTTTTTGCACGATTTTATTTTTTTGACCGTGTTCATCTGAGGAGTTAGGTCATGGGGTATTTTATAGAGCAGATTCTTACGGACGCGGCGATACCTAATATGTCTACTTTTAGTTTTTTTTCGATTGTCAGTGGCGAAATGGAATTAAAATTGGGGAAGGGGATTATAAATTTAGTACCCCATGGAAGTGTGGTACTCCTGAAGCAACCAATAATGCAGAGGCCCGAATGATCTGGGCACGTGTCACACTGAGTGGTGGTGTCCTTCCGTATCCCCTTCCTGTGACACACTCTGCACCTTTTTGGGTCCGTCCCTTCTTTCCAGTATGGGGGACCGGACCTGGAAAGTGTTGGCCAGGGACGATCCGGGCGCCTCCAGTTCCCGAGTTACTCCGGCCTGCTCTTTCCCGGTTAGAAAAGATCAGGGCCTTGAGGACTGCCTCATAGAACTGAAGGAATGTCCCTGTGTTCCCAGCGCTCCGGGACAGCACAAAAGAGTTGTACAAGGCAACATGGGCGTCCGCAGAAATTTTTCCAGGGGGGGCAATAACTTATTGACATCCATGCTCTGCATGTTTCTGAGAATGTAATAAAGTGGAGGGGGCATATTCATTATTACAAGTATAATAACACATGAGCTGTGCAGTGGCGGATCCAGAGCCTGGTCTCGGGAGGGCACTTCCAGATTATTTTCTGTCCGCCGCCACAAAACAATGGTGCTTATAGAACAGACTACACAGTGTAGCGGTATACTGTATATTGTGTGGCACAGTGTAGGCTATATGTGTATAACAAAACATATTTCACATGAAAACTTACAATTACTTGGCTTGGCCCTTGGGGATCTCGGACACCACTTCAACACTTGGCTGGGGGGCTTCGGCGGAGCTGATGTTGTGTTTTATCCTAATGAGAAAGATTTCATAATAAGGATTTGGAGAAAGGGCAGAGGAATAGCAGAGCAGGGAGAGGATGGTGCTGCTAGTAGGGGGTCATAACCATGTGGGAGTAATAAAGCCCACCATAATGCCCCCCCAGTAGAAATAATTCTTCTTATAATGTGACCGTGCAAAAAAAAACCCCCTTGTAATGCCCCTAGTTGAGCTAATGTCCCCATAGTGCCCCCATAATGTGCCAGTATAAAATACCCCTATATAGTGCCCCCAGTAAATGCCTCCATAGTGCTCCTCTCCCCCCTTCCTCCTAGTGCCTCCCATAATCTACCAGTATAAAATGCCCCAGTAGATGCCCTCAGTGTCCCCCATAATTTGCAAGTATAAAATACCCCTTCGAAGTGCCCCCGTAGATGACCCCATAGTACTCCTCTCCCCCTTCCTCATAGTACCCACCATAATGAGTCCCAGTATAAAATTCTACTGTACAGAGCCCCCCATATAAAAACGCAACTTCTTTGTGGCCTCAGTAGATGCCCCTATTGTGCCCCCCATCATGGTGCCAGTAATAACAGCCCCCCCATCATGTGCCAGTAATAACAGCCCCCCCATCATGTGCCAGTAATAACAGCCCCCCGTCATGTGCCAGTAATAACAGGCCCCCCGTCATGTGCCAGTAATGACAGCCCCCCATTAATGTGCCAGTAATGACAGCCCCCCATTATTTGCCAGTAATGACAGCCCCCCCATTATGTGCCAGTAATGACAGCCCCCCCATTATGTGCCAGTAATGACAGCCCCCCCATTATGTGCCAGTAATGACAGCCCCCCATTATGTGCCAGTAATGACAGCCCCCCATTATGTGCCAGTAATGACAGCCCCCCATTATGTGCCAGTAATGACAGCCCCCCATTATGTGCCAGTAGCCAGAGACCCCCATTATGTGCCAGTAGCCAGAGCCCCCATTATGTGCCAGTAGCCAGAGACCACCATTATGTGCCAGTAGCCAGAGCCCCCCATTATGTGCCAGTAGCCACCAGTATTGTACACAAAAAAAAATAAACACGGGGGCGGAGCGTCTTGTGTGTGCTCCTGAAAGACTCCAGCAATTCCACTTCCAGCAGGACTTAGTTCACTTTCAAGACCCCATGGGTGGCCGTAGAAGAGGGGCCCCATCTACTACTGCTCCTGCCCTGAGATCCTCGAGAGCGATCACTCGCTTTTTCAGCACCCCTAACCAGTCGGGTGCACACGGCGGGAACGACGCGGTGTCCAAGATGGCGCAGGCTCCGAGACTGACGGCTGATTCCTCCAGCAGTGCGCTGAACAACCCCGACCAGGGCACTATGCCTGGTAACAAAAGCTCGCCGAGTAGTCACCCACCAACCTCTTATGCAGCGGCGGGGAGTCCATCCTCGGCTCCCCCGTCCTCTCCAGCCCTCTTCAAGACGGTGGACGCATCCCTGAGCTCCTCACCACATGTCCGCTAGCTCTCCAGAGACATCACCCAGGTCAGTGAGCCCGTGTGTCCTGCAACATGATTGGGGGTGACTGGGACTGGAAAACTCACCTCAAGTCCCTTCCCACTAAACAGGAGATGGATGGATTATTTATGAGACTTGAGACGTCCCACAAACAAGACATGGCGGCTATACAGCACGACATACAGCATGTCGGCAACCGGGTGAGGAAATTGAATCTGCCCAAGATCAATTTCAGGCGACCATAGAATCTCATAGGCAGGTCTTGCAAGACCACACTGACCAGATTCAAGATATTCTCTCCCATCTTGAGGACATTGAAAATCGTAACCGGAGGATAATCTCGGATACAGGGCCTCTCTGAGAATTACTCCCTCAAGACCTTGAAGCCTGGGCCCTGTCCTTTTTTCGGGTCACTCCTACAAAAAAAACCTGATCAACATATTGAACTGGACAGAATCCATAGGGTGCTAGGCCCAAGCCGAGTGACCTAACGTGTCCCCGTGACGTTAATCTGTAGGGTGCATTTTTACAAAGATAAGGAAGCAATCCTAAAAGCCTACAGAAATGTGAACCTGTCCGGTCTGAAGATAAAGAGATCCTCATCTTGCCAGACTTGGCCAGACGCACTTTGCTCCTGAGAAAGGCCCGAAACCCCTTCTTTCTGAGCTACAGAAGCGCTCCATACCGTATAGATGGGGTTACCCGTTTCACTAATCGCCAATAAGGACCGGAAGACGGGGTCATTCAAATCTATAGCGGACTTTCCTAAGTTTCTGGAGACCTTGATCTACCTCATCTGGACCTGCCGGAGTGGCCTAGACCTCGAGAAATCTCGGCGGCCCCACGTCGTGAGCAATGGCAGAGTGTGGCGGCTAAGCAGAAGAGGCCTCCAGAAGTCCGCCTGTGATATCTGATTAGCCTATATTGTCTCGCTTGCCACTTGTGGCTTTGAGTAATGCGCTACTCATATTTAGTTCGGAGGCTGCGCCATTGTTGTTGTTGTACTACTTATATAGTTTTTCTTCTCCTGTCATTACCACGGGTTCACACTGTGTGTTTTATATGTCCTGCACTGTTATAAGTTCACTTTCTTATGTGCCTGGAGTTTAAAGTGGAGTCCACTTAGTTTCTAGTCTCTCCTACTGCCTGTGACTGAAGTCACGACTTAAGTTCCTTCTCTTGTTTTTCTAGTCCAGTTTCTTTTCCCCCCTTCCCCACGAGTTTTTTTTATTTTTTTATTTCTTCTTTCTTTTAGCTGCCTTTGTCGGCCCTCACTGTGTATCTGGTCTAGTCCTGTACTTAGTGTTTTAGTCCCTAGCTCCATTTGTCACATCCCTTCCTAGTGTTCCTCCCTACCCCTCTTCCCATACAGGTTTCTCTAGAGCTCCACAGAGATGGCACCTCTCTCATTTTGTACATACAATGTTAGGGGGTTTCAATGTACCGGAAAAGAGGAGCCAGGTCTGTACAGATTACATAGGAAACGGGTATTAATCACTATGTTGCAAGAAAACGCACTTTAAAGCTAATGCTATCCCGAAATGTGAATCTAAATATTTCCCGACCTGGTTTCATGCTCCCAACCCTGAGAGAAAGGCGGCGGGGTGTCCATTGCTTTGCATAAACACTTCCGCCACTCAGTATTAGCCTCTGAGGTGGATCCTAGGGTCAGATACCTCTTTCTTAAGCTCTCGGTCGACCAATCTGTTATAGCTATTGCTAATGTTTATTTCCCCAACCAGGGACAATCCGCATTTGGACTAAAGTCTTGAGGAAAGGGGCTAGATTCGCTGATGGTTCCCCGATTATCGTAGGTGGCGACTTTAACTTAGTGATGGACCCGGCCCTAGACTCCTCCACTGGCAAGTCCTCAGTCTCCTCCGTGTCTGTACATCAATTTCAGAAGGACTTAGGTGTCCTTGGGTTAGTGGATATGTGATGGGTTCTGCACCCAGGCATCAGAGATTACACCCATTTTTCTCATAGCCATAATAGTTATGGCAGGCTGGACCATCTTTTCATCTCACAGAAACTTCTTGACCTTGATCCCAAGTGCTCCATAGACACTATTGTGTGGTCCGACCATGCCCCTGTGTATGGCCTTCTGATGGGTTTCCTCGCTAGGAATCGGGCGTCCTCATGGCGGCTAAACGACAATCTGCTGAACGACAGGGTGTGTATGGCTGACATCAGGAAAGCCGTGGCGGATTTTTCTTTAACCACCTCCGGACCGCCTAACGCAGGATCGCGTTCCGGAGGTGGCAGCGCTGCGCACAGTCCACGCATATACGCGTCATCTCGCGAGACGCGAGACTTCCTGTGAACGCGCGCATCACAGGAACGGAAGGTAAGAGAGTTGATCTCCAGCCTGCCAGCGGCGATCGATCGCTGGCAGGCTGGAGATGTGTTTTTTTAAACCCCTAACAGGTATATTAGACGCTGTTTTGATAACAGCGTCTAATTACCTGCTACCTGGTCCTCTGGTGGTCCCCTTTGTTTAGATCGACCACCAGAGGACACAGGTAGCTCAGTAAAGTAGCCCAAGCACCACTACACTACACTACACCCCCCCCGTCACTTATTAACCCCTTATTAGCCCCTGAACACCCCATATAGACTCCCTGATCACCCCCCTGTCATTGATTACCCCCTGTCATTGATCAACCCCCTGTAAAGCTCCATTCAGACGTCCGCATGATTTTTACGGATCCACTGATAGATGGATCGGATCCGCAAAACGCATCCGGACGTCTGAATGAAGCCTTACAGGGGCGGACCAATGACTGTGGTGATCACCCCATATAGACTCCCTGATTACCCCCCTGTCATTGATTACCCCCCCTGTAAAGCTCCATTCAGATGTCCGCATGATTTTTAACGGATGCACTGATACATGGATCGGATCCGCAAAACGCATCCGTCGTCTGATATGAAGCCTTACAGGGGCATGATCAATGACTGTGGTGATCACCCCCCTGTCATTGATTACCCCCCTGTAAAGCTCCATTCAGATGGTCCGCATGATTTTTACGGATGCACTGATAGATGGATCGGATTCCGCAAACGCATCCGGACGTCTGAATGAAGCCTTACAGGGGCATGATCAATGACTGTGGTGATCACCCCATATAGACTCCCTGATCACCCCCTGTCATTGATTACCCCCCTGTCATTGATTACCCCCCTGTAAAGCTCCATTCAGATGTCCGCATGATTTTTACGGATGCACTGATAGATGGATCGGATCCGCAAAACGCATCCGGACGTCTGAATGAAGCCTTACACGGGCGTGATCAATGACTGTGGTTATCACCCATATAGACTCCCTGATCACCCCCCTGTCATTGATCACCCCCCTGTCATTGATCACCCCCCTGTCATTGATCACCCCTCTGTAAGGCTCCATTCAGACATTTTTTTGGCCCAAGTTAGCAGAATTTTTTTTTTTTTTCCTTACAAAGTCTCATATTCCACTAACTTGTGTCAAAAAATAAAATCTCACATGAACTCACCATACCCCTCACGGAATCCAAATGTGTAAATTTTTTAGACATTTATATTCCAGACTTCTTCTCACGCTTTAGGGCCCCTAGAATGCCAGGGCAGTATAAATACCCCACATGTGACCCCATTTCGGAAAGAAGACACCCCAGGTATTCCGTGAGGGGCATATTGAGTCCATGAAAGATTGAAATTTTTGTCCCAAGTTTAGCGGAACGGGAGACTTTGTGAGAAAAAAATTAAAAATATCAATTTCCGCTAACTTGTGCCAAAAAAAAAAAATTTCTATGAACTCGCCATGCCCCTCATTGAATACCTTGGGTGTCTTCTTTCCAAAATGGGGTCACATGTGGGGTATTTATACTGCCTGGCATTCTAGGGGCCCCAAAGCGTGAGAAGAAGTCTGGTATCCAAATGTCTAAAAATGCCCTCCTAAAAGGAATTTGGGCACCTTTGCGCATCTAGGCTGCAAAAAACTGTCACACATCTGGTATCGCCGTACTCAGGAGAAGTTGGGGAATGTGTTATGGGGTGTCATTTTACATATACCCATGCTGGGTGAGATAAATATCTTGGTCAAATGCCAACTTTGTATAAAAAAATGGGAAAAGTTGTCTTTTGCCAAGATATTTCTCTCACCCAGCATGGGTATATGTAAAATGACACCCCAAAAACACATTCCCCAACTTCTCCTGAATACGGCGATACCACATGTGTGACACTTTTTTGCAGCCTAGGTGGGCAAAGGGGCCCATATTCCAAAGAGCACCTTTAGGATTTCACAGGTCATTTACCTACTTACCACACATTAGGGCCCCTGGAAAATGCCAGGGCAGTATAACTACCCACAAGTGACCCCCATTTTGGAAAGAAGACACCCCAAGGTATTCCGTGAGGGGCATGGCGAGTTCCTAGAATTTTTTTTTTTTTGTCACAAGTTAGTGGAAAATGCTTTTTTTTTTTTTTTTTTTTCATACAAAGTCTCATATTCCACTAACTTGTGACAAAAAAATAAAAACTTCCATGAACTCACTATGCCCATCAGCGAATACCTTGGGGTCTCTTCTTTCCAAAATGGGGTCACTTGTGGGGCAGTATATACTGCCCTGGCATTCTAGGGGCCCAAATGTGTGGTAAGGAGTTTGAAATCAAATTCTGTAAAAAATGACCTGTGAAATCCGAAAGGTGCTCTTTGGAATATGGACCCTTTGCCCACCTCGGCTGCAAAAAAGTGTCACACATCTGGGTATCTCTGTAATCGGGAGAAGTTGGGGAATGTGTTTTGGGGTGTCATTTTACATATACCATGCTGGGTGAGAGAAATATCTTGGCAAAAGACAACTTTTCCCATTTTTTTATACAAAGTTGGCATTTGACCAAGATATTTATCTCACCCAGCATGGGTATATGTAAAAAGACACCCCCAAAACACATTCCTCAACTTCTCCTGAATACAGAGATACCAGATGTGTGACACTTTTTTTGCAGCCTAGGTGGGCAAGGGGCCCACATTCCAAAGAGCACCTTTCGGATTTCACAGGTCATTTACCTACTTACCACACATTTGGCCCCTAGAATGCCAGGGCAGTATAACTACCCCACAAGTGACCCCATTTTGGAAAGAAGAGACCCCAAGGTATTCGCTGATGGGCATAGTGAGTTCATGGAAGTTTTTATTTTTTGTCACAAGTTTGTGGAATATGAGACTTTGTATGAAAAAAAAAAAAAAAAAAAAAAAAAATCATCATTTTCCACTAACTTGTGACAAAAAATAAAAAATTCTAGGAACTCGCCATGCCCCTCACGGAATACCTTGGGGTGTCTTCTTTCCAAAATGGGTAACTTGTGGGGTAGTTATACTGCCCTGGTATTCTAGGGGCCCAAATGTGTGGTAAGGAGTTTGAAATCAAATTCAGGAAAAAATGAGGAGTGAAATCGAAAGGTGCTCTTTGGATAATGGGCCCCTTTGACCCACCTAGGCTGCAAAAAAGTGTCACACATCTGGTATCCCCGTACTCAGGAGAAGTTGAGGAATGTGTTTTGGGGTGTCTTTTTACATATACCCATGCTGGGTGAGATAAATATCTTGGTCAAATGACAACTTTGTATAAAAAATGGGAAAAGTTGTCTTTTGCCAAGATATTTCTCTCACCCAGCAGGGTATATATAAAATGACACCCCAAAACACATTCCCCACCTTCTCCTGAGTACGGAGATACCAGATGTGTGACACTTTTTTGCAGCCTAGGTGGGCAAAGGGGCCATATTCCAAAAAGCACCTTTCGGATTTCACAGGTCATTTTTTACAGAATTTGATTTCAAACTCCTTACCACACATTTGGGCCCCTAGAATGCCAGGGCAGTAGAACTACCCCACAAGTGACCCCATTTTGGAAAGAAGAGACCCCAAGGTATTCGCTGATGGGCATAGTGAGTTCATAGAACTTTTTATTTTTTGTCACAAGTTAGTGGAATATGAGACTTTGTAAAGAAAAAAAAAAAAAAAAAAAAAAAAAAAAATCATCTTTTTTTCCGCTAACTTGTGACAAAAAATAAAAAGTTTCTATGAACTCAATATGCCCATCAGCGAATACCTTAGGGTGTGTACTTTCAGAATGGGGGTCATTTGTGGGTGTTTGTACTGTCTGGCATTATAGAACCTCAGGAAACTAGACAGGTGCTCAGAAAGTCAGAGCTGCTTCAAAAAAGCGGAAATTCACATTTTTGTACCATAGTTTGTAAACGCTATAACTTTTACCCAAACCATTTTTTTTTTTACCCAAACATTTTTTTTTTATCAAAGACATGTAGAGAACTATAAATTTAGAGCAAAATTTCTATATGGATGTCGTTTTTTTTGCAAAATTTTACAACTGAAAGTGAAAAAATGGTCCATTTTTTTGCAAAAAAATCGTTAAATTTCGATTAATAACAAAAAAAGTAAAAATGTCAGCTGCAATGAAATACCACCAAATTGAAAGCTCTATTAGTGAGAAGAAAAAGGAGTAAAATTCATTTGGGTGGTAAGTTGCATGACCGAGCAATAAACGGTGAAAGTAGTGTAGGTCAGAAGTGTAAAAAGTGGCCTGGTCTTTCAGGGTGTTTAAGCACTGGGGGCTGAGGTGGTTAAATCACGAATCAGACTCTACCGCTCAACCGGTGAAATGGGAAGCCCTAAAATGTGTGTTACGAGGCCTCTTTACCTCCCATGGGTCGCGGTTTGAAAAAAGAGCGTACCTTGAAACTTTCCAATCTTTTCTCTGAGCTTTCTCGGAGGGAGGAGCGGAATAAGCTGTCTCCCACGGATTTCCTGAGAGCAGACATTTCTTCCTTACGTCAGCAGATTTTAAAGATATTAGATCAGAAATCCCTATGTGCCAGGGATAGAGTTAGACATGGCTTTTATGAATATGGTGATAAGAGCGGGCGGTGGTTAGCACGAGCCCTCCATCCCAAACCTCCAGCGACACACGTGCATGCGATCAATACAAACACAAATGGTTTGGCCCATGCCCCTTCGGCGATCTCCACGGAATTTAAAAATTATTACTTCCGCCCTTTATGATCTGCAGGCCTCCAGAGACGTATCTTCGGCACCCCCGTCGGAGAACATACGTCAGTACATAGCCTCTAACGGCCCCAAGCCTTTAGATACTGCGACTTCCTCGGACCTGGAAAGTGATTTTTCCACCTCTGAAATTAAAGCAGCAATCCTGGACCTGAAAATAAGGAAATGTCCCGGACCCGACGGGTTCACCCCCCGTTTCTACAAAGCTTAGCTCCAGTCCTAACTGAGACCTTTAATTCTATTTCTGCTGTATGCCCCTTTCCATATCAGGCCTTGCAGGCGCATGTAGTAGTCATCCCTAAGCCGGGTAGAGACCCTACGGTTTGTGGAAACTATAGGCCCATTTCGATTCTTAATGTCGACCTGAAAATGTATGCTAAGATACTAGCCACGCGGTTGCGCCCACACATTCCTGGTAGTGTTCACAAAGAACAGGTGGGATTCGTCCCCGGCCGAGAGGCCCGTGATAATACCCTGAAGTCTCTGGGCCTCATAGCCAGAGCAAGACAATATAAAACACCTCTATGTCTTCTGTTTATTGATGCCGAGAAGGCATTCGACCAGGTGGACTGGAGGTTTCTGTCTGATACAGCAATCAACGGTTTTCGGATCGACGAACCGAACATAAGTTATCGTTGTTTGCGGACGATTTGCTTTTATATCTCACGTCCCCCAGAATAGGCCTTCCGTCCGTTCTTAAGGAATTTAGTATGTTTGGACGCCTCAGTAACTTCAGAGTCAACGTACATAAGTCTGAGATTCTGAATGTTACACTCCCCCACAGGGAAGTGCAATCCCTCGGAGAATCCTTCTCCTTTAAATGGGCGGAAGGCTCTATTAAGTATTTGGGAGTTCACATGCCTGCCAATCCCTCACACCTATTTAAACTTAATTATACTCTTCTCCTTAAATCCATTACAGCGAGTCTTCAGAACTGGGCGCCCTTACGAATTTCATGGTTTGGTAAAATCAATACCCTTAAAATGGACATATTACCTCGCCTGCTCTATTTATTTCAAACTATTTCCTGTAAGATCCCCTGATCTACTTTACCCACCTCCGGCGCTTGACTTCTCAATTCGTGTGGAATCAGTCTAGAGCACGGCTTGGCCATAGTCTTTTGACTCGCCCTAAACTAGAGGGAGGGACAGGTTTACTTAACTTTTTGACATACTATAGGCTGCAGTTACGAACTGCGTCTTGGATCTTTTTCATAACAAGGATACTAAGATGTGGGTAGAAATTGAACATGTAACGAATCCCCACCTTGCAACAGGCATATTTTGGCTGCCCCCTAATTCCTTATGTAATCTTTCGCATGCCCAATCTGATATGCTCCTCCCTACTTTAGCCGTCTCATGGATTAAGTTTGCACCTAAATTAAATTTAGCCAAGATTCCAGGTCCCCTCTCAATGCTTACTGACCATCCAGATTCACCTGTGGGACTTAAACAGGTGCCCACCTTTCGAGTTACTCACACATCTACTTCAGACTGAGAGACGTCTGTTCTTCAACTGGGATACGCCCTCTAGAGGACCTATCACACATACTCCCGCCATCTCCCGGAAGATGGCTCCTCTATTTTCAGCTCAGGGGGTTCGTTAGTTCTCTGATGCCTGGTTTGCAGTCCCGCACATCTCTAACAGAGTTTGAAAAGTTATGTGTTGCTCAGGCGGCCCCCGGCCATGCAATTTCTCTACTTTATGCCATGCTGAACACCGAGGTGACTGGGGACAGCCAATCTGGAGATTCCTACCCCAAACTCAAGTTTATGTTGGATTGGGAGACGGAATTGGGTGAGACCTTTACTGGGGATCAATGGAGGCGTTCCATGCTTCTTTCTCATAAGATTTCTATATTGTGTAATTTGCAAGAACTCAATTATAAAATACTTACCAGATGGTATCGGACACCAGAGAAATTGCATCGTTTCTATCCCTCGGTTTCTGAGCTATGTTGGCGGTGCCTAGGAGCTAAGGGGACCGTGACTCATATATGGTGGGAATGCCCGAGGCTTAACCCGCTGTGGGTAGATGTCTTCAAGCTTTCTAATTTTCTATTCCGGGCCACCATAGCAGCCTCCCCTTTCATCGCTCTCCTATCTATTTTTCCAGGACGGATCTCGCATATTAAAAAGGGTTCATTGCGGCTTTTTATGTTGGCCATGAGACAAATTATACCGCACAATTGGAAGTCGACCGAGTGTTTGAGAAGTATTACTTGGGCCTCTGCACTGGATGTGCTGATTCACAGAGAGGAGATGTGTGCTTCTGACCATACAAGATTCCAGCGTTTCTTAAAGGTTGGGAGCCATGGTCCAGGTTTAGAGCCTTTTCCTCATTCTCGGTTTGGGTGGCTTCTGGGGTTCTCCCTGATTCCCCTCCATAAGAGTGCCTAGTTACTCACTTGCTATGTCCTATGATTTTCTCCCCTCCCCCCTCCTCGTGTGTGTCATCTTGTCTCCCCCCTTTTTATGTCACTGTTTGTCTAGAATTATTGGCCTATATAGCATATGTTTGAGGCCTTATTAAGCCCTATATGACAGTTGGTTATTTGCAGTACAGTTACATGCTTATACCATGTCCTTAAAGGGTTTCTATCACTTGGTATGACATAATTAGCTGTCAGACACTAGCGATCCGCTAGTGTCTGCTCTGGCCAACCATCCTACTATAATCACTTGTGGGGCAGCGGTTTTGCTAAAAAACTAACTTTTATAAATATGCTAATGAGCCTCTAGGTGCTATGTGGGCGTCATTAGCACCTAGAGGCTCCGTCTACCTTCATACACAGCCGCCGCCCAGCGCGTCCCTCCAGCCCGCCCATGTCCTCCTCCGTGTGACGCAGCGGCCGAATTCCTCGCGCATGCGCCGTGCGCGGCTGTATTCGGCGCATTTGAGATGTCGGAGCGGTCAGACATTCAATGCGCATGCGCGGATGTATTCGGCGCATGCGCATTGAATGTCTGACCGCTCCGAGCTCACATCTCAAATGCGCCGAATACAGCCGCGCACGGCGCATGCGCGAGAATTCGGCCGCTGCGTCACACGGAGGACGACATGGGCGGGCTGGAGGGACGCGCTGGGCGGCGGCTGTGTATGAAGGTAGACGGAGCCTCTAGGTGCTAATGACGCCCACATAGCACCTAGAGGCTCATTAGCATATTTATAAAAGTTAGTTTTTTAGCAAAACCGCTGCCCCACAAGTGATTATAGTAGGATGGTTGGCCAGAGCAGACACTAGCGGATCGCTAGTGTCTGACAGCTAATTATGTCATACCAAGTGATAGAAACCCTTTAATGTAGTTATGCACCATCTGACACTATACTGCTGTTTGCGATTGTATGACACATTGTAATAGTATGTGTGGTTTCTATATTGCAATTTGTGATGTTTCTTTTATGATTATAAAAGATAATAAAATCTTATTGAACCAAAATTTTTTTTTTTTTAAATAAACACTTATACTTACCTCCTTGGCAGCGATGCGATGCAGGCCTCTTCCGGCATGTGTCCTGCGCTGTACGGCTCAGGCGGTGCGATTACTTAATTGCGCCGCCTGCGCCGGCCTCTGATAAGGTGAGTTAAATTATTTTTTATCCCTCCAGCCCTATTGTACTATATATGCTGTATTAAGAATGCTATTATTTTCCCTTATAAAAAAGTTATAAGGGAAAATAATAATGATCGGGTCCCCATCCCGATTGTCTCCTAGCCACCGTGCGTGAAAATCGCACCGCATCCGCACTTGCTTGCGGATGCTTGCGATTTTCATGCAGCCCCAGTCACTTCTATGGGGCCTCCGTTGCGTGAAAAACGCACAATATAGAGCATGCTGCAATTTTCATGCAACGCACAAGTGATGCGTGAAAATCCCCGCTCATGTACACAGCCCCATAGAAACGAATGGGTCCGGATTCAGTGCGGGTGCAATGCGTTCACCTCATGCATTGCACCCGCGCGGAAATCTCGCCCATGTGAAAGGGGCCTTAGGGGTTTTTTTTTTGCAGGATGAGTTGCCATTAGACATGAGCGAATTTCCGGTTATGAAATTAGCTTGCGATTCGTTTACAGGTAAAAGTTGAATTGCGTTATGGATTCCGTTGATTTTCTGGGAATAAGCGGGAGCTAGTGCCATGGATTGCTGTATACATATGGAACATGTTTGCTGAATAAAGATTGGGATTTTTTAACGTCTATGCCTGGTGCTGGAGCCTTCTTCTTTACCTGGATTCCGTTACCACAGACCATAACGCAATTCTATGACGGAATGCCTTTAGAGCATTCAGTTATTTATTCCGTCATAATAGAAGTCAATGGGCTGCATAACGGATCCGTCCCGTTTCCGTTATGCAGGAGAAAGACTCCCCTGCATAACAGAAACGGGACGGATCCGTTATGCAGTCCATAGACTTCTATTATAACGGAATGCCTCTAAAGGCATTTCGTTATAGAATTGCGTTATGGTCTGTGATAACGGAATCCATAACGCAATTCACCTTTAACTAGTAAACGAAGCGTGAACGAATTTCCAAATATGAAATTCGCTCATCTCTAGTTGTCATCTTTAATGGGACCCTATCCTCGCAGTGCAGGGACCAGATGGGGTCAAAGAGGGAGCCCATACCCTCTGCAAACCCTGTAGATGCTACAGTCATACAAGGGGTTAATGAGCTGGTTTATAGAGCAAGGACTTGGCTGTCCGTAATAGCCGGGCCCCTACAGCTGATTGAGCAGAATGCCGTACATGTACGGTGCTAGGACTTAAGTCACATCCTGCATCGCCGTACAGGTTAAAGGAAACCTGTCACACCACTCAAACAATAGAAACCGATGTATAATGTAAGTCCAATAATATAATTTTATTCTTCATAGTCACTTGGAATCTGACATGGTACTCCAACAAACCAGCAGTAAAATGCATTGAGAGGACTTCGTCTTCTCCAATATGTGCGTGAGCCTCTCAATGCATTTTACTGCTGTTTGTGGGAGCACAGCGGCGGGGTGACATGAGTATGAAGATAAAAATTACATAACTGAACTAACTTGGCATCACTTACACTATAAACAGCATCAGAAACTCTAGTTTGGGGGTGTTTTGATGCTGATAGTTTCCCTTTAAAGGGGTAATCCAAGCCTAGAAATGGCCTCCATACGCAGGGGTGCACCTAGTCTTTCTGCTGCCTGAGGCGAAAACTGAAACGCCAAGGAATATGCTTGTATATTCCAAAGACCCTACTAGACAGCACGATTTTCATGGCAATTACCCTTGTTTATCAGCTGAAGGGTATTTCATCAGGATGAAAGATTCACAATTATTAGCAGTATATCTCCCTTTGTAATTAGGGGTGTGCTGCCGATAAGGAATAGAAGAGAATGAGAGAAGAGTGACTGCAGTAGCAATTGTTCCTCCCAAGTTGAAAGTTTGCATCAGCCTGTGTAATCACGCTGGTGCAAATGAGTGCTGATAGATGTGTTCAGCCACTGGTGCTCATGTTGCCTGAATGGCAGGTGGTGTAGTAGGGCCTTTACAGTGAAAGATGTCCTGGTACTTTAGATCTGTAGACCATAAACGTAAATTTATTTGCACAACTGCAGAAAAGCCATTTCAGACAAGAACATTGTCATAACAATCTATTTACTTTACACAGTCTGCAGCATATTTTCTTTACTACAGTGGTTGAGGGTCAAGTCCATGTAAAAAAAAAAAGAAAAAAAAAAAAAGTCATTGTGGCACGTGTCCTTATGGTTGTAAAACAAATCATCTGGCTTAAAAATTGTCCTCTGTGCTCACATTTTCCTTTCAGATTCTGAAGACTTTATTTGTCCAAATAATGATTGGTACAGTTCAGTCCTGTAGAAAGAATAAAAAAAATCTGAATTAATAGCAATTCACTTTTTCTATAGCATGTGGTAACTTTTGCTTGGTCTATGTCATGTGGTACAGAGAAGATCAAGATACATTGGTCATTCATTAACCGCTTAAAGGGGTGTTTTTTATTTATTTATTTTTTACCCGGCACCACCACCGATCAGCTGTTTGAAGAGAAGGCAGTGCACCATGCAAGCACTGCCTTTCTTTCATTGTTTACCTGCTCGCTGCAGTGGTGAGCAGGTTTAATTGCAAATGATGCCTCCTCATCAAACAGCTGCTCGACATGGGTGCCAGGAGTTGGAGCCCTGCCGATCTGATATTGATGACCTATCCTGAGGTACTTTGAAGGGGTCTATTATCCATATTGACCCCTCTTCACCTGATGTGCACCCTCTAGTCTGACTACATATAATCACCTTTTGGGATTTTGCCCCAGATTTTTGTAGTAAAACACAATAAAGACCTTTTTTTTTGTTTTATTTTAGCGTTCCATTCAGGCTGAGTGATTTTGAATTATCAGGGACGTATACCCCACTTTAACCGATCATATGTGAAACATCAGAAGAAATCCCCTCAACAGCTACTGTACAAACACCATACAGCAGTGATTAAGGGGGGTTAATAACGGGTCTTTATGGCTATCTGAATAAAATATAAGTCATTTACATCATAGACACATTAATACAATATTCTATAAAGCTGTTTGGCATGTTACCTATATTTACAGTTAGGATATACATATTTTAGATTCATTAAGAGAAGACTGTTCACTACTACAAGGTAAAAAGAATGTTAATCATTAGCACTGTTATTCCCAATAATTCTATACACCACACTAACATTTACTTTCACACTCGCTTTTGGTGCGGATCCATCATGGATCTTCACAGATGGATCAGCTCAGATAATGCAACCATCTGCATCCATTCAGAACGGATCTGTTTGTATTATTTTTGACATAGCCAAGACGGATCAGTCTTGAACACCATTGAAAGTCAATGGAGGACGGATCCGTTTTCTATTGTGCCAGATTGTGTCATAGAAAACTAATCCATCCCCATTGACTTACATTGTGTGTCAGAACAGATCTGTTTGGCTCAGTTTCGTCAGATGGACACCAAAACACTGCAAGCAGCATTTTGGTGTCCGCCTCCAGAGCGGAATGGAGACTGATCGGAGGCAAACTGATGCATTCTGAGCGGATCCTTTTCCATTCAGAATGCATTAGGGCAAAACTGATCCGTTTTGGACCACTTGTGAGAGCCCTGAACGGATCTCACAAATGGAAAGCCAAAACGCCAGTGTGAAAGTAGCCCAATGTGTGAAAATATATATTTATCTACAAATATTTTCTGTGCCTTAAAAAAGTGACATGTCCTGGATATCATTCTGTTCTGTGCAGTGAAAGTGATTTTATTCCATAGTCACTGTAGATTTTATTGTATTTTCAGCCTCCCCCATCACTTCCAACTAACACTCAATACTGATTAAACAGTCAGAAGAGAAAACAATTAAAGGTCAGGGAATAAGTCATTTTGTAGCCATTAGGATTCCCTACTTCTGGTCTGCACATCTTACTTTCATGCAAATATTGTCCTTGCAGTGCAAGTGTAATTCCTAGGTTGTAAGCACCACTTACTGTCCCCCAGCAGGGTTCACATGTGAGCAGCTGCCACGAATGCTGAAACCAGTCTTTTCACAAAGCATCATTTCACACATAGGTGGGCACGGCTGATGAACAGGCAGTTTTTCTCATGTTGTCACAATGAAAGGCTGACTACATTCAAATCCATAGAATTCCTCTGGGTAAGTGTGTACACCATGAAAAGCAAAGTAACATTTGATTCTGGGTTTACAATATAAGTAAGAACCACAAAAATGTTGTGTAAAGAACAGTGCAAACAGTCTAAAAGTGCACTAGATTTATTACAGTGGCTCATGCTGGATGGAAGATCTGGGGCACCTTTAGGGTAGGGTCACACAGTTTTTGGAGGAGGATTTGAGGCAGATTTTTCATCCAAAGCCAGGAATGGATCCAGTATATGAAGTAGAAGTATAAGGCTACTTTCACACATGCGTTTTGGCTTTGCGTTTGTGAGATCAGTCATGGGCTCTCACAAGCGGTCCAAAACGGATCAGTTTTGCCCTAATGTATTCTGAATGGAAAAGGATCCGCTCAGAATGCATGAGTTTGCCTCTGATCAGTCTCCATTCCGCTCTGGAGGCAGACACCAAAACGCTGCCTGCAACATTTTGTTGTCCACTTGACGAAACAGAGACAAACGGATCTGCCCTAGCACACAATGTTAGTCAATGGAGACGGATCAGTTTTCTCTGACACGTCTTGGCTATGTTACAGATAATACAAACGGATCCGTTCATGATGGATGCATGCGGTTGTATTATTGTAACGGATCCGTTTTTGCAGATCCATGACGGATCTACCCAAAACACGAGTGTGAAAGTAGCCTTAGTCATCCTTTATATCTTTGATTTATTTCAAATCCACTTCTAGTTCAAATCTGCCTCAAAACCTCAGAATGCATTCCATGTGAACCTACCCTTAAACTATCTAGTATAAGTTTATACCACCTATAGTGGTATACTTTACACTAGAATTTTACTAATTTAGAATTTTACTAATTTTGGCACACATTGGCCCAGATAATCAAAAAATGGCATAAGCTTGAAAAGGCTGTTTTAGACCTGCATCAGATTTATCACAGTGGCTCGGGCTGGATGATAAATGTGGTGCAGGGATAGCTGCTTTTCTCAAATTCTATACCAACTACTGGTTGGCTTATTTTGAAACAGAATTGCTCAAAAATCGTAGGCCATGCTCTTTTCATGAAGCCCCACCTGCTTTCCACTAAGCATTTTTCAAACTGTGGACCAGATTTTTGGTGCAGATACATTAGGAAATCTGCACCATTGTTACACCTGTAGCTGCACCTCCTTTTCAAATAGTTTCTAAACACTAAATAAATGTGGTACAAAAAGCATGATGTGCATAATTTTTTTGCACTAATTGCACCAGAGTTCTGGAGCATTTTGATTATAAAACCTCTTCTACTATTTTGTTTTGAAATTAACCAGTTAAAAAATAAATCTATTGCCCCCACCCAACCCATGACCAGACATTTAGAATTTTTATTTTTGTACATACCACTTAGAAAGCCATAACTTTTTTCCGTTATTTAAATAATGTTTGTATTTTTATTTTAGTATTTTTTTATACTCAGGAAAATGTGAAAAAAAAAAGTCTTAAAAGCTGATGCCATCTGGTTTCTAATGATGTATTTTTCCAGGGGCAGACTGGGAACTTAAAGTGGCCCAGGAAAAAATACTAAAAGTGTCTCCGTTTTGTAGTTGGGACCAAATTGATGGAAAGCAGGGCCGGCAAAACCATAATTGTCAAATACCACAGTCCATCACAAAGTACTGCCAGCAGCATAATATTAATCCCCAAAAACTTCCACTGGCTGGCCATGAGGGGGGCCCGGACTGCCCCCTGGGCATCGGCCCACCGGGAAATTTCCCTGTAAGATCTATGGCCCTGTATTTGTTTTCCGATGGGCATGATTGCTGTAAAACAACTTTTATTCTGCTGCAGGCTGTATGCAAATAAGTATCTAGAAATCAACGGGGTAGTGGCTTTTATGCTTGAAGTCATGCTTGCCATGCCACCTTCGCATTTAAGTTTTCATCATTCGCAATTCCTTCTTGAGATCTGATGATAATGGTCTCTAACATGCTTGAACGAGATCTCAAGAAGGAATTGTGCATGAAGGAAATGAAAAAGCCAAAATCTAACAAAGCAGCGTGAAGGGGCACGGCAAGCTTGACTTTAAGTAAGAAAGCTGCTGACCCCTTGACCTCAAGGTCCTCATACAGCCTGCAGCAGAATAGAAGTTGTTTTACAGCGATCATGCCCATTGGATGACATCAGCTGAAAGGTACTGCAGGCAGTTTAGGGCCATTTTGGTGCTGACAGGTTCCCTTTAGCCCCTTAACGCCCACCGCAGCAGGGGTACGGCAGTCACTGATAGCCGGACCCCTGCTGTATGAGTCGGCATCTGTGAAATCACCGATGCCATCGCATTAACCCCTACACGGCCGCGGTCAGAGCTGACCGCGACACATGCGGGCTTCAGACATGAGCAGGGTGTCAATCGGGTCCCCGCGCTGCTGTGACGGAGACCCGATGGCAGGCAGAGCCTGTGGGATCCAGGCCCCTTTATCTCACAGGAAGCAGGCTGTAAATGTATTACACTCAGTAATGCACTTACAGCAAATGCATTACAATACAGAAGTATTGTAATGGTGATCAGACCCCCAAAAAGTTGAAGTCTAAACGAGGCATGGACTCGCGGGGCAGGGATGTAATACTACCATTTTACAAAGTGTTGGTGCAGTCTCATCTGGAATACACATTTCAGTTCTGGGCACCAGTACATAGAAAGGATGCACTGCAGCTGGAAAAAGTACAGAGGAGAGCGACTAAAATGATAAGGGGGATGGAGAGTCTTAGTTATAAAGAAAGATTAAAAGAATTACATTTATTTAGTCTTGAGAAGAGACTTCTAAGGGGGGACATGATTAACCTGTACAAGTATATAAATGGGCCATACAAAAAATACAGCAAAAAGCTGTTCCATGTAAAATGTGCTCAAAAGACAAGGGGGCACTGCCTACGACTGAAGAAGAAAAAGTTCAGTCTCCAGAAGCGTCAAAGCTTCTTTACAGTAAGAACTGTGAATCTGTGGAATAGACTTCCTCAGAACGTGGTCACAGCAGGAACAGTGGACAGTTTCAAAAAGGGTTTAGACGAATTCTTAAAAGTAAAAAACATAAATGCTTATAAAAACGCATAGAAATCTGAGTCTCACTTCCTTCTGGGATTCGCGTCCCCACCTATCCCTTGGTTGAACTTGATGGACGCTTGTCTTTCTTCAACCGTATTAACTATGTAAGTCCCAGAGTGGGACAAAAAAGAAAGAAAAAAAAAAAAGTAAAAAAAAAATAGTTTTCCCCAATTTTTTTTTTACGTTTCAAGTAAAAATCACAACAAAACGTCCTTCTCCCATAATAAAGTAAAAAAAATATAAAAAATTAAAAAAATAGGGGGAAAAAAATAAAAGTAGACATATTGGGTATCGCTGCGTCTGTATCACCAGCTATATCAAAATATCACATGACCTAACCCCTCAGGTGAACACAGTCAAAAATTTTTAATAAAAACTGTGCTAAAAAAACATTTTTTTGTCACCTTACATCACTAAAAGTGCAACACCAAGCGATCAAAAGGGCATATGCCCCCAAAAATAGTACGAATCTAACAGTCGCCTCACCCCGCAAAAAATGAGCCCCTACCTAAGAAAATCGCCCAAAAAAAATTAAATAAGACTATGGCTCTCAGACTATGGAGACATTAAAACATGATTTTTTTATTTATTTTTTTAATGCTTTTATTGTGTTAAATGTTAAAAAATAAATAAAAAAGTAGACATTAGGTATCGCCGCGTTTGTAACAACCTGCTCTATAGAAATACCACATGACCTAACCCCTCGGGTGAACACCGTAAATAAAAATTAAATTAAAACGGTGTCACCTTACGTCACAAAAAGTGTAACAGCAAGTGATGAAAAAGTCATATGCACCCCAAAATAGTGCCAATACAACAGTTATCTCATACCACAAAAATGATACCCTACCTAAGACCATTGCCCAAAAAATAGACTATTGAGACACAAAGTTTAAAAAATAAATAAATCTATAATTGTGTAAAAAAAGTACACATATTAGGTAGTGCCACGTTGGTAAAAATATCACATGACCTAACCCCTCAGATGAACACCATAAAAAAAATGATATAAAAAGTATGTCAAAAAAGGCATTTTTTGTCACCTTACATCACAAAAACTGTAATACCAAGTGATCAAAAAGTCATATGCCCCTAAAATAGTACCAAACCATCTCATACCAAAAACAACGAGCCCCTACATAAGACAGTCGCCCAAAAAAATAAAAGAATCTATGGCTTTCAGGATATGCTTTATTATGTAAAACAAACAAATAACAAAAAAAAGTTGTCATATTTGGTATTATCGCCTCCGTAACAACCTGCTCAATAAAAATACCACATGATCTAACCTGTCAGATGAACATTGTAAATATCAAAAAATAAAAACTGTGCCAAAACAGCTATTTTTTGTTACCTTGCCTCACAAAAAGTGTAATATAGAGCAACCAAAAATCATATGTACCCTAAAGTAGTACCAACAAGACTGCCACCTTATCCTGTAGTTTCCTAAATGGGGTCACTTTTTTGGGAGTTTCTACTCTAGGAGTGAATCAGGGGGCTTCAAATGGGACATGGTGTCAAAAAAACTGTCCAGCAAAATCTGCCTTCCAAAAACCAAAAATATGGCGTTCCTTTCCCTCTGCGCCCTGCAGTGTGCCCATACAGCAGTTTACAACCACATATGGGTTGTTTCTGTAAACTACAGAATCAGGGCAATAAATATTGAGTTTTGTTTGGCTGTTAACCCTTGCTTTGTAACTGGAAAAAAATGGATTAAAATGGAAAATCTGCCCAAAAAGTGAAATTCTGAAATTTCATCTCCATTTTCCATTTATTCTTGTGGAACACCTAAAGGGTTAACAAAGTTTGTAAAATCAGTTTTGAATACCTTGAGGGGTGTAGTTTCTAAAAAGGGGTCATTTATAGGTGGTTACCATTACGTAAGCCCCTCAAAATCACTTTATAACTAAATTGGTGCTTAAAAAAATGGTTTTGGAAATTTGAAAAATAGTTTCTAAACTTCTAAGCCTTCTAGCGTCATAAAAAAGCTAAATTACATTTACAAAATTACTGTATGCCAACATAAAGCAGACACATGGGGAATGTTAATTGATAACCATATTATGAGGTTTTACTATCTGTCTTAGGCCTCTTTCACACGGGAGTCATGGACTTGGGCCGAAAAGAATGCGGGTGCGTCGCGGGAAAATGCGCGATTTTTCCACACGAGAGCAAAACATTTTAATGCACAAAATAGAGCATGCTGCGATTTTCCCACAACGCACAAGTGATGCGTGAAAATCACCGCTCATGTGCACAGCTCCATAGAAATGAATGGGTCCGGATTCAGTGCGGGTGCAATGCGTTCACCTCATTGCGGAAATCTCGCCCGTGTGAAAAAGGCCTTAAAAGTAGAAAAATTCAAATTTAGAAAATTGTGAATTTTTCCAAATATTTGGTAAATTTAGAATAATTTTTTTTATAAATAAAGGTGAAATATATATCCACTCAAATTTACCACTGTCATGAAGTACAATGTGTCACGAGAAAACAATCTCAGAATGGCTTGGATAAGTGAAAGTGTTTCTAAGTTATTACCACATAAAGTGACATGTCATATTTGCAAAAATTAGCCTGTGATTTAAAGGGAGTCTGTCATCAGCATTTCACGTTTGTAACCCTTCCCATAGCTTTCAAGCATGCTTACAGTTAATAAAAACGTTACCTTTAGCATCAATCCTGGACTTCTAAAACCGTCAAAAAAACATCTTTGTAGCATATGCAAATGAGGGCTCTCAAGTGCCCTGGGGCGGCGCTACGCTCGTAGGTGCCCTGCTAGCTCAGCCTTTTCTTCGCTTCCCCCCGCCCGCCCTTTCCCTCTGACCGCCTATCTACTAACTTGTTGTTTCGCCGAGATCCCGCACCTGCGCACTAAGTACGGCATCACAGTAACTATTGCGCATGCGCCGGCTAACGACGCGAAAACACAACAAAGGAGGCGGTCCATCGGCGCATGCGCATTAATTACTGTATGCTGTACAAGGAATGGGCATCGCAGTGCGCATGCGCCGGCCGACGGACTGAGTGCGCAGGTGTGGAATCTCGGTGAAACAAGTTAGTAGATAGGCGGTCAGAGGGAAAGGATGGGCAGGGCACCTCCGAGCGTTACTGGCACTTGCGAGCCCTCATTTGCATAGGCTACAAAGATGTTTTTTGACGGTTCTATAAGTCCAGAATTGATGCTAAAGGTAACGTTTTTATTAACTGTAAGCATGCTTGAAAGCTATGGGAAGGGTTACAAACGTAAAATGCTGATGACAGACTCCCTTTAAGGTGAAAAGTGGCCCGGTACTGAAAGGATTAATGACGACAAGTGCAGAGTCCTCTGTATTCATGAAGTGTGGGCTAACCCTGCCCTCCAACTGCTGACAGACAGCTTTCATTTTATGCACAATAACATATGTGAAGACTTGCTTACAAAGTGCAATGTGACCACTGCAACTAATTTAAAAAAAAATTCACCAAAATTGCCAGACAAGACACATACCAAATGCTAATTTTAACAGTCTGTCGCTACCTTATGCTGCTTTCAAAGTGGGCAGCATAAAGATGGTCTAAAAGAAACCTATGCGGCATCTTCGCCACCTTTGCAACATATAAACTTTTCATTTCAGCAGGCTAACCAGCCATAAAGAAGTTACAAACAACACAAGCTCAGAATGGGACACAGCAACATCAAAAGAACTGTTTGCTGGAAACTACATATGTCAGTTCATCTTCATTGCCAAGTAGCAAAACGTAACATGTGCTCTGTTCTGATGTCTTCTTAAGTGTAATTCATGACCGCACTAACCGCAAGCCAGGCCTCATCATTCACCATCAGCGCCCATCATTGTTAATGATTTTGGAGCTAAATGGATGCAAATCACAGTAGCCGTGGAACACAAGCTCCAAAGATATTGTTGCCTTCTGGTTACATAGAATGTGTTTATTTGCTGCCATTTATTGTTTTTTTTTTAACACTTTTTTGGGACTTTTTTTTAATTCACTTAAATTTTGTGTTTAACTTTTATTCAACTCCAAAACAGGACTTTAAAATCTTTTGCGTGCATTGTGTGTGTACATCCTATATACAGTGACATACCATTACAGCAAGCATATAAGTGCAGGACACACGACTTTAATAATGAGGTAATGAGGATCTCTGCAGTTTGTAATGCCCAAGGACATATATTTGGACCCATACTAAACTATGAGAGAACATTTAAAAAAAAAAAAAAAAAAAAAAAATCAAGCCAATTTTTTTTATGTTCTGCTATATAAAATGTAAAAAACAAAAACAAACCATACTGGTGCCATCTGAATGCCCCTTCCATGTTTATTAAAACACATTTAGGCACGGCTTGTATTTATTAAGAGGTTAATCATTGATTTGTTGGACAAATTAAGAATTTTGCAGTTAATACCGCTATTGGAGAAAGTCCCCTATTATTTATGAATCTCAAGGCCTCTTTTACATGGTCATTACTTTGCATCAGTATTCATGAATAAAAAGTATCGTGTATAGACTGGTACCTTGACCATGATTTGGATCCACTCCTAGTTTTTGCCTCACAAATGTTGACTAGAATATGGCTGTGTGAAAATGCTCTAAGTGTTCTTGAGTCTAGTGTTCTCAATCTTTGTTTTTTCTTTTTTTTTTTGGGAGAAACACAGACCTGATGCAAAATTTAATAACGGTAAATGTCTAGTGATAATGGTCACACAGCAGAATTATTTTTCTTTTCTTAAATCAAAACCTCATGAATATACGTAAAATTAAATTTCTACACAACTTACATACTATTAAAATGGTTACTGCAGCTGTGAAGTGCCTAAATCTCAATGCTGTTTTATGGTTACTTAGTACAAATATCTTAGATTTTAAGCTGCATAGTCACAAGGTGGCACTGCAACATTTATTTCCAGAAGGGTTAGAAAACTATATGTTTGCAACTTAAGGCCATAAATTACACCGTAAGCCAGCCATCATCATCACCATCATCCAAGCTTGGAAGAGATTCAGAAAGGTCTGCTTCAATTCCCTCTCTTTTGGTCAGGTCAGGATTGGGTACTTTAAACCTGTGCAAATGCTTTTAGCCCTGCGGCTTTAAATTACAAAAGATGACATGTGACCTGTGCCTTGCCTCTCATGAGATCAGCTGGAAGATTTATAAATATTTAAGGAGGTCAGTATTGGCCTAAACAACAGGACACACTGAAAGAATGATGGCAGGTAACAGAGAATCTAAACTACTAGGTTTAATACTACAGCGAATGGTAAATAGTAATTGGAAAAGAAAGGTTAACCCCGTTATAAACAAAATATTTAAAGGTTTTATTATGTAAGAGGTTTCACTAAAAACAGAAAACTGAGTCAAAGTCTTAGACATTTATCTTAGATATGTTTCCCTTTAAAACTGTGCAACAATGAATAATGGATATTCATTACCACTATAACACAAGTAAATATGCTCCAGTTAAAACATTTAATAAAAAAATGGTCAAAAAAACAAACAAAAAAAAACACAAAACAATAAATAAAACAAAAGGTAGGGAGCGTGTATAAAATTGTTTAAACCGCATCACTTACCTTTTAAGTTCCCACCATTTCAGGGCTGTGGCTCCCACACCCAACAGACTGTAAGTCATAGGTGTCAAACTCTGGCCCGCGGGCCAAATTTGGCCCGCAGTGTAATTATATTTGGCCCGCGAGGCTATACCAAATGACTACTAGAGCTAGCCCGCCGGTATTATACAGCGCATTCATTCATCGCTAATACTACAAATCCCATAATGCCTTGCTGATGTTTTGGCGCGTCAATAAGGACAGGTCCCAGAAACGCCCTCTCCTGTGTGACAGAAGTCATAGCGATCTCAAGCTACAACTGTCACTGTGGAACCCCTTCCCAAAAATGGCAAAAAGAAAGGCAGACAACAGGAACTTTCTGGACAGGTGGGAGACAGAATATCTGTTTACATATGTAAAAGACAGACCTGTTTGTCTGATTTGTGGAGTCAACGTGGCTATAACTAAGGAGTACAACATTCGACGACACTATGAAACAAAACACCATGACAAGTACAAGGACCTGGACATGACTCAAAAGAGCCAGAAAGTGGAGGAGATGAAAAGAAGTTTGGTTTCACAACAGAATATGTTCAAAAAAGCCACATCACAAAGTGAGGCTGCTGTAAAAGCTAGTTATATTGTAGCAGTAGAGATCGCAAAATCAGCCCGGCCCTTTAATGAGGGAGAGTTTGTGAAAAAGTGCATGTTGAAAGTTTGTGACATCGTGTGCCCAGAGAAAAAGCAAGCCTTTTCAAACGTGAGCCTGAGCAGAAACACAGTAGCTGATCGCACATGTGATCTTGCCACCAATCTGTATGACCAGCTTTTGGAAAAGGGAAAAGATTTCGTTGCATTCTCCCTTGCTGTGGATGAGAGCAGCGACGCATCTGATACTGCTCAGCTGTCAGTCTTCATCCGTGGAGTGGACTCAAATATGTGTGTTACGGAGGAGCTATTGGGATTCAAATCAATGCATGGCACAACCACAGGAAAGGAAATCTCTGAGGAGGTTTCCAAATGCGTAACTGAAATAAAGCTGTCGTGGGATAAACTCGTGGGATTAACGACAGATGGTGCGCCAGCGATGTGCGGTAAAACAAGTGGACTGGTGGGCAGGGTCCGGGAGAAGATGCAGGAAGAGAACTGTGCAGGTGAACTAACTGTTTATCACTGCATCATACATCAGGAATCACTGTGTGGCAAAGCCCTAAAGATGGAACATGTTATGACCACAGTAACACAAGTAGTTAACTTTATAGGAGCCAAAGGTCTGAATCACTGCCAGTTTAAGTCTTTTCTGGAGGAGTGTGGTTCGGCGTATTCAGACGTGCCGTATCACACAGAGGTGAGATGGTTAAGCCGAGGAAAAGTACTGAATAGATGTTTTGAGCTGCATGAGGAAATATGTCAGTTTCTGGAAAGCAAAGGGAAGGACACAGCAGAGCTTCGGGAGAAAAAGTTTCTGTGTGAGCTGGCCTTTCTGTGTGACATCTGGAGCCATCTCGATGCGCTGAACCTGCAGCTTCAGGGGCGCGGGCGCATCATCACAGACATGTACGCTGCAGTGAGGGCTTTTAAAACTACACTGTGCCTGTGGGAGAATCAGATGCTGCAAGGAAACCTTGGCCATTTTCCCTGCTGCCAAACCATGAAAACGCAGTTCTTTACCAACTTGTTCCCATGCGCACAGTTTGCTGAAAAACTCAGTGTACTCGGCGCTGAGTTTAGCCGGCGATTTGCCGACTTTGATGTCCAGAAATGTAGGTTTGAACTGCTCAGTAATCCCTTCGCAGTTAATGTGGAAAACGCACCAACCAACCTCCAAAGGGAGCTAATTGAACTCCAGTGTAATGACACGCTGAAGTCAAAGTATGATGCTGTGGGCGCCGCACAGTTTCCACAGTTCATCCCTGACACAATGCCTCAGCTCCGCACCCAAGCTGCTCAGATGCTCTCCATGTTCGGCAGCACTCATCTATGTGAGCAACTATTCTCCTCGATGAAGATGACCATCAGTCAGACGTCTCCTGTGAGATGTTTTGAACACCTTCGCTCGATACTGAGGATTTCCTCAGCTCAAAGCCTGAGCCCAGACATTGATGAACTATCATCCAAGAAGAGATGCCAGGTATCTGGCTTGGGCACATCAGATTAGATCAGTGTGCAGCAAACTGAGCAATAATTAATGTTTTCTTTATGCACTTTTTCTTGCTACTCCAAGACATGGGCTTGAATGGTTGATTGATTTTATTATTGTTATTTTATTTTAAAAATTATTATTATTTAAATCTTATTTAATAAATGAATATGCTTCTTCCATATTCAATGTTAAAGCAAATCTTGTTTGGGTCCATGTTAAAAGGTTCATTTGTTCAATGCTGGCCCGCGACTTTGTTCAAGTTTTACATTTTGGCCCACTGTGTATTTGAGTTTGACACCCCTGCTGTAAGTAATCCTGTTTCATTCCCAATTACATGATAACTGCAGCCAATCACTGCCCTCAGTGGTCACAGCAATAACTGCATATGACAGGTCAGCCTCCGCATTGACATGCTATTCTTGTACATGTGGCTGCAGAGTGACTTACTGCACCAAAGACATGAATGGGAACAGGACCCATAGCAGCTGGAAACGGGATTTTTTTTTTTCCTTTTGGTCAGACAACCCCTTTAATTTTATACTAGTGTATATTGCTAGTAATTTTAGGTATTTTTTTTAACAAAAAACTGTGTGGAAAACTGATTACCTCTTAGCAGACACTTTTGCTTGTAAATTTGTCAGTTACAGGGAACCTGTCAACTTTATGCTGACCATACTGAGGGCAGTATAAAGTAGTGACAGAAATGCTGATGTCAGCGGTGTGTCACTAATCAGCTAAAAGTAAGTGGTTGCTGAGAACCAGCATCATAATCATTGCAGCCCAGGCCTTGAAAAGAGTCAGATATACCTGAGAAGAGTCAGAGTTATTCATAATCTCCTGCTCTCCCCGCCTAGTCTGCAATGATCGTGATGTTGGTTCTCGGCAAACACTTTTAACTTATAAATGAAAGACCACGGAAATCAACTCACCTGTCTCTACTTTATTCAGCCGTTAGTATGGGCAGCATAAAGGTGATGACAGGTTCCCTCAAAAGAGTTGTGTTCTGCATTTACTGTTCCTCTACAGGGTTTGGACAAGTATAAAAAATGCCCCAATCCTGTAACTGTAATTGGCTATGATTCTAAACCACACATCCTCATCTATCAGACAAAGAGAATGAAATGAGTTAGGTGGATATTTACTTGATTTCAAGCACTAGTCCTGTCACATGTACAGTATGAAGTACAGTTTTAGACAGTTATTAAAAAAAAGTTTAAGAGATTGAGAAAATTCAAATAAGGGCAACCAAATTAATAAGGTGCATGGAAGATCTGTTATGAGAAACGTCAAAAGTTATTTACCCTAAAAAAGGAAAGCTAAGGAGATGCATATGATATTATATAAATAGGTCTATGATCCCTATAAAAAACAATGCAGATCTCATAGAGGACACCAGGTCACTATTTGGGACTAATGGAAGAATAATTTAACCTCCAAATCTACAAACTTTCCCTTCTTAAGAACAATTAATTTATATATCATGCTCCTATAGCTCTTGATAATTGGTAAACATATGAATGGATAAAAGAGGGTCGAAAAAAAATCTAAAATAAAATAAGGTGTTACTGATAGTAGTAGTACTATGAGCTGTGCAATTTCCAGTAGCTGTCAGAAAGACACCTCTATATGACAGCCACTGACTTATGTAACGTATTATTTTTCTAAATAAACTCCTATTGTCAATTACCAGTATTTAAAAATACTTTTATCTTTCATTTCTAGGTTTACAGTTCATTTACTTGAAAATATCTGGAAAATCATTTTAAAACTTCAAATGATGAGGACAGAGCCTTCTGCTTCCAGCTCCATCCGCTGTATAGTTTCTGGTGCTGTTGGCTGCTCAAAACAGCTGATCAGTGGGTTTGCTAGGTGTCAGACCCCTATTGATTGATGACCTATCCAGAGTAAAAAAAATTGTATTTAAGTCCCAGAAAACCCCTTAAAAGCAGGCATACAGACGAGGACAGGTTGCCGAAATGCACGGTTCCCTATCCTCTAATCTCAATACTGACTATAGGTCAGTAGATTTCTTGCACTAGTTTGATCTGGAAATATGTTATACTTTTGGTGCATAATTCTATTTATATTATTCCTTATGATGTACTTTCCTCCTACAGGATCTGTATCCATGGGGGGTTAGACCTGATGAGAATTAGCTATGGCATTTGTTTGCACTAGTTGCATTTACATTCCCTTGCGGAGGATTCGAACCTTATACGTATTATATCCTTTTTTAACCCCTTAGTGACCAGCCTGTTTTGTGCATACTAACCAAGCGTCTTTCTTCCTTCTTTCATCGTCACGTTCTAGGAGCTATAACTTTTTTCGTTTTCCATCTAAATAGCTGTATGAGGGCTTGTTTTTTGCGGGACAAGTTGTAGTTTTTAATGGCGACATATTGAGATACACATAACTTTCTAATTAACATTTCTTAACTCTTTCTGGGAGGGAGATGGGAAAAACAGCAATACTGCAACTGAGTTTTTACGTTATAAATTCTATGGCGTTCATTTTTTGGTATAAATAACATAATATCTATTATCTGGGTCAGTACGATTACAGCGATACCAAATACATATATATTTTTTTGTGCTTCACTACTTTTGTTCAATAAAATCCCCCTTTTTTTTTTAAAAGGAATAAAATCTTTTTGCATCGCTGCTTCTAAAGACCCATAACTTTTTAAATTTTCTTTCTATGGAGCTGTATGAGGGCTTGATTTTTCCGGGACGACTTGTAGTTTTCATTGGTTTCATTTTAGAGTAGATGATGCTTTTTGATCGCTTGTTTTTATGTTTTTTCAGTGGCAACTAAGTATAAATGAGCAATTCTGTCTTTTTTTTTATGGCGTTCATCTTAGGGAGATTTTTTTTATTGAAAAGAGTATTCTCAATAGAAAAAAAGCATGTTTTTATTTCTACAGAATTTTTTGTGTGTGTTTTCCCCCCACTTTTTTTAACCACTTAATAGTCCCACAAGGGGACTATAACCGACATTTTGATTGCTTTTAAAATACAATGCACTATGCCTATAGTGCATTGCATTTTAATGTCAGTGCAATACTAACATTGACCAGTAGGCTGCGCAAGAGAGGCACAGCCTGCTAAAAAAAAAATAAAAAAAATAATGGCCTACATTAGACCCCAGCCAGTCTTTACAGACATCATCACCCATTTCTATCCAAGCAGAATATCTGTATGGCACTATAATTTGTGCAGCATAGTATTTGGAGGCATTTGGGAGCACAGCGGGCACAGTATTGGGGACACCAGGATGGGGAGGATGATGAAAAAGTGAGGAACCTTAGATGTCTTTGTGGCAAACTCTGCATAGACAAGAGGTGGCTGAAAGAAGTTTGCCTTCTTCTGGCCCCATAGACAGAAGGGAATGAATGAATGGTTGATGTTAGAAAACCAAGAACTGTTACAATTTCTCAGGTAGAATAAGAAGAGCCAAAGCAAAGGCAAGATATCTGAAGAATAAAATTTTCTCCTTAGTCCAGAAAAGAAGAAAAAGTTACACAATGATAATACAAGAAAACTCCCATAAACCCTTTTTGCTAGCTGGGAACTGTCTGATTTTTTCAGGTTCTCTATTCATCCGAGAAACCAACTGTAGATGGAGAAGAATCTAGGCTGCAGAGGAAGCTGAAATGAGGAAGTAGTCTAGCTAGAGGATTATCGCAGAAGATAATAGCCTCAGACTTCGGCCATAATCTTTGTGACTATCTTCGGAGGTGCAAACAGACCAAAGAGAAGAGCCTGGCATTGAAAGAGACAGAGCTTCTGTTGGGGAGGATTGCAATCTTCAAAAATGTTTTTGTGAATGGGGATATGATAGTCAGTGTCTCAAAGGTCCAGTGTCACCATGTAGCAGCTCTGGTTCAGGAGTTTCATTGTGGACCTGATTTGTATCTTGATTTTTTTTGTATTTCAAGAATTAAATTTTTTATACCAAGAATAGAGATGAGCGAATTTACGCTTATGAAATTCGTTCAAACTTCATTTGGTGGTAAAAGGTGAATTGCGTTATGGATTCAGTTACCACGGACCATAACGCAATTCTATGACAGAATGCATAACGTAATGCCTTTAGAGGCATTTCGTTATTCATTCCGTGATAATAGAAGTCGATGGGCTGCAAAACGGATCCGTCCCGTTTCTATTATGCAGGAGAGGACTCCTCTGCATAACGGAAACAAGATGGATCCGTTTTGCAGCCCATAGACTTCTATTATGACGGAATGAATAACAGAATGTTTCTAAAGGCATTCCGTTATGCATTCCGTCATAGAATTGTGTTATGGTCCGTGGTAACTAAAACCATAACGCAAATCACCTTTTACCACCAAATGAAGTGTGAACGAATTTCAAAATATGAAATTCACTCTAACCAAAAAGACCGGACAACAGAAGCCCTTGCTCTGCCAAAAACTTGGAACCAGAACCTGTTTTTGGAGAAGGGAGATCTCGGATCCTGACACCTCTTAATTGCCTAGGGTGGGAAGGGAAGCATTTTTATGATCATGAATCTTGCATGAAGTACCGTAACTTAAATTTCAATGTGCAACCGAGATGCAAGGAAAAGTAATAATCTTTTGCAGGCAAAATGAAAGTACCTGAATCTACCTCCTCTACGGTTGACATCAGAAATTTGACCAATGGTGGAAAAGAAAGCATTTATCGCTCGATTTTGAAGGACTGAACATTTTCAGTTCTTTCTATTTTCGGGGTGAACACTTTTTGGATTCCAAAAGGAACACCTCTGATAAAACTGGGAGTGAAGCATTTCTTTTATTAGAAGCCATGTCTAGGATGTCACCCAGATCTGAGCTGAACCACCTCTCCCATGTTGTTGGAATACAACAGGTTCTTGAAGAAAACATCACCAGAACGTGAGTGTAGCTATATAGATCTTCTGACTGCATTAGAAAGTGCTGCTGACCTAGCAAATAGTATGAAAAAGTCAGTTGAAGCCTCTGCCAGAAAATGTGTTGCCGACAACAAAACAACAGAACTTCTCTAGAAATTCCAGAGGATAAGTGGCCGTTCAGTTTGACAAGCCATACAGCATGAGACTTGATGTTAAGGGTTGCAGTGATGCCAGTCTGAGCATAGCAGCAAAAGTCTGACATTAGGGTTTTATCCATGGGATCCCACAACAGACCCATTTAGCCCTTATCAGCAAAGCGATATTTTCATTTGAAGGTCCTAGAATAAGCTAATTTCTTCTTCGGACACCTGCGTTCATTACTAATCAATTTCCTGGCATTTTTATGGATTGAAAAAAATATATAAAAAAATATAATAATAATAAATAATAAATTTTATATATATATATACACATATATACACACTAGCAGAAGGACCAGACTTCGCACGGGTATATTTCATCTATTTGATTTTATGTTTCCGTGTGTCGTAAAAAAGATAGACAATTTCCCCCATAACAGTGACCTCTACAGTACCCGCCCCTTTAACATTGACCTCCACTGTGCCCGCCCCTTTAACAATGACCTTCACAGTGCCCGCTCCTTTAACAGTGCCTGCCCCTTTAACAGTGACTGCCCCTTTAGCATTGACCACCACTTTAAGAGTGACCTTTATAGTGACCGCCCCTTTAACGGTGACTTTCACAGTGACTGCCCCCTTAACAGTGACTGCCCCCTTAACAGTGACCGCCCCTTTAACAGTGACCGCCCCATTAACAGTGACTTTCACAGTGACCGCCCCCTTAACAGTGACTTTCAGTGACCGCCCCCTTAACAGTGACTTTCAGTGACCGCCCCCTTAACAGTGTGTTTTGTGTTGAACAAAACTTTATAACAAAAGCATACATTTTCAAATATTGAAAATTGCTAATTTTTCCAATGTTTACATTTTTCATGTGTCTACTTTATGTTGGCATAATTTTGGAAAAGTACTTTTATTTTTTTAGGGGGTCAGAGGGCTTTTAAGTTTGGCAGAAATTTTACAAATTTTCAAGGAATTTTTAGGAACCAATTCAGTTCTCAAGTGGCTTTGAGAGGCCTATATATTAGAATATATATTTATTAGAATTCTCCATTTTAAAAACTGTACCCTTCAAAATATTCAAAATGGCAGTTGTAAGTTTGTTAAACCTTTAGGTGTTTGACAGGAATTAATGCAAAATGGAGGTGAAATTTAAAAATTACATTTTTGTTAAAGAATTTCAATTTTAATCCATATTTGAAACGCAAAAGGCGACAATATAGATTTTTTACCCTGAAACTGCAATTTTTAGAAATATCCCATATATGACCCTAGAGCGCTACTTGACTCAAACACTGGCTTCAGAATTGAAGGAGCATCTTGTGGATTTTGGGTCTCCATTTTTTAGGAGGGTTGTATAGGGATTGGTTACCATGTCGAAGTTGCAGCACCTCTGAGGTAGCAGTAGGAAACCCCATTTTCAAACCAACAGTCCCCAAAGAATTAATCTAGGTGTGTGTGACGAATACCGTACCCCGACTGACGTCAGACGTCCACTACGTAGAGCCAGTGAGATACGGTATGGTCACTGGTTACCAAGGCGTGACATTACGCCATCCTGGAAGAGCGGGTAAGATAAGTCTTGGTACAGTTTTCACAGACTCCTCCTGTCTACACGGGCACAGAGAGGCAACAAGCTGAGAGAGCCTTTTCACTGCCCTAGTGAAACAGCGCGTTCTCAGCCCAGGAAGACTGTCACCAGTTTCTTGTTTGATACAAGCCGGGTCCGCTAACGGGATTATATAGGGTAGGAAACCAATCCGCGGTAGCGTATTACTAGGCCGAAACACGGACGTGGGGATTCGTGATCGAGATACAAGACAGCACAAGATTAAATTATATATTTAATCGCCTTAAGGGCTCACTAGAATGAACACTATACACACAAATAATATTGTGGTAATACAGTGGTCTGAGGTTACAAATACAGGTGATAGGGTACAACAGGGTTAAGCAGAACAAAAGTCAGTTTACCAGGTATATTAGTCATTTGGGTTGTGATGAGTTCTTCGCTGTGTTCACATGGGAAGCAGTGATGTCAGCTGGTTGCAGGTCCCTCTAAACACATGGCACGATGTGACCTCCCTTCAGAGAAAAGACACGCCCGCTTGTTGGCACAAGCCTTTTAACCTGTAGTCGGCTCCTCCCTTCCTGGCCTCTGGAAGGGGACTACGCCCCTTCTGCTGAGCCGGCAGCACATGATCCACAAAACCGATTAGGGCTCCTGGCTCCAGAACAGAATGTTGCAGAGAGGTGGTTCTGGGACCAATAGATCAGCCTGGGTTCCGGCTACCAGTAGAGTCCAAGCATGGTACCATTATTTGGTTTCTGTAGGAAGATATGTATATCTACCCTCCATCAAGCTATGACCACGGACCTGTTCATCGTGGCCACAGGGACACAAATGTGTATCTGGTTTATGTCTGTGATGGACGGGCGATTCATAATTCCTTATGAACTGCCGATTCCATGATGTCTGATCATGTTCATTGAACTGGGGAATGACCTAGACCCCCTGAAGGGAAGTTTTTCCTATTCCATTAGCTAGGTTCCTGGCTGGCTGAATGGAGGTGAGAAATGCAAACAAAGGTGGACTGCTAGAGGCTCTCTGCTTTGAAGCAGGGCCCCCCTGTGGAGCTCACTACCTCTGCTACCTTTCAGCAGATGGTTGGTGTGGGAACATGTTTGACAGTAAATATTAATCCATATTCCTCACAGTGTGTAGTTACAGTTTTGTCCCCACAGTTGTTTCATAGAATTCATTGACATTGACATTAGACCGTGAAAATGACAAAATATATATTTGTTCCAATATTACATTGCTTTAGCCCCAAGTTTTTTATTTTTGCAAGTGGTAAAAGGAGAAAAAGCATTACATGATTTCTCCTTAGTAGGGAAATACTTCATATGTGGTCAACTGCTGTTTGGGGAAAAGGCAGTGCTCAGAAGGGAAAAAGCAGCATTTAGATATTGTAACATAGAATTTGCTTAAATGGTTTTTAACTTCTTTCCGCGGCTCTACGTACAGACCAAAAGTTTGGACACACCTTCTCATTCAAAGAGTTTTCTTTATTTTCATGACTATGAAAATTGTAGATTCACACTGAAGGCATCAAAACTATGAATTAACACATGTGAAATTATATACATAACAAACAAGTGTGAAACAACTGAAAATACGTCATAGTCTAGGTTCTTCAAAGTAGCCACCTTTTGCTTTGATTTGCTCTTGGTCTTCTCTTGATGAGCTTCAAGAGGTAGTCCCCTGAAATGGTTTTCACTTCACAGGTGTGCCCTGTCAGGTTTAATAAGTGGGATTTCTTGCCTTATAAATGGGGTTGGGACCATCAGTGGCGTTGAGGAGAAGTCAGGTGGATACACAGCTGATAGTCCTACTGAATAGACTGTTAGAATTTGTATTATGGCAAGAAAAAAGCAGCTAAGTAAAGAAAAACGAGTGGCCATCATTACTTTAAGAAATGAAGGTCAGTCAGTCAGCCAAAAAATTGGGAAAACTTTGAAAGTAAGGGCTATTTGACCATGAAGGAGAGTGATGGGGTGCTGCGCCAGATGACCTGGCCTCCACAGTCACCGGACCTGAACCCAATCGATATGGTTTGGGCTGAGCTGGACCGCAGAGTGAAGGCAAAAGGGCCAACAAGTGCTAAGCATCTTTGGGAACTCCTTCAAGACTGTTGGAAGACCATTTCAGGGGACTACCTCTTGAAGCTCATCAAGAGAATGCCAAGAGTGTGCAAAGCAGTAATCAAAGCAAAAGGTGGCTACTTTGAAGAACCTAGAATATGACATATTTTCAGTTGTTTCACACTTGTTTGTTATGTATATAATTCCACATGTGTTAATTCATAGTTTTGATGCCTTCATAGTCATGAAAATAAAGAAAACTCTTTGAATGAGAAGGTGTGTCCAAACTTTTGGTCTGTACTGTAGGTAACCCCTGAGATGCGGCTTTTCCCAAAAATTGGGCATTGCAGCGTATGAAAACGCTGGTACTATTAAAATATAAAAATATTTATCCCATACAGCAAACTACAAAATGGGAAAAGGTCAAAATGGCTGATTTACAGGTTTTTGGTCGCTTCATCTCCCACAAAAATGTAATAAAACGTGATAAAAAAAAATAAAATCATACACACCAAAATTGAATCAATGAAAGTACAGATTGCCCGAGCAAGAATTGAGTCCTCACAGGTCCGTAAACATAAAAATAAAGTTATAAGGGGTCAGAATATGTTTTTTATTTCCAAAGTTTTTATTTTTTTCAGTATTAAATGCAAAAAAAATTAAACCTATACATATGTGGTATCGTAATCGTACGGACCTGGAGAATGAAAGTAACAGGTCAGTTTTACAGCATAGTGAAAGCTGTAAAAACAAAACCCATAAAACTATGGCAGAATAGATTTTTTTTTTTTATAATTCCATCTCATTTGGAATTTTTTTTCTGATACATTGTATGCAACAGTAAATGGTGCCATTCGAAAGTACAACTTGTCAATGAAAAAAAAAAAAAAAAAGCTATGGCTTTGGGAAGTCTGAGTGAAAAACAAAGATAAAACCTGAAAATGGACTTGTCCTGAAAGTGTTAAGATTAAGAACCATAACTTTTTTCTTTTTTTCTTGACTGAGCCGTGTGAGGTATTTTATTTTATTTTTTGCTGGACAAGCTGTAATTCGGTACCACCAAGTGAGGTGGGCAAAAATTGCAAAACTGTCAATGTTTTTTTTATTTTAATGGCATTCACTGTCTGAGATAAGAAACCTTATACTTTTATAGATCAGGTGATTAAGGACGTGACAAAACCAATTATGTGCAGTTTACAAAGATTTTTTAGCCAACTATAAATGAGTGGATATGGTGTTAAGGCACTTTTTTTTTTTTTTTTTACTTACAAGGCCTGATGGGGAGCTAGCTCACAAACCCTGTGGCATCTAGGGGGTTAAACAGCTGGGACTGGCGCCAACACCAATCTTGGCCACTGCAGCAGGGTGTCAGCTGGATGTTACAACTGACATCCGATTGTGTCGGCTCTGTTCCTGATGCTAATGTAGTGCTTTCCATGCACTATATTTAAAGTATTTTGCATTATGGGGTTCATTTTGGGCTTCAACTTTCCGGCCCCTAGGGAGGTGGAGAAACATGACGTTTAGTGCCGCAGTGTTGGTGTTCGGAAACGTTAAGTAAATGCGAAGATAAAATCCCCTTTTGGGTTTTAATTTTTGTGGTTCATTTTCAAGATTTTGCTGTAAATGAATGGGAAAAATTCTGTTATGTACACAAGTACAAATGTATCCAGTCTAGGCAATATACAGTTGGGGCCAAAAGTTTTGAGAATGACACAAATATTAGTTTTTTTACGAAGTTTGCTGCTAAACTGCTTTTAGATCTTTGTTTCAGTTGTTTCTGTGATGTAGTGAAATATAATTACACCCACTTCATACGTTTCAAAGGCTTTTATCGACAATTACATGACATTTATGCAAAGAGTCAGTATTTGCAGTGTTGGCCCTTCTTTTCAGGACCTCTGCAATTCGACTGGGCATGCTCTCAATCAACTTCTGGGCCAATTCCTGACTGATAGCAACCCATTCTTTCATAATCACTTCTTGGAGTTTGTCAGAATTAGTGGGTTTTAGTTTGTCCACCCGCCTCTTGAGGATTGACCACAAGTTCTCAATGGGATTAAGATCTGGGGAGTTTCCAGGCCATGGACCCAAAATGTCAACGTTTTGGTCCCCGAGCCACTTAGTTATCACTTTTGTCTTATGGCACGGTGCTCAATCGTGCTGGAAAATGCATTGTTCTTCACCAAACTGTTGTTGGATTGTTGGAAGAAGTTGCTGTTGGAGGGTGTTTTGGTACCATTCTTTATTCATGGCTGTGTTTTTGGGCAAAATTGTGAGTGACCCCACTCCCTTGGATGAGAAGCAACCCCACACATGAATGGTCTCAGGATGCTTTACTGTTGGCATGACACAGGACTGATGGTAGCGCTCACCTTTTCTTCCCCGGACAAGCCTTTTTCCAGATGCCCCAAACAATCGGAAAGAGGCTTCATCGGAGAATATGACTTTGCCCCAGTCCTCAGCAGTCCATTCACCATACTTTCTGCAGAAGATCAATCTGTCCCTGATGTTTTTTTTGGAGAGAAGTGGCTTCTTTGCTGCCCTTCTTAACACCAGGCCATCTTCCAAAAGTCTTCACTGTGCGTGCAGATGCGCTCACACCTGCCTGCTGCCATTCCTGAGCAAGCTCTGCACTGGTGGCACTCCGATCCCGCAGCTGAATCCTCTTTAGGAGACTATCCTGGCGCTTGCTGGACTTTCTTGGACGCCCTGAAGCCTTCTTAACAAGAATTGAACCTCTTTCCTTGATGATCCTATAAATTGTTGATTGAGGTGCAATCTTAGTAGCCACAATATCCTTGCCTGTGAAACCATTTTTATGCAACGCCATGATGGCTGCACGCGTTTCTTTGCAGGTCACCATGGTTAACAATGGAAGAACAATGATTTCAAGCATCACCCTCCTTTTAACATGTCAAGTCTGCCATTTTAACCCAATGAGCCTGACATAATGATCTCCAGCCTTGTGCTCGTCAACATTCTCACCTGAGTTAACAAGATGATTACTGAAATGATCTCAGCAGGTCCTTTAATGACAGCAATGAAATGCAGTGGAAAGTTTTTTTGGGGATTAAGTTAATTTTCATGGCAAAGAAGGACTATGCAATTCATCTGATCACTCTTCATAACATTCTGGAGTATATGCAAATTTCTATTATAAAAACTTAAGCAGCAACTTTTCCAATATTTATGTAATTCTCAAAACTTTTGGCCACGACTGTACAGTGGATATAAAACGTCTACACACCCCTGTTAAAATGTCAGGTTTCTGTGATGTAAAAAAAATGAGAAAGATAAATCATTTCAGAACTTTTTCCACCTTTAATGTGACCTTTAAACTGTACCACTCAATTGAAAAACAAACTGAAATCTTTTAGGTAGAGGGAAGAAAAAAAATATAAAAATAAAATAATATGGTTGCATAAGTGTGCACATCCTTCAACTAATGCTTTGTTGAAGCACCTTTTGATTTTATTACAGCACTCAGTCTTTCTGGGTATGAGTATCAGCATGGCACATGCTGACTTGGCAAGATTTGCCCACTATTTTTTGCAAAAACACTCCAAATCTGTCAGATTGCGAGGGCATCTCCTGTGCACAGCCCTCTTCAGATCACCCCACAGATTTTCAATCCGATTCAGGAGGTCTGGGTTATTCCAAAACTTTAATCTTCTTCTGGTGAAGCCATTCCTTTGTTGATTTAGATGTATGCTTTGGGTCGTTGTCATGCTGAAAGATGACGTTCTTCTTCATGTTCAGCTTTCTAGCAGAAGCCTGAAGGTTTTGTGCCAATATTGACTGGTATTTGGAACTGTTCATAATTCCCTCTACCTTAACGAAGGTCCCAGTTCCAGCTGAAGAAAAACAGCTCCAAAGCATGATGCTGCCACCACATGCTTCACTGTGGGTATGGTGTTATTTTGGTGATGTGCAGTGTTGTTTTTGCGCCGAACATATCTTTTGGAATTATGGACAAAAAGTTCAACCTTCGTTTCATCAGACCAGAACACCTTTTCCCACATGCTTTTGGGAGACTTCAGATGTGTTTTTGCAAAATGTAGCCTGGCTTGGATGTTTTTCTTTGTAAGAAAAGGCTTTCGTCTTGCCACTCTACCCCATAGCCCAGACATATGAAGAATACAGGAGATTGTTGTCACATGTACCACACAGCCAGTACTTGCCAGATATTCCTGCAGCTCCTTTAATGTTGCTGTAGGCCTCTTGGTAGCCTCCCAGACCAGTTTTCTTCTCGACTTTTCATCAATTTAAGAGGGACGTCTAGTTCTTGGTAAATGTCACTGCTGTTCCATATTTTCTCCACTCGATAATGACTGCCTTCACTGTGTTCCATGGTATATCTAATGCCTTGGAAATTATTTTGTTCCCTTATCCTGACTGATACCTTTTAACAATGAGATCCCTGATGCTTTGGAAGCTCTCTGTGGACCATGGCTTTTGCTGTGGGATGCGACTAAGAAAATTTCAGGAAAGACCAACTAGAGCAGCTGAACTTTATTTGGGGTTAATTAGAGGCACTTTAAATGATGGCAGGTGTATGCTGACTCCTATTTAACAGGATTCTGAATGTGATTGCTTAATTCTGAACACAGCTGCATCCCCAGTTATAAGAGGGTGTGTACACTTATGCAACCACATTATTTTAGTTTTTTTTTTGTTTTCTTCCCTCCACCTAAAAGATTTCAGTTTGTTTTTCAATTGAGTGGTACAGTTTATAGGTCACATTAAAGTTGGAAAAAGTTCTGAAATAATTTATCTTTGTCTCATTTTTTTAAAGCACAGAAACCTGACATTTTACCAGGGGTGTATAGACTTTTTATATCCACTGTATATGAGTGAAGGTGAAATATATCAGCCTGAGCAGGAGTATCATTAAGGCCACCTGCACACGTTGCGGAATATGTGCGGGGAAAAAAGCAGCGTACAGTACTAGCATAGTGTATGAGATTACACAAATCTTATGTACACTTTGTAGTTTTTTTTTCCATGCGGAAATTGACCTGCCGTGAGTATTTCAACATTCATATCATGTCAATTATGTATGCGGTTTTAGCTGTGGATTTCATCCATTTCAATGGAAGGGTGAGATCTGTGGCAAAACTGCATTAAATCCGTACCAAAAACCACTGCTAGACAATCTGTGGGGATTTTATGTGCGTTCACCCGCACTTGTGTGGCCTAAAGGGGTTGGTACGTTTATATTACTAGCTGCATGCATGTGCTCTTCCCGGCAGATGTGCAGCTAATACTAAGCATTATTAAACTATTGGCACTGATATCCAATAGTGTAATATGAATAATTCATGATTAGGCCTTGGTCACATTTCTGTTTTTCACTGACATGTGCTGTCTGCATTTATATTTATATTGACGAGATTCTCCAACAGCGGCCATGTTCCCAGTGCACGCCAGCATGCAGGGAACCAGCATGTAAACATGATTTATTCTTATTAAAGTATTGGACACCAGTGCCACTAGTTTAATAATGCTTATTACTAGCTACACACGTGTGGTCCCAACACATGTGCAGATTGTAAAATAAAGTGGCCGACCCCTTTAAACAATTCTTATTTAAAAAGGGTATGAATGCCTTTTCACCGAAAAGTTTTTATTGTTTATTTGCTTCCCAAATGCAAAATTAGCATGTTGCTCAGTGGTCTTCAGTACAAATGTCCTACAATTTTATTTCTAACACTACTGAACAGGGAAGTACTGTATGGTATTTTTCTGCAAGGTAATCCAGATTACAAAAGTAGGTGAACAACTGGAATGACTGATAGAATAAACATGAGCAATCTATTGCTTAATTTAACTTTAGAAACCCTATCGAACTTAAAAAATAGTATCAGAAAACCATACATTTTTATATAAAATAAAAATTATATAGAATAATAAAATATAGGTTGTTTTTATATACGGCAGTGTCCCTATTGGCAATTATCTCAGCCAAGCTACTGTGCATATTTAAAGGTATAGTGACTCACCCTCCACTAATCAAGGAGCGGGTGCTACAAAGCCCAAATGACTCACCCTGTCATAAGAATTGGATATAAGATGATAAACGCAAAGGCTGAGCACTTACCACTTTGGAAAATGGAAGCCAAACACTACAGAATAGAATGGCTACAAAGTCATTTAATAATAAAATCCAAACAAATAGATAAAAACACTTGACAATGTATATGTGATAAAAACAATTAAAATAAGACCATTCACTGGTTATTTCATCCACTGGTTAGTTCAACATGACATATGTAGAACCAGAACGGAAAAAGCTGTTAAATGTGTAATATCGTGAAAAAAAAATCTTCATGCAATTGCATGAGCAGATACTGTTCAAAATAGTCCAGAGACTATATGATCCAAACAATGTGTAGTTCATACATCAACTGTATATCTAGATCATATCTATAAGTCACTCCTCACATATGCAGGCCCGGACATATGCTCTCACAAGAGTAGAAAGCAGCCGTTGAGTAGCGGTACGTATATAGCTTTATGTATATAGAACACAAAGGTGTACTGTCATATGCTGCCCAGCAAGTTGTAGAGGGCTCAAATATAGGCAAATATCATTGTAGGCAAATATCCTTGCTTATATAGCCTACTATATTAAGGCAATACAATAGTTGTACTACGGTGTTTGTGCTGCGCTCACAGTGCCGTCCCACATGGCTGCAGCGTTGTGTTCGTAAGTACCTGTCCTGGATATTCAGCCGCTTCAGCGATGTGACTGTAATGTCTCCGCGACTTTACCCACTTCAGTACAGCATTGTGTCTGACTGGATGTTTTTCGGCCGCTTCAGCCACTTGTGTAGTATTCCCGATTCTCTTTAGGGTAAGGGATTGAGATTGCAGCGTCCCACGTGTATATCAGGTATGATATACACGTGGGACGCTGCGATCTCAATCCCTTACCCTAAAGAGAGTCAGGGATACTACACAAGCGGCTGAAAAACATCCAGACAGATACAATGTTGTACTGAAGTGGGCAAAGTCGCGCAGACAAATAATTACAGCCACAGCGCTGAAGCAGCTGAATACTTCAGGACAGGTACTTACGAACACAATGCTGCAGCCACGTGGGACGCCACTGTGAGCGCAGCACAAACCCCGTAGTACAACTATTGTATTGCCTTAATCTAGTGGGCTATATAAACAATGATATTTGCCTATATTTGAGCCCTCTACAACTGTGGGGCAGCATCTTCTTTGTGCTCTATATACATAAAGCTATATACTTCCCGCTACTCAACGGCTGCTTTCTACTCTTGTGAGAGCATATGTCCGGGCCTGCATATGTGAGGAGTGACTTATAGATATGATCTAGATATACAGTTGATGTATGAACTACACATTGTTTGGATCATATAGTCTCTGGACTATTTTGAACAGTATCTGCTCATGCAGAATTTTTTCACTAGCTTTTTCCGTTCTGGTTCTACATATGTCATGTTGAACTAACCAGTGGATGAAATAACCAGTGAATAGTCTTATTTTAATTGTTTTTATCACATATACATTGTCAAGTGTTTTTATCTATTTGTTTTGATTTTATTATTAAATTACTTAGTAGTCATTCTATTTTGTAGTGTTTGGCTTCCATTTTCAAAAATGGTGAGTGCTCAGCCCTTGCGATTATTATCTTAAGTTACTGTGCATGTAAGTGCTGGGAGGGTTGCCAAGGAGTCCCAGCTGGTCGACCTATCTGTAAGGCTGGAAGCTGAGCCAATTGGGTTCCTGACTCTGTGTCTAATCCCAGAGCTAGGTGGGAGGATTTAAGACTGCAGCTCTCTAATGAACATGCCTGTGATTTTTTTTTCTTTTTGCATCCTGGCTTCTTAGCAGTGTGCTACTCACTACTACTTCATTTACACTCCTGGTATCTGACTATGACATGAGCTTCAATTAACCCCTTGTCTGGCATTTTGGCTTCTTCTCCTAGTATCCTAACTACAGCTTGTTGTTGGACTAAACTCTCGACCACTGTGTATGCTCTGTCTTACCAGTTTGTGACCATGCTTGTTGACTACTCTTTGCAACCTCCAGCATTCTGGTACATCTACTTCTAGCGAGCATGCACCCGTTTTTTGCTACCTTACTCTGCAGATGTCTTTAGTAGCCTAGTCCACACTGTCTGGTAGATGGCTTTGGTGAATAGCCTACAGGTAGGCTTAGTCTTCTACCAACTAGAGTTTACGTGCTGTGGTTTCAAATGGTAACCATAGTATATCCTTACAGTCCCCTTAAAGGGGTTATCCAGTTTTCCTTTTTATTTTGGTTTTGTGCTTTACTGTTTACCTGTCCCGGTTTTATTTGCTTCCATTCCTTTATAGCTGTTTTCTAAACTATCTTTCCACAGAGATAAACAAATATCTCTGATCTTAAAAACTCTTCCCTAGAAGGTGGTCATCCTGGCTGCTCTAGCTTCTCTAGCTAAGGGTACTTTCACACTAGCAGCAGTGTGATGCGGCGGGCAGTTTCCGTCATCGGAACTGCCCGCCGGATCCGCCGATTTTGATGTGACTGAAAGCATTTGTGAGACTGATCCGGATGCGAATCCGTCTCACAAATTCATTGCAAGAACGGATCTGTCTCTCCGCTTGTCATGCGGACAGACGGATCCGTCTTGTATTTTTTTTCACATTTTTACCGGTCTGCGCATGACGGAAGGACGGATCCGGCATTCCGGTATTTTAAACGCCGGATCCGGCACTAGTACATTTCTATGGGGAAAAATGCCGGATTTCAGGCAAGTCTTCAGTTTATTTCGCCTAAGGGCTCTTTCACACTTGCGTTGTCCGGATCCGGCATGTACTCCACTTGCCGGAATTACACTCCGGATCCGGAAAAACGCAAGTGTACTGAAAGCATTTGAAGACGGAACCGTCTTCCAAATGCTTTCAGTGTTACTATGGCACCCAGGACGCTATTAAAGTCCTGGTTGCCATAGTAGGAGCGGGGAGCGGGGGAGCGGTATACTTACAGTCCGTGCGGCTCCCCGGGCGCTCCAGAATGACGTCAGAGCGCCCCATGCGCATGGATGACGTGATCCATGTGATCACGTGATCCATGCGCTTGGGGCGCCCTGACGTCACTCTGGAGCGCCCGGGGAGCCGCACGGACGGTAAGTATACTGCTCCCCCGCTCCCCGCTACACTTACCATGGCTGTCAGGACTTTAGCGTCCCGGCAGCCATGGTAACCACTCTGAAAAAGCTAAATGTCGGCTCCGGCAATGCGCCGAAACGACGTTTAGCTTAAGGCCGGATCCGATCAATGCCTTTCAATGGGCATTGATCCCGGATCCGGCATTGCGGCAAGTCTTCAGGATTTTTGGCCGGAGCAAAAAGCGCAGCATGCTGCGGTATTTTCTCCGGCCAAAAAACGTTCCGTACCGGAACTGAAGACATCCTGATGCATCCTGAACGGATTTCTCTCCATTCAGAATGCATTAGGATAATCCTGATCAGTATTCTTCCGGCATAGAGTCCCGACGACGGAACTCTATGCCGGAAGACAATAACGCAGGTGTGAAAGAGCCCTAAGATAAAACCGTAGCATGCTACAGTTTTATTTTTTGCCTGATCAGTCAAAACGACTGAACTGAAGACATCCTGATGCATCCTGAACGGATTACTCTCCATTCAGAATGAATGAGGATATGCCTGATCAGTTCTTTTCCGGTATAGAGCCCCTGTGATGGAACTCTATGCCGGAAAAGAAAAACGCTAGTGTGAAAGTACCCTTAGTCTTTCACCTTCACTGTGTATACAGGTGCATCTTGATAAATTAGAATATCATTGAAAAGTTAATTTATTTCAGTCATTGAATTCAATAAGTGAAATTCATATTATACAGAGAGCTCTATTTCAAGCGTTTATATCGCTTAATGTTGATTATGGGTTATAGCTGTAGGAACTCAGAAAATTAGAATGGTGTCACAATCTAATCAGCTTATCAACACAAAACACCTGCAAAGGTTTCCTAAGCCTTTACATGGTCCCTCAATCTGGTTCAGTAGGCTACACAAACATGGGGAAAACTGCTGACCCGACAGTTGTCTAGAAGACCATCATTGACACCCTGCACAAGGACGGTAAGCCACAAAAAGTAATTGCTAAAGAAGCTGGCTCTTCACCGTGCTGTATCCAAGCATAATAATAGAACGTTTAGTCGATTGCCAAGGAAAGGCCATTCAAGAATTTGGTGGAGATTCACAAGGAGTAAACCACAGCTGGAGTCAATGCTTCAAGAGCCACCACACACAGATGAATCCAGGACAAAGGCTACAACTGTCGTATTCCTTGTGTCAAGCCAAGGAGAAAAAGGACTGGACTGTTACTCAGTGATCCAAAGTCCTGTTTTCTGATTAAAGTAAACTTTGCATTTAATTTGGAAATCAAGGTTCCAGAGTCTGAAGAACAGTAAAGAGGCACACAATCAGTGTTACTTGAGGTCCAGTGTGAAGTTTCAGTGATGGTTTGGGGAGACATGTAATCTGCTGGTTTTGGTCCAGAATGTTCTATCAAGTCCAAAGTCAGCATAGCTGTTTCTCCATTTAAAACATGTTTTAATTGGTCTTATAAAATATAGTAGTTTTCTGAGATACTAACTTTTGGGTTTTCATTAGCTGTTAGCCATAATCAACATTAAAATAAATAAATGCTTGAACTAGATCACTATGTATGTAACGAATCTATATATTGCATGAGTTTCACTTTTTGAACTGAATTACTAAAATAAATACATTTTTCGATGATATTCTAATTTATTGACATGCACCTGTACATTGGGTTAAAGGGACTGTCCGCTTTATTTATATGGATGACCTATTCTCAGGATAGGTCATCAATATCAGATCGGCAAGAGGCCAATTCCCGGCACCCCAGTTGATCAGCTGTTTAAAGAGAAAGCATTCACAGCCTCAATTCAAAACAGTACAATTAAACAGAAATCCCATGGCGATAGTAGAATATGACATTTTAGCTAAAAATCAGATAAGGCAGCAGGTAGAGAGGAGGATAGCCAAGGCCACCAGAGTTTCAAATAAGCTTCAACCGCATCATTCTTTATAGCTATGATATTTTCATATATGGTCATTTTATCCATGCATTGAATAACCTCCGACATGCTGGGCGTGTCAGTACACCACTTGGCAGCAATATGTACACGGGCTGCCATTAATAAGAATTGCGCTAATTTAAAGGGGGCGTATTTGAGCTCCAAGGTCTTGTCTCACACACAGAAGGAATTTTTTGGAAAGTGAGGCCCAAAACATCAGAGATGATAGAGCATATCCAGGTCCAGAAGGCAGTGACTGCAGGACATTGCCACCATATATGATACATTGACCCTAAAGAGTTACAACTAGAAAAGCAAAAGGGTGAAACTGAGGATTAAATACTGAGTAATCTTTCAGGGACTAGATCGTTCCTGTGTAGAACCTTAAAGTGAACCTGTCATAAACTTTATACTGCCCATACTAACGGCAGAATAAAGTCGAGACAGGTGAGTTGATTTTAGCGGTCTGTCATTCATAAGTTAAAAGTAAGTGGTTGCCGAGGACCAACATCACAATCATTGCTGACTGGGCCTGGAAAAGAGTCACGGCCACCTGAGAAGAGTCATGGTTATTCATAAATTCCTGCTTTCCCTGCCCACCTGCAGATGATTCTAGGAGAAAACTGCCAATCAGCAGCAGATGGGTGAGAGTGCAGGAGATTATGAATAATCATGACTCTTAAGTAGATTTTACTCTTTTCAAGGCCTGGGCTGTAATGATTATGATGCTGGTTCTCAGCAACCACTTACTTTTAGCTCATGAGTGACATACCACTGACATCAGCATTTCTTTAACTAATTTAGGCTGCCTTCAGTGAGGTCAGCATAAAGTTGATGACAGGTTTCCACTAAAAAGACTTGCCAGCTTCCTTTTCTTATGGTTTCGAAAAACACATGCCACTTAGATAGGAGCAGTAATCAAGTAATATCCTCCTCCCATTTCAGCATGAAAGGCAACTTATGGTCAGCTGGTGGGGTGTCCATCCAATTATAGAGGCATGATATCAATCCCAACCGTTCAAAAGAGAGTATAAGGCCTCTTTCACACGGGCGAGTTTTCCGTGTGTGAGTTGAACGCATTGCACCCGCACTGAATCCGGACCCATTCATTTCTATGGGGCTGTGCACATGAGCAGTGATTTTCACGCATCACTTGTGCGTTGCGTGAAAATCGCAGCATGCTCTATTTTGTACGTTAGAAGTTAATGGGGCTGCGTGAAAATCGCAAGCATCCGCAAGCAAGTGCGGATGCGGTGTGATTTTCACGCACGGTTGCTAGGAGACTATCGGGATGGGGACCCGATCTTTATTATTTCCCCTTATAACATGGTTATAAGGGAAAATAATAGCATTCTGAATACAGAATGCATAGTACAATAGGGCTGGAGGGGTTACAAAAAAAATATAAATAAATAAAAAAGAAAATTTAACTCACCTTAATCCACTTGTTCGCGCAGCCGGCATCTCTTCTGTCTTCATCTGTTAGAAATAAGACCTTTGATGACGTCACTGCGTTCATCACATGGTCCATCACATGATCTTTTACCATGGTGATGGATCATGTGATGGGCCATGTGATGAACGCAGTGACATCATCAAAGGTCCTATTGCTTACAGATGAAGACAGAAGAGATGCTGGCTGCGCGAACAAGTGGATTAAGGCGAGTTAAATTTTTTATAATTTTTTTTTAACCCCTCCAGCCCTATTTTACTTATTATTACTGTATTCAGAATGCTATTATTTTTTCTTATAACCATGTTATAAGGGAAAATAATACAATCTACACTACAACTAACCCAAACCTGAACTTCTGTGAAGAAATTCGGGTCTGGGTACCACATTCAGTTTTTATTACGCGCGTGCAAAACACATTGCACCCGTGCAATAAAAACTGAACATCGGAACGCAATCGCAGTCAAAACTGACTGCAATTGCATACCTACTCGCGCGGGTTTGCCGCAATGCACAGCGACGCATCCGGACACGCTCGTGTGAAAGAGGCCTAAAAGAAAACGTTTAAAAAGGAGTGGAGACAATGGTTCGGGTGGCCCTCATCATGGCTTGCCAAAAGTAAAGTACTTGCAATAATCTGTATTCCACAGATGGGGGAGGAGAGAATTTAGATCTTAGCTGCAAGGACGAAAGTAACGTGCCAGCACTAAGTAAATCAAGTAATCAAGTCAAACTATTGGCAGACCACCAGGAGAAAGCCCCCAAATCCATCCCAGGTGGGAAGTTGGGTTGGACAACAGAGGAGTAAAGAGCGTGGGTCGAGATTGCAATCCAGACTTGAACCTCACTGACCTCCACAACTTTATGGCAAAAAAGGACAAAAGTGCCCTAGACCTAAAGGGTTGTCTCATTTCAGACAATGGAGGCATATCGCTAGGATAAGCCCGCATTGTCTTATAGGTGTGGGTCCCACTGCTGGGACCCGCACCTATATCGAGAAAGGAGCCCCGAAAGTGAAGGAGAGCGTAGTGCGCATGCGCAGTAACCCTCCATTCATTTCTATTGGGCCGCCGAAAAAAAAAAAATGATCGCTGGTTCGGCTATTGCCGTGTGCCCCATAGAAATTAATGGGAGCATGGGGCGCGCATGCGCGGCATGATCCCAATATCTTCTATGGGAGAGGCGGGGATTAGCGCTTAGTGGTGGATGGACCCCGGGAAATCTGGGGTCCTCCAGCCACAGCGCTCCCTCTACGCTCTCGATATAGGTGCGGGTCCCAGCGCACCTATCAGACAATGGGGGCATATCCTAGCGATATGCCCCCATTGTCCGAGATGGAAATACCCATTTAAGGTCAGCTGGGATTGGGCCGGTTCCCCAAAATAACATACAGTGCCTTGCAAAAGTATTCACCCACCTTGACTTTTTTCAAATTTTGTTACATTACAGCCTTAAGTTCAATGTTTTGTTAATCTGAATTTTATGTGATGGATCAGAACACAATTGATTAAGTTGGTGAAGTGAAATGAGAAAAATATATAAATAAAATTATTGTTTAGAAATAGAAAACAGAAAATTTGCATGTGCGTATGTATTCACCCCCTTTGTTAGGAAGCCCATAAAAAGCTTTGGTGCAACCATTTACCATCAGAAGTAACCTAATTAGCGAAATGATATCCACCTGTGTGCAATCTAAGTGTCACATGATCTGTCATTACATTTACACACTTTTTTGAAAGGCCCCAGAGGCTGCAACACCTAAGCAAGAGACATCACTAACCAAACACTGCCACGAAGACCAAGGAACTCTCCAAACAAGTAAGGGACAATGTTGTTGAGAAGTACAAGTCAGGGTTAGGTTATAAAAGATATATATATCCAAATCTTTGATGATCCCCAGGAGCACCATCAAATCTATCAAACAAATGGAAAGAACATGGCACAACAGCAAACCTGCCAAGAGACAGCCGCCCACCAAAACTCAGAGACCAGGCAAGGAGGCATTAATCAGAGAGACAGCACAGAGACCTAAGGTAACCCTGGAGATGCTGCAGAGTTCCACAGCAGAGACTGGAGTATCTGTACATAGGACAACAATAAGCCGTACGCTCCATAGAGTTGGGCTTTATGGCAGAGTGGCCAGAAGAAAGCCATTACTTTCATCAAAAAACAAAAAGGCACGTTGTGAGTTTGCGAAAAGGCACGCGGGAGACTCCCAAAATGTATGGAGGAAGGTGTTCTGGTCTGATGGAGGCTAAAATTTAACTTTTCGGCCAAAGAAAACGCTATGTCTGGCGCAAACCAACACATCACATAACCCAAAGAACATCATCCCCACAGTGAAACATGTTGATGGCTGCATCATGTTGTGGGGATGTTTTCAGCAGCCGGGACTGAGAAACTGGTCAGAGTTGAGGGAAAGATGGATGGTGCTAAATACAGGCATATTCTTGAGCAAAACTTGTACCACTCAGTGTGCGATTTGAGGCTAGGACAGAGGTTCACCTTCCAGTAGGACAATGTCCCCAAACACACTGCTAAAGCAACACTTGAGTGGTTTAAGGGGAAACATGTAAATGTGTTGGAATGGCCTAGTCAAAGCCCAGATCTAAATCCAATAGAAAATCTGTGGTCAGACTTAGATTGCTGTTCACAAGCACAACCCATCCAACTTGAAGGAGCTGGGGCAGTTTTGCAAGGAGGATGGGCAAAAATCCCAGTGGTAAGATGTGGCAAGCTCATAGAGACTTATCCAAAGCGACTTGGAGCTTTGATTGCCGCAAAAGGTGGCTCTACAAAGTATTGACTTTAGGGGGGTGAATAGTTATGCACATTGACTTTTTCTGTTATTTTGTCCTATTTGTTGTTTGCTACACATCTTCAAAGTTGTGGGCATGTTCTGTAAATTAAATTATGCAAATCCTCAAACAAGCCATGTTAATTCCAGGTTGTAAGGAACCAAAATACGAAAAAAAGTCAAGGGGGGTGAATACTTTTGCAAGACAGTGTATGCCAAGACATGGGCTGAATCCGGAAAGACTCAATAGTCATCCAGGTTGGAGGGTGTCGGCAGCTGTGTAAAAGAAGTTGGGCCAGTTGCGCGATCTACAGGGTGGGCCATTTATATTCATACACCTTAATAAAATGGGAATGGTTGGTGATATTAACTTCCTGTTTGTGGCACATTAGTATATGTGAGGGGGCAAACTTCAAGATGGGTGGTGACCATGGTGGCCATATTGAAGTCAGCCATTTTGAATCCAACTTTTGTTTTTTCAATAGGAAGAGGGTCATGTGACACATCAAACTTATTGGGAATTTCACAAGAAAAACAATGGTGTGCTTGGTTTTAACATAACTTTATTCTTTCATGAGTTATTTACAAGTTTCTGACCACTTATAAAAAGTGTTCAATGTGCTGCCCATTGTGTTGGATTGTCAATGCAACCCTCTTCTTCCACTCTTCACACACTGATAGCAACACTGCAGGAGAAATGCTAGCACAGGCTTCCAGTATCTGTAGTTTCAGCTGCTGCACATCTCGTATCTTCACAGCATAGACTATTGCCTTCAGATGATACGAGATGTGCAGCACCTGAAAATACGGATACTGGAAGCCTATGCTAGCATTTCTCCTGCGGTGTTTCTATCAGTGTGTGAAGAGTGGGAGAAGAGGGTTGCACTGACAATCCAACATAAAGTTACGTTAAAACCAAGCACACCATTGTTTTTCTTGTGAAATTCCCAATAAGTTTGATGTGTCACATGACCCTCTTCCTATTGAAAAAACAAAAGTTGGATTCAAAATGGCCAACTTCAAAATGGCCGCCATGGTCACCACCCATCTTGAAAAGTTTCCCCCCTCACATATACTAATGTGCCACAAACAGGAAGTCAATATCACCAACCATTCCCATTTTATTAAGGTGTATCCATATAAATGGCCCACCCTGTATAGAATCTTATAAAGTTAAAGACAGAAAAGCCTCCCACACGTTTATGAAGAAACAGGAATGCTAGTTTAATGCATGGTTGCCTTCGCATCTAGAGAATGGATGAGAGATCTCAATGTAAGTTGTGAAGGTCAGAAAGGGGGACTAGAATAGCTAAAGTCCAGAATAAATATAAAAAGCAAGGTCACCATTTAATGCAATGTGTTCTGCCCAGCCAGAAAGGGGGACTAGAATAGCTAGATAGCATGGGGCTATCCCACTTGCCAAGGTTGGTACAGACCTCACCATAAGAGTCCATTCACAGGGACATGTGCGTTCCGCATTTTGCGGACCGCACATGGCCGATACTAATAGAAATTCCTTTTCTTGTCCGTGGCTGCGGACAAGAATAGGACATGTTCTATTTTTTTGTACCATGTGCAGTCCGCATCTTTTGGGGCCCCGTTGAAAATGAATGGGTCCGCACCCGTTCCGCAAAATTGCAGAACAGATGTGGACCCATTTTGCGGATGCGTGAACAGACGGAGAATAAGGTGGAGAATAATTTGTCTGGTACAGATTGGATACAGGAAGTCAGTTTTTATGTTAGTTTATATGAGACTGACTCTGAGGTTCTCATAGGAATGAATAGAGAAACTGACTTCCTGTCCACAAAGCAAACGCTGTGGTATCCAGCAAGTTTGATCTAAATGCCAAAAGTGTTTGCGGCTGAAAATACATCAATAAATTAAAATGTAAGTTTGTAAAACAATTATGTATACCAGCTCACTTACAAATAGGGGTGTTGTCAGGGATAAAGATTTTTCGGGAGAGCATCTTTAAATGTAAGTGTCCTGGATTGCAATGGTTAAAAACTTGTTATATAATATAAAATTAAAAATATTTTTTTGTTCCCTTCATACATTCCTGCAGAAAGAACCTTTCTTGCCTGAGTTCCGAATGCCATCTTTAATGATGATATATGGCTGTCCTTTTCTATAGCTCAACGGGGAGGAGGTGTAGAGGGTCAAACATGTGACAGTGCTAGGCTACGTATCAACAATCGAATTATAAACCGTGTCAATCTGAGTTAATGCAAAGCTGTAATCCTCTTTAACAAGAGATCAAATCAGTGCCATGAGTTATGTTCAGCCAGTAATCAGATAAGAAACAGAGCAAGCCTCTAATAAAAGAGTAATGAGAGGCCTTAATAATGCTGTTAAAAGGTATCCCAAGTTAAAATATTGCTCTTGTTCTAACTGATTAAATCAGTGTTGCATATTTGCAGTCTTGTCTTACCTGTCAGACTAACCTGTGACTTCAGAAGATAACACTCCTTGACGTTTCAACAAATGTAACCAGTTAATTCCAATAAAGGCGAACAGAGACAAAGAACACTTGCTGATAAACAGATGTAAGAGTTTTTTTTCTTTCACGAACATATTAGAATTGCGGGCAATATAAGGATCTGCAAGTCTGAATGCTTAAGACACATACAGCGCTGCTGGTATATGTTTTACAGGGAGTACACTGATACAAGACACTGCAGTGTCACGCTAAATATTTTTCTGCCCATTTACTATTAAATTGTATTACCACAAATTATTTTTATTAAAGTGCTATTCATTCCATAGTGCTGTACATATGAATTTAAGGGATTTCCCACAACACAAATGTGTCCCCTATCCACAGCATAGGGCTAAGTATCGGATTGATAAGGGTCTGTCCCCTGGTATCCCTACCAATCATGAGAGATGGGGGAGAGGGGTAGAAAGATACTGCCACACCCAACACCTCTGCTGGTGACTTTTCTTCTATCACAAGCACTCTGATGCTAGCACAAAGCTCCATTATTCTCCACTTCTGGTCCCTGCCATACATCATCGGCCTCTGAGAACTCCTATAAGGATTGCATTCAGCCACATGTATATACAGTGGATATAAAAAGTTTACACACCCCTGTTAAAATGTCAGGTTTCTGTGCTTTAAAAAAAATGAGACAAAGCTAAATAATTTCATAACTTTTTCCACCTTTAACTCCTTAAGGACACAGCCTTATTTCACCTTAAGGACCAGGCCATTTTTTGCAAATCTGACCAGTGTCACTTTATGTGGTGATAACTTTAAAACGCTTTGACTTATCCAGGCCATTCTGAGATAGTTTTTTCGTCACATATTGTACTTCATGACACTGGTAAAATAAAGTAAAAAAAAAATCATTTTTATTTATAAAAAAAATACCAAATTAAGCTAAAATTTGTAAAAAATTGCAAATTTCCAAGTTTCTAATTCTCTACATCTACAATAAATAGTAATACCTCCAAAAATAGTTATTACTTTACATTCCCCATATGTCTACTTCATGTTTGGATCATTTTAGGAATGATATTTTATTTTTTGGGGATGTTACAAGGCTTAGAAGTTTAGAAGCAAATCTTGAAATATTTCAGAAATTTTCAAAAACCCAATTTTGAAGTCACTTTGTGAGGCTTATATAATAGAAACCACCCAAAAATGACCCCATTCTAGAAATTACGCCCCTCAAGGTATTCAAAACAGATTTTACAAACTTTGTTAACCCTTTAGGTGTTCCACAAGAATTAATGGAAAATAGAGATATAATTTCCAAATTTCACTTTTTTGGCAGATTTTCCATTTTAATTTTTTTTTTCAGTTACAAAGCAAGGGTTAACAGCCAAACCAAACTCAATATTTATGGCTCTGATTCTGTAGTTTACAGAAACACCCCATATGTGGTTGTAAACCGCTGTACGGGCACACGGCAGGGCGCAGAAGGAAAGGAATGCCATACGGTTTTTGGAAGGCAAATTTTGCTGGACTGTTTTTTTTTGACACCATGTCCCATTTGAAGCCCCCCTGATGCACCCCTAGAGTAGAAACTCCATAAAAGTTACCCCATCTAAGAAACTACACCCCTGAAGGTATTCAAAACTGTTTTTTGAAACGTCGTTAACCCTTTAGGTGTTCCACAAGAGTTATTGGCAAATGGAGATGAAATTTCAGAATTAAAATTTTTGGGCAAATTTTCCATTTTAATCAATTTTTTCCAGTAACAAAGCAAGGATTAACAGCCAAACAAAACTCAATATTTATGGCCCTGATTCTGTAGTTTACAGAAACACCCCATATGTGGTCGTAAACAGCTGTACCGACACACGGCAGGGTGCAGAAGGAAAGTAATGCCATACGGTTTTTGGAAGGCAGGTTTTGCTGGACTGGTTTTTTTGACACCATGTCCCATTTGAAGCCCCCCTGATGCACCCCTAGAGTAGAAACTTCAAAAAAGTGACTCCATTTTAGAAACTACGGGATAGGGTGGAAGTTTTGTTGTTACTAGTTTAGGGTACATATGATTTTTGGTTGCTCTATATTACACTTTTTGTGAGGCAAGATAACAAGAAATAGCTGTTTTGGCACAGTTTTTATTTTTTGTTATTTACAACATTCATCTGACAGGTTAGATCATGTGGTATTTTTATAGACCAGGTTGTCACGGACGCGGCAATACCTAATATGTATACTTTTTTTTTTATTTATGCAAGTTTTACACAATGATTTAATTTTTGAAGCAAAAAAATAATAATGTTTTAGTGTTTCCATAATCTGAGAGCCATAATTTTTTCAGTTTTTGGGCGATTATCTTAGGTAGTGTATGATTTATGCGGGATGAGATGACGGTTTTATTGGCACTATTTTGAGGTGCGTGTGACTTTTTGATCGCTTGCTATTACACTTTTTGTGATGTAAGGTAAAAAAAAAAAGGTTTATTTAGCACAGTTTTTATTTTTTATGGTGTTCATCTGAGGGGTTAGGTCATGTGATATGTTTATAAAGCCGATTGATACGGACGCGGCGATACCTAATATGTATACTCCCCCCCCCCCCCATTTTTTAATAATTTTTTTTAACTTTATTTGGGGAAAATGACGTTTTTCTTTATTTTACTTGAAACTTAATTTTTGGGGGGGGAAAACTTTATTTTTTTAACTTTTTTTTTTTACTTATTTTTTTTCCCACTTTGGGACTTGAACTTTTGGGGGTCTAATCCTTTACAATGCATTCCAATACTTCTGTATTGGAATGCATTGGCTGTATGAGCAATACTGTGTGTATTACTCATACAGCTTCCGGGGCCTGTGAGATCCAGGGGGGCTGGATCTCACAGGCTCGTCACTGGAAGGCAGCACGATGCTCAATGATTTGAGCAGGCACCGGCTTTTAATCACCACCCGCTGCGCGGCAGTGATCAGAAATACACAGGGAGTACAGGTACGCCCTGTGTACTGAAGAGGTTAATGTGACCTATAAACTGTACCACTCAATTGAAAAACAAAACTGAAATCTTTTAGGTGGAGGGAACAAAACAAAATAAACTAAAATAATGTGGTTGCATAAGTCTGCACACCCTCTAATAACTGAGGATGTAGCTGTGTTCAGAATTAAGCAATACCATTCAAAATCATGTTAAATAGGAGTCAGCATACACCTGCCATCATTTAAAGAGCCTCTGATTATCCCTAAATAAAGTTCAGCTGCTCTAGTTGGTCTTTCCTGACATTTTCTTAGTCGCATCCCACAGCAAAAGCCATGGTCCACAGAGAGCTTCCAAAGCATCATAGGGATCTCATTGTTAAAAGGTATCAGTCAGGAGAAGGGTACAAAAGAATTTCCAAGGCATTATATATACCATGGAAGACAGTGAAGACTGTATAATATGGCACAACAGTGACATTACCAATAACTGCACGTCCCTCCAAAATTGTTGAAAAGACGAGAAGAAAACTGGTCTGGGACGTTACCAAGAAGCCTACAGCAACATTAAAGGAGCTGCAGGAATATCTGGCAAGTACTGGCTGTGTGGTACATGTGACAACAATCTCCCATATTCTTCATATGTCTGGGCTATGGGGTAGAGTGGCAAGACGAAAGCCTTTTCTTATGAAGAAAAACATCCAAGCCAGGCTACATTTTGCAAAAACACACTGAAGTCTCCCAAAAGCATGTGGGAAAAGGTGTTCTGGTCTGATGAAACCAAGGTTGAACTTTTTGGCCATCATTCCAAAAGATATGTTTGGCGCAAAAACAACACTGCACATCACCAAAAGAACACCATACCCACAGTGAAGCATGGTGGTGGCAGCATCATGCCAAGGGGCTGTTTTTCTTCAGCTGGAACTGGGTCCTTTAATGTGACCTATAAACTGTACAACTCAATTGAAAAACAAACTGAAATATTTTAGGTAGAGGGAAGAAAAAAATATAAAAATAAAATAATATGGTTGCATAAGTGTGCACACCCTTAAACTAATACTTTGTTGAAGCACCTTTTGATTTTATTACAGCACTCAGTCTTTTTGGGTATGAGTCTATCAGCATGGCACATTTTGACTTGGCAAGATTTGCCCACTCTTCTTTGCAAAAACACTCCAAATCTGTCAGATTGCGAGGGAATCTCCTGTGCACAGCCCTCTTCAGATCACCCCACAGATTTTCAATCGGATTAAGGTCTGGGCTCTGGCTGGGCCATTCCAAAACTTTAATCTTCTGGTGAAACCATTCCTTTGTTGATTTGGATGTATGCTTTGGGTCGTTGTCATGCTGAAAGATGAAGTTCCTCTTCATGTTCAGCTTTCTAGCAGAAGGCTAAAGGTTTTGTGCCAATATTGACTGGTATTTGGAACTGTTCATAATTCCCTCTGCAGTTTGTTTAACCTGATGATCTATCCTCTGGATAGATCATCAGCATCTGATCCGCAGGGGTCCGACACCCAAGACCCCCGCCGATCAGCTGTTTGAGAAGGCAGCGGCGCTCCAGGAGCTCCACGGCCTTCTCACTGTTTACCGCAGGCCTAGTGACGTCACGACTAGCATCACTTGCCTGGGCGGGGCTAAGCTCTGTTCACTTTAATGGAGTTTAGCCATGCCCAGGCCAGTTGATACTAGTCGTGACATCATTGGGCCTGCGGTAAATAGTGAGAGGGCCGGGCGCTTCTGGAGCGCCACTGCCTTCTCAAACAGCTGATCGGCGGGGGTCTCGGGTGTCAAACCTCCCGTCGATCAGATGCTGATGATCTATCCAGAGGATAGATCATCAGGTTAAACAAACTGCAGAACCCCTTTAAGCTAGAGGGAATTATGAACAGTTCCAAATACCAGTCAATATTGGCCCAAAACCTTCAGGCTTCTGCTAGAAAGCTGAACATGAAGAGGAACTTCATCTTTCAGCATGACATGCTGATAGACTCATACCCAAAAAGACTGATTGCTGTAATAAAATCAAAAGGTGCTTCAACAAAGTGTTAGTTTAAGGGTGTGCACACTTATGCAATCATATTAAATTTTTTATATTTTTTCTTCCCTCCACCTAAAATATTTCAGTTTGTTTTTCAATTGAGTTGTACAGTTTATAGGTCACATTAAAGGTGGAAAAAGTTATGAAAGGATTTATCTTTGTCTCATTTTTTTTACATCATAGAAACCTGACATTTTAACAGGGGTGTGTAGACTTTTTATATCCACTGTATTATGGGATTATATGGTTATTGTCTGATATGGGTTTACTTCTGTGCTGTTAGAGTGAATCCTATTTATTAGTGGCTAATTAATCATTTTAATGATTTCATCCCATTAGTGACCACCAATATATCTTTGTATGGTGGTCACTAAATGGACCTTAGGCTAGACTGCTGCCTTTTTATGGCGGCCTAGTCCAAGCACTGCAAAGAGCAGGCTCGGTTCTTACGATAGCCGGGCTCCTGCTCTAACAGCCTAGATCTGCAAAAGTGGTGATTCCAGTCATTTAACCCCTTAGGTGCAACAGTCAATAGCGACCACAGCATCCAAGTGGTTTCAGAGGGAGGGGGCTCCCTAATTTAGCCATCAGCACTGCCATGAATAAGATAATGAGGTGCTGATCTCTAGCTGCAGATCCAATGACAGCTGGAGGCATGGCCTAATTAGACTGCCTGTCAGTTTACCACCGACAGCCTTAGGGTCTATTCACACAACAGGTTTTTCATGACCATTTTGCATCAGTATGTGCATCCATTTTCTGTCCATTCATTTCAATAGGTTTTTCTTAAAGGGTTTCTACCATCAGAAATACTGTTCTGTAGCTGACTGATATAGCGATGCGCTAATGTCAGCACTACATAACAGTATGTTTTTTACATTTCTCCCTGCAGCCGCTCTGATAAAATAAGCAGTTTTATAATATGCTAATGAGCCTCTAGGTGCTATGTGGGTGTAGAATCAGCACCTAGAGGCTCCGTCTACTCACCCTTTATCCCGCCCAGGTCTCCTGTTCTGCCCGCTCCTCTTGATTGATGTCACGGTTCGCAGCATCGCTGCCGAAATCCCACTCCTGCGCCGTTCACTTCTGTATTCGGCGCAGGCAGGCATCCGGCACTAGGAGCGCTTTATTCACTCACTGTGCCTGCGCCGAATACAGAAGTGAACGGCGCAGGCGCAGGATTTCGGCAGCGATGCTGCGAACCGTGACATCAATCAAGAGGGGCGGGCAGAACAGGGGACCTGGGTGGGATAAAAGGTGAGTAGACAGGGCCTCTAGGTGCTGATTCTACGCCCACATAGCGCCTAGAGGCTCATTAGCATATTATAAAAGTGCTTATTTTATCAGAACGGCTGCAGGGAGAAATGTAAAAAACATTAGCACATCACTAATGTCAGTCAGCTACAGAACAGTATTTCTGATGGTAGAAACCCTTTAATACTTAACTCCGGCAGTTCCTCAATATATTATGCCCCCCCCACATTATGCCCTCAGTAAAAATTAACACCTGTCACTGTGTCCTTGGTATATATTAATGCCCCCCAAAGTGCCCTCTGTATAAATAATGCCTCTTGGTAGTACCCCACTACAAATATTGGTGCCATTTGTGCCACCAGTATATAATGGACCCCTTTTTGCCTCAGTATATATAATGGCACCCGTTGTGCTCCATATTATACACACACACACACACACACACCTCACAATAAATTAGGAATATTTGGCTTTCGGGTGAAATTTATGGAAAATTTAAAAAGTTTGCGCCACAGTGATATTATATCATGAAAGTAGGGCATTTAAAGGATAACTGTCACATTTAGACCCTAATTTAAATTTTCATATATGTAGTTAGTAATAACATGATATTCCAGAATCAGTTACTATTAGACTGACTTACCCCATATTTAATAGGATTCAGCCCTTAGCAACCAGTCTGCATAAAACTGCAATCTCACTATTCAGTTAAGATGGCCGCCACTGCCCTCACCCTGAGGCTAATCCCGCCTGCCCTTACTAGCCAGTAACAATAGCCCCCCAAAAGTGTCAGTAACCAGAGCCCTCCCCCTAAAGGGTTCATCTCCTGCAGCACAAAGGGGTCCTCTTACCACATGTTGCTTTCATTTATACACTGAGCAGACGGCAGATCTCCCTTCCCTGGTCTGCGCTGCTCCAACTCTGCATTCTCCAGCTCTGCTGAGTGAGGGAGCATCTGCCAAGCGCAGGGACAGGGAGAAGTCCACACAGCCCAGGCACTGTTATCAGCTGCTGGGGAGGGCCTGGCTTTAATCATTTACTTACAGTCCCTGGCTGTCAGTAATCTGACCTTGCACGCAGCCTGCTTTTGCGTCCTCCGTCCTTCAACAGAAGGACGGAACATGCCTAGCAACCCTATTTTAAGCACAGGTAAAAGTAGGCAGTATAGGGAACAAAAATGTGGAATTAAGGGGTAATTGAATACACAGTGAAAAGTTGAAATAGGGCCACCAAGGTGATATTAATCACCACAATCCAATACTCCAAAAAAAATAAAAAATATGACAGTTATACTTTAAGTAGAAGCATGCAGTGATTTCCTCATCTCAAACAATTTATTGAAACAAAAACCAACAACAGTGGTGGGTATACCCCCACAAAAAAACTTAAATGTCTCAATAACTTGTCATTTGGCCTTGAGCATCAATTACAGCTTGACAACGATGTCTCATGCCTTTCACAAGTCGACTTTTTGACTGCTGAGGCATGGCATCCCACTCTTCTTGAAAGGTGGCCCTCAGGTCATTCAGGTTCTGGTGTAGAGTTATGAGACTATGCGCCAAATCTCCTGATCTCATAGGTTTCCAATGGGATTCAGGTCTGGAGAAAGTGCAGGCCACTCCATTTGAGGTACTCCAGTCTCCAGCAGCCGTTCCCTAATGATGCACCCTCGATGAGCTGGTGCATTATCATCCATGAAGATGAAATTAGGCCTGTGTTGTTCATGCAGAGGCACAATGACTGGATTAATGATGTTATTCAAGTAGTATGGGCTTGTCACTACCATTCACAAAGTATAGGGCAGTTCTGTATTGACTAGACACACCTACCCACAGTGTAACACCACCACAAAAGGCTCCTTGACATCTCCAACATCATTGGTGGCCATCATTGCAGCTTAGCATAAATTGACTTTCATCAGTTTACAGCACTGAGCGCCACTGGTCCCTTGTCCAGTGTAGATGCTCCCTGATCCATGCAAAACAATGACGCCTGGGGTAAGGTACCCTTGCAGGTCGTCTAGCACACAGACCACGCTGATGTAAACTGTTTCGAATGATCTGACGTGACACTTGGGTGCCTCTCACCTCCCTTATATGTGCCTGGAGTTCTGTGGCATTCATCATCCGGTTCCACAGGGCATTATTCACAATGAATCGATCATCAGTGTGGGATGTGGCCAAAGGACGTCCACTTCTATGTCTTTCTGTGACTCAGTCTTTCTGCATCTGTGTTGCAACCTGCTGATGACACTCTGTGACACTCTAAGCTCAATGGCCATTCCGTCTGAGAACATCTGGCTTGAAGCATCACAAAGGCGAGGTACTGATGATAAACTGTTAGGTGTCGTCTTGGTCTCATGATGTCAAAATGTGAATAGCATGATGAGGACTGTTTAAATACAGGAAATTTACTGGGCGATTCGTCGATCAAACACCCGTTGTGAATTCTGCCATTAAATCGCTTCTGTCACCCCCCCATTGTGCAATTTTCATTAGCAGACATTAGCTATTTGCTAATGTCAGCTGAGTGCAATCATACATGTCCTACCTTTGTCTGTGGCTTATTTCATATGCAAATTTCTTCACTACCAGCAAGTTGGGTGTGTACTTGCTGGTAGCCGCCACATCTGCCGCTTCTAGACACGCCCCATCTCCTCTTGATAGACAGGGCCAGTGAGTGCTCGCCTCCTCCCGTTGGCCCTGTCTGCTGCTGAATTCCTGCGCCTGAGCCGTAACGTTCCTCGATCGGCGCAGGCGTTCTGAGTGAAGGACGCGCGCTTGCCAGCTCCTTCCTCAGTGCGCCTGGGCTGATTACATCACACTACACCCGGAAGAGAAGACTGCCAGCATCAGCGATAATCGGCAGTCTTCTCTTCCGGGTTTAGTGTGACGTAATCGGCGCAGGCGCACTGAGGAAGGAGCTGGCAAGCGCGCATCCTTCACTCAGTACGCCTGCGCCGATCGAGGAACGTTACGGCGCAGGTGTGGGAATTCAGCAGCAGACGGGGCCAGCGGGAGGAGGAGGGCGCTCGCTGGCCCTGTCTATCAAGAGGAGATGGGGCGTGTCTAGAAGCGGCGGCTACCAGCAAGTACACGCCCAACTATGATTTTTACAAGAAATAAGCCACAGACAAAGGTAGGACATGTATGATTGCACTCAGCTGACATTAGCAAATAGCTAATATCGGCTAATGAAAATTGCACAATGGGGGGTGACATAAGCCCTTTAAGCTCCTTGTTAGAGAACAGTAAGTTGTGCAAAAAGTCAAAAAGTACTGAAACACTGAACAGTTGGACATGCGCATTCAAAAGTTTAGAGACAGTCACATTAAGTTCACCTGTAAAGGGTAGAGTGCATTTTAGGTTCATCCTGAAATTTTACCCACAAGCCAAATATCCCTAACTTTTTGTGAGTAGTGTATGTATGAATATATATATTTGGCTTATAGACATTAGGATCAAGCTGTCCCCAATGGGGCTAACAATCTAGTTTCCCTATTGGTGTGCCTTTGGAGTGTGGAAGGAAACCGAAGTACCCGGAGGAAAGCCATGCAAACACAGGGAGAACATACAAACTCCATGACGATGTTGTCCTTGGTCAGATTCGAACCCAGGACCCCAGCGCTGCAAGGCACCAGTACTAACCACTGAGCCAACGTGCTGTAGATAGAGGCTCCTATCACCTCACCACAGGCACTTGTGGGAACACTCTGCACTAAAAGCCACCAAGACCTGACGATGCTCCCCCCCATCACATGATCACAGAGGAAGCATCAGGTCCTAAACCCTCCAGTGCAGAGCGACTGTTCCCCCAAGTGCCTGTGGTGAGGTGAGTATATATATTTTTTTTATGTTTTTTTTTTTTTTCATAGTGTACCCATTTTTAACAAACGTTATATAGGTGCACTTCGGTCTAAATACATCCTATTTTTTGAAGGCTGCTATTCACTGGCCATTAAAAAAGGGCCATGTGAATAAGCCCCATAGACTGCAACGGTTCTGAAAACACATGGACGTTTTTCACTGTCATGTGAATGTACCCTAACACACTGTACTACTCAAATAGTGTATTATAGAAGTGATCAGAGGATCGCATGTCAAAGTCCCCTTGTGGAACTAACAAGTGTAAAATCAAGAATTAAAGTTTTATTGAAGAAAAACTCCAAGTTAAAAAACACACACCTTTTTCCATTGAAAAAATTGCTTTTCAATAGAAATTAACAAAAATAAAATCCCCTCACATATTTGGTATTGCCTGGTCCATAAAGAAATGCACTATACAATTATCATGTAAAGTATCCTACAACATAACTGAATTGGAGTTTTCTGCTTATCTGCTACCAGAAAATTGAATAAAATGTGATAAAAATTTACCCCAAGTTGTCCTTCAAAAATTAAGACCTCACACAGCTCCATAGAAAGAAAAATAATGTTATGATCTTGGGATTTAGCAATGAAACTTTTAAATTTTTTTTAAAAGGGGTTTTAACCCCTTCCCGCCCAGCGCCGTAATAGTACGGTACATCGGGACGTGACTTGTCGCCCAGCGCCGTACTATTATGGCCCGCTGATCGGGCGGGTGCAGGAGCTGCGCCTACCCGATCAGCTGCAGGACCCCTGCTGTATGCACCGGCATCGGTGAAAACACTGATGGTAGCGCATTAACCCCTTCTATGTCACGGTCAGCACTTTTGCTGTGGGTGATGGAGTCCATCGGGTCCCCGCACTGCTGTGGAGGGGACCCGAAGGGTGAGAAGGCAGCCCGATGCCGTGCAGAGGTTGCCCAATGCCTTGCACGGCATCGGGACCTGCCTTCTACGGGTGCCCAGGAGGGCCTCCTAGGCAACCTGTTAGTGTATTACTCTGGGTAATACACTAACAGGCAATGCATTACAATACAGATGCATTGCAGAGGGGATCAGACCCCCCAAAGTTAAAGGTATAGTAAGGACCAGCACTCGCTTCAGTAATAATTTCAAATAGATTTAATGGTCACATACAAATGATAAGTGACGCGTGCGTTTCGGCTACTGTGAGCCTTTGTCAAAACATGTTTTGACAAAGGCTCACAGTAGCCGAAACGCACGCGTCACTTATCATTTGTATGTGACCATTAAATCTATTTGAAATTATTACTGAAGCGAGTGCTGGTCCTTACTATACCATTATCTGTGGATCTTCCTCCCGGGACGCGCGCACCGCACCGCTGAAAGCAGAAGTGCCGCTTGTATCTTCTCTTGGATCCCCCAAAGTTAAAGTCAGAAATAAAGTAAGAAAAAAAAAATAAGTAAAAAAAGTTTTTAATTAAAAAAATTAAGTTTCAAGTAAAAAGGAAAACCACCCCTTTCCCCTGATTTTATAATAGAAAATTTAAAAAACAAGAGAAACACATATTTTAGGTATCGTTCTAGGCTCTATAAATATATCACATGAACCACCCCGTCCAATAAACACCATAAAAAAATTAAATAAAAACTGTCAAAAAAGCCATTTTTGTCACTTTACATCACAAAAAGTGCAACATCAAGCGATCAAAAAGGCATATGTCCCACAAAATGATACCAATAAAACAGTCCCCTCATCCCGCAAAAAATGAGCGCCTACATAAGAAAATCACTAAAAAAATAAAAAAACTATAGCTCTCAGAGCATGAGACACTAAAACATCATGTGAAATAAATAAAAAAAAGTATACATATTAGGCTACTTTCACCTTTCACACTCGCGTTTTGTGCGGATCAGTCATAGACGGATCTGTTCAGATAATACAACTGTCTGCATCCGTCCAGAACGATCTGTTTGTTATCTTTAACATAGCCAAGAAGGATCCGTCTTGAACACCATTAAAAGTCAAAAGGAGGACGGATTCGTTTTCTATTGTGCCATAGAAAACGGATCCGTCCCCATTGACTTACATTGTGTGCCAGGACGGATCCGTTTGGCTCAGTTTCATCAGACGTTTTGGTGTCCATCTCCAAAGCGGAATGGAAACTGATGCATTCTGAGCGGAACCTTTTCCATTCAGAATCCATCCGGAAAGTCAAAACGCAAGTGTGAAAGTAGACTTAGGTAACAACCAGCGTCCGTAACAGCCAGCTCTATAAAAATATCATATGACCTAACCCGTCAGGTGAACACAGTAAAAAATAAATGTATAAAAAAAAAGCAATTTTTGTCACCTTACATCACAAAAATTGCAACACCAAGCGATCAAAAAGGCGTATGCCCCAAAAAAAGCACCAAACCGTCACCTTATCCCGCAAAAAATGAGACCCTACCTAAGACAAAAATAAAAAAGCTATCATTCTCAGACAATGGAAACACTAAAATAGGATTTTTTTTTTTGCTTCCAAATGATTATTAAGCTAAAGTGAAATAAAATAAATAAAGTAGACATATTAGGTATTGCCGTGTCTGTAATGATCTGCTCTATAAAAATATCACATGACCTAACCCCTCAGGTGAATGCTGGAAAAATAAAAACTGTGCCAAAATTACCCATTTTTTGGTCACCTTGCCCCATAAAGTGTAATAATGAATGATCCAAAAAATCATATGTACCTAAAAATGGTACCAATAAAAACGTCAACTCTTCCTGCAAAAAAACAAAAAAAATATGGCTTTCAGAAAATGGAGACACAAAAACACACTTTTTTTTTCGAAAATGCTTTATTATGTAAAACTGAAACAAAGAAAGTAGACATATTTGATATCATTGCGTCCGTAACAACCCAAAAATAGCACATGATCTGCAAGATGAATGTAAAAAAAATAATAAAAGCGGTGCCTTGCCTCACAAAAAACGTAATATAGAGCAATTAAAAATATGTACCCCAAAAAAGTACCAATAAAACTGACACCTTATCCCCTAGTTTCCAAAATGGGGTCACTTTTTGGGAGTTTCTACTTTAAGGGTGTATCAGGGGGGCTTAAAATGGGACATGGCATCTAAAAACCAGTCCAGCAAAATCTGCCTTCCAAAAACCATTTGGCGTTTTGGCCTTTTCTTCTGCGCCCTTACATCAGTTTACGACCACATCTGGGGTGTTTCTGTAAACCGCAGAGTCAGGGTAATAAATATTGAGTTTTGTTTGGCTGGTAAGCCTCAATGTGTTAAAGAAAAATTGGATTAAAATGGAAAATCTGCCAAAAAAGTGAAATTTTATCTTTATTTTCCTTTAATTCTTGTGGAACACCTAAAGGGTTAGCAAAGTTTGTAAAATCTGTTTTGAGTAGCTTGAGGGGGTAGTTTTATACAATGGGGTAATTTATGGGGGGTTTTCACTATGAAAGCCCCACAAAGTGACTTCAGAATTGAACTTTTACCTTTTTTTTTTGCTTAATCCCCATTAGCAAGTACTGTGCTCCATGATTGATAATGCAGTACAGTGCACATCTTGTGCTATGTATGCAGTCCTGGAATAGCCGTTTGAGGGTAAATATTCCTGTGCAAAATATGTGCAAATTACACGTCTGGAGGCCCAGACCCTGCATCTAAATTAGCAAATTGCAGCACTGCTCCCTGTGCAGACACTCGATGGGGTAGATGGGGTGAGTGCAGTAGTATGGCGGAGCAGGAAAGTGAGAAAGCTGTGGATCTCATAAATGAAACAGGTTCTTGTCAAAAAACAATGATAACTACCTTTCCCAACTGCTTCAGGACCAAACTAGAAAGATTGCCATACCGGACTAAGTACTAACCAATAGCTGTGACAAAACAACAGAGCAAAATTTGCCCAGCTAATAGACCATTAGCCTTACTAACTGGGACATCAAATAAAAAAATAATAAAAAAATAAAAATACAGCCACAAAATTTGATATTTTTAAAAGCATCCTAAACTCTCATTGTGAGAGATATATACCTTATAGGAATAAAAAAAAAAAAAAAAAACACTGGATGGGTGGGCGGAGTTTTGCAGCAGAGTCGCATGCAAGCTGCTTGTTGAGCTCCGCTGCTGGCCAGCCTTTATCAGGCTAATTATTAGCTACCGACCTCCTAAAAATAGGCAAATCTACGAGAGATAGATCCAGTGACCCGCTAAGAACCGCAAAGCTGGGTTCCAACCAAGGGGAGATCGAGCGATTCTTAAGGAAGACGCCCATGGCTACAGCACATGGGTCTGGCAAGATGGCGCTTTGCAAACAGAGAACTGCCTGTGTCGCAAGCCGAGGATTCTGAGCCGGAGGGAGGCAGTGAAGCAGAAGATCCTGCAACAGAGTGAGAGGACCAGAGGATATTTAAATCTTTCCTCAAAGAGTTGATGGCACATTCACTGGAACCCTCTGGTATGTGAGCTAAGGGACAATAGAGAAGATTTAAGACACATGCACTCCAGATAGGAGACGCTGAAAACAACACAGATGTCTCTGCTTGATTTCAATACTAAAGTAGCACACAGCCTAGATAACTGTCAGGCTCATGTAAACCACTTGTATTCCCTAATAGAGGACCAAGAGAACCGGGGGCGTAGGAACAACCTCAGGCTGAAGGGGATACCCGAGTCAGTGACCCCGGATGAGCTAATTACCTCTCTCACCTCCATCTTCTCTGACCTACTGGGCCCAGAACCTGGCAACTTAGAGATGGATTGTGCTCACAGAGCGCTGCGCCCTCTACCAAAGAAAAACTAGGCCCCAAGAGATGTTATTTGCCGACTAGTTCACTACCAGACTAAGGAGAACATCCTGGTTGCCTCCAGATCCAAATCTCCTATCGTATGGAAGGATCTGGACATAGTTTATTGGAACTTTGCTCTAAATATAGCCTCTTTAACTTCACTCCCGGCAACAACCTCGTGGACCCCGGGGACATCCGCCAAATCCCAGAGGAAGAAATCTTCGGTCCGCAGGATGACTCAGAGGAAACTACTCTCTACACAGGAAAGTTTACTTGATAACATCTGAATCCTATTCCTGCATCTCCTCAACGCTCTGCCCAACAGGAGGACTTTCAAACACTCCTTATTGATAAGCCCGATGAGGTGGCTACAGGCCGTGTGGATAGAAAATCCTTCCCCCTCGTCTGGATTAACAGCACGGTCAAATCTCTACCTTTATATAGGTATATATATTTCTTAAAGGAGTTAGTCTCCCAAATGTTTACCCATGGAAATATATATGCCCCAAATGCCCTTCAAATTGACTGGCTATGTACGACATTACTGTTATTTAGAGATTTTGTGGAGGGATGTATAATCTTAGGAGGGGATATGAATGTAGCATTAAAATCAGTCAGTGGATTCCTCCGGCTCCTCCACATCCATTTCTAAAGTGGCTGTGGAGAGGCTGCGGGCATCCCTGGCAAACGCCGCCCTAGTGGACGCTTGGCGTATGGTACATCCGGGAGAGAGAGATTATTCCTCTCTCACATCTCTACCAATCCTATCACAGGATAGATTATCTATTTGTCCCCCCACAACAATTGCATCTATCAACAATCGAAAATTGGCAATATCCTCCTATCTGATCACGCTCCGGTCTTCCAAAGCTATAACTTACAGGGAATACCCAAACCCGAGTACAAGTGAAGACTGAACTGTACTATTCTTGACAGAGACTCAAAATGTAAATCGCATAGAAATGGCTCTTCCGGAGTACTTTAAACTTAATGACTCCCCTGAAGTATCTAGAGGTCTCCTTTGGGAAGCCCATAAACCAGTAATCAGAGGACCCTTGATAGCCCTAGGAGCTAACAACTCACTCAAACAGAGTTGAAAAATCTTCTTAATGCCAAAACAGCTAAACTATTTCTCTCTACCCAGTATACATACTACGCGCACGGTAATAAGGTGTCCAAAGTATTATTGGTCCAAATCAAGAAGAGGAAGGCTAGCTCTTACATTTCTGGAATTAAAAGTCCTACAGCACAGCTTATGCAAACTACCGAACTGATTGCTCGGCAGTTTAGCAATTATTATAGCGGATTATATAATCTTAATTCTCGGGATTCGCAAGGAGAGTTGGAGCTATGTAAAAATACCATTGATGCCTGGCTCTCCTCTCTCTCACTACCCTCCATCTCAGACAAACAATCCGCTTTTAGCTAAACCCTTCACTATGACGAATTAGAAAAAGCTTTAAAGGAATCCCCAGCAAACAAATCACCTGGTCCGGATGGATTACCAATCCCATACTATAAGACTTTCAGGACAATTCTATTGCCTAAGCTGCTGGAAGTATGTAACGCGGCTCTGGAAGGCTCACCTCTCCCGCCACCAATGTTATCGGCACATATAACTATAATACCTAAAGATGGCAAAGACTTGACACAATGTGCGAGTTATAGGCCTATATCTTTGCTGAATAATTATTTAAAACTCTTTGCCAATAGGGCACAACTACACTGCAACATTTGTAGCGCAACATTTTGTTGCACCAATGTCGCGCAACAATTTTTATAATGGCAGTCTATGGTGTCGCACTGCAACATGCAACATGCTGCGACTGCGACGCAACAGTCGCCGAAAAATCCATCTCGAATGGATTTTCTGTGACTGTTGCGTTGCAGTCGCAGCATGTTGCAGTGCGACACCATAGACTGCCATTATAAAAATTGTCGCGCGACATTAGTGCAACAAAATGTCGCGCGACAAATGTCGTCGTGCAGACCTAGCCTAAAACCACTTCTCCCTTCATTAGTTTCTCCTGAATAGGTAGGATTTATCCCAGGCAGAGATGGTAAGATGAACACATCCTGCCTCCTCCATTTGATCCAATATGCGAAAAAATCATCCATACCCCTGGTCCTTCTCAGCACTGATGCTGAGAAGGCCTTTGACCGGGTAGATTGGCTTTCATGACCAGGGCCCTCACTCTATTTGGAGTCCCAATAAGCTTCATCACAGCAGTTATGGCTATGTACGCCTCTCCCACGGCACAGGTATGGATAAATGGTACACTCTCCCCCCCCCTTCAACATTAGTAATAGAACCAGACAGGGGTGCCCTCTCTCCCCTCTCCTGTTTGTTCTAACATTAGAAACAGCCTTACAAGCCATTCGCCAGGAGGAGGGGATAGAGAGGATCTCCTTAGGAAATACCCAGCATCAATTGGCTGCTTTTGCAGATGATGGCCTCCTTTTTCTTACTAACCCTACAGAGGCATTACCGCCCCTAATGTCCATCCTAGATCACTTTGGCCAGCTATTTAATTTCAAAATAAATTTAAATAAATCCCAAGTATTAAATATCTCTCTCCGCACCCAAATAGCTTTAAACTGACTGGACAACACAATGCCAAAGTGTAATTGACTTTTATTTGATACATTCGAGGGGATTACGCCCTCACGCAATATGTATGCGATAGGTCCTACAAACCACTATTTGTAAATGCTTAATGTCCTGTTAATTTTCTCAAATAAAAATAAAATGTTTGAAAAACAAACAAATTGGATAAATAGAAATGTAAAGGGACAATAAAAGACGAAGAGATAGCATTTAAATTACAAAAAAACAGGAAGGTAGCGAAGAAGTGCTAAAAACAAGGAGAAAAATAGATATGTAAAAGACAGCCAAAATGTAAAAGACAGCCAACAGAGGGGCTCATTGCCAAAGAGATTAGAGCTAACCCTAAAATCTTCAAGCTTAGCACTAAGAAGTGATGAGGGTAGAGTTAGAGAGAGCAATGAGCAGAGATCGAAATAACACCTGCACAAGTGTCATTGTACAGGCAGTTTTATGCTTTGAAAAAAAGCTAATTAACATGAACACGCATTAAGGTTTTTCATGTACTTAACCAGTGCACTGCACGCTGTGAATCTCATAGGCAGCACAGTAGTACTGCTGGTGCCTGAAACATCCAACAGCAAAGCTCCATACTCGCAAGTCTGGGGTAGGTAGTGAGTAAGGAGCTTTGTTATTAGGGAGGGAGGTTGCTCACTGGCCAATTTCAGCACACTGCTGGTCCATGCTGCACCAGAGTAAGGCTACTTTCACACTGGCGTTTTGGCTTTCTGTTTGGGAGATCCATTCAGGGCTCTCACACATTCCAAAACGGATCAGTTTCGCCCTAATGCATTCTGAATGGAAAAGGACGAAACTGAGCCAAATGGATCCGTCCTGACACACAATGTAAGTCAAAGGGGACGGATCAGTTTTCTAAGATACAATCTGGCACAATAGAAAATGGATCTGTCCCCCATTGACTTTCAATGGTGTTCAAGACTGATCCGTTTTGTCTATGTTAAAGATAATACAAACGGATCCATTCTGAATGGATGCAGACGGTTGTATTATCTCAACAGATCCGTCCATGACGGATCCACACAAAGCGCGAGTGTGAAAGTAGCCTAAGTTCCTGACTGACTACGTAGGTTAAGAAGTGGCTGACCAAGGAAAGATCCATGGGGACGGGGGAGCAGCCCGTGAGAAGGCCAACTGACGTCTGTGGACAAACTGATAAGTAGCGGCTGGACGGACAGCACTGGTGTTGGCTTTGGGGCACAGCAGTAGATCACTTAGAATGCAGCGCTGTGGCATTCTTCAGACTGCGGAGCCATCTGCCAACATCACATCAGAGGTGAGGAGGTGACTGCTAGACTCCAAATCATTTGATACAGTGCCACATAAAAAGGTTGGTACATAAAATGAGAATGTTTGGACTGGGAGAAAATATGGGAGTATCTAACATTAGGGGCCATTACAGAGATCTCTCCCTTGATCTATTTATACCCAAATTAAATAAATAAAAAATAAATAAATAAAAAGTAGACAGTCATGTTCGTAATGACCGGCTCTATAAAAATATCACATGATCACCCCTGTAAAAATAAAATAAAAATTATATATATATATACACATACATACACACACACACACACACACACACTCACCTAAAAAATTATTAGGAACACCATACTAATACGGTGTTGGACCCCCTTTTGCCTTCAGAACTGCCTTAATTCTACGTGGCATTGATTCAACAAGGTGCTGATAGCATACTTTAGAAATGTTGGCCCATATTGATAGGATAGCATCTTGCAGTTGATGGAGATTTGAGGGATGCACATCCAGGGCACGAAGCTCCCGTTCCACCACATCCCAAAGATGCTCTATTGGGTTGAGATCTGGTAACTCTGGGGGCCATTTTAGTACAGTGAACTCATTGTCATGTTCAAGAAACCAATTTGAAATGATTCGAGCTTTGTGACATGGTGCATTATCCTGCTGGAAGTAGCCATCAGAGGATGGATACATGTTCTCATTCTGTTTACGCCAAATTCGGACTCTACCATTTGAATGTCTCAACAGAAATCGAGACTCATCAGACCAGGCAACATTTTTCCAGTCTTCAACAGTCCAATTTTGATGAGCTCGTGCAAATTGTAGCCTCTGTTTCCTATTTGTAGTGGAGATGAGTGGTACCCGGTGGGGTCTTCTGCTGTTGTACCCCATCCGCCTCAAGGTTGTGCGTGTTGTGGCTTCACAAATGCTTTGCTGCATACCTCGGTTGTAACGAGTGGTTATTTCAGTCAACGTTGCTCTTCTATCAGCTTGAATCAGTCGGCCCATTCTCCTCTGACCCCTACATCCACAAGGCATTTTTGCCCACAGGACTGCCGCATACTGGATGTTTTTCCCTTTTCACACCATTCTTTGTAAACCCTAGAAATGGTTGTGCGTGAAAATCCCAGTAACTGAGCAGATTGTGAAATACTCAGACCGGCCCGTCTAGCACCAACAACCATGCCACGCTCAAAATTGCTTTAATCACCTTTCTTTCCCATTCTGACATTCAGTTTGGAGTTCAGGAGATTGTCTTGACCAGGACCACCCCCCTAAATGCATTGAAGCAACTGCCAGGTGATTGGTTGACTAGATAATTGCATTCATGAGAAATAGAACAGGTGTTCCTAATAATTCTTTAGGTGAGTGTATATATATATATTTATCGAATATATAAAGCTGAATGTATGTGTGTATGCATGTATGTCCGCTAAAGGAATCTGCACAGTCGCATTTACAATCACGAAATTTGGCACACAGGTACATCAGGTGTCCGGGAAGGTTTTAGACCAGGTCTCAGTTCTCTAGGACCTACCGTTCCTGAGATATTCCCAAAAAATGCATTAGCCAATAGAAGTTTGGTCACATGACCATTATTAGCCAATAGAAGTTCGCAGGCCGTTAGCCTCCACATACACAGTTTTACTCCAGGTTCCCATAACAACCCAGCCATTTTTTTCACTGCTGTAGGAGAGCTTTACAGGAAACCTGTCACAAGGATAATCGCTATTGAAGTAGAGCCATGGCCTAATAGCACTTAGTACCTTATTTCAAGATGTGCCTTTGTTCCAGCAATAGATGTTTTTATCCTCTGAAAATCCAGTTTATTTGGTATGCAAATGAGCCAGTAAGGTGCCCAGAGGGGCGTCACTCTTGCAGGAAGGAGCCCAGACACGCCCCCTGCCACAATGTGTCCACCCTCAAAAGAAGAACTTAAAACCCCACCCCCAGGTACAGCTAAGTCACGCCCTAATCCAGTTAGGCCACGCCCCTCCCACTCAGCCGACTGGGATTAAAAAAATGAAGTTAAAAATCCACTTCTGTTAGCTTCAGGGGTGGGAGGGAGGGCGACTTTCTCCCTGCAGCTCACACTTAGACAGCACAGTGCTGCTGTCTTACAGTGCGCTGTTCAAAAGGCCACGCCCCCAATCTGGTTAGGACACACCCCCTCCCACTCCCCAGCCGACAGATTGAAAAAATGAAGTTAAAAATCAACTTCTAGGTCCCTCTAAGCCACACCCTGATCTTGTTAGGCCACGCCCCTACCACATTATAGTGCTACTGTCTGAGAGTGAGGTGTTCAAAAGGACATCCTTGTGTCTGTCCAGGCCCTGCGCCAGACGGAGGACAGGGAGTCTGAATGCCGAACTGTCCGGCCTAAAACTGGAAATCTGGCCACCCTAAGGGCAGGCTGTTGTGGAGGTCACAGTTAAGGGGATGGTCCGCTATGGAGCTCAGTGTTAAGGGGAAGATTGCTGTAAAGGCCACTGTTAATGGGGCGTGCCCCTGTGGAGGTCACTGTCAAGGGGGTGGTGTGCTGTGAAACTCACTGTTAGGCCTCCTGCACACGACCGTATGGTTTTGCGGTCCGTTTTAAACGGAACCGTTCTGTTTTTGGCTTCCGTGGTTTTTCCGTTCCGTTTTTATAAATAAACATATCCATATGGTTTCAGTACACGATCCGTTTTTGGGGATTGCAAACGGAAGAAGAAAAAAAAAAAAAGTGTGAACATCATTTTTGAACACATCTCCTTTTTCACTCCGCCTATTTAACTTGGTCATGTGATAGTTGTTACTCCATGTTATGCAGCTTGTTGCAGCATTGGGAGCGTACTTGGAATCCTGTGTTTGGCAGACATTGGATTCTGGCTACAATTTTCTGTTGCATCATGGCTGAGGAGGAAATGGTTCTCTTGTGCTGGCTGCTTTCTTGTGAACATGAACAGCAGCCAACTATGCTGAACGTGGAACCAAGGAGGCATTGGGTTCACCCAATTCTCTGTCAGCGGCGCAGGAAGGGTCTTTCCCACACGCTGTACATGGATCTGCAACAGCATCCTGATAAATTGAATGGGTATTGTCGTATGTCTGTGAGCAGCTTTGATTTGTTGTTAGCGTCTCTGCGTCCTGGCCTCACATACCAGGACACAAATATGAGGCGCTGCATTTCTCCTGAGGAACGGCTCATCGTCACATTAAGGTACGTCTATTTGATACGCTTTATATGTTTGTGTGATAGTTTAGCTGCAATGTGATTATGAGTATATATATTAGTAGTGAATGCTTGTTGTTATAGTACAGGAATGCTCTACCTGCGGCTTTCCAGCATTGGCAAAACTACAACTCCCAGCATGCCCGAACAGCCTACAGCTATCTTCCTAAAGCAGGGCATTGTGGGAGTAATAGTTTTACGACAGCTGGAGGGCCGCAGGTTGAGCATGCCCGTTATAGTATATATGTGTTGCATTACTGTTAATGTTAGTGTCTTCCAGATTTTTGGCTACTGGGAATTCATTTGAATCTCTGCATTTTGAGTTCTTGCTGGGAGTCTCGACCATTTCTTGGATAGTTCGTTAAACCAGTGATTTGATTTGGCAGCAACTCCGGGGAGCGGTGATGCCAGTGCCCAAGGCTGAGGATTGGATCCAAATTGCTGAGGGTTTTTCTGTTGATGCGCAGTTTCCTAACTGCATTGGGGCACTAGATGGCAAACACATAGGTGTTCAGAAGCTGCCTCCCTCAGGGTCCCGGTACTACAATTATAAACAGTATTTTTCAGTTTTCTGCTAATGGCCTTGGATGACCGTAATTACAAGTTTATAATTGTGGATATTGAGGCCTATGGGAGCACTGCAGATGCGCGCATTTTTAGTTCTTCTAGAATGGGTGATTGGCTTCAAGCCAACCAGCTTTCACTCCCAGAGCCCAGAATGCTGCCAGGTTCTGCGGGACCACCGGCACCATTTGTTATTGTGTCTGATGAAGGGATTGCTTTGACACCCCATGTCATGTCTTCCCCAGATTCAACCTGGATGACAGCAGACGTATATTTAACTATAGGCTGAGTAGAGCACGTCGGTATGTTGAATGTACGTATTACTGTCATCCTTACAGATGGCACCAGAGAATGCCACCAAAGTTATTAAAGCATGTGTGATCCTGCATAACTGTCAGGATTCATGATGGTCCCCCAGAAGTTCATGAATTGGAACCTGGTACCTCTTCTTCATCTGGAGGATTGGACCAGACCCTTCATGGACGACCTGGAACTGCAGGGATTGTAGTTTGGGCCCTCTATGAACAATATTTTTCAAATCCTGAGGGAGCATTGCCGTGGCAGATGGATGTAGTTCATGGCAGACTATGAAGTGTCTGGACTCTGGTCATCTTAATATTAGTTTTTTTCCAGTGTTGTTTTTTTTGTTGTTGGGGGTTTCTATGTAGATAGTGTAGGATTCACAAGACAAAGAGGACCCTTGATGTGGGCTTTTGGGCTGGGGTAAACATGTAGGCAATGAAAAAAAGAACACTATGTAGTAATATTTATTACCCTGATTCTGTAGTTTACAGAAACATTTGTTTGTGAGGGTATTCTTGTACGGCGAGGGTACACTATGGGTTAAAAACTTCCAATGTTCTAAAAAAATAAAATGAAATTTACAATGTGATGCCAACATAAAGATGTATGGTGAATGTTAATTAATAAAGTTTCTATGAGGTATCACTATCTATCTTAAAAGCAGATAAATTCAAAATGTAGAAAATTTTACATTTTTCATTTTTTTTTTACATAAAGTTAAAATAAATGGACCGAAATGTACTGCTAACATTAAGAAAACAGATTTAGAATTAGTTGGATAAATAAAAGCATTCCAAAGGTATTAACACAAAGTGTCATGTCAGATTTGCAATATTTGACACCACAGTTTTTCGGGCATGGGAATCCACTTGAAAAAACTGCATGTATTCAGCTACGTGTGCAAGTGGCCTTAACATTATTTATTATTAGAAACTGATGGTGCACAGACTCTTAATAAGACTGTAGGAGTAAGCAACACATTTATTAAGACTGGCATATGAAACATCAGTCTTCTTTAACTCCTTTAGGACACAGCCATATTTCACCTTAAGGACCAGGCCGTTTTTTGCAAATCTGACCAGTGTCACTTTACCAAATTTACAAAAAATTTGCAAACATTTGTAAATTTCCAAGTTTTAATTTCTCTACTTCTATAATACATAGTAATACCTACAAAAATAGTTATTACTTTACATTCCCCATATGTCTACTTCATGTTTGGATCATTTTGGGAACGACATTTTATTTTTTGGGGACATTACAAGGATTAGAAGTTTAGAAGCAAATCTTGACAATTTTCAGAAATTTTCAAAAACCCACTTTTTGAAGGACCAGTTCAGGTCTGAAGTCACTTTGTGAGGCTTACATAATGGAAACCACCCAAAAATGACCCCATTCTAGAAACTACACCCCTCAAGGTATTCCAAACTGATTTTAGAAGCTTTATTAACCCTTTAGGCGTTCCATAAGATTTAATGGAAAATGGAGATAAAATTTCGAAATTTAAATTTTTTTGCAAATTTTACATTTTAATCCATTTTTTCCAGTAACAAAGCAAGGGTTAACAGCCAAACAAAACTCAATATTTATTGCCCTGATTCTTTAGTTTACAGAAACACCCCATATGTGGTTGTAAACTGCTGTATGACCAAACGGCAGGGCGCACAAAGCAAGGAACGCCATATGGTTTCTGGAAGGCAGATTTTGATGGCCTTTATTTTTTACACCATGTCCCATTTGAAGAACCCCTGATGCACCCCTAGAGTAGAAATTCCATAAAAGTGACCACATCTAAGAAACTACACCCCTCAAGGTATTCAAAACAGATTTTACAAGCTTTATTAACCCTTTAGGCGTTCCATAAGATTTAATGGAAAATGGAGATAAAATGTCCGAATTTCACTTTTTGGGAAGATTTTCCATTAGAATAATTTTTTTTTCCAGTAACAAAGCAAGGGTTAACAGGCAAACAAAACTCAACATTTATTACTCTGATTCTGCAGTTTACAGAAACACCCCATATGTGGTTGTAAACTGCTGTACGGGCACACAGCAGGGCGCAGAAGGAAAGGAAAGCCGTTTGGTTTTTGGAAGGCAGATTTTGCTGGATTGGTTTTTAGACACCATGTCCCATTTGAAGCCCCTTGATGCACCCCTAGAGTGGAAACTCCAAAAAAGGTGACCCCATTTTTGAAACTACGGGATAAGGTGGCAGTTTTGTTGGTACTATTTCTGTGCTTCAAATGGGACATGATGTCAAAAAACCAGTCCAGCAAAAACTGCCTTCCAAAAACCCTATGGCGTTCCTTTCCTTCTGTGCCCTGCCGTGTGGCCATACAGCAGTTTACGACCACATATGGGGCATTTCTGTAAACTACAGAATCGGGGCCATAAATATTGAGTTTTGTTTGGCTGTTAACCCTTGCTTTGTTACGGGAAAAAAAGGATTAAAATTGAAAATTTGCCAAAAAATTTCTGTTTTGGCACAGTTTTTTTAATTTTTTTTTATTATTTACAACGTTCATCTGACAGGTTATATCATGTGCTATAGAGCAGGTTCTTATGGACGTGGCGATACCAAATTTATTTAGGTTTTACACAATAATATTTTTGAAACAAAAGGAATATCATGTTTTCGTGTCTCCATAGTCTGAGAGCCATAGTTTTTTCCGTTTTTAGGCGATTGTCTCAGGTTGGGTATCATTTTTGTGGGATGAGATGACATTTAGATTGGCACTATTTTGAGGTGCATATGACTTTTTGATCGCTTGCTATTACACTTTTTATGATGTAAGGTAACAAAAAAATTGCTTTGACGCATTTTTTTTTTTTTTTTACAGTATTCACCTGAGGGGTTATGTCATATGATATTTTCATAGAGCCGGTCGTTATGGACGTGGCGAAACCTAATATGTATACTTTTTTATTTTTTTACGTTTTACACAATAATATCATTTTTGAAACAAAAAAAATATCATGTTTTAGTGTCTCCATAGTCTGAGATGACTGTTAGATTGGTACTATTTTGGGGGGCATACGACTTTTTGACCGCTTGCCATTACACTTTTTGTGATGTAAGGTGACAAAAAAGAGCTTTTTTTACGGTGTTCACCTCAGGGTTTAGGTCATGTAGTATTTTTATAGAGCAGGTTCTTACGGATGCGACGATACCCAATATGTCTACTTTTTTATTTATCTTTTACGTTTAACATAAAAAAGCATTTTTGAAACAAAAAAAAAAAAAATCATGTTTTAGTCTGAGAGCCATAGTTTTTTTTATTTTTTGGGCCACTGTCTGATGTAGGGTCTCATTTTTTGCGGGATGAGGTAACGGTTTGATTGGTACTATTTTGGCGTACATAAGACTTTTTTGATCACTTTTATTACCTTTTTTGGGAAGTAAGGTGGGCAAAATTTCAATTTCATCATAGTTTTTATTTTTTATGGCGTTCACCGTGCGGGAAAAGTAACATGACCGTTTTATAGATCAGGTCGTTACGGACGCGGTGATATCAAACATGTGTAGGGCATATTATTTTTTTAATTTTTAATCAGTGATAAATGTGTTTTTTTATTTTAACTTTTTTTCAATTTTTTTTTTATCCAGACCCACTTGGTTCTTGAAGATCCAGTGGGTCTGATGTCTGTATAATACAGTACAGTACACTATATAGTGTACTGTACTGTATTTTCACTTTACAAAGTCTGATTAGACTTCTGCCTTTAGCAGAAGTCTGATCAGCACCATGGACAGCCGGAAGCCTGTGAAGGCATCCGGTTCCCATGGTAACCATCACTCGCTGCCACAACAGAGCAGTGGGTGATAGGGAGGGAGGGAGGCCCCCTCCCTCTCCCATCGGGGGCTGAAAAGGCACAGCAGCCCCCGATGTGAAAGGGAGGGAGCTCACTCCCTGTTAACCTCTTCCATACAGTGGTCCCTATGGACCGCGGCATGGAAGGGGTTAAACGCCTGACATCTGTGCCAGCACAGATGTCAGGTGTTTCAAGCAGAGTATCAGCAATGTGCTGACACTCTGCAAACCGCTCGGCCATCCTGAGAGAGGGGGCGGGCGGATGATCGAGTGCCTGCCTGCCCCGATGATTGCGGCCCTCCCGCCCGCACCCCTCCCTGCGCCCTGTTCAGTTTCTCCTACTCTATAGCATGTTGCTTGTAGATTACAGTACATTTTTTGGCTTACAGGACCTTTTAGCATTGATCTCCATTGCAAATGACTACAGCATAGTTTTATTTAACAACGAATACACCAAGTACGCACGTATACACCCCAGACAAGTGTCTATCAACCAGGATTCCCAGGAACTGAGTTAAAAGGGGTTCTGCAGTTTTTCCTCTGCATAGATCATCAGCATCTGATCGGCGGGGGTCCAACACCAGGGATCCCTGCCGATCAGCTGTTTGAGAAGGCAGCGGAGCTGGCAGTAGCGCCGCGGCCTTCTCGCTGTTTACAGCAGGCCCAGTGACGTAACGACTAGTATCAATGGCCTGGACGGGGCTGAGCTCTGTTCACTTGATCAGATGCTGTTGATCTATCCAGAGGATAGATAATCAGTTTAAAAAAACTGCAGAACCCCTTTAACAGAACACAGTAACAACAAGACCTGTCACTTTTACAATAGGGAAGGCAAACTGATTTCAGCCTGCTCATAAATGTAGTAAACATAACAGAGGTAAACTATATGACTGGGCATGAATTACACACATGCCTCTCATATCATTACACCAAGCTTTTTTGAGGCAGAATGCTATTAGGGGTTTCCCAGGAGTAGAAACATTTTTTCCAAGGGTTTCTCTCAGCGCTGTACTTACATCTCATGCTGCCCTAGGCACAGACTGAATCCAACCTATTTTATGAGCTGCCACATTTCAAAAATCAATTTTGACAGGTAAAAAGGTCTTCTAACCTGTGGTGCTAGCGTCCCATGCCCGCTGCTGTCCCTCTCCCCTTTGCGGCACCGACGTTGCCCGAGCTACTAACCCACTTCACTCTATTCCGCTGACAGTGCTTAAAGTGTCTTCTGCTCGATCAAAAATCTTCAGGCCTGATCTATAGAGTGGGGGCTTTCGGCCTCTTAAGGGGCCAGCACAAAGGCGCCCAAATTCTTCTCCAGCCTATAGCTGGCTGTCTCAGAGTTCCTAGTTTATCAGTGAAGGTGCGTAACTCTGCCTCACAACCAACACCGATTCTCCGCTACCTGCCCTGACCTTAGAATGTTTCTCATATTTACCCATTGCCTCTGCCCTGATTTCAAACTTGTTTAGTTTCTAATATACATTTGTATGGAGCCTGCCCTGCCCTTGATCTGTCTCCTGATAACGAATATTGCCTGACTCCTTGGTGGTACACGCTAGTGTCTCATCCAAGTGGATCAGCTTCCAACTATACTGGGACCGTCTCAAGAGGTGGCGGCTCCCCTGCCGCGAGTGGAACGAGAATTATTGAGGAAATGATCTTTTGTCCACAAGTGAGAAGACTGGAATTTTCTAAAAACAAAAAAAAAAAACAAACAAAACAAAACAGAGAACCCCTTCAAAAGGGCCACTGAACCAAGAATCCAAACAAAAATGTAACATCTCCTTATGAGTCTTTTGTTATTTGCTCATTTCGTAACATATCACAAAGGAAGACCATACAAAATAAAATAGAGAAACAGTGTATTGTCAGGCTGCAGTCATGTCTTCTTCGCCTCCCTCAACCCTCTAATGCTAATGAACATGAGCTAGGAAGTTTAGGAGGAGGGGACTGTGTTTAGTCTGCATAATTTTTGTCTACACAGTGAGCCCGCCATTTTGTTTGAAGGAATCTCCTAGTTACCAATAGTAAAAAATAAATGAGGTAACAGTGCCAGCCATAGTACTATCTATAGAACATACAGCTGAATAGTCAATATGCCTAATTATGCAGTGATTAGGGATGAGCGAATCTACTTCAGATGAAACATCAGAAGTCTATTTGCATAAAACTTGAGTTTGGTAAAAGTTTTTTTACAGTAGAAATTAATTTCTGAAGTTATTACCCAAAGTAATAATTTCAGCTCATAGGAGCCAATACTCCGTACAATATTCTAACGAAGCAGTGATCATTGTTCCCTTTGATGCATAATTGGGCAGATTTGCCTTTCTAGTATATACTCAGTTATCCTGATATTATATTTATGGATATAGTGTATATTACAAAATGTATTACTAAGTGTGGCCTCCATTTTATCTCTGCAGAGGTTATTACCCAACTTTTGCAGACTACTGAACTCTAAATTTGCCTAGTTATGTAGTGATAAATCCCTTTTTATAGCTAGATCGCCTTGCTGTTCATGGTCCTGAGTGATGTCACAATGGATTTTACAGCGAAACTTTGGCGCAGTCATTACGAAATTTCGCGGAAAACATGCCAGCAGCCACATCTTTTCTGCTTCCCATTCATTTCAATAGGAGACAGTGCTGAGGATTGCAAAGCAGCGGCTTATAGCCATGACCGAGCCAAGAAGGGAACTTTGTTAGGTTGTGAGGTCATGTTAGTGCATATAGACTGATAACCTGTCTCCAGCTACAAATGGAGGTGCAAGAAGGAAGGAGACACTGACTGCAGGAAATCTTCTTTAGCAGATGTCCAAGTAGAAAGAGGTAAAGATAAACTTCCATTTTTCTTCTGTTTTTTCTGGGTTTGGTGTTCTTTTAATACTTTCCTGATACTGCCATTTTTTTTTCCTTTTTGGTTTTTATTACCTTCCTTCCAGGAGCCGTAACTTTTTTATTTTCCTGTTCACATAGCCTTATGAGGGCTTATTTTTTGTGGGACAAGTTGTACTTTTTAATGGCATTATTTAATATTGCATATGATGTAGTGGGGATCTGTAAAGAAAAATCCAAATGGGATGTAATTGGAAAAGAAACAATTTTGCCACAGCTTTATGATTATTTTTTATTTTTTCCCGGCATTCCCTATGCAGTAAAATTGACCTGTTACTTTCATTCTCCAGGTCTGGGAAGGCGGGACGTAAAACGGAAAAACGCAAGGTCCTCTAAGGGTTAAAATTGCACATGACTGGCACTTATTGTAAATTATATTAAAACTGGTATTTCATTAAAACTTCCTGTTCCACTAGGTATTGATCTTGGTCCAAAAATACAACTTGGGATAAATCCAGATACATTACAACAAAGGAGAAGGAGAGAAATTAACTTGGATAATGCTGACAGTTGCAATAAGCATTTGTACAGGTCTCTCAAAAGTGGAATCATTTAGGGACGTAGAGGCTTGATATACTCAGTATGTCCTTAGCTCTGTCTAACAGAGTTATGTTCTGACAAGGAGATAAAAAAGTACTTGGACAACTGATCCAAAGTTTTTATTATCTTCACACCTCGCCACCCCCTAACATGGATTTTACAATTTCACAATTTTTAGTGACCAGGCAATTGTAAGCCATCATCCTTAAAGGATATGGACACCTTTGTAAAATTTTTTTTTTTTTTTACACAAATTAACTGGTTCTGTTTATGTATCTTTTCTCGTTTTTGATCTACAGCCTGCTGTGCTTCCTATATACAGCAGGCTGCTCTCAGTGGAATTACAGAGAATCAGTCATCTCACGGATTATCTGTAACCACTCCTGGCTCCACACGGGAGCGCACATTGTCTCCCTCTCTCTCCTACAGCTCCCCCATCCCCTTTAGGATAGCAGAGCGGTGCAGACTGTCAGCTGTAACATACAGCTGACAGTCTGCTTCAAACTGCAGACATAACCCCTTCCATGCCGCGGTCCTTAGGGACTGCTGTATGGAAGGGGCTAACCATTGGGCCGCTGCTCTGCTGTGGCAGCGGCCCGACGGCCCAATGCTGTGGCATTAACCCCCCCCTTTCCCCTCTTTAGGATGGCCATCACCCCTCAGCCCTAAGGGCTAACCATCAGGCCGCTGCTCTGCCCCCCTCCTCCCCTCCCAATGGCAGAGCAGCACGAGCCTGATCAGGTTTAGTGTGAGTTCAATACACTGCAGTACACTATACAGTGTACTGCAGTGTATTGCAGAGACATCAGACCCACTGGATATTCAAGAACCAAGTGGGTCTGGGTAAAAAAAAAAGTGTAGAAAAATAAATTAAAAAAAAGGTAAAAATTATTATTTTTTTTAAATAAAAATCTAACTTCCTATCCGCACATATAATTGGTTAAAATTTTTTGGCATTGCTGCGTCCATAATGACCTTCTCTATAAAAAATATCACATAAGCTAACCCGTCTGATGAACACTGTAAAAAATATATAAAAACCGTGCCAAAAGAAAAAATGTATCACCTTCAACATACAAAGTGTAATACCAAGCAATCAAAAAGTCATGTGCCCCAAAACGGTACCAATCTCATCCTGCAAAAAATTAGCCCCTACATAAGACAATCACCCAAAAAATTAAAAAGATATGGCTTTCAGAAAATGGACACTAAAACATATATATTTTTTAAATGCTCTTATTGTGTAAAACAAAAAAAAATAATATATATATATATATATATATATATATATATAATTATAAATAAATAAAAAAAAAGAGACATATTAGGTATCACCACATCCGTAACAATCTGCTCTTTAAAAATATCACATGAGCCAACCCGTCTGGTGAACACCTTAAAATAAATTTAATAAAAACTGTGCCAAAAAAAAACCAATTTTTTATCACCTTACAACATATAAAGTGTAATACCAAGCAATCAAAAAGTCATATGTGCCCTAAAATAGTACCAAACAGTCATCTCATTCCGCAAAACATGAGACCCTACATAAGACAATTGCCCAAAAAATAAAAATAAAATATTGCTTTCAGAAAATGGAGCCACAAAATTTTTTTTTTCCAAAATGCCTTTATTGTGTAAAATACAATTTCAAAAATGCACATTAGGTATCGCCGTGTATGTAATGACCTCTATAAAAATATTATGTGATCCAATCCGTCTGGCGAACGCGATAAAAAACAAAAATGAAAAAATGTGCCCAAAAAAAATAAATTTTTTATCACCTTACAACACAAAAAGTGTAATACCAAGTGATCAAAAATCATGTGCCCCAAAATGGTACCAATCAAACCGCCATCTCATCCCGCCAAAAATAAGACTCTACCTAAGACAATCGTCCAAAAAATGGCGATTAGAAAATGGAGACACAAAAACATGATTTTTTTTTCCAAAAAGGTCTTTTATTGTGTGAAACCAAAATAAAAAAAAAAAAATAGACATATTAGGTATCACCGCGTCCGTTACGACCTGCTCTATAAAAATATAACACGATCTACCCTGTCAGGTGAACATTGTAAAAGACAAAAAAATAAAAACTGTGCCAGAACAGCCATTTTTTGGTTACCTTGCCTCACAAAAAGCGTTATATATATATATATATATATATATACACATACATACACACACACACATGCAACTACCTCTAGCAAAAGCTTTTTTATACTGCTGGAGTAACCCTAAAATATATTTATGACAATGGCAGCACATCAGGCCAAATATAAATACAGTGTTTTTCTTTTTTCTCCTTTGTGAGACTGCTGCCATTATTTTTTATTTTTAGATTGTCCTTGATTTGTTGCCAGATCCATTCGCCTGCACCTCCATACAGTGAGGAACAGAAATATTTGAACACCCTGCGATTTTGCAAATTCTCCCACTTAAAAATCATGGCGTTGTCTGAAATTCATATTGTAGATTCATTCCCACTCAGAGAGAGAATAAAAAAAAATAATAATCCAGGAAATCACATTGAATGATTTTTAAAGAATTTAATTGTCTTGCACTGCTGAACATAAGTATTTGAACACCTGAGAAAATCAGTGTTAATATTTGGTACAGAAGCCTTTGTTTGCAATTACAGAGGTCAAAAAAGTTTCCTGTAGTTCTTGACCAGGTTCGCACACACAATGCAACAGGGATTTTGGCCCACTCCTCCACACAGATCTCCTCTAGATCTGTCAGGTTTCGGGGCTGTCGCTGAGCAACACAAAGTTTCAGCTCCCTCCAAAGTTGTTCTATTGGATTTTGGTCTGGAGACTCCAGAACCTTGATATGCTTCTTACGGAGCCACTCCTTGGTTATCCTGGCTGTGTGCTTCGGGTCGTTGTCATGTTGGAAGACCCAGCCACGACCCATCTTCAATGCTCTGACTGAGGGAAGGAGCTTGTTGCTCAAAATCCCACAATAAATGGCCCCATTCATCCTCTCCTTAATAAAGTGCAGTCGTCCTGTCCCCTTTGCAGAAAAGCACCCCCAAAGCATGATGTTACCACCCCCATGCTTCGCCAGTAGGGATGGTGTTCTTGGGATGCAACTCATCCTTTTTCCTCCAAACATGACGAGTGAAGTTTAGACCAAAAAGTTCTACTTTGGTCTCATCTGACCACGTGACTTTCTTCCATGCCTCCTCTGGATTATCCAGATGGTCATTGGCAAACTTCAGATGGGCCTGGACATGTGATGACTTGAGCAGGGGAACCTTCCGTGCAATGCATGATTTGAAACCATGACGGTGTAGTGTTCTAGCGACAGTGACCTTTGAAACTGTGGTCCCAGCTCTCTTCATGCCATTGCCCAGCTCCTCCCTTGTGCTTCTGGGCTGATTCCTCACCTTTCTTATCATCAGTAATACCCCACGAAGTGAGATCTTGCATGGAGTCCCAAGTCTGAGGGAGACTGACAGTCTTTAGCCTCTTCCCTTTTCTAACAATTGCTCCAACAGTTGACCTATTTTCACCTAGCTGCTTGGCAATTGTCCCGTAGCCCTTTCTAGCCTTGTGGAGGTCCACAATTTTGTCTCTGGTGTCTTTTGACAGCTCTTTGGTCTTGCCCATGGTAGTAGTTGGCATCTGACTGACTGTGGGGTGGACAGGTGTCTTTAAAGAGCTCAGACAGGTGCTACTAAGTTAGATTAATGAGTGGAGTAGAGGTGGACTTTTTAAAGGCACAGTAACATGTCTTTGAGAGCCAGAATTCTTGCTGTTTCTCAGGTGTTCAAATACTTATGTTCAGCAGTGCAAGACAAATAAATGCTTTAAAAATCATACAATGTGATTTCCTGAATCTTTTTTTTTATTCTGTCTCTCAGAGTAGGAATGTACCTACTATGTGAATTTCAGACCCCTCCATGATTTCTAAGTGGGAGAACTTGCAAAATCGCAGGGTGTTCAAATACTTCTGTTCCTCACTGTATGGAGGTACAGGCAAATGAAACTGGCAACAAATCAAGGACAATCTAAAAATAAAAAATAATGGCAGCACTCTGACAAAAAAATTTGAAAAAAGAAAAACACTTTATTCACCCCTATAACAGAATTCTTAGATAACCTGAACCTTGTATGCCAAACTTGAAACAATAGTCTCAATGTTTCAGCTTATAGGTTGAAAAAAAGGCTCTGTGAATGAGCTGAAAACTGTGCGATCACAGGAGTGAATAAAGTGTTTGAGAGTGCTGTCATTTTTTAAAAATATATATATAGATCTATAGTCATTTTTTCAAACTGGTGTAATGTAGAACTGGCTTAGTTGTCCCTAGCAACCAGATTCCACCTTTCATTTTTCACAGCTCCTTTGGAAAATGATAGGAGGAATCTGATTGGTTGCTATGGGTGACAAACAGTTTTCCTTTGCATTCGTTTTGATAAATCTCCCCCTCCGTGTACTTCTATGTGTACATAGCATTGTGTCGTCACACTGTACTAATCTGTGTGGGACAAGTGACAGCTCACTGTGCGGACTGCACACAATACTGTATTCAGAACAGAGTGCATGTAGTGAGAGCTGTCAGTAATGAGATCTATATCAGGCTTAGGCCCCTTGCAGACGAGCGTTTGTCACGCTGTGACTCCGCAGCGCAGCTCCTGGCCTGACCTCCCAGCACCGATAGGGTCACACGGCATTATATTGATTTATGATGCTATGCAACCCTTACAGTTCTGGAATGTATTGGATAACACTGGCAGCATTATGTCATTCCAGAACTGTAAGGGTTACATATCATCATAAATCAATATAATGCTATGTGACCCCGTCAGTGCTGGGAGGTCAGGCCGGGAGCTGCGCTGCGGACTCGCAGCGTGACAAACGCTTGTCTGCAAGGGGCCTTATAATGCCATGGTTCTGATAATAATAATGGACTTTCTACAGAATGGAAAGTGAGAAATAGATCTGCTGATTAAAAACAGTCTGTATGGAAGTGGCTGATAGCTGTGCTGTGTAACAGGATATGGGGGCGGGGCAGCAGAGCTTGTGCTGATGCATGTGAAATCAACAGGAACGCCAACAGAGATGAGGAATCATGAGGAACAGTGAGTGAATCACATAGAAGAGCATTTCTGAGTGCATGTGAAGCAAAGCTAATACCAGTAAACGAACAAGTGCAATTTTATTGTGTGCTGCATTATGGTAAGATATTGGGTTATTGATTTTTAGTGCACAAATGTGTCCATAGCCTTTTAAGAGGTTTTCTGCTTTTCTCATATTAACAGTTTGTAAGGCTTAAAAAAGACATCTGCCCATCGAGTTCAGCCTGTTATCCTTCAAGTTGATCCAACAGGAGCCAAAAAAAGCTGATTTTCTTCATATTAGGGGGAAAAATGTCTTCCCAACTCCAGTCAGGCAATCAGAATAACTCATTGGATCAATCACCCTCCTCCAGAAATCTAATAACTATAACCTGTAATATTATTACACTCTAGAAATACATCGAGGCCTCTCTTGAACTCTTTTGGTGAATTCACCATCACCACCTCCTCAGGCAGACAGTACCATAGTCTCACTGTCCTGGAAATAAATAGATGATGGGAGAGATCTCTGTACTGACCTCTGATATTTTTATACATAGTTATTAGATCTCCTCTCAGTCGTCTTATTTCTAAAGTGAACAACACTAATTTTGATAATCTTTCTGGGTACTGAGGTACACCCAGTCCAGTTATTACTTTAGTTGTCCTCCTCTGAACCCTCTCCATCTCTGCCTTGTTCACAGGAGCCAAGAACTGTACACAGTACTCCATGTGTGTTCTGACTAGTGAGTTGTAAAGTGGCAGGACTTATGGGGGTCATTTAAACTGAAATACGCCTTTATTTCAGGTTAACCAATGCGCCACAATGTGCAACATTTCCCTGCTCACGCCAGGTCTAAAAAAGTGAGCGTGGCGAGGGAAGGGGACGGACCAGGAGGCCAGTCTAATTTACCATTTTATATGCCTGTTTTAGGTGTAGAAAAAGGTCTAAATGTAAGCCAACTAGGAAGCTGGCTTACAATTAGAAGCGGCGCTGGATGCACCGAAGTTATGTAGAGGCTTGTACCTTTACATAACTTCGGTGATCCACTGCCAGAGCCCAGGGGCTTTAGACCGTCTTCTAAAACCCTATCGATGTTAAACCTCATCTGCCACTTCTCTGCCCAAGCCTCCAATCTATCCAGATCCATCTGTAGCAGTATATACTGTCCTCTTCTGTGTTAATTACTTTACACAGTTTAGGGTCATCTTCAAAAATTTATATTTTGCTTTGCAAGCCTTTTACAAGATCATTAATATATTGGAGAACAGGGCCCAATACCGACACCTGTGGTACCCCACTAGTGACGGTGACCCAATCTGAGTATGTACTGTTAAAGTGGTTGTTCGGGTTCAAAGCTGAACCCGGACATACCCCAATTTTCACCCAGGAAGGCCCTGTGATATGAGCATCAGAGCATTTCAAGGTCTGATGCTCTCTCTTGCCCTGGGCTGAATCGTGCAGGGCAAGGGCTCCTTTGATTATGTTTTTACACTGCTAGGTGGAGGCTTCCACCCAGCAGTGTATACTGTGACGTCACCCGCTCTGACGTGTTGGCTTTAGCACTGCCCTAACCGTTTTACGGGCTAGGGCAGCACTAAATCTTCGGATATCCATAAAAAGCCCTTGCCCTGCGTGGTTCATTCCTGGCGGTACGCGTGGGGCAGTTTTTGAAAATGCTCACTTTTTAGCCTGGGACTAATTGTAAATTTCATCTACAGGTATAGCGATACATTCATTGATGTCACATTACCATTACTATAATTGGTTGTTTTCTCTCCTTATATGTTTCTATATTGTCCCTGGCTATATACTCTCTGTCCCTATCTTTCACTTAGTGAGCTATATGTCTGTGCTTGGTCACATATTTTTCGGTTTTCTGTGGCTCTGTTTGCATTGTTTATCGGTTTAAAACCATGCTTGCACTCTATGCTATGGTGAGTGTGTCCCCTTTCTCCATTATTATTATTCTGCACTATACTGTTTACAGCATCTCCTTCCCGTTCACTTGAATGGTACTGAGCAATTACAGTAGTTACATTCTGTCCCATTCAAGTGAATGGGATAAAAGAGCTATAATTACACCTTTTCAACACTGCAATGTCAATGGTGAGAAGGTAAACGGAAGAGAATGCAGCAATTACAGAGGCGCTGTATTCTCTTCAAATACCTGATCGACGGTGGGGCTTGGAGTCGGGCTCCCACAGATCTGATATTGATAACCTGTCCTATTGGTTGTCTAGTAGCTCCTCTGTGGTACTAAATGTTCTGTACCGTTCTCTGTCTGTGCCAGGGTCAAGTGAGCAGGGACTTCCTTTTATTTTTCAGGTACATGTATGTACTATGCAATACCCTGAAGAAGCTCCAGCCCTCACCATAGAAAGTTTACAGCTTCCAGCATCTATTCGTCTGTTTTATTAAGGACTTGCTTTATATCTTGGTTATCTGCTTATTTGTCTTAAAACTTAATTTTTCTTATTTTGGAAAGATGTTTTTGATCTTTGGAACCAATTACTGTTTTTCCATAGAGTTATGGACCCAGGTTACAATGGTTTTAACTTACAATGGTCATATCCTGGAGCCAATTAATATTATGACTTGAGGGATCACTGTATGGCGATGTACTTTACAGCAGCCACATGGACCATATTATAATAGACAGTCGATGTTAATGGCATGTTCGGTGACTTGTACAAAGGTCATTTTGCAGAGAGGTGGAGGAAATAAGCTATGCCTATTACCCATTGTGAATGGTGGATCATGTGTTATTTATAAATGTTACTTTTCATTGTAATTCTGCTCGTGATGATAATGAGATGATTACATAGAAGTGATCCCCACAGTACAGTAAGGGTCAGCCAATTATTGCAAAATGCAAGATATCAGGATTTTCTTTTTTAAATATTGTAGAAGGCTTGCACAGTAAAATATAATTTTTGCAGATGACACTAAACTGTGTAAAGTAATTAACACTGAAGAGGACAGTATATACTGCTACAGATGTATCTGGATAGATTGAAGGTTTGGGCAAAGAAGTGGCAGAGGAGGTTTAACACTGACAGATGTAAGGTTATGCACATGGGAAGGAATAATGCAAGTCACCAGTACATACTAAATGGTACAACACTGGGTAACACTGACATGGAAAAGGACCTAGCAATTTTAGCTGACAGCAAACTAAACTGTAGAAAGCAGTGTCAGGCAGCTGCTGCCAAGGCCAATAAGATAATGGGTTGCATCAAAAGGGGCATAGATGCCCGTGATGAGAACATAGTCCTGCCCCTTTATAAATAACTAGTCAGACCACACATGGAGTACTGTGTACAATTCTAGGCTCCTGTGAACAAGGCAGACATAGCAGAGCTGGAGAGGGTTCAGAGGAGGGCAACTAACGTAGTAACTGGAATGGGTGGACTACAGTACCCAGAAAGATAAATCAAAATTAGGGTTATTCACTTTAGAAAAAAGACAACTGAGGGGAGATCTAATAACTATGTATAAATATATCAGGGGTCAGTACAGATCTCTCCCATCTATTTATCCCCAGGACTGTGACGAGGGGACATCATCTGCGTCTGGAGGTAAGAAGGTTTGTACACAAACATAGAAGAGGATTCTTTACGGTAAGAGCAATGAGACATGGAACTCTCTGCCTGAGGAGGTGGTGATAGTGAGTTCACTAAAAGAGTACAAGAGGGGCCTGGGTGTATTTTTGGAGTGTGATAATATTACAGGTTATAGTTACTAGAGATGGGTCGTTGATCCAGGGAGTTATTATGATTGCCTGTTTGGAGTTGGGAAGGAATTTTTCCCCTAAAGTGGGTAAAATTGGCTTCTACCTCAGGTTTTTTTTTGCCTTCCTCTGGATCAACTTTCAGGATAACAGGCTGAACTGGATGGACAGCCTTATAAACTATGCTACTATGTAAATATAGTGGTATGGACAATTAAAAAAAACATCAAATATTCTTTAAAAATATTTAACAAAATACTTTATTCATTTTCTGGTGATTTCCTTTAACCAGTTCAATACCAAACCATTTTCTCTGTCCATGACCAGGCACATTTTCAGTTGTTTTTAATATATGTGGCATTTTAGAACCAATACCTCTAGTTGTTTGTTGTTTTTCGTTGTTTTTTTTAGTACACATTGGGATTTCATTTCTCTGTTTTGTGAGTACACAGCAATGGGGAAAGGAGGATGGTATCCTATTTCTGTCTTTTCTATGGGGGTCCCAACTCACAACCAGCTCCCTGTTACTGAACAATCCTCAAGCAGCTGCCAACTCTGTAAGGACTTCAGAAATGCCCTTGCAGAGTTATATGCAGACACCCCAGTTTAGTGTCATTCAAACTTAGACGGGACTCCAAATCAATACGGAGCGTAAGGCTACATGCACATGACACTCATCCGTTTTTATTTTTTTGCGGATCCATTGTAACAATGATTAAAACGGACAAGAATAGGACATGTTCTATTTTTTTTTTTGCGGGGCTACGGAACGGACATACGGATGCGGATAGCACACGGTCTGCTGTCCGCATTTTTTGCGGACCCATTGAAATGAATAAATCTGCTTCCTATCAGCAAAAAAACAAAAAAAAAAAAAACGGACGGACACGGAAACCAAATGCGTTCGTGTGCATGAGGCCTAAACCAGCGCACGCTTCAGTCCACTTTAGCTCATATGTAATCCAAAGTAAAGGAGGAAGGCAGCACACGTACTGGATTGCAAAAGATAAAGTGGCTTTTTGTTCCTGGTAGTTTGATCCAGTGATGCAATGTTTCAGCTTAACAGAAGGCGTCTTCAATCAAGTACGTGTGTGCTGCCTTCCCTTTTCTTTATAGTCATTTGACGGTCCACAACTGGCTAATGTGAATACATACACACAGGTTGCGCCAAGCTTATTGTTATCACACTTTCTATATGTAATGACATTTTGTACTTCTTAGTATGTATGTTAGTTTCAACAACATGCCTTAAAAAAACTGCTGACTTTGGATCATATAAATATGATTTCACCATACATATACACTTACCTAAAGAATTATTAGGAACACCATACTAATACGGTGTTGGACCCCCTTTTGCCTTCAGAACTGCCTTAATTCTACGTGGCATTGATTCAGCAAGGTGCTGATAGCATTCTTTAGAAATGTTGGTCCATATTGATAGGATAGCATCTTGCAGTTGATGGAGATTTGAGGGATGCACATCCAGGGCACGAAGCTCCTGTTCCACCACATCCCAAAGATGCTCTATTGGGTTGAGATCTGGTGACTGTGGGGGCCATTTTAGTACAGTGAACTCATTGTCATGTTCAAGAAACCAATTTGAAATGATTCGAGCTTTGTGACATGGTGCATTATCCTGCTGAAAGTAGCCCTCAGAGGATGGATACATGTTCTCATTCTGTTTACGCCAAATTCGGACTCTACCATTTGAATGTCTCAACAGAAATCGAGACTCATCAGACCAGGCAACATTTTTCCAGTCTTCAACAGTCCAATTTTGGTGAGCTCGTGCAAATTGTAGCCTCTTTTTCCTATTTGTAGTGGAGATGAGTGGTACCCGGTGGGGTCTTCTGCTGTTGTAGGCCATCCGCCTCAAGGTTGTGTGTGTTGTGGCTTCACAAATGCTTTGCTGCATACCTCGGTTGTAACAAGTGGTTATTTCAGTCAACGTTGCTCTTCTATCAGCTTGAATCAGTCGGCCCATTCTCCTCTGACCTCTAGCATCCACAAGGCATTTTTGCCCACAGGACTGCCGCATACTGGATGTTTTTCCCTTTTCACACCATTCTTTGTAAACCCTAGAAATGGTTGTGCGTGAAAATCCCAGTAACTGAGCAGATTTTGAAATACTCAGACCGGCCCGTCTGGTACCAACCACCATGCCACGCTCAAAATTGCTTAAATCACCTTTCTTTCCCATTCTGACATTCAGTTTGGAGTTCAGGAGATTGTCCTGACCAGGACCACACCCCTAAATGCATTGAAGCAACTGCCATGTGATTGGTTGACTAGATAATTGCATTGATGAGAAATAGAACAGGTGTTCCTAATAATTCTTTAGGTGAGTATGTTTCACTAAACCTGTATTGTTAAAATATAAAACAAGTATCCGTTTTTAACTGACAAGGACAATATACCATCTGCAATGCAATAATAAACTGCATCTAAACAGGCAGCATAGAAAATACATTAGAAACATTTAACATCAGAAACATGATATACTGGCGTTGTGTGTATATGTTGCGATAATAAGTGCAGCAATGTAGAAAATGTTTGCTCAGTAAATGTAAGTCTTATCTCTACTTAATTTCCATCTCCAATACCTCTGTGAGAGCTGTCAGGTTAGTGAAAGCTGGGTCGCCCTGACTGTATAATGATAGTAGCTTCCGGGTGAGAGAAGGCTGTATGCAGCTATAAAGAACAGAGATCATTAGCTCTTCAGTTCTTCTCTAGACTGCAGTGAATTGCTGGCTCCAAGTTATGCTGACAATGCTAGAAGAAGCATTGGCCCAATTGCAAAAATCATCCAGCGAATGAACGGCTCTAACAAAGCAACAGATAAAACATTTGAAATAAATAGTATGGTGTGAAATCAGACGCTATCCATATACAATAGACAGCTGAAATTAAAAAGGACGCACGAACTAAGATCCAAGTAAAAAGACTGCATTTCAATAAATAATGATTACTGAATCTGCAATTACGTTAAAAGGCGTTGTAAAGACTAAGGCTCCATTCACACGTCCGCAAAATGGGCCCACATCCGTTCCACAATTTTGCGGAACGGGTGCGGACCCATTCATTCTCTATAGGGACGGAATGGATGCGGACAGCACACAGTGTGCTGTCCGCATCTGCGGTGCGCGGCCCCGATCTTTGGGTCCGCAGCTCCGCAAAAAGATAGAGCATGTGCTATTCTTGTCCGCAGCTTGCGGACAAGAATAGGCATTTCTATGGGGGTGCCGGGCTGGTGTGTTGCGGACCCGCAATTTGTGGGTCCGCAACACAGCACAGACGTGTGAATGCAGCCTTAGTCTACTTTCACACTCGCGTTTTGGCTTTCCATTTGTGAGATCCGTTCAGGTACAGAGGGGCCTGTCTGATTACATTACAGCAGGTACAGAGGGGCCTGTCTGATTACATCACAGCAGCTACAGAGGGGCCTGTCTGATTACATTACAGCAGGTACAGAGGGGCCTGTCTGATTACATCACAGCAGGTACAGAGGGGCCTGTCTGATTACATCACAGCAGGTACAGAGGGGCCTGTCTGATTACATCACAGCAGGTACAGAGGGGCCTGTCCGATTACATCACAGCAGGTACAGAGGGGCCTGTCTGATTACATCACAGCAGGTACAGAGGGGCCTGTCTGATTACATCACAGCAGGTACAGAGGGGCCTGTCTGATTACATCACAGCAGGTACAGAGGGGCCTGTCTGATTACATCACAGCAGGTACAGAGGGGCCTGTCTGATTACATCACAGCAGGTACAGAGGGGCCTGTCCGATTACATCACAGCAGGTACAGAGGGGCATGTCTGATTACATCACCGCAGGTACAGAGCGGCCTGTCTGATTACATCACAGCAGGTACAGAGGGGCCTGTCCGATTACATCACAGCAGGTACAGAGGGGCCTGTCCGATTACATCACAGCAGGTACAGAGGGGCCTGTCCGATTACATCACAGCAGGTACAGAGGGGCCTGTCCGATTGCATCACAGCAGGTACAGAGGGGCCTGTCCGATTACATCACAGCAGGTACAGAGGGGCCTGTCCGATTACATCACAGCAGGTACAGAGCGGCCTGTCTGATTACATCACAGCAGGTACAGAGGGGCCTGTCTGATTACATCACAGCAGGTACAGAGGGGCCTGTCCGATTACATCACAGCAGGTACAGAGGGGCCTGTCTGATTACATCACCGCAGGTACAGAGCGGCCTGTCCGATTACATCACAGCAGGTACAGAGGGGCCTGTCTGATTACATCACAGCAGGTACAGAGGGGCCTGTCCGATTACATCACAGCAGGTACAGAGGGGCCTGTCCGATTGCATCACAGCAGGTACAGAGGGGCCTGTCCGATTACATCACAGCAGGTACAGAGGGGCCTGTCCGATTACATCACAGCAGGTACAGAGCGGCCTGTCTGATTACATCACAGCAGGTACAGAGGGGCCTGTCTGATTACATCACAGCAGGTACAGAGGGGCCTGTCCGATTACATCACAGCAGGTACAGAGGGGCCTGTCTGATTACATCACCGCAGGTACAGAGCGGCCTGTCTGATTACATCACAGCAGGTACAGAGGGGCCTGTCTGATTACATCACAGCAGGTACAGAGGGGCCTGTCCGATTACATCACAGCAGGTACAGAGGGGCCTGTCCGATTACATCACAGCAGGTACAGAGGGGCCTGTCCGATTGCATCACAGCAGGTACAGAGGGGCCTGTCCGATTACATCACAGCAGGTACAGAGGGGCCTGTCCGATTACATCACAGCAGGTACAGAGCGGCCTGTCTGATTACATCACAGCAGGTACAGAGGGGCCTGTCTGATTACATCACAGCAGGTACAGAGGGGCCTGTCCGATTACATCACAGCAGGTACAGAGGGGCCTGTCCGATTACATCACAGCAGGTACAGAGGGGCCTGTCCGATTACATCACAGCAGGTACAGAGGGGCCTGTCCGATTACATCACAGCAGGTACAGAGCGGCCTGTCCGATTACATCACAGCAGGTACAGAGCGGCCTGTCTGATTACATCACAGCAGGTACAGAGGGGCCTGTCTGATTACATCACAGCAGGTACAGAGGGGCCTGTCCGATTACATCACAGCAGGTACAGAGGGGCCTGTCCGATTACATCACAGCAGGTACAGAGGGGCCTGTCTGATTACATCACAGCAGGTACAGAGGGGCCTGTCTGATTACATCCCAGCAGGTACAGAGGGGCCTGTCTGATTACATCACAGCAGGTACAGAGGGGCCTGTCTGATTACATCACAGCAGGTACAGAGGGGCCTGTCTGATTACATCACAGCAGGTACAGAGCGGCCTGTCTGATTACATCACAGCAGGTACAGAGGGGCCTGTCCGATTACATCACAGCAGGTACAGAGGGACCTGTCTGATTACATCACAGCGGGTACAGAGGGGCCTGTCCGATGACTTTTCCTAGGCCAATGCTGGCATGTTCATGTATCACGAGGCCTAGGAGCAGCTGATCTGTGGGGTTCCTGGATGTCGGACCCCAACCGTTTAGATACTGATGATCTATCCACAGGATAGGTCATCAGTATAAAAGACCTGGGAAAAGCTTTTAACTCCTACAGAAAATATATAGGTAAATAAAATAACTGAAATCATCAAATGATGAAAATTATCAGTCACAGTGACCAGGTAGGCTGCAAAACTAAAACTAAGGGGCCCAATGTCAGGAAACCCCATCACCATTATAAACCAGCTTGAATCACTGATACAGGGGAAGGATCCAGGAATGCATGTAGTTTATCACAAAGATCCTAGAATCTGCATTCAGAAGCAGAAACAGAGGTGCCAGACCACGCTATGTTCTTCTGACTGGTCTGCAACACCTAAATGATTCTGTTACATCAACCACATCTGTAAATCTATCTGTATTTGGAATGAACATGCATTAAGGGAATATGTATAACTGCTTTTATTAAGAAACCATTTTGTCAGATTTCTTTACGATTTTGAGTAGGGTTGAGCAAACCCGAACTGCAAAGTTCGGGTACCCAGACCCGGACTTTTTCACTGAAGTTCGGGTTCGGTGATCTTATTATTTTCCGTTATAACGGAAAATAATAGCATTCTTAAGACAGAATGCAGAATAAAATGGCCATGGAGGGGTTAAAAATCATTTAATAAAACTCACCTCATCCACTTGATCGCGCAGGTCTTCTTTCTTCAGGACCTGCGTCACCGCGCTCACCACGTGGTGAGTGCAGTGACTTCACCGCAGGTCCTGCTGATTGAAGATAGGTCCTGAAGAAAGACCTGCGCGATCAAGTGGATGATGTGAGTTTATTATTTTTAACGTCTTCATGGCCATTTTATTTAGCATTCTGTCTTAAGAATGCTACTATTTTCCGTTATAACCATATTATATTGGAAAATAAAGTGAAGGTCGGGTCCCCGAACTTTGACCTGACGTTCAGCCAAACCCGAACTTTCACGGGTTCGCTCATCCCTAATTTTGAGTTAAAAATAAACAAGTACTGGGTAAGAAGACCAAGGCTTGTTCAGACAATGTCTTGCTATGACAGTTGTGACAAATGGTGAACTGATAAGAAAAAAAAAAAAAAACAGGACAGCAGAATGAAGAACAAGTCAATGTCATGCTTTCATGGAGGCACTAGATAAACATTATTAGTCTATTACTCACCTGGCCTCATCATTCATTGTGCTGTGGCCAATAGGAGCCATGAAGCTCACCAACTTGCTATGTACATGGTATCTGCATAAAGCAATAACAAAAGGTTATTTATAAGACTAACAAATTACAACTTCCCCATACTGTATGTTTCATTATATGCAGGGAAAATGCCTTTATAATATATTTTGACATGATATGAATTAGAAATGAACGAATTTCATATTTTGAAATTCATTCACGCTTCGTTTACTGGTAAAAGGTGAATTGCGTTATGGATTCCGTTACCACGGACCATAATGCAGTTCTATGACGGAATGCCTTTAGAGGCATCCCGTTATTTATTCCGTCATAATAGAAGTCTGTAGGCTGCAAAACGGATTCGTTCCATTTCAGTTATGCAGGGAAGTTCTCTCCTGCATAACGGAAACGGGACGGATCCGTTTTGTAGCCTACAGACTTCTATTATGACAGAATGAGTAACGGAATGCCTCTAAAGGCATTCCGTCATAGAACTGCATTATGGTCCGTGGTAACGGAATCCATAACGCAATTCACCTTTTACCAGTAAACGAAGCGTGAACGAATTTCATAATCTGAAATTCGCTCATCTCTAATATGAATGTTAGCTGCATGTAAATAAGTATAGAATTCACAATGTTTCACAGGTCAATTTTCAATTTATAAACAACAAGCACTATTCCTAGATGAAGAAGGCAATTTATACTGGTAAATTCTACCTGGAGAGGCCCGCAAGCCACAATTTCTTAGTGTCACCTTATCCATATAGGCACAAAACACCCTGGGAAGACATGCAAAGAACCACAGGCCTTATCTTACAGGCATTCAACTATGTTAAAAATTATGTTACCTTTATTGTGCAGGTCAGTGTGATTACACTAATACATGTACCAAATTTATAGTTTGTCCTGCATGTGGACTTGGGAGCTGAAGGCATCTGTGTTGGTCCCATGTTCATATGTGCCCACAATGCTGAGAAAATGGTTTTCATGCAAATTAAACTTTAGGAGCAACGGGGCGTTGCCATTACATCTAGAGGCTCCTCGCTCCACAACTGTCACATCCTCTGCACTTTGACTGACAGGGCCAGGAGTGATGATGTATTCTCTGGCTGATTCTGCCAAACTGCAGAGGGTATGGCAGTTTCAGAGAGAGCAGAGGTTCTAGGAGTAATAGCAACACCCCTGTTGCTCCTAGAGGTTAATTTGCATATATTTTATCAGCAATGTGGGCACATATGAACACACAACCAACACAGATGCCTTCAGCTGCAGTGGCAATGGCTCTTTTATTAGATCCGGTGACTTACCAGGTCTCTGCTAGGCGGAGATTTCCACCTAGTAGTGTTGCCAGTGATGTCACCGGCACTAATGGGTGGGCTTTAGCGCTGCCCTAGCCTGTAAAACATGCTAAGGCAGCGCTAAAGCCTGCCCATCAGTGCCGGTGACGTCACCGGAAACAATGCTAGGTGGAAGTCTCTGCCTAGCAGTGCAAGTTTGTAAATGCTTAGGTGCTCCTCTCAGAGGGGTTGCCTGGGTAAAGAAGGGGTTATGTCCGGGTTCAGCTCTGAACCCGGACAACCCCTTTAATACTTTTGTTTAAAAAATATTCTACTTCTATTTGACTTATATTTTTAGATTCCTTTGGGGACTTGAACATGTGATTATTTGCCTCTTTATAGCAGACTGCAGTCATTTAATATTGCAGCCTATGGACATAAGCCCTGTTGCAGGCAGTTAACAATGACCCCAGGTCTGCCATAACAACCAACATAATAACCCCGTAATTTCACCTGGGCGCTGGGTTTGGAAGACTGGAGGACAGGGGGTATCCCCTGCCTATAACTGCTCAGATGTACCGGTTGCTATCGGTGCATCCGAGTTGTTAAATGACCAAGATCAATGTGATCTAAAATCTGTGCAGCCATATATGGAGCAGGCTCAGCTTCTGAACCCGCTCTTTAACTCCTCTTCAGCTATTATGCCGTAAACATACGGCAAATGTAACTGAGATGTTAAAGGGGTTGGAACATTGGGACAGTGATTGCATATCGCTAGGATATGCTATTAATGTAAGACAGGTGCATGTCCCACCTCTTGGACCTCCTAACTCCACAACGGGTCCACTGAAGTGAAGCCATATATATGCAGCCACCCTCACTGTTATGGGAGCCCCCAGAATAGCCGAACAAACACACTTGGCTGTTTTTTAAAGTCCTATTGCAGTGAAGTGAGGGCACACTGTGCACGTGCAGGCACCTCACCATTTTGACTATGCAGGGCCTGCGTTAAGGGTGGCAAAGTGAGCAATTGCCCAGGGCACCCATACTAGAGGGACTCCCAGTGCTGCCAGTGTCATACCACAATAAGGCAGACCACACAGCTGCTATAGGTTGGGAGCAAGAGCAGCAGACTATAGCAAATTGCTGCAGTCAGCAGTTTCCCCTCCACTTAGCAGCTGCTCCCATCCTGTACAAAAAAGAAAAGTCATTTGTGTGTAAAGTGTATTCATTTCATGTGTCAGGCATACGTGTGTATAGGTTTATACACGTTTGTCTATGTATGTACAGGGGCAGACTGGGAATTTAAAGTGGCCCTGGAAAAATACTAAAAGTGGCACCGTTTTGTAGTTGCGTCCAAATTGATGGAAGGCAGGGGCAGCAATACCATATTTTGGCACATTATACCACCCCAACAGAGTCAAATACCACAGTCCATCACAAAATACTGCCAGCAGCACAAAATCTCTCCCCAAAAACTTCCACTGGATGGCCGCCCAGGAAATTTCCCTGTAAGGTCTATGGCCAATCTGCCAATGGAGATCGGTCCCATCACAGAACCATTCTCAAGCTATATTATCATGATGTATTCTAAGACTGTTTCTTTTTTTACAGTGTATTGAGGTATTCAACTGGTCATCCCACCACTGCTGATCAGATACTTATGCCCTATCCCGTGGATAGGCGATGAGATCTTATAGTATCTTATGGTGGGACAACCCCTTTAAGACCCATTTACATTGGTCCATTGGTGTTATATCTGCTCATATGTTGGAAATTATAATAATTACAGACCAGTGTAAATTAGGAAAGGTCAGCAATACACCATTATAAAACAACGATTACACAGCCATAAAAATTATTGCTAATTGCAAATGCTGCTCATGGTTATCCAGTTAAAGTGGGTTGCTGGCTGAATAATACAGGTGGTACCCATCAGTGATGGCATGGAAAAGGCTCCTGTGCCTACACCATCACTCTGCTGTAACTGAACAATAGCCTGATTCTCTGTCTCCCTCTGTGCTAAGGGATCTGTCTTATATAGTAGCAGCCAGTTTGTCACAGCTATAGCTAGAAATGTCACTATTCAGCTAGTCAATAAGCAGAGAGACGATTATTATCCAGCTGAGTCTTTCAACATTTCTCGCACTCCCTCTTTGCGCCACAGTCCTTTTCTTTTTGTCGCTGGTCTTTGCTCCGGCCAACAAGATTGATTTTTCTGGAGTAGGACTGGTAAGGGCATGGTAATGGGAAGTACTTTAGGCTGATAACACAGTGAGTGACTGTATTTAGCCACACACTAGGTTGCAGTCATTTTCTTCTTCTTTTAAGTGTATGTGGTGGAGGGAACTGTCTGGCATTATGAGGGGAGCTTTTCTAAATAAAGGGTGTTCATTGTGGTTAACCTATTGGAGCACTGAGGAAACTGGCATCAGTGGCACTAAGGGGCAAATTTATACACTAATAGCTAATTGTGGCTTTTTTTTTTTTTTTATAAATAGGGCTATTGAGCCCAGAACTATTGAGCCTGAGGAAATAGGTTACCCTAATAGGGTGGCGTGGCTGGAAATAAAAGGACTTAACAGTGGCTGGCACTATTGGGACAATATGGGAATTAGATAATGTGTCTGCGCCAAAAATGAGTGGTGCAATTTTGCGCAACCAGGGTTTCTATAGTTTTTACCAACATACTCTACTTAGTGGAAAGGGGCAGAGCTACACATGAAAGGGGACAGGGCCCATCTTTAGGATTACAACATTTTTATTTATTTTATCTTTTTTTTTTTTGAATGGAGGTGTACAATTCTACCTTGGGTTCTGGGGCTGCTTCAGCACACCGAGCATCTCAGGCACATGTCTCGGATTTTTAGCAGTATGGTCATAATATTAAACTTTGTATATAATTTTTTTAAATTTAGTCCAGGGCCACACTTTGCACTTTGTCTAAAACTGGTACACAGCAATTTCTGCTGCAAATTTCACCCCTTTTAATGTAGAAAAGTTAAAGAGGACCTTTCACTACAATAAAAAATCTAGGAGAGCGGCACCCAGGGATCTCCCTGCACTTACTGTTATCCCTGGGCGCCGCTCCGTTCACCCGGTATAGGCTCCGGTAGCTTCAGATTTTCAGCCTCCTTCTCCCAGGCTGGAGTGCTGGCCAATCGCATCGCTCAGCTCATAGCCTGAGAGGTTTTATTTCTCTCAGGCTATGAGCTGAGCGCTGCGATTGGCCAGCACTCCAGCCTGGGAGAAGGAGACGCCGGCAGGCTCCTCCCAGTTGAGCAGAAAATCTGAAGCTACCGAAGCCTATACCGGGAGAACAGAGCGGCGCCGCTCTCCATGTCTGTATGCTTACTTTAGATTTTTTATTGTAGTGAAAGGTCTGCAGCTAAATATGCCCCAAGTGCAGCTACCCTGAGGGGGTGCATCATATCAGGGGCGGACATAACACCTGTGCAGCCGGTTCAGCTGCACAGGGGCCCAGCGTGTGAGGGGGCCCTCGAGCTCAGCTGTCTGTGCATCCTGCTCCCCGCTTCACCATTCATCATCACTCCATCCAGCATGTAGAAGAGGCCAACCTCACTATTTGACTTCAGTCACAGGACCTACTGCGCCATCCACAGCTCTGAGGCAACATGTCCTGAGCTGCATCTGTGATCACCCCTTGTCCTTACAGCTCAGTCCTGCTGTGTGGTGGACAGCGTCATGAAGAGTTTGACACCAGATCAGCCAGGCTTGTGCTGAGCCACTTCACTGTGTCCTAGCTCTGCCTCCCGTCTAGCGATGTCAGTAGACCCGCCACCGTCTAGTGTTTCAGTAGCTCCGCCCCCTGGTGGTAGCCCTGCCTACATCTGCTTTTCTCCTAGCGCTTCTGGTGTGGAATGTGTGAGGCCTGCAGCAATTTACGAGGTGCTAAGTGAGGACGGGAGGCTGCCTGTGTGCCCACTGTCCCTGCCAGGCACTAAACTTGACTTGGTATATTATTTTCTGTACCCCACCCATCCCCCCTGTCCCCCTCTGGCCCTCACCTACATACTGTGAGGCTACATTCTAATGTATTTTGCGGTCCGCGGATCGGCAAGATATGGATGTGGCCCATGTGCGATCCATACACCAGATGTTTTCATCCGCGCACGGGGAGAAGCAACAGGGCGGTGCGGGGATAAGCATAGGTGCAGGGTGCGGGGATAAGCAGCGGCGCAGGGTGCGGGGTAAGTATATTCCCTGTGAGGGGCCCGGCACATGGGGAAAATTTTATACTCTTGGATAACCCCTTAAATACACACCACAATATCTAAAAGGGTCTCCACCATCTTTGATGCCCCTGATCACCACTTCCTCTCCCTGTAGGATTGGGGAGAGATGACAAATTGGGATTTCTTCTGCTTCCACACATCATTGTATTAATCTTTACCTATGGCCTATCTTTATATCTGTATGTGTGGTTTGGGAAAGGGGGAGCCCAGGCACATTCTTTGCACAGGGGCCCTCTGCTGTTTGTGTCCGCCCCTGAATAATATATATATTTTTTATAGTTAATAACTGTTATTGATGAATATTGTTATCCATTTTCATTTCTTGATGAATTTTTCAATTTTACTTTCTGTACATGATTATGAGGGGGAGTAAAAATCTTGCTTGAGCTGCTGTTAGCAATTAGAGATATGCTTTACAGCAGTCAATGAGCTCTATAAGAGAGTTCTTGGCATGCTCTGTGACCTGTGCAGAGGTCATTGTATGGGGGGAGGGATGAAGATAAGCTGTGACTATCAACAATTGTGAATGATGGATAACATGTTTTACTGTAATCCTGCCTGTGGTGATAACGAGCTGACTACTGAAAAGTAAACTCTACAGAACATGACGCGTCAGATTTTTATGAGGCTTTTTTTTTTTATATAGATTGTACAGCAGAAAAATGTAAAAAAATAAAATGTTTAAACAATAGGTCATTTTCTCAGGACACATTCTCTTTCCTCCTTCTCTCCATGGTTCCCAGTCATCCCAGCAGCCACTATGAATGCTATTCTACAGACTTAGGGTACTTTCACACTAGCGGCAGGACGGATCTGTCAGGTTGTTCACCCTGTCGGATCCGTCCTGCCGCCGCTCCGTCCCCATTGACTATAATGGGGACGGGGGCGGAGCTCCGGTGCAGCACAGCAGTGCATGGCGAAAGGCCGCCGGACTAAAAGTACTGCATGTACGACTTTTTAGACCGGCGGCCTCTCAGCGCGAACTGCCGTGCTGCGCCGGAGCTCCGCCCCGTCCCCATTAGTCAATGGGGACGGAGCGGCGGTCCGGCGAAATAGCGGCAGGACGGATCCGACAGGGTGAACAGCCTGTCGGATCTGTTCTGCCGCTAGTGTGAAAGTAGCCTTACAAGCCATAATTTTTCACAACATCGTCAAAAATGGTAGCTCCCACTGAGGTCTGCTTGATTTCTATGATACAATTGTTGTGTTTGTTGTTTTACAAATACCATTGACCATCGATTTTATAATTTTGCACAGAAATAAACACTATAATGCAATTTCATGTATATAGGCTACAGAATGAGATCTGGAAATCCATGACATTTTCTTTGTAAATCCTTTATTTGCATCTTTCTGGATATAAAGTAAAACATGCTTAAACTTTTCACTGAGTAAAGATGTTATGCTCAAATTGTAATTGAACATTTTGTTCACTGCTCTGCTACTGATGATCTGGCCCAGACTGTTCAATTGTCATCCGGAGCTGGGTAATAAGATTGCTACGGTAGGACCTTGATCTCACGGTGAACGAGTACAGTCCATGTCACACACACTGAAATAGTCTGCATTATTTCAAAGGCTTTGAGAGTGTGACTCAGTTGTGTGATGTTGTCAGCGGCTTTTGACTGAATCATGAATACATCCAATTATGTGTGATGCTGACAAAAAAGAATATTGATAGCCAATAATTACAGGCTTCTCAGGCCAACAAAGCAGCTCTTTCCTCTTTTAATAAATTATCCAAGAACATCAATCTTAAAAATTACTATGCCACAACTGACCCAGACTGACTTGCATGACTTTCTATCTGATGTGCTTGCGACCAAGGAAGATTGTGGACACTGAAGCTTCATGTGACTTATGAGTAGATAAAAATAGCCTATAAATGTGTTTTATGCCAATTAAACAATTGTAATAGTTTAGCAGAAAATACACTACCATCTGGTTTATTCAGTGGATTATATTAAACCACTATGCATCAACACTGTCTTAAAGTTACATACAGGAACATTTACTGGCATCACGACGGCACTGCACAGAGTTCAAGAGAAGTGCGGCAATGTCTAAGAAAATTTATTAGTGATGGTGGTTGCTGAAATAACAGTGAAAACCACCCTTATGCAGACCAAATCCTAAGAAGGTTTTACTAAAAAGCCTCAGCTTGAATGAACTGTAGAGACTTTGACATTACCTGCAATCATTTTTATCAGAAAGACATCTCCATGATTAGTGCTACTTGAAGGCTGTCTGGTCACTGTACACATTTTAAAATATTGCAATTGCAAAATGTCTTGCGTTAATTAGAACGTCTATTTTTCAAATAATGAAGGAAAACAAAATGCAACACACCAAGATAAGACCCAAGACTGCTTCTCTATACTGAATTTAGAGAACGGGAATGGATTAACATAGTACATTTTATGCTCTACACATGGACAGCTAGAGTCTATCTACAACACAGGGCCGGGGGGGGGGGGGAAAGGCAGGCACCTGGGCCGTTTGGGAAAATGGAGATCCTTTGTCATTGTTCAAATTCAGAACCATATACTGTGAAATCAAAGTACACAGTAAAAGTAAAGTTTTTCAGTTGTCATTGCAATTATTTTGCAAATCACCTTGTGGACAAGCATGTCCTGCCTTCTCCTATATAAAATTATTTATTACAGATCTGTTAACCCATTGATGTCCAGTACCATACACATATAGCAGAAATTGTCACTTTTAACATGGCGCCTGCTTGTGAGAGCAGTGGGTGCCATACCCACCGGGTTTCTGATGTTACGCAGACTGCAGACATTTAACCCCAGATACCGACCACAACATCTCAGTAGTGAAAATGCGGGAGCCGGCACTCCCGCTCCTGTATCAGCTTCCCCCGGCTGAGATTGGGGAAGTTGTTACCTTAAAAGTGATCGGCTGGAGCTTGCATGATAAAAATATTTGATCCATATGGTGTAACAGAAAAAAAATTCGATATGCCCAATTTGCAATTTTTTGGTCAATTCATCTCCCCCCAAAAATGTAATAAAAAGTGATCAAAAAGTCATACACAAGTTCAAATTGTATCATTTAAATGTATAGATCAGTCCGCAAAAAATGTGCTCTGAAATATCTCCATAGATTTAAATATTTAAAAAAAGCTATTGGGCTCAGAATATGGTTATAAAGAGAAAAAATACATTTTGACAAAGTTTTTTTTCAGTATTACACAAAAAAATACTATACAAATATGGTATCGTTGTAATGGTATTGATCAAGAGAATGAAGGTAACAAGTCAGTTTCACTGCATAGGGAATGCCGTAAAAACAAAACCCATAAAAATGTGGCAGAATTGCGTTTTTTTTTAAATTTCCACCCCATTTGCAATTTTTTCCCAACTTACCATTACATTGCATGCAATATAGAATGGAGTCATTAGAAAGTAAAAAAGTTATGGGATTAAAAAATGAAAATAGAAAATTGCATGGCCCTCTAATAGTTGACATGTAAGTCAGATGGGTAAGCAGTAGTTTGGGCATTTGAAATGTATACATAAACTACACATAACTAGAAATGGGTAACTCACTAATTAAACTTGAAATTTGGACAACTGGGCTGATTCATACACAAAACATAAGCATATGCTCAGGTCGCTCTGTTACAGTCCATCCCATTATTTTACAACCATTACTACCTGACAGAAACAATGCATGCTATGTTCCTATCTGATTGAATGCATTGCCATTGTTTTCAATTTTTTTTATTTTCTAAATGTTGTGTATTTCTTTTCCATTACTTGGATCACTTATGATTTCTACAAACCTTCACAGAGCAGTCAGGTTACCCTTACCTCACTTTTCTCCCTTTGCTTGCTTTGGTGTCTACTTTCTTCTTGATCTTGCTTCTCAACTTTTGAATAGCAAGCCACTGCCTAGAAGATTGGATACAAGAGGTGCAAGCTCAGCAAAACACAGGAAAGCGTTAGTCTCTTAATATATTTCCAATATCACTTCAGAAAGCAAGGCATTCTAGCATAATATCACAGGTAGACCATTCACAACTCAATCTCCACTTCTAGTCAGGTGTAACTGCATATACTCAGTAATTGCTTCAATGCTAAATACTACAAAAAACACATTCAGTGTTCATTTACAGTCTTTGTATGCAATATACAAACTACTGTATTCTTTGCTCATTTTTTTTTTTTTTATAAAACATCGCAAGGTATAAGTAAAAAAAGTAAATACTGATATACTCCATATTTGATTAAGTCAATTTAAAGAAAACTGGTACTGGAAACTCTGTGTATCTGAACATGTTCTATGTGTGCTGGTTTTATTCCAAGTGTAGAGTTCTAGAAGAGCAAGAACTGAACACACTGCAAAATCACAGCAAATGCTAGCTTACACCATAAACAAGTGATCTTCATTTCAGCAATAATTAACTTTCGTCTAGGGAGTTTAGCAGTAGAGATTAAGTTAGAGAGTTAAATAATAATTATGGAGATGATCAATGGTTAATCAATAAAGGGTATAGCTACCTGCCCTGGCAAAGAGCAAGAGGTTTTAAAAGCTACTCCAACATGTGAACCAAACACCATTATGAATACATATTTTAACCGTGGTGTAGAGTAGATTAAAATGGAAAAACAAGCATTTAAAATAGATTTTTTTCCACAATTCCAGCAATCCCAGTCTTTTGCTAAAAGACAAAATAAAAAAACCAAAACCTTCACACCTTACCCAATAACACAATAGAAAGGAAATTCAAATGTGTGTTGCCAATGTGGAACTATAAAATGTCATAGCAATAGATATGATTTTGTAAGACATCGTGAGATGAGATCAAATACACAAACAAAACAGAACACACATGTACAATTTAACCCGTTAAAGGGTTTCTATCACTTCGTATGACATATTTAGGTGTCAGACACTAGCGATCCGCTAGTGTCTGCTCTAACAAACCATCCTAATATGATAGGTTTTGGGGCAGCCGTTTTGCTAAAATAACAACTTATATCTATATGCTAATGAGCCTCTAGGTGCTATGGGGGCGTCATTAGCACCTAGAGGCTCCGTCTACCTTCATAAACTGTCGCCGCCCTGCGCGTCCCTCCAGCCCGCCCATCTCCTGCTGAATGCGATCCTCTCCGTGCGCGTCTCTGTTCTGCGCATGCGCAGTGAATGTCTGACCGCTTCCCTGCTCAGACATCTCCACTGCGCCTGCGCCGATGACATCATAGTGCTCCGAGCAACAGGCGCAGTGGAGATGTCTGAGCAGGGAAGCGGTCAGACATTCACTGCGCATGCGCAGAACAGAGACGCGCACGGAGAGGATCGCATTCAGCAGGAGATGGGCGGGCTGGAGGGACGCGCAGGGCGGCGACAGTTTATGAAGGTAGACGGAGCCTCTAGGTGCTAATGACGCCCCCATAGCACCTAGAGGCTCATTAGCATATAGATATAAGTTGTTATTATAGCAAAACGGCTGCCCCAAAGCCTATCATATTAGGATGGTTTGTTAGAGCAGACACTAGCGGATCGCTAGTGTCTGACACCTAAATATGTCATACGAAGTGATAGAAACCCTTTAAGGACCCTGCCATATTTCACCTTTATTTTTGCAAATCTGACATGTGTCACTTTATGTGGTGATGACTTTAAAACGCTTTTACTTATCCAAGCCTTTCTGAGACTATTTTATCGTCACATATTGTACTCCATGACAGTGGTAAAATTGAGTCAAAAATAAATTATTTTTAATTATAAAAAAATAAAAATACCAAAATGTACCAACAATTTGGAAACATTAGCAAATTTCAATTTCTCTACTTTTATAATAGATAGTAATACATCCAAAAATAGTTATTACTTTACATTCCCCATATTTCTACTTTTTGGGGACGTTAGAAGGCTTAGAAGTTTCAGAAAATTTCCAAAACCCACTTTTTAAGGACCAGTTCAGGTCTGAAGTCACTTTGTGGGGCTTACATAGTGGAAACCCCCATAAATAACCCCATTGTAGAAACTACACCCCTCAAGTTACTCAAAACTTATTTACAAACTTTGTTAACCCTTTAGGTGTTCCACAAGAATTAAAGGAAAATGGAGATTAAATTTCTGAATTTCACTTTTTGGGCAGAATTTCCATTTTAATCCATTTTTTCCACCAACAAAGCAAGGGTTTACAGCCAAACAAAACTCAATATTTATTGCCCTGATTCTGCAGTCTACAGAAACACCCCATATGTGGTCGTAAACTGCTGTACGGTCACACGGTATTGCGCAGAAGGAAAGGAACGCCATATGGTTTTTGGAAAGCAGATTTCACTGGGATGATTTTAAGCTGCCATGTCACATTTGAAGACTGATGCACCCCTAGAGTAGAAAGTCCCAAAAAATTAACCCCATTTTAGAAACTACACCCCTCAAGGTATAGAAAAAATTATTTTACAGACTTTGCTAACCCTTTAGGTGTTTCACAAGAATTAATGGAAAATAGAGATGACATTTCAGAATTTCACGTTTTTGTCAGATCTTCCATTTTAATCCATTCTTTCCAGTTACAAAGCAAGGGTTAACAGCCAAACAAAACTCATATTCATATGTGGTCGTAAACTGCTGTACGGGCAAACGACATTGCGCAGAAGGAAAGGAATGCCATATGGTTTTTGGAAGGCAGATTTTGCTGCCCCAATGTCCCATTTGAAGCCCCCCTAATGCACCCCTAGAGTAGAAACTCAAAAAAAGTGACCCCACTTTGGAAACTACGGGATAAAGTGGCAGTTTTGTTGGTACTATTTTAGGGTACATATGATTTTTTGTTGCTCTATATTACACTTTTTGTGAGGCTAGGTAACAAAAAATGTTTTGGCACAGTTTTTATTTTTTGTTATTTACAACGTTCATCTGACAGGTTAGATCATGTGGTATTTTTATAGAGCAGGTTGAAATGGACACGATAATACCAAATATGACTAGACGGCTTTTTTTGGTTGTTTGTTCCAGTTTCAGTTTACATAATAAAGCATTTTTTCTGGATGAGATGACTGTTTGATTGGTACTATTTTAGGATGTATATGACTTTTTGATCGTTTGCGGTTACACTTTTTGTGTTAGGTCATGTGATTTTATAGAGTAGGTTCTTACGGCTGTGGCGATACCTAATATATCTACTTTAATGTCATGGCCACTAGGGGTCTCACTTCCACCTAATTTGAATTCCACTGTCTGTTAGGCTAGATAAGTCTCTAGTAACAGACAATTAACAGAAAATGGGGTTGTCAAAGCTCGTTGAACTCTTGAGCCTAATAGAAGCACTGCCTCTACACAGCTTTTGAAGAGCAGAAATGGGTCTGTGTCTGTTAAGTCTGATCTTCCTCTCCTTATCAGTTTTCTGAGCTTCCTAGAAGAAGACAAATATAGTGGGGAAGTGAGGTCACTGCAGTACAGTACTGGGAGACTCCATAAAAGGGAGACACCTACTGTTTGTGAGAGAAATGCATCTAGCTGTACAGCTGAAACAGGGAATAATATGGCAGAGGAAGACATTAGAGAAGCCCAAAAAAAGACCTGTTCCTTCACACTTATGATTCTACAAGGTAGCACAGCCGTTTAAAAAACAAAAACAAAAAAAAAACAGGTATGCTTTAAAGACTATAATCACAGGGTCTGTTCCACAGGATTAGCTCATAACAAATGTTGTGCCAATATTCAAAAAGGGGTCAAAAACAGAGCCCAGAAAATATAGTCCAGTAAGTCTAACATCTGTTGTGGGTAAACTGTTTGAAGGTATTCTAAGAGATGATATCCTGGAGTATCTCAATGAAAGTAAGTGTATAAAGTCATATTAGCGCGAGTTAATGAGGGATTGGTCCTGTCAAACAAACTGCTTCTATGAAGAGGTAAGTTGCAGATTGGATCGGGGGGAGTAAATGGATGTCATATCTGGACTTCTCCAAAGCATTTTACACTGTACCACATAAAAGGTTAGTATATAAAATGAGAATGCTTGAACTCTGAGAAAATATCTGTATGTGGGTTAGTAACTGGCTCAGTGATAGAAGACAGAGGGTGGTTATTAACGGTACACACTCAGATTGGGTCACAGTCACTTATAGGGCAACACAGGATTCAGTTTTAGGCCCTCTTCTCTTCAACATATTTATTAATGATCTTGTAGGAGGGTTGCACAGTAAAATAATTTTTTTTGCAGATGACACTAAACTGTGTAAAGTAATCAACACGGAAGAGGACAGTATACTGCTACAGATGGATCTGGATAGATTGGAGGTTTGGGCAGAGAAGTGGCAAATGAGGTTTAACACTGACAATTGTAAGGTTATGCACATGGGAATGTAAAACACATGTCACCAGTAAAACAATAGTCACCTTGTTGGACTATTAAGTGGTAAAAAAAAATGTATTAAACAATTCCAGTAAATAAAAATATGCTTTTTTCAAATGAAAAGACCCTTTCAATGAAAAAAATTGCAAAAAAAATTGCAAAAAAAATATGTTTGGCATGGTCGCGTTGGTAACGACCTGCAGTACATAAATATCATGTAAATTATCCCCTATGGTGAACGCCGTTAAAAAAAGGAAAAATAAATTTACAGAATTGCTAATTTATTCTTAGTTGCCACTGAAAAAACGTAATAACAAGCAATCAAAAAGCGTAATTTACTGCAAAATGATACCAATGAAAACTACAAGTCGCCCCCGCAAAAATCAAGCAACACAACTCAAAATAAAAAATAAAAAAGTTATGGGTCTTGGGAAGTGGCGATGCAAAAAGATTTTCTTCCTTTTTAAAAAGAAAAATGGGTTGTATTGCACAAGAGTACTAAATCATAATAAAAACTATATGTATTTGGTATCGCAGTAATTGTACTGACCCAGAAAATAGATATAATGTTATTTAAACCGCTAAAATGAACACTGCAAAACTTAATACCTAAAAACGAAGGGCAATATTGCTGTTTTTCCCCAACTTACTCCTAGAAACAGTTAAAGGGGTTCTGCACTTTGTTTAAACTGATGATCTATCCTCTGGATAGATCATCAGCTTCTGATCGTGGGGGTCCGACACCCGGGACCCCGGCCGATCAGCTGTTTGAGAAGGCAGCAGCGTGGCCTTCTCACTGGTTACCGCAGGCCCAGTGACGTCACAACTATCAACTGGACAGGGCGGGACTAAGCTCCATTCAAGTGAACAGAGCTTAGCCCCGCCCAGGCCAGTGATACTAGTCGTGACGTCACTGGGCCAGCGGTAAACAGTGAGAAGGCTGCGGATAGATCATCAGTTTAAACAAAGTGCAGAACCCCTTTAAGGATATATCCACCGGACTACCGCTCTGGCCCCATTGACTATAATAGGGGCGGGCTGGAGTTCCGGCAAACATGCCGAGAGGCGGCCGAAATAAAAGTACGACATGCCACCTGGCATGTTTGCCGTGCTGCCGCCAGAACGCCAGCCCGCCCCTATTATAGTCAATGGGGCCGGAGCGGTAGTCCGGGGGAACGCATGCACTAGCGGCAGCACTGATCCGACAGATTTTCATCCAGGAGCCTACGGGAATTCCTTGCCGCTAGTGTGAAACTAGCCTAATAAAGGTTAATCAGAAAGTTATGTGTACCCCAAAATTGCACCATTAAAAATTAAAACTTGTCCCGCAAAAAATAAGCCCTCAAACAGATATATAGACGGAAACATTTAAAAAAAAGTTATAGCTCTTAGAAGGCGACAATGAAAAATGGAAAAAAAAAAGCTAGGTCAGTAATGACCAAAACAGGCTGGTCACTAAGGGGTTAACTCATAGTAAGCATCAGTGGTCTACTTTACAAAGGAAAACCCATTTAAATACTAGAGAAATACTAGTTAAAAAAAAGGGAGAAAAGTGCAAGGTTTATGGTCAAAATTGATCAAAACCATTACACTGTGTATGTACCCTTCAGCTGACTATCAAAGAATCTTTAATAATAAAATACTACAGATTACTTCACAACCTAAACAACCAGTCAAACACATTTAGTCTTAAAATTTCAACAAACGATACTCATCCTTCATGATATTAGAATATATAGTTTCCATTAATGAGGACTTTGCACCATCATATATCAGCACTACCACTGCAGGGTGGAAAAAGGGACAACTCTGTTATAGCACATATGAAACAGGCTGAATGAAATTTCTCCTGAAAAATAATGGCTATGATATCATCGGAAAATATTACTGGCCATGATTAATGTCAAGAATGGTTTTATCCAGTCTTTATGGCTCATATAATTGTGCTTGACCTTTGAGCTTTCCTACTTTTTTCTGTTGGACAGACAGCTCTGATGGTAACATTTAACAGATTGTTAATTTCTTACACTTACCTGCCCATGGCCACTTGGTCATTGGGATCCAGGGAGGTTGTCTTACGCTCTATCAATTCTCGCAATAACTGAAAAGATTGAAATAATGAATCATGAATTATCACAAATAAAACCACTTTATACTAATTAGATCTAAAAGTTCAGTAAACCAAAAGGATACCACATTTCCCCCTATAACACAGCCATTTCTAAATCTGCACTGCCATTTCTGATACTTTACTTTTCACTGTATTCTCTTCAAAAATACAAATAAACCACATCAAAAGGTTCTGCATTTTAGTACATAGCACAAGACGTCCTAATCATTATTAGAAATGAAGCTTTTTTTTGTCATGGGAGAAAAAAACTAAACAAAACACACAGTGATAATTATATTCTGTATTCAATGATGGTTCCTTATGCCCTAGAAAATCTACTTCATTGTGATTTTTCTATGTTTTGCTTTAAGAGACTACTAAATATTTGAGCTAGTAAATCAGAATATTAACATTTCCAGGGCCTATTAATGTGTATATACCATACCTGTTCCTGGAGACCAGAATGAAACATCTATTTCTTAAAATGCATTCTGAGAATTGGAAAGAAATAAGCTTTATATTGCAAAGTTGCTCTTCATGTTTCATTACTAAGCAGCTGAATTTCTGAAAGGTTGAGGGACTTCTTTAATGTTTAAAGAGGATCTCTGGGATGTAAATCAGTTGTCCTATTACAACTACTATCCACAGGATAGGAAATAAGTGTCCGATCGGGGGTCTGAACACAGTGGCCCCCAAAGATCACATGAATGGAGGCATGTACTTATTGGTGCCTTTTTCTGCAATTCAATGCCATACAATTAAATGGGTTGTCTCATCCAGCCAACCATACATCTAGAACATATGAATGAGGGGCTTCCCATCTTGGGACACCTGTCATGAGCCACAATGGAGAGCTTCTCTCTAAAAGCTTTCCTATATTCGAAGACTTGAACAGTCCATGTTTTAGCTAAATGGCAATCATAGGTTACCCCTCCAGTGGCTTAAGCAGGAGAAATATATGTCTTCCCCTAGGAAAAATCATAGATTTGCTCTGGGAACTCAGGGGTTGGTTGTTATGGTTGCTTTATTCTGAATGGGGAGTTCTCTGATGAGATAACTGCTTTAGTGCCAGGTATAGCTGCACAAACGTATGAACTATGTAGCTACATTTTTTCGATACATAAAAAAGGTAAGCAAAGATAAACTGAAATACGTATTATAAAAGATAATCTTTCAATCACTTATAAGATGCTTCTTTCCCCCTATACCTGGCAAATGAAGTGTGTGCAACTAATCATATGTGAACTCAATGAAAAATAATAACTATAAGACATAAAATGTGTGGAAACTTCTCACTGAGGGATCACATCACACAGAGCACAGACTGTATAGAAGAGGACGAAAGTCTGTATATGCATGAATGCACAGACTCCTAATAAACAGATTAAATGGAGATTTATCAAAACCGATGCAAAGGGAAACTGGCTTAGTTGTCCATATTAAGCATTCAGAATCCTCCTATCCTTTTTAAGAGCTTCTTTGGAAAATGAAAAAATCTATCTGATTGTTTAGTATGGGCAAATAAGCCAGTTTTCCTTTGCACGAGTTTTGCTAAATCTCCCTTCAAGTATTAGATGAGTTCAAACCATTGTTGACCAATAGCACCTCTGCTCAGGACATTGAGTCATAAAGTCCTAAACACTCTGTTTCTCCCAACATGGGACATGGTGATGAACCTGGTTGTCAGTAGACATTCCACCATTCCTTTTGTCTCATGAAGCAGCAGAAGAGGGTATATATTATTAAGAGTTTGGAGAAGGGGGTTCACCCAGGAATCTGATGCTCATTTACAGCGATGTAACTAGAAATGACTAAGCCCCACAGCAAATTTCTGAATGTGGCCCCCACAGCAACTTCTTCGCAACCACCACTCCTGTGGCTAGTCAAGATTAGAGATGTCGCGAACATAACATTTTCCGTTCACGAACGGCGACCGCGAATTTCCGCAAATGTTCGCAAACCGGCGAACCGCCATAGACTTCAATAGGCAGGCGAATTTTAAAGCCCACAGGGACTCTTTCTGGCCACAATAGTGATGGAAAAGTTGTTTCAAAGGGAATAACACCTGGACTGTGGCATGCCGGAGGGGGATCCATGGCAAAACTCCCATGGAAAATTACGTAGTTGACGCATAGTCGGGTTTTAATCCATAAAGTGCTTAAATCACCTAACATTCCTAAATTGTTTGGAATAACGTGCTTTAAAACATCCAGTGTGTGTATACAATCAGGTATGAGGTTGTATCGATCAGGTAGTGTAAGGGCTACGCCCGCTTCACAGTGACAGACCAAACTCCCCGTTTAACGCACCGCAAACAACCGCAAAACAGTCCATTTGCACAACCGCAAACTCTCCATTTGCACAAGGTTGGATACCAAGCTAGCCATGCCCCGTTCCTTGTCCTCACTGACGTCATTGAAGGTCTCTTCCTCCACCCAGCCACGTACAACACCAAGGGTCCCCGAAAGGTGACAACAAGCCCCCTGGGACGCCTGCTGTGGTTGGTCTTCCACCTCCTCAAAGCCACCTTCCTCCTCTGACTCCTCTTCTTCAGACTCCTCTCTCTGCGTTGCCGCAGGTCCAGCAATCGACGACGACAAGGCTGCTTCTGGTGGTGATGGTAACCACAACTCTTCCTCTTCATGCTCATCTACGGCCTGATTCAGCACTCTTCGCAGGGCACGCTCCAGAAAAAATGCATATGGGATGAGGTCGATGATGTTGCCTTGGGTTTGACTGACCAGGTTTGTCACCTCCGCAAAAGGACACATGAGCCTACAGCCATTGTGCATGAGCGTTCAGTAACGCGGGCAAAAAATACCCAGCTCCGCAGAGGCTGTCCTCTTTTTTTTTTTTTTTATTAAAAAAAATCTGTTCTTACCAGTTTAATCTCTGTTTTGTCCCCTATCAGGGGCCGGTGTATCGAATAGATTTCAGGAACCGGGAGATGGAAAAAGATGGTTGGTCGGTCCTCTTACTTCCAATTCAGGGCACTGCACGTGCGCCGTGCAATGTACTGTGCCACCCTATATGAGTGGTGTGTTAAGTAGTACTATTCTTATCAGTTTAATCCCTGTTACGTCCCCTATCAGGGGACCTGTATCGAATAGATTTTAGACAACTGCAAAGAGTTGTCAATAGTTGACACACTCATGACAAATTTTATTCCTCTATGCGTCAATCTTGGTGTAGTGAGGACTGTGCTCGTGCGCACGTTTGGGAGATTGCAGGCGATGGCCGTTTTTCAAAGCCTATGGTCGTGCTGAGGTAGTTCAGTGACAGTTAAGTGACCCAAAAAACAATGATTCTGCCGTGTGGGCTTATTGTTGGCCTAGTAGGCTTTAATGATCACCTTAGATGATCACAAAGAAAATTAGTTTTTTCTATGCAGAATTATCCATCCGATCGCTTTTGGTCTGTTCACAATGAAGCAACGACCTTATCATCTGGGGTGTGCCAACATTGCCAACACACTCAGAGGTGATCGCTTCATTGTGATACGCTAGCCCCTTCACCACAACAAGGTAATGATCACGAAGGGGAATTGACACATGTATGTGCATTTTTTTTGTTGTTTTATATTTGCAGCCACAGTGCAGCACCAGAGGCCCGAAAAATTTGGCATGTACACATGCCTGAAAAATCAGGTATTGTTGCAGCCGCTGCTGTAGCAGCGGCCGGAGAAATTGATGTTTTCTAGGCAGAAAGAGCACTAAAATATTGCGGCTTGAACCCTAGTTGGTGGCGGAGAATTCACGCAAGTCATCCGGCATGCAGAGATTAAATACAGCAGCGTGTGGACCATTTTTGGCCCAAGGCATCGCATCAGGCCTTTTTTAGTCAAATGCATCCCTCACCGTCAGTCCCATGGGGATCCATGCCTCATTCATCTTAATAAAGGTGAGGTAATCTAGACTTTTTTGACCTAGGCGACTTCTCTTCTCAGTGACAATACCTCCTGCTGCGCTGAAGGTCCTTTCTGACAGGACACTTGAAGCGGGGCAGGCCAGAAGTTCTATCGCAAATAGGGATAGCTCAGGCCACAGGTCAAGCCTGCACACCCAGTAGTCAAGGGGTTCATCGCTCCTCAGAGTGTCGATATCTGCAGTTAAGGCGAGGTAGTCTGCTACCTGTCGGTCGAGTCGTTCTCTGAGGGTTGACCCCGAAGGGCTGTGGCGATGCGTAGGACTTAAAAAGCTCCGCATGTCCTCCATCAACCACACGTCGGTAAAGCGTCCTGTCTTTGCTGGCGTGGTCGTGGTAGGAGGAGAATTACTTTCACCTCTTCCCCTGTTAGATTCCCGTTGTGCTGTGACATCACCCTTATACGCTGTGTAAAGCATACTTTTTAATTTGTTTTGGAACTGCTGCATCCTTTCCGACTTCCAGTAATTCGGTAACATTTCAGCCACTTTTCTGTTTATACCGGGGGTCTAGTAGCGTGGCCACCCAGTACAGGTCGTTCTCCTTCAGCCTTTTTATAAGAGGGTCCCTCAACAGGCATGAAAGATTCCATTTGCACAAGGTTGGATTTCCCTCAACAGGCATGAAAGATTCCATTTGCACAAGGTTGGATGCCGAGCTACTCATGTCCCGTTCCTCACCCTCACTGATCTCATTGAAGGTCTGTTCTTCCCCCCAGCCACGTACAACACCATGGGTACCAGATAGGTGACAACGAGCACCCCATGATGCCTGCTGTGGTTTGTCTTCCTCCTCCTCAAAGCCACATTCCTCCTCTGACTCCTCTTCCTCAGACTCCTCTTCCAGCGTTGCCGCAGGTCCAGCAAGCGATGCTGATAAGGCTGTTTCTGGTGGTGATGGTGACCACAACTCTTCCTCTTCACGCTCATCTACGGCCTTATCCAGCACTCTTCGCAGGGCACGCTCCAGGAAGAAAACAAATGGGATGATGTCGCTGATGGTGACATCGGTGCGACTGACTAGGTTTGTCATCTCCTCAAAAGGACGCATGAGCCTACAGGCATTGCGCATGAGTGTCCAGTAACGTGGCAAAAAAATACCCAGCTCTGCAGAGGCTCTCTAGCACTCCGGTCATACAAATAGGAGTGTTGAATTCCAACGTGTCGGGCTGTCGCAAATCAAGAGCCTCACTGGCATGTTGTTTCGTCGCTGAATATCGGAAAAGTGTGCCATGGCCGTGTAGGAACGCCTGAAATAGCCACACACCTTCCTGGCCTGCTTGAGGACGTCCTGTAAGCCTGGGTACTTATGCACAAAGCGTTGTACGATCAGATACAGCACATGCGTCAACTTGCCCAAATTCAATGCCGCCAACAAATTGCTTCCGTTGTCACACACCACTTTGCCGATCTCCAGTTGGTGCGGGGTCAGCCTCTGATCCACCTGTGCGTTCAGGGCGGACAGGAGTGCTGGTCTGGTGTGACTCTCTGCTTTTAGGCAAGTCAACCCCAAGACGGCGTGACACTGTCGTATCTGGGATGTGGAATAGCCCCTGGGGAGCTGGGGGGGTGCGGTTGATGTGGAGCAAGACGCAGCAGCAGAAGAGGACTCAGCCGAAGAGGTTAGCGAAGAGGATGGAGTAGGAGGAGTAGAGGAGGTGGCAGCAGGCCTGCCTGCAAGTCGTGGCGGTGTCACCAAGTCCTCTGCAGAGCCACGCATTCCATGCTTGGCAGCCATCAGCAGGTTTACCCAATGCGCAGTGTACGTGATATACCTGCCCTGACCGTGCTTTGCTGACCAGGTATCAGTGGTCAGATGGACCCTTGCCCCAACACTGTGTGCCAGACATGCCATGACTTCCTTTTCCACAATAGAGTACAGGTTGGGGATTGCCTTTTGTGAAAAAAAAATTCGGCCGGGTACCTTCCACTGCGGTGTCCCAATAGCTACAATTTTTTTTAAGGCCTCAGACTCCACCAGCTTGTATGGTAAAAGCTGGCGGGCTAAGAGTTCCGACAAGCCAGCTGTCAGACGCCGGGCAAGGGGGTGACTCTGACATTGGCTTCTTACGCTCAAACATTTCCTTGACAGACACCTGACTGTGGGCAGATGAGCAGGAACTGCTGAAGGTGAGAGGCGGAGTGGCGGGTGGTTCAGAGGGGACAAACAGGACAGCAGTGGTTGACGTGGCTGAAGATGCTGGACCAGGAGGAGGATGTTGGCTTTGAGTTTGTGTGCTGCTTGTACTCATAATGTGTTGATCCCATAGGCTTTTGTGATATGAGATCATGTTCCTTTGCAAAGCAGTTGTACCTAGGGGGGTGTTGGACTTCCCACGACTCAGTTTCCTTTGGCATATGTTGCAAATGGCATCGCTGTTATCAGAGGCAGACACACAAAAAAAATGCCACACTGCTGAGCTTTGCAATGACGGCATTCTGGTGGTGGCAACAGCATGCGTTGATTGGCGTGCTGTCTGGCTGACCCTGGGTGCCGATACATGCTGTCTGACTGTGCCACTAGCTCCTTGCGACGACCTCCACCTGCTTCCAATTCATCTCCTCCTCCTCTCTGTCTCCCCATCTGAACTTTCCCCCTGTTCTTCTCTTCGAGCGGGCACCCACGTGACATCCACGGACACATCGTCATCATCAACCGCTACACTTGTATCTGACAACTCAGCAAAGGAAGCAGCAGCGGGTACAACATCATCATCACACCGTACGTCCATGTGTGTAATGCTGCGTGACTGAGACATATCCCTGTTATCTACATCCTCTGGCAATAATGGTTGCGCATCACTCATTTCTTCCAACTGATGTGTAAATAACTCCTCTGACAGATCAAGTGAAGCGGCTGTGGTGCTAGTGTTGGTGGTTGGGGCGGGCGGGCAAGTGGTAACTTGAGAGGTGCCCGAAGCTGAGCTGGAGGAGGATGGTGAGTCAAGGTTCCGAGCGGAAGCTGTAGAAGATTGGGTGTCCTGTGTAAGCCAGTCAACTATGTCCTCAGAACTTTTCGAGTTCAGGGTACGTGGCCTCTGAACACAGGGCATTATTCTAGGGCCAAAAGAAAATCACAGCACCACAAACACGACGGCCCCTGCGGGGTGGCCTGCCTCTGCCTGTCATTTTTTTTTAGATTACTGGTACTATGCGTGCAAGGTACTGTGCCACCCAATATGTGTGGTGGGCAGTGGGCACAGTACAGTCTGTGCGCATGACACTCACTGGCAGGCAACTGCAATTATATTACAGAGAAAAAATTGAATGACTTATCTGCAAGGTACTGTGCCACCCGATATGAGTGGTGGGCACTGGCAGTGGGCACAGTACAGTCAGTGGGCCTGACACACACTGGCAGGCAACTGCAATTATATTAGAAAAAAAATTAAATGACTTTATCATCTGCAAGGTACTGTGCTATCCGATGAGTGGTGGGCAGTGGGCACAGTACAGTCAGTGGGCCTGACACACACTGTCAGGCAACTGCAATTATATTAGAGAAAAAATTAAATGACTATCTGCAAGGTACTGTGCCACCCGATATGAGTGGTGGGCAGTGGGCACAGTACAGTCTGTGGGCCTGTGGCCTCTCACACACGGGCAGGCAACTGCAATATATATATATATATATATATATATATATATATAAAAAAAAATAAAAAGCAGACTGATGTACCAGCCCTAAAAAGGGCTTTTTGGGGTGCTGTCAGGACGCTGTCCTTACAGCAGATGAGTCTGAGGACTGGATTGGACACAGAACACTGGCCTAGCTAACGATTTCCCTATTAATTCAGCAGCAGCACTCTCCCTGCTCTAACACTGCAGCTTCAGAATGAATCTAAGATGGATGCTGATTGGCTGGAATGTGTCTGCTGACTGTGAGGTACAGGGTCAAAGTTTGCTCAATGAAGACGTATAGGGGGCGGACTAAACATCGCATATATTCGCCCGCCGCAGCGAACGCGAACAAGCGATGTTCGCCGGCGAATAGTTCGGGACATCTCTAGTCAAGATCTCTCTCTCGGGCGAGGACCGGCAGCTGCTCCGTCCATTTTCTACTGTGTCTCTGTATATAATGTCATTGTATAATACTGTTGAGGGGTTCCAGACAATATCTTTTAGTCCTCCACCTGGGTGGGCCCCTTCGGAATTTGGGCCCCAAAGCAGCCGCTTCCCTTATAGCTACGCCCCTGCTCGTTTATAACAAGCAAGCAATTCCCTAACCGTGCTCACAAGTACATCTCTACTTCAGTGTTGTACAGTGTGTAACAGACAATGTAAAACGTATAGTAATATACACACCTATCTGTATCTACATATTTGTATACGACTACATCAGAAAAGAACTAGGTAGCTGTGACAAAGACATGACGAGGAGATGGAGCAGAACAGATTTACATGGAAAGAGGTATATCTAGCAAAAGTTCACAGAGGAAGACTTTTTTTTTTTTTTTTTATATGTGCCTAATAAGAATACTAGGTGTGTTTTAATTAGACAGATGTGTGAACTGCCGCTGCAAAGCTCATATGATAAATGTCCTATACCTCACCTAATTATTGTCAGCGGTTGCACACTATTATGTATCACTTGAATCAAATTAAGGCTACATTGAGATTGGCATATCCGTTTTGCGGTCCACAAAATGCAGATACTGGCAGTGTGCATCTCGCATCTCGCCCCATTGTCCAAATGCCTATTCTTCACCGCAAAAATGGACAAGAACAGGACATGTCCTATAGTTTGCAGCACAACAGCACGGATGCGGAAAGTACACTGATGACATCCCACATTTTTTTGTGGCCGTATGCGATTCGCCATAAATACAGACCGGGCGCGGAGAGAAAATACATTCATGTAAATGAGGCCTAACATCCAATAGAATCTGCACTATTTTTGTAACACAAAACTCTCAGCTTATGAAGTGCCATATACATAGGTGTGAAGTGCCAGACCTGAAGTGCACAGTATGTCTCACCTATAATGTAGAGCAGGTTGGGTGCAGTACGGCACCCCTGGAGACCCATGTCACCCTCTAAAGCAGCATTACCTGTGCGTCAAACATTTCTATTAACAATGATCTCATAAATACGTAATTGTATCCGGCATACTAGACAGTTTTCATTCTCATCACAGCACAATACTCGCACCCTCGTCAGCCCCAGGTAACAGGAACCAGAACAATGGCAAGTTGTAAAATAACGTGTTTTCACTCACCACATTTCTCCAAGCCTGTAATATTACAAATCCCTGGGCATAACAATCAAATGTGAGCCATTTTTATGCTAAGCTTATATGGAATTTAGCAGAACCTGTATTGAAGGCTATAATATCCCACCCCCCTCCTTACCTAGACGCTCCATTTATCATCCTGTTTTATGCTCTTGAATGCATTAGTCAAAACAGAAATATCTCTCGTCAAAACTCAATATATTCTTTTGAGAGTGATATATGATGTCTCCCTATGTCTAATAATTAACTAGGAAGTGTGAGTAAATCATGCTGAGCATTAAACTCTGATGTGTGAACACTGAACACAGCCATCTTTAACTCATAAATGGCCAGTGCCTACTGCACATCTATACAAGCTTCCTCCTGACAACCACCAAGTAAGACAATGTCTATATTCCGAGTCCAAAATATCCCAAAATTTTCTCTTTGTTTTTTAATTTAAAAATAAAACCCATACATGAAGGTTACTATATGAAAAAATATGAAAAAGGGCTGTGAGCAGAGAAAATTATGACTTTGTAATGTTTAATGCCAAAATAAATACTCCTGAAGCATAATGTAGATGTTGAGTACCTGAACAATGCCCTCTCTGCCAGCTTCATTTCTGGGGTGCATTGCACGGTATGTAAATATGACACTCAGGACACGCTGACTGTCCTGACAAAGGAGGTGACAAAACATAAAGCACTTTTCTTTCTCCTTATTGAAGAATCTCTGCCTAACCCCACTCAGCAGAAGAAATTAACCCGGTCAGCTGAACAGATGCTATACTGTGTCTGTCGGGGCCCATCTCCCTACAATTACCAGCACACATTTAAGTGGTAATCTTTCAGATTATCTTTCCCAAGGAATACTCTTGTGGGGGAATGGAACAGAAGGAGGGGCTGGTCAAGGTAGTGTTTGTGTATAATAGTGATTGGGGTGGCTGCAAGAGCAAGGGGGTTGGGAGGCAAGAAAAAATGAATGCGTAGCTGCCTTACGGCTCAGCAGATGTCTGCTTGTGATGAACGAGGCTGGAATATGCTGTTGCCGGCTGCCAAGGAGTGGTAAGTGATTAAAGCCTCCACAGCTTCAAGCACCATACTTAGAATCCGCAGGGTTCCCCAGCCTTGCACCCATTCCTTGCTGTGCTGCCAGATGTTGACAACTGTTCTCGTGCTCATTCACTCAATACGGATGGCAGCAGTTGGCTCGGAAGTTCTGCAATCTGGGACATTTGTGGAGACGCTGTGTGCTGACAAGTGTCGCCCATTATTCACCTTTACAGAACGCCACAGCGACTTTAATTCTCTGCCAATCGCCTCCTGGGAGCCAGCCAAGATAAAGTTACGGCTGGCAGCCTCATTTGTTTTACTCAGGTGTTTCTGTTGCCTTACTGACCTCTATTAGTTTAAGTTTTAATTTAAATTAACCCCACCACCCCAATTAACCAGTCACTGAGAAAAGAGATAAGATGTGACTACTCATAACTCTGAATTTGGAATTTATCAGAGTTAAAATTATAAACCATCAAAAGTGACTGGTCACCCGGTGCTATCTGTCTGTGAACTCATCATTTTAGGGTGAATTAAAAATAAAGTCTCTACTTATGTGTGAGCTTAAAAGTACATTTATCAACAGAAGTGCATCTGCACACAATCGGTGGATTGCACAAACACACTATTTGTAGATTAGATGTTCCACGTTCATTTTAACTGATCAATTACTGGTCCAGTTATGGAGAAATAGAATGGTAATATGATAACTGGGAAGAAGCAGAAATTATTAGCAAAATGCTGGAAATCTAATTTTAATAATGTATGGGATAAAATGATTAAATATGAAATAAAATAATATTACGGTACATTACCTGGTGTATTTTTTATTTTTTTACTCAGTTCAGTCATAAGTTTAACGATGTCTATTTTAGTAAATGTAGGTTGTGCCATTCCTCTATTATTCCACCTATAAAGATATGAATATTCTAATAACTACTTTGACAACTGCCTGTTACCATTCCCCTTGGCAAAAGGGTGTGCCCTCACACAATCAGAACCTTTTAGAACTGACTGGACAGCATCAACCTATGTGGGCACACACCCCAACCTGTAAAATCCAGTTCATATATTTCCCAGCACAAGAAGAAAAGATGTTATGGGGAACACAAGTATTTACTAAAATGCCAGGAAATATCAGGGGAGGAGACAGACTCTTAACTGGTTGTTGAGCAGCTAAAATGTATGTTTCAGTTGGATACTAGTTTCCGCTATCCATTGTATAACGCACCCTCGAGATCAGCAGCAAAAGCGGAGCTATATTACATAGCCCAACTCCTGTTGCAGCTGGCAGGATCAAAGATAACTGTGATTCTGACAGTTTTAACCCCTTAGATGCCATGCTCAATAGTGACCGAGGCCATCTATGTGGTTGGATAGAGGCAAGGGCTTTGCTCGGTCAGTGTCTCGGCCCCCAGGACACAATTGCAAGGTGCTGAGGAGTTGGCATGGCAGTTGGAGGCCTGCAAGTTTGCCATATACAAAAGTCTATTAGGCCTTGTCAGAGACATGGTCTAACGGGCTTCCCTATCAATGTAAGGGGAAGTTTTTCCTGTACGTTAGGTGGATACATATAGACATACAGTAAAAAATATAACGTATACAAATGTATGCAATTTTGTGGTTATCTACCCTTTCTTTTAAAGTATACGTTTGATGGATGTGCATATGTTGCAATAAGTTTCTGTCCGTTTTTTTAAAACAAGAAACATAAGTTTTTGTGAAACCTTTCTTTTTTAAATAAGGATTTGAAGGCATTATCTGAAAAAACAAAAACTGATACGTTTAATGGGTGGAAACATATTGTCTTATGTTTCTATCCATCTCATTCACTGCAATGTAAAAAAAAAAAAAAAAAAATGTATCCGTTTCTCTACAATTTTTTTTTTTTTTACAGGACCGAAAAGCATGGTAAGCTACGTTATTCTGTCCTGAAACAAAAGTACAGAAACGTAAACAGTAACAAACGGAGTCAAAAGTATGGACGTTTGAGCCGTTTGCCCAATTATAGTCTATGGGTACGTCAAGCCATAAGTTTCCATACATTTTTCTGTTTACAAACGTATCCGCTTGACCTACAACAAAAACGAGATGTGAACAGCCCCAGTTATATCACACTACAATACAGAGGTATTGCAATGTACTGTGTCTGTAATCTGGTGCAGCGGTCCCCAACCGCCGGGCCGTGGCCCAGGACCTGGAAGATTGTTTGTCGGGCCGTGGCAATCAGGGCAGTCTTTAACGCGGTACTAATGAAGCGCTTCCATTATGCTTCTAGTAGGTCCTTAGGATATAGGTGATCCGTAATCGACGGGATGGCCGTGTACTATATAAAGGAGCAATCTGTATGTATCAACATAAAGATTATACAGTGTGTTCAGACCTCAGTATATAGCAGCATATAAAGGCATAATGAAACCACACAATGGTATATTAAAATGTAAATAAAACAAGTAAACATATAGGTAACTCACTTCACAGGGGGAGATAATCTAAGGGATAAGCATAAAACACCCATAGGCTAAACTCCCCCGGCCAGGATCACTTGTAGAATCACAGGAACAAACCAGTCACCAAAGGAGGAGCTTCTGGAATATTCATTTTTTTAGAATCAAGGCTCAACGCGTTTTGGGGACTAGGCAGAGAACCCCTTCTTCAGGAGCAATTAATATGCACAAGTAATAAAAACATAAAACACATAGTGATGTCTATAGGCTATTAATACCCCTCTATGTTGTGCATCACTTAGGAACAGACAACAGAGGGTTGTAGTCAATGGAGAACATTCAAAACAAGGTAATGTTACCAGTGGGGTTCCACAGGGATCTGTACTGGGACCGATTTTGTTTAATATCTTCATAAGTGATATTGCAAAAGGCCTCGCTGGTAAGGTTTGTCTTTTTGCTGATGACACAAAGATATGTAATAGGGTTGATGTTCCTGGAGGGAAACGCCAAATGGAAAAGGATTTAGGAAAACTAGAAGAATGGTCAGAACTCTGGAAACTGAAATTTAATGTGGATAAGTGCAAGATAATGCACCTGGGGCGTAAAAACCCAAGGGCAGAATATAGAATATTTGACACAGTCCTGACCTCAGTATCTGAGGAAAGGGATTTAGGAGTAATTATTTCAGAAGACTTAAAGGTGGGAAGACAATGTAATAGAGCAGCACGAATTGCCAGCAGAATGCTTGGATGTATAGGGAGAGGTATAAGCAGTAGAAAGAGTGAAGTGCTTATGCCGCTGTACAGAACACTGGTGAGACCTCACTTGGAGTATTGTGCGCAGTACTGGAGGCCATATCTCCAGAAGGATATAGATACTCTAGAGAGAGTTCAGAGAAGAGCTACTAAACTAGTACATGGATTGCAGGATAAAACTTACCAGGAAAGGTTAAAGGACCTTAATATGTATAGCTTGGAAGAAAGAAGAGACAGAGGGGATATGATAGAAACTTTTAAATACATAAAGGGAATCAACTCGGTAAAGGAAGAGAGCATATTTAAAAGAAGAAAAACTACCACAAGAGGACACAGTTTTAAATTAGAGGGGCAAAGGTTTAAAAGTAATATAAGGAAGTATTACTTTACTGAGAGAGTAGTGGATGCATGGAATAGCCTTCCTGCAGAAGTGGTAGCTGCAAATACAGTGAAGGGGTTTAAGCATGCATGGGATAGGCATAAGGCCATCCTTCATATAAGATAGGGCCGGGGGCTATCCATAGTATTCAGTATATTGGGCAGACTAGATGGGCCAAATGGTTCTTATCTGCCGACACATTCTATGTTTCTATGTTTCTATGAACGCATGTGTAGGAGCGGGATCAGGAAGTGATGTCACTTCTGGTTCCGGTGGGACATGCGTTCCACTGTGGAACGCAAGTCCAATCTGTGATAGTTCATGTTGGAAAGAGAAAGAATATGTTTAGTAGAGAATAATGCAAATATACTCGGTCCCCAGTCTGTGTATGAGGGTGGGGAGGAGATGGACAGGCACCGCGATCTATCCCATTTCGGAAGAACTTCACTTCCTGTATATGGACCGCATCCTGGAACGCAAGCGGCCCACGTGACTTCCGGTATTTGGACCTTGGAAGACGCAGCGCCCGGGTAGTGGGAAGAAAAAGACCCGCCCCACGCTATGGAGCATGAGCAAACATTGGGGGATGAATTTTTGCACAATTAGATTAGAGAATAGGGATATATAAATAGTAAAATATAATATGCTGTAGTCTACGTATATCAATATGGACATAAACACTACTTGATACGTTATTGAGTAGAGTAAATACACCGGACAAAAATTTTATTTATATATATATGTATATATATATATATATATATATATATATATATATATATATATATTTTTTTTTTTTTTATATATATATAAAAAATATAATATAGATAAAATCTAGTGAAATATAGAAATATTGGAAAATGTTGGTATAGTTCAGTTTAAAAGCATGTTATAATGCTGATAGTGACAATATAATATATATATATATATATATATATATATATATATATATATAAATAATAAACTTACATTAAAATATATGTAATATAGTATAATGTTGGATGATGGGGCCAGTGGAGATCCTCACTCTAGAGGATATATTTACCAATAAGGGTAGGGATCTAAGTAATATATCTAGACTTTGACCAATGTACATGTGTTCTATACAGTATATGAGAGACAAAAAGTACAGTAATAGATACAGAGCAAAATCCAGGAATATTTGATACTGTAATTCTGACTAATCCTATAAGAAGATGCTTATCACAAAGAATGGTGGTCTGGGGGTAGCGTCTAATCATAGACAGATATATATATTATTTGTGAGAATAAAAAAAATAAAAATAAAAAAAAGGGGAGATTACTATAAAATTACTACTATAAAAATACTCCTAAATAAATAAAACAAAGCAAGAGTGTATGGCATAGTAAATAGTATATTACATAGACTCTGCATATATAAATTCTAAAAGAAAATATCTGGGTCTGGAATATAAATCAAAAATCTTAGTCATGGAATTTATGGGATCATGGACTCAAGTCGTATGTATGAACATATATATATACACACACACACACACACACACACACACACACACACACACACACACACACACACACACACACATATATATATATATATATATATATATATATATACACACACACACACACACACATATACACACACACACACACTAATACAAAAAATAATAATAATTATATATACAGTACAGACCAAAAGTTTGGACACACCTTCTCATTCAAAGAGTTTTCTTTATTTTCATGACTATGAAGGCATCAAAACTATGAATTAACACATGTGGAATTATATACATAACAAACAAGTGTGAAACAACTGAAAATATGTCATATTCTAGGTTCTTCAAAGTAGCCACCTTTTGCTTTGATTACTGCTTTGCACACTCTTGGCATTCTCTTGATGAGCTTCAAGAGGTAGTCCCCTGAAATGGTCTTCCAACAGTCTTGAAGGAGTTCCCAGAGATGCTTAGCACTTGTTGGCCCTTTTGCCTTCACTCTGCGGTCCAGCTCACCCCAAACCATCTCGATTGGGTTCAGGTCCGGTGACTGTGGAGGCCAGGTCATCTGGCGCAGCACCCCATCACTCTCCTTCATGGTCAAATAGCCCTTACTTTCAAAGTTTTCCCAATTTTTAGGCTGACTGACTGACCTTCATTTCTTAAAGTAATGATGGCCACTCGTTTTTCTTTACTTAGCTGCTTTTTTCTTGCCATAATACCAATTCTAACAGTCTATTCAGTAGGACTATCAGCTGTGTATCCACCTGACTTCTCCTCAACGCAACTGATGGTCCCAACCCCATTTATAAGGCAAGAAATCCCACTTATTAAACCTGACAGGGCACACCTGTGAAGTGAAAACCATTTCAGGGGACTACCTCTTGAAGCTCCTCAAGAGAATGCCAAGAGTGTGCAAAGCAGTAATCAAAGCAAAAGGTGGCTACTTTGAAGAACCTAGAATATGACATATTTTCAGTTTCACACTTGTTTGTTATGTATATAATTGCACATGTGTTAATTCATAGTTTTGATGCCTTCATAGTCATGAAAATAAAGAAAACTCTTTGAATGAGAAGGTGTGTCCAAACTTTTAGTCTGTACTGTATATAGGAGGAGATGGCGATCTTCAAAGAAGAATTTCTGGTGATGAAAGAGATGGGAAGGAGGGAAGAATTGCACTTAAGGACTTTATAAAGAAAAATCATGAATTATCTTAATCACACAGGGGTTTGCTTTAATTATTTATTTTTTTGAGATATCTAAAGCACTAATTTTTTCACGTTCTTTAAACATGTATTCACAATATGATCTGTATTGTTAATTTTTTTCATAATGTAAAAGGTATTGATGATGCAGCCAATATATATTAGTGGATTAGCGATTTTTTAGCATTAGCACAATAGCACTTTATTATGAATTGCATTTGACCAGTGTAGTTTAGCAGGTAGCACCACAGCACTTTATTAATAATGTTACTTTATGCATTGTACAGGGTGGGCCATTTATATGGATACACCTTAATAAAATGGGAATGTTGGCGATATTAACTTCCTGTTTGCGGCACATTAGTATATGTTAGGGGGGAAACTTTTCAAGATGGGTGGTGACCATGGCGGCCATTTTGAAGTCGGCCATTTTGAATCCAACTTTTGTTTTTTCAAAAGGAAGAGGGTCATGTGACACATCAAACTTATTGGGAATTTCACACGAAAAACAATGGTGTGCTTGGTTTTAACGTAACTTTATTCTTTCATGAGTTATTTACAAGTTTCTCTTTGTTTACAGCCATTGACATGTCGCCGAGGTTAACACGTGAGGAGCGGATAGAAATTGTGTTGATGTCTGGTGAACGCAGTAACCGGGTCATTGCAGCAGATTTCAATGCAAGACACCCTACGAGACCACCCATCTCCCATGCTACAGTTAGCAAACTGCTTGCTAAGTTTCGTGAAACTGGTTCAATGTTGGATTTGCCAAAATGTGGACGCATGAAATCTGTCTCTAATGAAGAAACATCAGTGGCTGTCCTAGCTTCATTCAGCAAGAGCCCACAGCGTAGCACTCGCCGCATGTCACTGGAGAGTGGCATTATTTGAACATCCCTTCGGCGGATATTAGCTACTCACAAATGGCACCCTTACAAACTCCAGCTACTGCAGCATCTCAACGAGGATGACCCAGATGGGCGCACTGAATTTGCAGAATGGGCAAAACAAAAATTGGAACAGGACCCTCAGTTTACGCAGAAGATTTTGTTCAGTGATGAGGCAAACTTTTATGTGAATGGTGAAGTTAACAAACAAAAGCACCGCTATTGGTCTGACACTAACCCACATTGGATAGATCCCTCCAAGACTGTTGGAACAAAAAAATTGATGGTATGGTGTGGTATATGGGGTACAAAGATAGTGGGGCCATTCTTTATCAATGGAAACCTCAAGGCCACTGGATATGCAAAATTGCTACATGATGATGTGTTTCCCTCTTTATGCACTGAAGCTGGCACGTTCCCTGAGTTTTTCCAGCAAGATGGCGCACCACCACATTATGGGTGTCAGGTCCAAGCATTCCTGGATAAACAGTTTCCTGGAAAGTGGATTGGTCGTCGTGGGCTAGTTAAATGGCCCCCAAGGTCTCCCTATCTGACCCCCTTAGACTTTTATCTTTGGGGTCATCTGAAGGCAATTGTCTATGCTGTGAAGATACGAGATGTGCAGCACCTGAAACTACGGATAATGGAAGCCTGTGCTAGCACTTCTCGTGTTGCTATCAGTGTGTGAAGAGTGGGAGAAGAGGGTTGCATTGAAAATCCAACAGAATGGGTAGCACATTGAACACATTTTATAAGTGGACAGAAACTTGTAAATAACTCATGAAAGAATAAAGTTACGTTAAAACCAAGCACACCATTGTTTTTCTTGTGAAATTCCCAAAAAGTTTGATGTGTCATAACACCCTCTTCCTATTGAAAAAACAAAAGTTGGATTCAAAATATCCGACTTCAAAATGGCCGCCATGGTCACCACCCATCTTGAAAAGTTTCCCCCCTCACATATACGAATGTGCCACAAACAGGAAGTTAATATCACCAACCATTCCCATTTTATTAAGGTGTATCCATATAAATGGCCCACCCTGTATAAAAGTTTTATGCACGAGCACTTTAGCACATTAGGGGGACTAATTAGTTCAGGTGATTCATCCCCTTCCCAAATCCTCATAGCGAATATGATGTGCTGCCTAGAGCGCATGGCCGATACTGCGGTTATGGTGCTTCCGCTGCATGTCCAAGGAGAAGTGACGCCGTGAACGCCGATCTGCACCCTTTCCAGGACATCGGATTGCCCTTCTCGGCGTGACACTCAGGGGAAGGGCGGAAGTCACGTGCAGATGATGTGCTGATTCATGTAGGTCAAATGAGCGCAGGATCGTTCCCGGATAGGTCAGGATCAGCTTCAAAACACTCACCCTTACCCAGACAAGCCTCTCCTCCTGAAGAAGCTGATAAGCGAAACGTGCGTAGAAAGGAAGGCGCCACTTTCAACTTTTGCACTTTAAAGAGGTAATGTCAGTTTAGCTTTACACTAAGGTCACTGTTCTGCTACCATTGTTATTTGTGCTAAGTGTAAAAATTCTTCCAACCTGGCGGGCATTTATATGTATATATTAAGGGCACGCAGTGAGCACCTGAGAATATAGTTTAAGTATGCTGTTGCCGTTACTATTGATATCGTCATCACAGGTTAGTGAACCACCTTAGGCTTTTTTCGTTTACACCACAGATATTGCAGGACATCAAGTGCACAATATACTGTCATTCAATATAATGTTCTAGTGATTATCATCTCTCTACTATATGTTTTTGATGATTTTTATGATTATTCTAATAAAGAGCAATTTTTTTAAGGGATATAACGTTACTCATTGGTTTTCTTTGGCATTAATTTAGTATTGTGAGCACTCCCATAAGGTATACATAAACTTATAGAGTGGATCATATAGAGTGCATTTAAGTTGTGGGTGTAATGTGAAAAATAAAGTGGAAAAGTTCAAGGGGTATGAATACTTTTTCAAAGCACTGTACATGAGTAGTGCTGCAGATAAGCAGCCGAGATCACTATTTTTTATTTTCCTACTGGCCCCTGTTGATCCTCTGTCAGTGCTTAAAGCTGTGCTGAAATATCAGGATTGAAATTGTCAGGACTGCTGCGTGCATGGACACAGTGGTCCCCTCTATTGTGTTAAAAGTGGCACAAAAGTGCTGACAAACTATTTCAGAGCAGCTTTGAGAACTGACAGTGATGGATCAGGAGGGTACAACAAAAAAATAGCAATCTGGACTCCTTATCTGCAGTACTACTCATGAAATAACTTTTTATAGTTTATGTCTATAGAGCAGAGTATGGGCTAATTTTTTTTGAAGGGCAGTCTGCAGTTATTATTGATACCATCTTAGAGTGCATATGACTTTTTGTTCCCTTTTTTGCAGAGGGGAAGCAATGAAAACCGGTGAAACAACCATTTTGATTTTTTCTGTCATAGTGTTCACCGTATGGGATAAATACTTTTATATTTTTATAGTTCAGTTCCTTTCGCATGCGGCGATGATGTTTATTTCTATTTTAAATATATGGTAGTGAAAGGGGGGTGGATTTGAATTTTTTTTTTTTTTTTTTTACTTTGTCTCCACTTATATTAAGTCCCCTTAGGGGAATTAAACATGTGATTGTTAGATTTCTTATCACTAACCAAATCACTGAAGTGTGAACTAGGCCTAAAGCAGCAGAAACCTGACCGCTGTGCTCCGGAGTGAGGCCCATATTTAAAGAATGGACTTCCACCATATGTCCTCAAGGGGGTTAAAGGGGTATTCACATCTTGGACATTTATGCCCGACAGGTGCAGACTCCACTCTGAAGGGCCTTAAAGTTTGTGAAGAATGTCAGACTTACATTGGTAGTGAGACTTACGGCCAGCTTTAGGTTGGATGAAGCCCTGTGCGGTACTCTTTATTGCTACACATGCACGCCATAAGCTTGGTCACTCAATCATATCCAATTGTACAAGACAAGTCAAAAGAAATTATGCATGCTCATCCAAAAACCATGGCCAGCTGCTTGGTTAAGGGGAGTGGCTTGGGCAACAAGGTGCTATAAATTAAACCACTGAACTCTCCCAGAGCTTGTGGCTGCTGATTAAGTGGAGTTTAAAGAACCAGAGTTTAAGACAAGGAGCAAGAAACTAAGGTTTGATAGAATTTCCTTGTGTGTTGTTGGCTTCATTCTAGCTAGTCCTCCAACTACAGCAGACAAGGTCTAATTCTAACTTATATTTACTGTTTTCTACTTTACTGTTCATCCCCATTAAAACAGGTGCTCCATGGACAATGCCATTAAGTGGGTGTCCTGTGCAATGTATGCGCGCTTTAAGAGCCTTTCGAGGGTGAATACATTTGCACTAGATGCAATTATGTTGCATATTTGGAAGGCAAGATCTTGGATCTAAATAAGCAGCTTGAAATACTTAGGGGAACTGCAAAACTGGAGAGAGGCTTAGACCTCACTGTGCAGGCACTGACTGGGGTCAGTGAAATGGAGGTGGGAGGAGGAGGGCAAGATAAGGACTATCAAGTGAGCAGTTGGGTTAATGTAGGAAGAAGGGGTGGAGGGAAAAGTGCCAGGGAGGCTAGTCCTGAGCTGGAACACCCTAGTAAATATGCCTGTTTGGCTGATATTAGGGATAAAAGCCCAGGGCCAGCAACACTGCAGCAGGGCGTTTCTCTTAGCAACCAGGAGGATGACCACTGCAGGAAGGATGGGAAAGGGAGTGCAGCAAAGGTCGGGCAGATTCTGGTGGTAGGGGACTCTATTAGGCGGACAGACAGGGTCATCTGTCGCAGAGACCGTGAATGCCGAACAGTGTGTTGCTTGCTGGGTGCTCGGGTTCGGCATATTGTGGATCGGATTGACAGATTGCTGGGTGTGGCTGGGGAAGGCCCAGCAGTCATGGTACACATTGGCACCAATGACAAAGTCAGTGGGAGACGGAAGGCCCTTAAAAATGATTTTAGGGAACTAGGTGAGAAGCTCAAGTCCAGGACCTTCAAGGTAGTGTTTACAGAAATACTACCAGTGCCATGAGCATCACCAGAGAGACAACAGGAGTTTAGGGAGTTAAATAAGTGGCTCAGAAGCTGGTGCAGGAAGGGTTTGGGTTCATGGAGAACTGGGCCGACTTCTCGGTCGGTTACAGGATATACAGAAGGGACGGGCTGCACCTTAATGGGGAGGCTGCAACTGCCCTGGGGGAAAATGGTTAGATGGCTGGAGAAGATTTTAAACTAGGATCTGTGGGGAGGTGTCATACTAATAAGGGGGTAGATAGTGTAGATAGAGAGTGGGTTATAGAAGGGGACAGTGGGAATTTAGTGGGGGCTGGGGTTAGCGAGGAAAATAGGGAGAAGACTGGGCATAACTATACATTTATGAAAAATAGAACTGCTGGTAACAAGAACCTGTTACATACAAAAATCAACCAAGGTAACCAGAAAATCCTAGATATTCACTTTACAGGTAATAGTAATTTAAAACGTATTTTCACAAATGCCAGAAGTCTAGCTAGAAAAATGGGGGAGCTGGAGGCTATGGTACTAGAAGAACACATAGATGTAGTTGGTGTGGCTGAGACATGGTTGGACTCTTCGCATGACAGGGCTGTTAATATTGAGGGTTTTACACTATTTAGGAAAGACCGGGTCAATAGAAAGGGTGGTGGTTAATGACTGTATGTGAGGAGTGATTGGAAGACAAGTTTGAAAGCGGCACTTGTGGGTCGGATGGTGAGGATGTGGAAACCTTATGGGTGGAAGTTTAAAAGGATATAAAAAATAATACTTAGTGTAATCTATAGATCCACTAACATCAAGATAGAAACGCAACTGCGTAACCAAATAGAGCGGGCGGCACAGGCTGGTACAGTGGTCAAAATGGGAGATTTTAACTTCCCAGATATTGACAGGGGTCATGATTCTGCTTCAACTGGAAAGGGGAGAAAATTCCTCAACTTGCTGCAGGACCACTTTATGGGCCAGTTTGTAGAAGCTCCGACTAGGGGCGATGCTCTGTTGGATCTGGTCATTTCTAATGATGCGGAGCTTGTTGGTAATGTTACTGTTCGAAAAACACTAGGTAATAGTGACCACAATATAATTATATTCTTCTTAAACTATAAAAAGCAAACTCTGTCAGGCAGAGAAAACAAACTGAATTTCAAAAAGGCTAATTTCCCTGGGTTAAGGGCAGCATTTCAGGGCATAGACTGGGAGCAGCTACTCAGGGCCGGTGCAAGGATTTTTGGCCCCCCCAGAAACCAGAACTCAGTGGGGGTGATGTGACATAGAGGGGGTAGAAATGTGACATGGAGGGGGTAGAAATGTGACATTTCTCCCCTTCCAGCTCACATTTCTCCCCTTCCAGGTCACATTTCCCCCCTCTATTAATGTTGCGTAAAAATAAACATTATGCTCCTCACCTGGCCCTGGTCCCTGCAGCAGCTCCCCTTCTCCTCTGTGTGGTCCTGGAATCTTCTCTCTGGGCTCCCAACAAGACTTTGAGGACCTTTCCCACTCAGCCAATCAGTGGCCGCAGCTGTGTCACGTGTCAGGCCAGTGATTGGCTTAGCAGGAAATCACTGCCCTGACACGTGACACAGCTGTGGCCACTGATTGGCTGAGTGGGAAAGGTCCTCAAACAACTTGTCGGGACTCGGGAGCCCAAAGATATTAGGATCACCACACAGAGGAGAACAGCCGCAGGCCGGCGGCGTGCAAGCGGTTAAAAAAAATAATATTAAAAATAAAACTTTTCATTCCCCCCCCCCCTCCTTCTCTGCGCCCTAAGGCAGCCGCTTGGTCTGCCTTAATATAGCACCGGGCCTGCAGCTACTGTCACATAATAATACAGAGAATAAATGGGAGAGCTTCAAATCCACATTGAGTAATTGCACAAAAAAACTGATCCCTTTAGGTAACAAGTATAAACGGCTAAAATTAAACCCCCCATGGCTTACAGCTACTGTAAAAAGGGAAATAAAAGACAAAAAAAAGGGCATTTAAAAAATACAAATCTGAGGGGTCAGCTGTAGCTTTTGAAGATTACAAAGGGCTTAATAAAATCAGCAAAAAGGAGATAAAATTAGCAAAGATACAAAACGAACAGCAGGTAGAAAAAGAAAGCAAAACAAATCCCAAAAAGTTTTTTAAATATATAAATGCTAAAAAAAACTAGGTCTCAGCAGGCAGGTCCCCTGAATAATGGTTAAGGGGAGGTAGTCACTGAAGTTAAGGAAAAGGCAGAGTTTCTAAATAGTTTTTCTTTAGCTCTGTATATACAAAAGAAGAGAAAGGAGCTGATATCTGTGGCGCCGGGGCTGTTAGTACAGATATACTCAATTGGCTAACTAGATATCGTCCAAGAGATATTAAATAGGGTAAATGTGAACAAGGCTCTGGGTCCAGATGGATTACACCCAAGAGTGCTTAACCTCCTCAGGACCGCCGTACGCAGGATTGCGTCTTTGCGGCGGTCCTGTTGCTCTGGGTGGACGCGCCGGTGCGTCCTCTCGCGAGACGCGAGATTTCGGGCATTGCCAGCCCGCGCATGCGCATCGCGGGCCGGCAAAAGTTAAAGAAGTATTTCGTCACCAGCCTGCCAGCCAATGATCGTAGCTGGCAGGCTGGCGATTTTCAAAAAATCAAATCAAAAGCCAGATAACACATCATATTAGTAAATATGATGTGTTAAATGGCTTGTCTGCTCCTCTGCTGGTCCTTTTCGTCGGTTGGTTCCAGCAGAGGAGCAGACATCACTGTGAGTACCCACCAAACACTACCCTTAGCCCCAGGTCACCCTCCATCACCCCCATCATCCAAATTAACCCCTTGATCGCCCCCTGTCAATCACTTAGTGAAAGATAAAAAGTGATCAGTGTAAACTGTCACTTTTTTTTTCCACTAGTATTGGCTGTTAGGTTTTAGGATAGTTTAGGCCCCTTGGTTAGGTAGTTAGCGATCGGTTAGCGCCCAGCCCACCGCACCGCAGTCGCTGATTAGCGTATCGCTAATCAGCATTTGTACTTTTATAGTATCTGTAAGTGATCAAAACTGATCACAGTCAGATCTATAATAGTATTAGTGTCACCTTAGCTCGCCCTCCACCCAAAACGCAGTGTTTGCCCGATCAGGCCTGATCGGTCGCCCACACGTGCGTTCACCCACACCCGCCCCGCCGCAGTGACAAAATTTTTTTTGTTTTTTGATCACTGCACATTCACTTTACACGCTCTGCGGCGATAAAAAAAAATCAGTTTTGATATTTTTATCAACCGCAGCGGCCTCCGGTACTTCGCTAGCCTCCCCTTTGTAAGACAGGCTTGCTTTTTTTCATGGGTAGTCTCAGGGAATACCCCTAAATTTAGTAGTCCAAATGGCAAACAGGGGGTATTCTTCTGAAGAGGCCTACAGGATTCTGACCCAGTCGGATGAGGAATGGGAACCCTCATCTGACGAATCTAGCGGGTCAGAATATGAACCTGTAGAAAGCAGTGGCTCTCTGACCCAAAGTTCGGACGAGGAGGTCCCTGATAGAACCAGGCGCACCCGGCCCCGTGTCGCTAGACCACAGGTTGTGCAGGATCCGTTTCAAAAGCAGCAGAGTGGGGCTGGGGCTGTCGGATCACGTGGTGAGGCATACACCAGCAGCGCAGCCCATCCTGGACCTAGTACCAGCACTGCCGTACAACCTGGTGAAGTGGCGAGCACCAGAAGGGCAGTTGAAGCTGGTACGGTGGCACGTGCAGTAGTTACCCCGTCGCAGCCACCGCGCAGACAGGCCCGTAGAGCCCCTAGAGTCCCTGAGGTGCTGGCAAACCCTGATTGGCAGTCACCAACTTCAGCCGCACCTGTAGTTCCCCCTTTCACCGCCCAGTCTGGAGTTCGGGTTGAGACAGCTCAGATCGGTTCGGCCCTGGGATTTTTTGAGCTGTTCTTGACTGCGGAGCTCTTGGACTTAGTCGTGGCAGAGACAAACCGGTATGCCACACAATTTATATACGCCAACCCGGGAAGCTGTTATGCCCAGTCTTTCCGGTGGAAACCAGTCCAAGTTTCCGAATTTATTGCGGTCATATTGGTCCATGAACCAGATTCATCACATGCCCATGTTCTCTGCTGCTATGTCCAGGACACGTTTTGAGACCATCCTGCGTTTCCTGCATTTTAGCGACAACACCACCTCCCGTCCCAGAGGCCACCCAGCTTTTGACCGGCTCCACAAAATTCGGCCCCTCATAAACCACTTCAACCAGAAATTTGCAGATTTGTATACCCCCGAGCAAAACATCTGCGTAGACGAGTCCCTAATACATTTTACCGGGCGCCTTGGCTTCAAACAATACATCCCAAGCAAGCGTGCCCGGTATGGGGTCAAATTGTATAAGCTCTGTGAAAGGGCCACAGGCTATACCCACAAATTTCGGATCTATGAGGGAAAAGATCAGACCCTGGAGCCGGTCGGTTGCCCTGACTACCTGGGGAGCAGTGGGAAGACAGTCTGGGACTTGGTGTCACCCTTATTTGGCAAGGGGTACCATCTTTTACACAAGTGTGCCCCTCTTCAGGCATTTGTTCCTAGAACAGATTGGCGCCTGCGGCACCGCGCGAACTAGTCGCGTGGGCTTCCCCCAACGGCTCGTTACCACCCGTCTTGCAAGAGGGGAGAGGGCTGCCTTGTGTAACGAAGAACTGCTCGCGGTGAAATGGGGAGACAAGCGTGACGTTTACATGCTCTCCTCCATTCACACAGACACGACAATCCAAATTGAAAGGGCAACCCGTGTCATTGAAAAGCCCCTCTCAGTCCACGACTATAATGCGCTCATGGGAGGGGTGGACTTCAATGACCAGATGTTGGCTCCCTATTTAGTTTCCCGATGCACCAGACGCTGGTATAAGAAGGTGTCTGTATATTTAATTCAATTGGCTGCATATAATAGTTTTGTTCTCTACAGTAAGGCTGGGAGAACAGGATCCTTCCTCAAATTTCAGGAAGAGATCATCGAGAACCTCCTGTATCCAGAAGGTTCCGTGGCCCCAACCACCAGTGTAGTTAGCCGTCTACACGAGCGACATTTCCCCAGTGTCGTTCCTGGTACCTCAAACCGACCGCCACCCCGAAAAAAATGTTGTGTCTGTAGCAGGAGTGGAATAAGGCGTGACACCCGCTATTTCTGTCCTGACTGTCCTGACCACCCTGCCCTATGCTTTGGAGAGTGTTTCCGGAAGTACCACACACAGGTACACTTAGCATAGGGATTGCATCTCACAGGACAGGCACACAGGGCTATTAGGGCCCTTTTACTCACAGCTGCTGCAAACCTCTCCTTTCACCTGGGATAAAGTGCATAACGTACTTCGCCACATCTTTGGGCGATTTGCGCTTTGCACATTGTCCCATGGGGAAGGAGAGGTTTGTTCTATGAAGGTAAAAAAAACTAAACAAAAAAAAAAATTACCGGTAAGTAAAAAAAGTTAACGTTCAGTTCAAAAAGTTAAAAAAAGTTTCTATGTTCTGTTCAAAAGTTATTATAAAAAGTTAATAAATTTATTGCGTTGCGGCCTGGTTTTTTCTTTTTTGTTTTGTTTTTTTTACCTTCTAGGTGGACCAACCGATCGACTAGCTGCAGCACTGATGTGCATTCTGACAGAAGCATTGCGCTGCTGTCAGATTACACACAAGTCGGTGTATGCGGCTCTGCAAGACGAGATTTCTTCTCTGCAGTAAAAGATACGTTTGCCGAGGCATATGAGCTGAGGAGGTGGCGGTGTTCATATGCTTTGGCAAACACTTTGTATATATATATATAAAAAAAAAATCCCGGCAATGAATTATTCATTCACATCGATTGATGTGAATGGAGAAATCTGGTTTGCCTGGGCATACGAGCTAAGTGGGTATGGATGTTGGGCGGAGCTCCTATGTCCTGGCAGACGCCTTTCCCCTCCTTTTTTTTTTTATTTGGCAGAGATTTTTTCATCCACATTGATCGATGCGAATGAAGAAATCTGTGCCGTTCATTTTTTCTTTCAGCCCAGAGGCAGAACGAAAAAAAAAAAAATCTCATTACCCGTATGCCCAATATAAGGGGAATAGCAGAAACTCCTAATGCTGGCCATACATGTAATGATTGCGGAGACCCTCAAATGCCAGGGCAGTACAAACACCCCACAAATGACCCCATTTTGGAAAGAAGACACCCCAAGGTATTCACTGAGGGGCCTATTGAGTCCATGAAAGATTGAAATTTTTGTCCCAAGTTAGCGGAAAGGGAGACTTTGTGCGAAAAAACAAAAAAAAAAAAAAATCAATTTCCGCTAACTTGTGCCAAAAAAAAAAAAAATTCTAGGAACTCGCCATGCCCCTCATTGAATACCTTGGGGTGTCTTCTTTCCAAAATGGGGTCACATGTGGGGTATTTATACTGCCCTGGCATTTTAGGGGCCCCAAAGCGTGAGAAGAAGTCTGGTATCCAAATGTCTAAAAATGTCCTCCTAAAAGGAATGTGGGCCCCTTTGCGCATCTAGGCTGCAAAAAAGTGTCACACATGTGGTATCTCCGTACTCAGGAGAAGTTGGGCAATGTGTTTTGGGGTGTCATTTTACATATACCCATGCTGGGTGAGATAAATATCTTGGTCAAATGCCAACTTTGTATAAAAAAATGGGAAAAGTTGTCTTTTGCCGAGATATTTCTCTCACCCAGCATAGGTATATGAAAAATGACACCCCAAAACACATTGCCCAACTTCTCCTGAGTACGGCGATACCACGTGTGGCACTTTTTTGCAGCCTAGGTGGGCAAAGGGGCCCACATTCCAAAGAGCACCTTTCGGATTTCACCGGTCATTTTTTACACATTTTGATTTCAAACTTCTTACCACACATTTGGGCCCCTAGAATGCCAGGGCAGTATAACTACCCCACAAGTGACCCCATTTTGGAAAGAAGACACCCCAAGGTATTCGCTGATGGGCATAGTGAGTTCATAGAAGTTTTTATTTTTTGTCACAAGTTAGTGGAATATGAGACTTTGTAAAAAAAATAAAATAAAAAAATAAAAAATCATTTTCCACTAACTTGTGACAAAAAATAAAAAGTTCTATGAACTCACTATGCCCATCAGCGAATACCTTAGGGTGTCTACTTTCCGAAATGGGGTCATTTGTGGGGTGTTTGTACTGTCTGGGCATTGTAGAACCTCAGGAAACATGACAGGTGCTCAGAAAGTCAGTGCTGCTTCGAAAAGCGGAAATTCACATTTTTGTACCATAGTTTGTAAACGCTATAACTTTTACCCAAACATTTTTTTTTTATCAAAGACATGTAGAACAATAAATTTAGAGAAAAATTTATATATGGATGTCGTTTTTTTTGCAAAATTTTACAACTGAAAGTGAAAAATGTCATTTTTTTGCAAAAAAATCGTTAAATTTCGATTAACAACAAAAAAAGTAAAAATGTCAGCAGCAATGAAATACCACCAAATGAAAGCTCTATTAGTGAGAAGAAAAGGAGGTAAAATTCATTTGGGTGGTAAGTTGCATGACCGAGCAATAAACGGTCAAAGTAGTGTAGGTCAGAAGTGTAAAAAGTGGCCTGGTCATTAAGGGTGTTTAAGCTAAGGGGGCTGAGGTGGTTAAAGAGCTCAGTTCAGTCATTGATGTGCCCCTGTTTATAATTTTTAAAAATTCTCTAGGTACTGGTACAGTGCCAAGTGATTGGCGCAAGGCAAATGTGGTGCCCATATTCAAAAAAGGATCAAGGTCCTCCACAGGTAATTATAGACCAGTTAGTTTAACTTCTGTTGTGGGAAAAATGTTTGAAGGACTCTTAAGGGACTATATACAGGAGTAGGGTTTCGACCGATGTTGATTTTTTTTGAGCCGATACCGATAATCTGTGAACTTTCAGGCCGATAGCCGATAATTTATACCGATATTCTGGGAATTTTCAATTTTTTAAAAATAAATTCCTACACAAATCTGATGAAAAAAAACCTCACACTGTCCCTGCTGCCCTGTGCTTTGTGCACACAGCGGCAGGGAGCAGACTAAGGCAGCCAGGGCTTCAATAGTGTCCTGGCTGCCATGGCAGCCGATCAGAGCCCCAGGATTACACTGCTGGGGCTCCGATGGGAACTGCCACTGAGGAGGAGGGGAGAGGGGACCCTGTGGCCACTGCCACCAATGATTAATACTAGGGGGCTTGGATTGGGGGGGAAGGGGCGCACTGCGCCACCAATGTTTTTAATACTGGGGTTGGGGGGGTGCACTGCGCCACCAATGAAGATAACTCTCTCATCAATTCATATACAGAAGGCGGGAGATGGCTGCAGAATCACATAGCCGGCTCCTGAGGGGTTAACTACCGCGGATCGCAGCTACCGCTCATAGAGGTTGGGAGCCGGCTATGTGATTCTGCAGCTAGCTCCCGTCTCCTGTATATGAATTAATGAGAGAGTTATTTTCATTGGTGGCGCAGTAGCCACAGGCCCTCCCCTCCTCTTGTCCTCTCTTCTCTCATTGGCAGCAGCGGCAGCACAGGAAGGGGGGGGGGGGGAGAGAGACACTGCTTCCTTCTCCCCTTTGCTGCTGAGGGAACACGAATTGCGCTGCTCTCAGCGCGATCCGTGTTCCTGATTCGTTATCGGAATATCGGCAAAATAGATGCTGATACCGATAACTTTAACCAAAATCCTGAATATCGGCCGATAATATCGGTAAAACCGATAATCGGTCGATCCCTATACAGGAGTATGCGACTATAAATAATATAAGTGATAACCAACATGGGTTTACCAAGGACAGAAGTTGTCACACTAACCTGATTTGTTTTTATGAGGAGGTGAGTAGTAGCCTGGACAGAGGGGCGGCTGTGGATGTAGTGTTTCTGGATTTTGCAAAGGCTTTTGATACTGTCCCTCAGACGCTTAATAGGTAAAGTAAGGTCTATAGCAGGGGTACTCAACTGGCGGACTGCGGTCCAAGTACGGACCGCGGCCGCCAGTTGTCCGGACCCCGGCCATCCTTCAGAGCGCTGCTCCTCTCCTGCACACTGTGCCGTGCAGGAGGAGGAGCTTACCGGCGCACTTCCGCCTGTCCCACAGCGCAGTGAGACAGGGCTTCCTCCACATGTAGCGCTCCTCCTCCTGCACACTCTGGCAGCTCTGCTCCATACAGCGGCGGGGCACAGGAGCTGATAGTTCTCAGCAGCGCAGGAGGAGTCTCTCCCTCCCCCCTGTGCTGCTGCTGTCCCCACCGCTGCCAATAAGAAGAGGCAGGAGGAGGAGGGGAGGGGCTGTGGCCACTGCGCCACCAATGAAGAAAACTGACCTGTATTACAAATACAGGAGGCGGGTGCCGGAATCAAATAGCCGGCACCCGACCTCTGTGACAGGGAGCTGCGATCAGCTGCAGTTGAGTTAACCCTTCAGGTGCAGTACCTGAGGGGTTAATTGTAGCTGTTCGCAGCCCCCTGTCACAAAGGTCGGGTGCCGGCTATTTGATTCCGGCACCCGCCTCCTGTATTTGTATAAGAAACGTTGGTGGCACAGTGCGCCCCCCCCCCCCTAGTATAAGAAACATTGGTGGCGCAGTGCGCCCCCCCCCCCCTTCCCCATTATAATAAACATTGGTGGTGCAGTGGGCAGTGCCAATGAGGGTTAAAAATAATTTACTCACCTCCTCCAGTTGATCGCGTAACTGCGGTCTCCAGTTCTTACTTCTTTCTTCAGGACCTGTGGTGACGTCACTGAGCTCATCACATGGCCCATTACCATGGTGATGGATCATGTGATGAGCTCAGTGATGTCACCACAGGTCCTGAAGAAAGAAGTAAGAACTGGAGACCGCAGTTACGCAATCAACTGGAGGAGGTGAGTAAATTATTTTTTAACCCTCATTGGCACTGCCCACTGCACCACCAATGTTTATTATATTGGGGAGGGCGCACTGCGCCACCAATGTTTATTATACTGGGGTGATGGGGGGGCGCACTGCGCCACCAATGTTTATTATTTTGAGGGGGGGCGCACTGCGCCACCAATGTTTATTATATTGGGGGGCACACTGCGCCACCAATGTTTATTATATTGGGGGGCACACTGCGCCGCCAATGTTTATTATATTGGGGGGCACACTGCGCCACCAATGTTTATTATATTGAGGGGGGGCGCACTGCGCCACCAATGTTTATTATACTGGGGTGATGGGGGGGGGGGCACACTGCGCCACCAATGTTTATTATACTGGGGTGATGGGGGGGCACACTGCGCCACCAATGTTTATTATTTTGAGGGGGGGCGCACTGCGCCACCAATGTTTATTATATTGGGGGGCACACTGCGCCACCAATGTTTATTATATTGAGGGGGGGCGCACTGCGCCACCAATGTTTATTATACTGGGGTGATGGGGGGGCACACTGCGCCACCAATGTTTATTATATTGAGGGGGGGCGCACTGCGCCACCAATGTTTATTGTGATGGGGGGGTGCACTGCGCCACCAATGTTTATTATTTTGAGGGGGGGCGCACTGCGCCACCAATGTTTATTATATTGAGGGGGCCGCCAGACGAAAAAGTCGGACATGTAGTACTTTTAGTCTGGCGGCCTCTCACCGTGCTGCGCCGTAACTCTGCCCCCATCCCCATTATAGTCGATGGGCACAGAGCAGCGGCACGGTGAAGTAGTGGCAAGATGGATCTGACAGGGTGAGCAGCCTGTCGGATCCATCCTGCTGCAAGTGTGAAAGTACCCTTACTAATGAGCGCTTCCATCATGGAACGCCCATTAGTACAGCCTTTACCTCCACTGCTACTTGTGCTAGTAAAAAAATATATATATTACGGCAGTGTTTCCCAACCAGTGTGCCTCCAGCTGTTGCAAAACTACAACTCCCAGAATGCCTGGACAGCCTTTGGCTGTGCGGGCATGCTGGGAGTTGTAGTTTTGCAACAGCTGGAGGCACACTGGTTGGGAAACACTGTATTACGGTACCTCCACCTCCATTTGCTCACGCTGTGGAGAACACTCCCTGCTGACTAGAAGCTCAGGACAGGACCTACAAGACGTCATCACGTTAGAGCACCGGTCCTGAGCTTGCAGTCAGCAGCGAATGTTCACCGCAGCCAGGTGAATGCAAATTTTTAATTTTTTTTTGCAAAAGCAGAGAAGGGGGGCAATACTCTTACTGGGGGCACTAATGGGGACATTAATCTTACTGGGGCACTAATGTGGCCATTACTAATTCTGGGACTTACCCGGGGCGCTCCACTATAACGTCAGAGCGCCCCACGTGCATGTATCACATGATCGCATGGCATCTTTACTGTTGGCGTTCAGCTCGGACCTTCACCTGACTGCAGACCCTGGTATGTGGACCTTTAATAAAACTAGTTGAGTACCCCTGTTCTATAGGCTTAGAAAGTATAGTTTGTAATTGGATTGAAAACTGGGTGAAGGACCGTGTCCAGAGAGTTGTGGTCAATGATTCCTATTCAGAATGGCAGGTTATAAGTGGTGCACCCCAAGGTTCAGTGTTGGGCCCTTTACTATTTAATTTATTTATTAATGATATTGAGGACGGGATTAATAGCACCATATCTATTTTTGCAGATGAGACTAAACTGTGTAGAACTGTACAGTCTATGGAAGATGTCCACAAACTACAGGCTGACTTGAACACTCTGAGTGATTGGGCATCAACTTGGCAAATGAGGTTCAATGTGGACAAATGTAAAGTTATGCATCTTGGTAGTAATAATCTCTGTGCTTCATATGTCCTAGGGGATGTAGCACTGGGAGAGTCACTGGAAGGATTTGGGTGTCCTTGTGGATGGTAGATTAAATTACAGCATACAACGTCAATAAGCTGCTTCTAAGGCAACCAGGATATTGTCATGCTTTAAACGAGGCATGGACTTGCGGGGCAGGAATGTAATACTACCACTTTACAAAGCGTTGGTGCGGTCTCATCTGGAATATGCAGTTCAGTTCTGGGCACCAGTACATAGAAAGGATTCACTGCAGCTGGGAAAAGTACAGAGGAGAGCTACTAAACTGATAAGGGAAATGGAGGGTCTTAGTTATGAAGAAAGATTAAAATAATTGAATTTATTTAGTATTGAGAAGAGACTTCTAAGGGGGGACATGATTAACCTATACAAATATATAAATGGACCTTACAAAAAATACTGTGAAAAGATGTTCCATGTAAAATGCGCTCAAAAGACAAGGGGGCACTGCCTCCGATTGGAGAGAAAAAAAGTTCAGTCTCCGGAAGCCTCAAAGCTTCTTTACTGTAAGAACTGGGAGGCTGTGGAAAAGACTTCCTCAGGACGTGGTCACAGCAGGAACAGTGCACAGTTTCAAAAAGGGTTTAGACGAATTCTTAAAAGTAAAAAAACATTAATGCTTATGAAAACGCGTAGAAATCTGAGTCTCAATTCCTTTTGGGATTTGCATCCCCACCTATCCCTTGGTTTAACGTGATGGACTTATGTCTTTTTTCAACCGTAATAACTACCGTATTTTTCGCTTTATAAGACGCACTTTTTTCCCCCAAAAGAGGGGGGGGGGGGGGGGGAATGGGGAGTGTGTCTTATAAAACGATGGTTGACTTTTTTTTTTTACAAAGCTGACACTGATATATCGCCGGCAGGTTTGCTGCACAGTGTGGCCGGCGATACATGAGTTACAGTGCGGGGAGGAAGGGGGGGCTGGAGGCAACTCACAGCGGGGCCCGATGCAGTCACTGTATTACACCGGCCCCGCGCACAGAAGTCTCTTTGTATGAATCAATCGCTCTCCTTTTGATAAACTAGCCTAATCGCCTGCATCAGTACTCACTATGAATGTAGCGTGCGGTCCCTCCGGCCCATGACTTCATCCTGCTCCTGCTTCATTAATGAAGTGGGAGGAGCGTGACTGACTGAGTGATGTCAGTCACACGCCAGCCGGAGCGCGCGCTGCATTCAGAGTACTGATGCAGGCGATTAGGCTAGTTTATCAAAAGGAGAGCGATTGATTCAGGATTAAAGAAAATTTTTACATACAAAGAGACTTCTGCGCGCGGGGCCGGTGTAATACAGTGACCGCACCGGGCCCCGCTGTGAGTTGCCTCCAGCCCCTCCTCCCTCCCCGCACTGTAACTGATGTATCGACGGCCACGCTGTGCAGCATAGCGGCCGGCGATATATCAGTGTCAGCTAGTTTATCAAAAGGAGAGCGATTGATTAAGGATTAAAGAAAGATTTTACATACAAAGAATAAAAGTACTGTAATGCTGTGAAACATAGGGCCATGAGGGGGACCAGCATAAGATGCTATATGTGTGTCATCCACACATATAGCATCTTATGCTGGCCCCCCTCATGGCCCTATGTGTCACAGCACACATCCCCCATAACAGTGCATCATCCATAGATCCCCCCCATAACAGTGCGTCATCCACAGATCCCCCATAACAGTGCGTCATCCACAGATCCCCCATAACAGTGCGTCATCCACAGATCCCCCATAACAGTGCGTCATCCACAAAGCCCCCATAACAATGCGTCATCCACAGAACCCCATAACAGTGCGTCATCCACAGATCCCCCATAACAGTGCGTCATCCACAGATCCCCCATAACAGTGCGTCATCCACAAAGCCCCCATAACTGTGCGTCATCCACAGATCCCCCATAACTGTGCGTCATCCACAGATCCCCCATAACTGTGCGTCATCCACAGATCCCCCATAACTGTGTCATCCCCAGACCATTAGTTCAAAATCCACTAAAAGCACACCTTTTGGTTCAAAATATTTTTTTCTTATTTTCCTCCTCAAAAACCTAGGTGCGTCTTTTAATCAGGTGCGTCTTATAAAGCGAAAAATACGGTATGTAACTATGTAACTTGTATAAACTACCTACTTGGACAATCGTCCATTATTCACACTGATATTTAACAGTGTGGTCACACAAAGACTCCGCCTTCTGCTCATGCACTCATTAACATACATAAATTTATACAAAAACACACACACTATACTCAGCCATTTCTATTGCTTGATCCTGCTATTCATTGAATTAGCTCCCACTTCTGTGTTTTTACTCCTCGAAACAAATTTTAAATAAAATATTAACACATCTTAGGGTAGAATCAGACATGATAGCTGGCGTTTGGTCGAGATGTGCTCCAATGAGGCCAAAAAACACGCGGCCGTGAAAACGGCAGATGTTAACGAGCAGGTCGTTGAAAGCCTATTGTCAGTCTCTTGCTTATTGTTATTGGCTGCACAATTTTGCTAGTAAACTTAAAAATCGCAAAGCCATTAAAGGGTTTATCCAAATTATAAATAAAGGACCCCCAGGTAGGAATTGTCATGAAATAATAAAATCATATACTCCTCTGTTTCATGCGCAACAGTTTACAGAGCTGCCACTCCAATCCTCTGTCACTGTGGCTTTGACGTCATCTTCTTGGCTGAAGGGTTGGCGTGCCTGTATAAAATGAGGATGCATGGCCCAAACAATCTCACTGAGAGGGAGAAGTGGAAGTGGTGCACCAAGCGCCTCATTTATATTTAACTTAAAATAAGAATGTCTCTGCATTGGCAATACAGATTGCAGAGAGAGACAGGACTTTAGTCGCTATGCTCACTGTTTAATAGGGTTGAATGGTTGATCATGGTGACAGATGTGCCAGTAAGCCTGCATTTTATCACACTCTGGCTCTAACTCAGATTCCTTCATAAAAGGCCTATAAATTTAGTAATACCAAATTTACTGTAGTAGAATGTTAACAATGGGCTTTTTCTCACCATCATGTAAGTAATAAGGCTACTTAGATAGAACAAACCTTTTTTATTGACGTACAATGTCTGAAAATCCTGACATTTTCTAAATTCCTATAAGTAAATGCAATGCACTTTGTATTTAATAACTGGAAAATATTGTTATACACTTAATATTAAGAAATTATCAATTTGTCCTCAAAGTTAGAAAAGCTATATATGTATGTCTTGGAAATGAAGGGAATCCTGTGCAAGTCTAAATGGGAATAAAAAACATTTAACCCCTTCCCGACAGCTCCACGTAAATTTATGTCAGTGGACAGGCATTTAAAAAACATTTTAAACAGAAGGCCCCTGGGACTTATGTATGCGATCAACAATAACAGCGACTGCATACATTTAACCCTCTGGGAAGTTAAAGACCAGGAGCGTATGCTCCTGGCCATGTACAAGCTTTCCCCGTCAAGGATTGGGAGAGCCGGATTTAGTGTGCGGCAGCCTCTGTAACACTGACATGGAAAAGGATCTAGGAATTTTAATAAACAGCAAACTAAGCTGCAAAAAACAGTGTCAGGCAGCTGCTGCCAAGGCCAATAAGATAATGGGTTGCATCAGAAGGGGAATAGATGCCCGTGATAAGAACATATTCCTACTACTTTACAAATCACTGGTCAGACCACACATGGAGTACTGTGTACAGTTCTGGGCTCCTGGAAACAAAGCAGAGCTGGAGAGGGTCCAGAGGAGGGCAACTAAAGTAATAACTGGAATGGGGCAACTACAGTACCCTGAAAGATTATCAAAATTAGGGTTATTCACTTTAGAAAAAAAGACGACTGAGGGGAGATCTAATTACTATGTATAAATATATCAGGGGTCAGTACAGAGATCTATCCCATCATCTATTTATCCCCAGGACTGTGACTGTGACGAGGGGACATCCTCTGCGTCTGGAGGAAAGAAGGTTTGTACACAAACATAGAAAATGATTCTTTACGGTAAGAGCAGTGAGACTATGGAACTCTCTGCCTGAGGAGGTGGGATGTATTTCTGGAGCGTAATAATATTACAGGCTATAGCTACTAGAGAGGGGTCGTTGATCCAGGGAGTTATTCTGATTGGAGTCGGGAAGGAATTTTTTATTCCCCTAAAGTGGGGAAAATTGGCTTCTACCTCACAGTTTTTATTTTTTTTGCCTTCCTCTGGATCAACTTGCAGGATAACAGGCCGAACTGGATGGACAAATGTCTTTTTTCGGCCTTATGTACTCTGTTACTATGTACAAGCTTTCCCCGTCAAGGATCGGGAGAGCCGGATTTAGTGTGCGGCAGCCTCTGTACTCAGGAGTAGTACGAGGTTGCCACACAATTGCGTGTTATAGATCCCTAGAGGAACTATTAAAAAGTGTTTGGGAGGGGGGGGGGGGGATTTATTTTTTTTAAATATTAAAAATAAAAAAAATATAAAAATTCAAATCACCCCTCTTTCCCAAAAACTAAAATAAAAGACATAATTAAAAAAAAAATTAACATCATGGACATGCCGTACTATAAAAAATATTTCTCATACTGCGAAATGGTAAAAAAAAATATAAAGTCAAAATGGCCGAATCGCTGTTTTAATCGCCTCACCTGCCACAACAAATTGAATAAAAAGTGATCAAAAAGTCATACAAATCCCAAAAATACAGATCATCCCACAAAAAATGAACCATCATACAGCTCCATACACATAAAAATAAAAACATTATGGGGGTCAGAATATGACATTGCAAAAGAAAAAAATGTGTTTTCCAGGTCAGTTTTACCGCATAGGAAATGGTGTAAAAAAAAAAAAAAAAACGACATAAAACTGTGGTGGAATGTTTATTTTATATATTTTTTGATATAATTCCACCCCATTTGGAATTTTTTTTCTGCTTCCTAATACATTGTACATGGTGCCATTAGAAAGTGCATCTTGTCCCACAAAAAACAAGCACTCATACGGCTATGTCAGGGATGCTCAACCTGTGGCCCTCCAGCTGTTGTAAAACTACAACTCCCATCATGCCCTGCTGTAGGCTGCCTGGGCATGCTGGGAGTTGTAGGTTTGAACAGCTGGAGGGCTGCAGGTTGGGCATCCCTGGGCTATGTGAATGAAAAAGTAAAAAAGTTATGGCTTTGGGAAGGCTGAGAGTAAAAACAAACAAAAAAAAAACAAAACTGAAAATAAACCCATCTAGAAAGTGTGAACAGTGTAACTGCTATATTCAGTGCTTGCCATAAAAGTGTTGTCTAGGAATAAATAACTTTTCACTGGAGCCTGCAACCTGTCTCCTCTATGGAAAGATTCAAGCCCATTATCCTCAGCTCCGGCCCTGCGTACTGGCACTGACTTTTTGATCACTTTTTATATTTGTCGGAGGTGAAGCGGCCAAAAACAGCAAATTGGCCATTTTGACCTTTTTTTTCTCCATTTCGCGTATGGGAAAATATTTTTATATTTGAATAGTACAGGTGTTTTCACACATAGCAATACCCATGATGTGTATATGCCGAAGCACACCCAAAAGTGCCTACTTCCGGGTTTTAGAGCATTCATATGCCATGGTCATGTTTGACCACGGCATCTGAAGGGTTAAAAGTCTGCAATCGCCATTACCACATGGTGACCACATCTCAATTTTTTTTTTATGATTACATTTTTCTAATTTTAGGCTAAAAATAATTTTTCCCATTGGTCTTTATTAAAAATATTGAGCCGTTCTATCACAAAGGGTTAGCTGTTTTTCTAGCTGTGTGAATGGTACTTTCACTTTGTGCCGTCATCATAACCCTTATCTGTAAATTACTAAAAGGTCATAAACACTTATTTAAGCCACATTCCTATCAGTATGATAAGGATTGAGCTTTAATGTGTGTTTATAAGGTCAGAGACCAATAATAAGGAGCCCGTCAGCTCCCTGCCTGACGGAGCAGAGAGAAAATTCAGAACCAGCTACTAGATAAACTCAAAGCTGTGCAGGGAAAATGGCCCCGTAGTTTTAATAAAGACCAATTGAAAAAGTGATTTTTAGCTCAAAATGAGTACAATGCAATAATTTAAAAAATTGTCACAAAAGGGGATAGCCTTTAACCTCCTGAGAAGACCATTAGTAAAAACCTAAAACCAGTTTATACGAGTAGATAATTTTTGTGCAAAAAGTCCCACAATAAACAAAATATATTGCCATACAGTGGTCATATCTAAGCCCACAATAATGAGGCCAACAATGTTGAACACTAGCCATAAGTATGCACAACATACACATGTCCACAGGCATATAAAACAGGGTATAATACAATAAAATACAATATATAGGTCTTTCAGTAATTGATAGCCATCTGTGTATGCACTAGGGTTGTTTCGGGTATCGAACTTTCGATACCCAATCAATACTTTTGTCCCGGTATCGATACGATACTGGGATTTGCCTTTTATCGATACCAGAGAACATGGCTGTGCTGCTCTCAGCGCGGCCATGTTCCCTCAGCAGCACAGGGAGAAGGAAGCAGTCTCTTCCTCCCCCCTGTGCTGCTGCCGCTGCCACCAATGATAATTACGTTTAATACATTACAAATACAGGTGGCAGAAACACATTGCCAGCCCCCGACCTCTGACAGGGCGCTGCGTTCGCGGCATTTAACTGAGGGGTTAACTGTCGCTGATTGCAGCTCCCTGTCAGAGGTCGGGTGCTGGCAATGTGTTTCTGCCGCCGGCTGTATTTGTATTAAACGTTAATCATTGGTGGCGCAGTATGCCCACCCCCCCAGTATTAAAAACACTGGTGGTGCAGTGTGCTACCCCCCTCCACAGTATAAAGTCATTGGTGGCGCAGTGCGCCCCCCACCCCCCAGTATTAAAATGATTGAGTCCCCTCACCTCCTCCTATTGGTACTACAGTGGCAGCTTCTGAACAGAGCCCCAGCAGTGTAATCCTGGGGCTCCGGTCGATTACCATGGCAGCCAGGATGCTACTGAAGCCCTGGCTGCCATGGTAATCTTCCTGCTGCTGTGTGTACTATGCAGGGAGTGTGTAAGATCCTATTTAGGCCTCTTTCACACGACCGTTGTGTGCACCCGTGGCCGTTGTGCCGTTTTCCGTTTTTTTTCGCGGACCCCATGACTTTCAATGGGTCCGTGGAAAAAACGGAAAATGCACCGTTTTGCAGCCGCATCCGAGATCCGTGTTTCCTGGCCGTGAAAAAAATATGACCTGTCCTATTTTTTTCACGGCCAACGGTTCACGGACCCATTCAAGTCAATGGGTCCGTGAAAGAACACGGATGCACACAAGATTGGCATCCGTGTCCGTGATCCGTGGCCGTAGGTTAGTTTTTATACAGACGGATCCGAAGATCCGTCTGCATAAAAGCTTTTTCATAGCTGAGTTTTCACTTCGTAAAAACTCAGAACCGACAGTATATTCTAACACAGAAGCGTTCCCATGGTGATGGGGACGCTTCTAGTTAGAATACACTACAAACTGTGTACAAGACTGCCCCCTGCTGGCAGCACCCTATCTCTTACAGGGGGCCGTGATCAGCACAATTAACCCCTTCAGGTGCGGCACCTGAATGGGTTAATTGTACTCTCATATCCCCTGTAAGAGATCAGGGCTGCCAGGCAGCAGGGGGCAGACCCTCCCCCCCTCCCCAGTTTGAATATCATTGGTGGCCAGTGCGGCCCCCCCCCCCCTCTATTGTAATTATTCGTTGGTGGCACAGTGTGCCCCCCCCCCCCTCTCTCCCTCTATTCTAATAAATCGTTGGTGGCACAGTGTGCGCCCCCCATCGGCCCCCCCTCCCTCTATAGCATTAACAACATTGGTGGCCAGTGTGCGGCCTCCCATCTCCCCCCCCCCCCCCCATCATTGGTGGCAGCGGAGTTCCGATCGGAGTCCCAGTTTAATCGCTGGGGCTCCTATCGGTAACCATGGCAACCAGGACTGTTGCCATGGTTACTTAGCAATAGTACAATAGTAGAAGATTCATACTTACCTGCTGCTGGCTGCTGCTGCGATGTTCGTGTCCGGCCGGGAGCTCCACCTACTGGTAAGTGACAGGGTCTGTGCGGCGCATTGCTAAATGAACTGTCACTTACCAGTAGGAGGAGCTCCCGGCCGGACACGCACATCGCAGCTCCCAGGTAAGTATTAATCTTTTACTATTGTACTATTGCTAGAACTCCGCTGCCACCAATGATGGGGGGGGGGGGGAGATGGGAGGCCGCACACTGGCCACCAATGTTGTTAATGCTATAGAGGGAGGGGGGGCCGATGGGGGGCGCACACTGTGCCACCAACGATTTATTACAGTAAAGGGGGGAAGGGGGGGGGGCGGGGTGGCGCACACTGTGCCACCAACGAATTATTACAATAGAGGGAGGAAGGGAGGGGGCCGCACTGGCCACCAATGATATTCAAACTGGGGAGGGGGGGGGTCTGCCCCCTGCTGCCTGGCAGCCCTGATCTCTTACAGGGGTATATGATAGTACAATTAACCCCTTCAGGTGCGGCACCTGAGGGGTTAATTGTGCTGATCACGGCCCCCTGTAAGAGATCGGATACTGCTAGGCAGCAGGGGGCAGTCATGTAAACAGTTTGTAGTATATTCTAACTAGAAGCGTCCCCATCACCATGGGAACGCCTCTGTGTTAGAATATACTGTCGGAAATGAGGTTTCACGATCTAACTCATATCCGACAGTATATTCTAACATAGAGGCGTTCCCATGGTGATGGGGACGCTTCAAGTTAAAATATACCATCGGATTGGAGAAAACTCCGATCCGATGGTATAGAAGGGACTCCAGACTTTACATTGAAAGTCAATGGGGACGGATCCGTTTGAAATGGCACCATATTGTGTCAACGTCAAACGGATCCGTCCCCATTGACTTGCATTGTAATTCAGGACGGATCCGTTTGGCTCCGCACGGCCAGGCGGACACCAAAACGACTTTTTTTTCATGTCCGTGGATCCTCCAAAAATCAAGGAAGACCCACGGACGAAAAAACGGTCACGGATCACGGAAAAACGGGACCCCGTTTTGCGGACCGTGAAAATATACTGTTGTGTGCAATAAGCCTTACCCTAATAGAGCTTTATTAGGGTGAATATGACAAGGGATTAAAAGATCCCAGGTTCTAGCTCCTAAAGGGGAAAATAGTTAATAAACTGTAAAAAAAAAAAAACAACACCAAATTGTTAAGTATAAATCACCCCCTTTCCCAATTATAAACAAACATATTACATATCCCCACATACGAAAAGTCCAAACTATTAAAATATTTTTAAAAAATCTGCGGTGAACGTCGTAAAAGAAAAAACGTGTGATTCGTCTTTTTTTAGTCACCTTGTCTCCCCCAAAAATAGGATAGGACTGTTCGATTATGGGCCGGACGTTCCATAAAATGCTGAATGCACGCAGCTTTTTTTTTTTTTTGCGTGGTATTGAATAGTATCGAGTATCACAATACTTTTTTATGGTATCGAAACCGAATCAAAACTTGGGTATCAAAACAACCCTAGCATGCACAGCCATAAAAGGGAAGACTGTCAATCACTGATAGGATTGCCTCCTTGACTTCAAAGCACAGAACGAGCAGAAATTTTAATGAATGAAATACAAGTTTTGCTGAAACTTTTTCCACAAAATAATCTGCTCAGCAGTGATGGCCAGTTTGCATTGTTCGCCTGCGAACATATGCGGGCTGCCATCTTTTTTCACAAGTCCGGCGAGGCACAGGTAAGTCCTTACCTGTGCCTGTGCGCGAGCCGGTCTAAAAACAAGTGCGGTCAGCGGGAGCAGGCAGTTCCGATAACAGCCACCGGGGGCCTTCATCGGGCTGTTCTCGGAACTGCCTGCTCCCGGTGACCGCATTTGTTTTCAGACCGGCTCGCGGCACAGGCACAGGTAAGAGCTTACCTGTGCCTCGCAGGACTTCAGAAAAAAGATGGCAGCCCGCATATGTTCGTGGGCGAACAATGCGAACTGGCCATCACTGCTGCTCAGCTACTCCTGCTCTATAACATGCTGCCTTTAGATCTCACTGCATTTTTATGGTGACAGGTTCCCTTTGAGAGTTAAAGTGGCCATACACATTAGACAGAAGTTGGTAGACAGTTGAACAGCAGTTGAACAAACATTGGGTGAATGTTCGTTTCACAGACATGGCCATACACATTTTACAGTTGTTCAAGTTGCCCATACACATTCAATGAAACCAGGTGATGCACAAAAGATTTTTTTGGAACGATCTTTCTTTGAATGCAAGGTCTTTTGTCCAACTATCGGACGAAAATACTGCACACAAGCAACTTCTTTTCAAATGATAATATTTTATCATTGGTTGGCTAAAACCTTTAGTAGCATGTGACTGGACCTTCATGTCAGATGTTACTTTTCGAATGCCTGCATTCAGTATCCTGAGAAGAGAACTATAGAGTAGGTTAAGAAGCACCACTTTCATGTGGAGAGGAACTTGCGCCCTGTGCAATCACACAATTCACACAATAGTAAGGTCAGCCCTGGTGATCGTAAGATGCCAAGTACAGCTTTGGCCTCCAAGAAAAGCAATCTGCTATAAGTAAGAATGGTCTAAATAATTCATACAATGCATTTGGAAAGTCTTCAGACCCCTTAACTTTTTTACATTTAGTATGTTGCAGCCTTAAGCTTAAATAATAATAATAATAAAAATAAAAAAAAAGACAAACTAAAATATTGCATTGACATAAGTACTCAGACCCTCTACACAGTACTTAATTTAAGCACCTTTGTCAGTTATTACAGCCTCCAGTCTTCTTGGGTATGATGCCACAAGCTTTTCGCACCTAAATCCTTACTAGTCTCCTCGTCCTAGCTGCCGAACACCACACACAGCATGATGCCGCAATCACCACGCTTGGTTGTATGTATGGCATTGGGCAGGTGATAAGTGCCTGGTTTCCACCAGACATAACGGTTAGAACTGAGGCCAAAAAGTTCCATCAGACCAGAGAATCTTGTTTCTCACAGTCAGAGCCCTCCGGTGCTTTTTTTTTTTCTCTCCAAAACTCCAGGTGAGCTTTCAAGTGTACTGTACTTCAGTGTACATCCGCCATCTATACACTTGCAGCATTTATTTGTAAAGCTTTATTTGATACCTGACATCATCAGTGATGCGCCAGATGAAAATGAACAATCCCAGTGAAAACTATGGGATCACTTCTATTCTCAATTCCCCTTCAACGTTTTCTGTACCACACCAGAGGAAGCTTAGCCAGATTGTTGGACAAATGCGAAGCTGGCCTTAGTTTGGTGGAGCGACCAGCTCTAGGAAAAGTCCTGGTTGTTCCAAACTTCTCCCATTTAATTATTATGAATGCCACTGTGCTCTTTAGAACTTTCAGTGCAGTAGAAAACTATCTGTGCCTCCACACAACCCTGTCTCAGAGCTCTACAGGCAGTCCTTTCCTCATCATGGCATGGTTTTAGCTCTGATATGCATTTTCAGCTGTCAGACTTTACATACAGTGCCTTGCAAAAGTATTCACCCCCTTGACTTTTTTCGTATTGTGCTACATTGCAGCCTTAAGTTCAATGTTTTATTAATCTGAATTTTATGTAATGGATCAGAACACAATAGTCTAAGTTGGTGAACTGAAATAAGAAAAATATATAAATAAAACTATTGTTTAGAAATAGAAAACAGAAAATTGGCATGTGCGTATGTATTCACCCCTTTGTTAGGAAGCCCATAAAAGCTCTGGTGCAACCAAGTACCTTCAGAAGTCACATAATTTGTGAAATGATGTCCACTTGTGTGTAATCTAAGTGTCACATGATCTGTCATTACATATACACACCATTTTTGAAAGGCCCCAGAGGCTGCAACACCTAAGCAAGAGGCATCACTAACCAAACACTGCCATGAAGACCAAGGAACTCTCCAAACAAGTAAGGGACAATGTTGTTGACAAGTACAAGTCAGGGTTAGGTTAAAAAAAAAAAATCCAAATCTTTGATGATCCCCAGGAGCACCATCAAATCTATCGTAACCAAATGGGAAGAACATAGCACAACAGCAAACCCGCCAAGAGACAGCCGCCAACCGAAACTCATGGACTGGGCAAGGAGGGCGTTAATCAGAGAGGCAGCACAGAGACCTAAGGTAACCCTGGAGGAGCTGCAGAGTTCCACAGCAGAGACTGGAGTATCTGTACATAGGACGACAATAAGCCGTACGCTCCATAGAGTTGGGTTTTATGGCAGAGTGGCTAGAAGAAAACCATTACAAAAAGGCACGTTGTGAGTTTGCGAAAAGGCATGTGGGAGATTCCCAAAATGTATGGAGGAAGGTGCTCTGGTCTGATGAGACTAAAATTGAACCTTTTGGCCATCAAAGAAAACGCTATGTCTGGCGCAAACCCAACACATCAGCGAAAGAACACCATCCCCACAGAGAAACATGGTGGTGGCTGCATCATGCTGTGGGAATGTTTTTCAGCAGCCAGGACTGGGAAACTGGTCAGAGTTGAGGGAAAGATGGATGGTGCTAAATACAGGGATATTCTTGAGCAAAACCTGTACTACTCTGTGCGTGATTTGAGGCTAGGACGAAGGTTCACCTTCCAGCAGGACAATGACCCCAAACACACTGCTAAAGCAACACTTGAGTGGTTTAAGGGGAAACATGTAAATTTACTGGAATGGCCTAGTCAATGCCCAGATCTCAATCCAGTAGAAAATCTGTGGTCAGACTTAAAGATTTCTGTTCACAAGCGCAAACCATCCAACTTGAAGGAGCTGGAGCAGTTTTGCAAGGAGAAATGGGCAAAAATCCCAGTTGTAAGATGTGGCAAGCTCATAGAGACTTATCCAAAGCGACTTGGAGCTGTGATTGCTGCAAAAGGTGGCTCTACAAAGTATTGACTTTAGGGGGGTGAATAGTTATGCACATTGACTTTTTCTGTTATTTTGTCCTATTTGTTGTTTGCTTCACAAGTAAAAAAAAAATAAAAAATCTTCAAAGTTGTGGGTATGTTCTGTAAATTAAATGAAACCGAATTTACCACAGGTGGACTCCGATCGAGGTGTGGAAACATCTCAAAGATGATCAAGAGAAAGGGGAGGTAACAAAAGCTAAATTTCAAGTTTCACAGCAAAAGATCTGAATACTTATGTGCATGTGAAATTTTAGTTTTTCCTTTTTATTATATTTTCAAAAATTTCAAAAATTCTGATTTCCCTCTCTCATTAAGGCAGATTAAATGGAGATTAATGGGGAAAGTTTTTATTTTTTTATTTTAGCACAATGCCACAAAATAACAAAATGTGAAAAAGTGAAAGTGTCTGAAGACTTTCTGAATGCACTGAAGGTCACTAAGATTTATCTTCACCTGGTGATAGAAGTCGTCATCATCAAAAATCTCTTCATCAAGTTCTTTAAGCTGAGAGTTTGACTTCCCTTCTGTCTGGACTTCCTGTAGGAAACATATAAAGCGTTTGCCATTAATTTATGTACATTACGACCAGTTACATTTATATAAGATTCTACCTTTACAAACAATGACAAAAGAGCTATTATAACAACAGCAATGGAGAGGGCAAATCCATGACAAGCGTGCACAATAGCTCAATAAGCCACTATCATGTAATATGCTGCTTTCAACACGTTAGGGGTTCATCCACAATGGAAGACCATACCAACAGAAAAATCGATCATAGATAAATTTCATGTGGATTTTGCTGTAGATTTGTCTCAAATTTTACCCTATTCTAAAGTGCACCGATTTATCCATAGCGTGTGTATGAGATTTTGCTAAATCTAGTCCACTTTGCCATTACTGTAAACATGAATTTTGTGCCCATGATACCATGATGGATAATTCGCAGTGTATGCACCCTATATGAGCACACCCTTACAGTTACATGCCAGTGATTGGCTGCAGTGTGCACAGGGTGTCAATATGATCACATCGTCACTGCAGTCAGATAATCAAAGCCTGGCATGGGGGACTGGAGCTGTGAATCTAATAGGTAAGCAATGCTAATTTATTATTTTATTGTCATTGCCCTGTTTTGTCTTGCAACCAGCTAACACCCTTTAAGGCTTTGCTTTGGTAGACTCTCCTCTGGTTGCTCCTTCCCTTGAATACAAAGAAATTTGATTAAAACCATAGGTCATTTTCTAACAATAAAATAATTTAAAAGAAACCCCTTCTAATAAGCAGGTATAATAGTAACCATTGTTTCATCAGGGACACGCTCCTGTTCAGGTGCCGAATCCTGTCGAGATGTTCCTAAGATCCTATATGGTGAGCGTTTAGTCTGTGTACGCCGGAGTAACCTTTCCTTGTCCATCATAATCTGTTCTACTTGCATCAATATGGAACGCTCAGAACCAGCAAATCCCTTAAAAAAAAACAAAGAAAAAAAACCCACAGATACACATTAAAATGCTGATAAACATAATAGGAGAAGTTCTGATGAAAACAAATAAAAGACCCATACCTTGCTTATTTTACCAGTAAGCTTTGTCTTGTCATGCCATTTTTGTAAAGTGTTATTTCTGTATGTTTGAAAATCTGCAAAGCGTTTTGCCATGAATTCTGGATAATCTTTAACTTCCAACCTTCGCTTAGGTGGGCATTTATTTTTTTTCATTTCCAAATCTTCCTTTTCCATCTCATCATCACTTGGTATTTCCTCATCACTGGAGAGAAAACATTGTATACATTATTATTATTAGGGTCCATTCACACGTCCGTGTGTGTTTTGCGGATCCACGGATCCGTAAAACACGGACATCGGCGATGTGCGTTCCGCATTTTGCGGACAAGAATAGGACATGTTCTATTTTTTTCGGGATCGGAATTGCGGACCCGGAAGTGCGGATCCGCAATTCCGGATCCGGGCAGCACATCGTGAAGAAAAATGCAAAATGCGGAACGAAATTACGGACGTGTGAATGGACCCTTAGGGGGTTCATACATGTACGCACAGAAGCCTGTAGCCACTAGAGAGGGGTTGGGGGAGCTCTCCATCAAGACTACACCAGACACTCACTATAAACGGTTTCTGGTGTTTTTTTCAGAGCTTCTACTAGCCAAACAGCACATCTTTCTGCCATTTTGGTTACTTGCAGTATGGACCTGTATCTCTAATATGCTGCCCAAACATAGTGTAGCATATAAAGCTGACAGATATGCTTTAAGCTGTAAACAAGTGGACATGGAAAAGGACCTAGGAATTTTAGTGGACCACAAACTAAGCTGTAGAAACCAGTGTCAGACAGCTTCTGCCAAGGCCAATAAGATAATGCCCGTGATGAGAACATAGTCCTACCACTTTACAAATCACTAGTCAGACCACACATGGAGTACTGTGTACAGTTCTGGGCTCCTGTGAACAAGGCAGACATAGCAGAGCTGGAGAAGGTTCAGAGGAGGACAACTAAAGTAATAACTGGAATGGGTGGACTATAGTACCCTGAAAGATTATCAAAATTAGGGTTATTCACTTTAGAAAAAAGACGACTGAGGGGAGATCTGATAACTATGTATAAATACATCAGGGGTCAGTAAAGAGATCTCTCCCATCATCTATTTATTCCCAGGACTGTGACTGGGACAAGGGGACATCCTCTGCGTCTAGAGCAAAGAAGGTTTGTACAAAAACATAGAAGAGGATTCTTTACGGTAAGAGCAGCGAGACTATGGAACACTCTGCCTGAGGAGGTGGTGATGGTGAGTACAATAAAGGAATTCAAGAGGGGTCTGGATGTATTTCTGGAGTGTAATAATACTACAGGCTAGAGCTACTAGAGATGGGTCGTTGATCCAGGGGGTTATTCTGATTGGAGTCTATAAGATATTTTTTTCCCCTAAAGTGAGGAAAATTAGCTTGTACCTCACAGGG